>NC_060145.1:77520995-78174745 GCF_021461385.2 Schistocerca piceifrons | reverse complement strand
CGATCCAACCGCCAATGACCATTGCCTGAGCAAACTCGAGCAGACTGGCGGCCTAACGCGCAGACTCAGATGTAGGAACTAAGCCCCGACCGGGCGACCACTCGCTGAGTTCAGTTACTGGCGGAGTGGAAAGACTCTCATTTTGCCGGCTTTAAAGGTTGATCCGAAGAACAGACATACTAGCACTCCGAACGACAGACACTAACTTCCTAACAATAGCGGACGAGAGACAGACTACCAAGCTGGGGACGAGAGACTGACCCAGACTGGCCCCCTGGCGAGCTCATAGCGCCCCTTAAATGCACGTAAGCAGGCAACCTTTCCTCTTTCCCACCAGAGGGAGACACCAAAACTGCGACTGCCACAGCGGCGCCACCGCCAGAAACGGAGGGCGACTGCTTCACACTACGCGCTGCGGCGCGCTCTTCAAAACAGCAATTTTTACCACGGCTCACTTGAGAACACTTGGAAGCATCTATTATTCAGCATGTTGCCAATTAGAGTGATGAGTTTCCGACACGGAATGACAATGCCGAATTTGAGCAGTAATCTGCCAAAGACTTCAGATAGGTCTAAGAAAACCGTCATGCTTGTATCTGCTTCTCAAAGCCGTTTCACATATGAGATGTTAGCAGCTGCATCTCTCGTCCTCCTCCTGGTCATGACCCAGCTTCCTCTATAGGGATGTGTTTATTCATGGCTGAGTTTCCCAGGAGCCTGAACAGTGTAAGCAGTGTCGAACATTTGAGATGTCATTGTTTCGTTTTGGTGTAGCAGTTATCTTAGTTTTCTTGAAGAGAGGTGGCAGATGAGCTGTCTCTAAGATGTTTTAAAATGAGTTCTACCATTTCATAGTAACTCGATCACTGTGCAATCTAAATTCGGGATTAATACCGTCAATATATGCTGCCTTTCTATATTTCATGTTGGTCATAGTTGGTATGGCCGTTCCAATTTAAATTAGATGGAAATGTCTGATGTTTGTGGAGTCAAACGTTTTTTTGATGTGTTTATCTCGACTAGACGTGGAGGTATAGATCATTTAAATGGCCGTGTCATCTAATTTGTGTTAAATTTTTTTCTGATGGTGGCGTATGCTATTTTCAGCTTTCTGATTTAGGGCTTATCTATCCTGCTGGAGTGAGTGTGGTTCAAGTAAGCTTCGGATTCTTTCCGTCTGTTTTGTCGGCTCTCATTTCGTGAGCGTGGAAGGTGTCGGAGGCAGTAGCAGGGTGAATTCCACGCGACGCCTTTCGCTCTCTTCTTGCCAGCCAGCAGTTTATTCTTTGCGGTAGCCTCTTGGTATGCATCGTTTTCATGCTCTCTTTTGAAGTTCCTGAAAGCGAGTTTCATCCATCTTATACTGGCACAGGATTGTTTGGAAAATTCAGACCAACAGGCTCTTTTGAACTTTTGTCTTGACTTTGGATAGGAGAGAATGTCGAGTGTATCTGTAGAATTATTGGACGATGCTGACAGTGGAGGAATTTGGTTGGGACTCTGCGGCACACCTCACAGAGAACATTTGGAGGTTGGGTGATAAATCGTAGCCCGCATCTCGTGGTCGTGCGGTAGCGTTCTCGCTTCCCACGCCCGGGTTCCCGGGTTCGATTCCCGGCGGGGTCAGGGATTTTCTCTGCCTCGTGATGGCTGGGTGTTGTGTGCTGTCCTTAGGTTAGTTAGGTTTAATTAGTTCTGAGTTCTAGGGGACTGATGACCATAGATGTTAAGTCCCATAGTGCTCAGAGCCATTAGAACCATTTTGATAAATCGTAGAATAGGTGATAGCCCCCGTTCTATCGGCCGTAAGAGTAGGTTATCTTGGCTTCTGCAGCGTATATAAGTTTGAGATATTCTTTTTCCGTCCAGCTGACAAGGTTTTGACGATTTTTAGCACATTGCTGATATCCTCAGCCTGTGTGGTAGCTGTCGGAGTGTGCATAGATGATACTTGGGTGTTGTAGGGAGAGCATCGATAGCGAAGACCTGTTGCACCCTAGCCATTCACACAGGTTGACTGTTATGTAGTTCTCCACTTTTAAATGTCGCTCTAGAAACAGCATCTGAAGGATGGAAAGACTTCGCAGTTATTAACGTTGTTTCTTACGTAGGTTGCGTAAGTCATATTTAGGGCGTTTTTTTTCTTAGACCTAAGATTCTTCCCCTGCTGCGAAAACGTACATCGGCCTCCGCATATTTTTTTGGAGTCAGACGATGTCAATTTGATGTTCTTTCAGTAGTATGTATATAAATTCTCTCTTTGCTTTGCTTTACTTATACCTTCTATGTTCAGTTGGTAAACTGATAATGAAAGTTCAATTTTTACATTTTCATGGAACTTTTGAAACACAGGTCACGAAATACACTACAAATGGCGCACCGCTGACGATTTTCTCGCCGGTTCCTGTTTAGGCTTATGACACCAGCGCTCAGTGGCGTTATCAGGTGAATGTGTCTCTGCCGTTGACTAACTCTGCTATCTAAGGCAGCGGACGCATAATGATCAGCACTTTCTGTGTAGCTTGAGAGTGTATTCCCAGAATAATATGAAAACTGCGTTGGCTTCGTCTCCTCTGCTGACCAGTTTATTTTTATTTTACCGGGTGATCAAAAAGTCACTATAAATTTGAAAACTGAATAAATCACGGAATAATGTAGATAGAGAGGTACAAATTGACACACACGCTTGGAATGACATGGGGTTTTATTAGAACCAAAAAAATACAAAAGTTCAAAAAATGTCCGACAATTGGCGCTTCATCTGATTAGAATAGCAATAATTAGCATAACAAAGTAAGACAAAGCAAAGATGATGTTCTTTACAGGAAATGCTCAATATGTCTACCATCATTCCTAAACAATAGCTATAGTCGAGGAATAATGTTGTGAACAGCACTGTAAAGCATGTCCGGAGTTATGGTGAGACATTGGCGTCGGATGTTGTCTTTCAGCATCCCTAGAGAAGTCGGTCGATCACGATACACTTGCGACTTCAGGTAACCCCAAAGCCAATAATCGCACGGACTGAGGTCTGGAGACCTGGGAGGCCAAGTATGACGAAAGTGGCGATTGAGCACACGATCATCACCAAACGACGCGTTCAAGAGATCTTTCATGCGTCTAGCGATATGGGGTGGAGCGCCATCCTGCATAAACATCGTACGTTCCAGCCGGTGTTTACCAGCCAGGCTGGGGATGATGCGATTCTGTAACATATCGGCATACCTCTCACCAGTCACGGTAGCAGCTACAAAACCAAAATCACGCATTTCCTTGAAGAAAAAAGGCACGATAACGGTATATGTGGTAAATCCAACCCATACCGTGACTTTCTCGTCGTGTAATGAAGTTTCCACGACAGATCTCGGATTTTCGGTAGCCCAAATTCTGCATTGTGGGCGTTGACAGACCCTCGGAGCGTGAAATGAGCTTCGTCGGTCCACAACACGTTACTCAACCAATCGTCATCTTCCGCCATCTTTTGAAACGCCCACACCGCAAATACCCTCCGCTTCACTAAATCGCCAGGTAACAGTTCATGATGCCGGTGGATTTTGTACGGATAGCATCGGAGGGTACGCCTAAGTGCCAACCAAACAGTAGTGTATGGAATGCCGGTGCGACCTGCGACTGCGCGAGCGCTGACTTCCCCGTGCATAGACGAACCCGCTACAGTCTCCATTTCTTCCTGAAATGTCTCAGCAGCATTACGCCTTGTGCTCGGTCGACCACTACGGGGTCTATCGTCTAAACAACCTGTGGCTTCGAACTTCGAAATCATTCTCGCCACAGCTGCATTTGTGAACGGACCTTTACCCGTTCGAATCCCCTTCCTATGGCGATAGGATCGTAATGCTGAATTAGCATATTCGCCATTCTGATAATACAGCTTCACCAAAAGCGCCTTTTGAGGTAACGTCAACATGCTGCGACTGCTGGCGCATCTGCTTCTCTCTCTCATTACAGCTCCTTTTATAGACGATTGTCATGCGTAGTCACTGATGTTTTGCTGTCCAGCGCCATCTGTGGGACATTTTGTGAACTTTGTTTTTTTGTGGGTCTAATAAAACCCCATGTCATTCGAAGCATGTGTGTCAATTTTTACCTCTCTATCTACATTATTCCGTGGCTTATTAAGTTTTCAAATTTATACCGACTTTTTGATCACCCGGTATTTTGTTATGATTATTTTTTTGCCGAGTGTAAGACCAGTTTATTTTTATTTTATTTTATTATAATTACTTTTTTGGCTTATAACTCTTCAACAATAATGTGTTAAGTTATACACTACTGAGCATTTGACTGGGAGATGTTTTACAAGTTTTTGGACTGGCATCTGAGTTACCATTTTCTCTCTACCTGATATTTAGACTACTTCCCTAATCGTCTTAATCGGATATCGGGTGCAAATTTAGTTGCCCGCTTTTTGGACTCCATTCAATGTATGGACGATGTGGTCTGTGCGCTGGCAAAGCGTTTGTTTCCTGGTGTTGTTCACAATAATGCAGTCAACACGTAGCGCTTCGTTTCTAAGACGCGTGCGATATAGCAGCTGCCGTCCTCCCTTTGATAAGTTATTGCTTAAGTATCGAAATTAAGAAATAACACCTATCGAATATTTTTTGACAATCATAATGTTCAAATGTGTGTGAAATCTTATGGGACTTAACTGCTAAGGTCATCAGTCCCTAAGCTTGCACACTACTTAACCTAAATTATCCTAAGGACAAACACAGACACCCATGCCCGAGGGAGGACTCGAACCTCCGCCGGGACCAGGCGCAAAGTCCATGACTGCAGCGCCCTGGACCGCTAGGCTAATCCCGCGCGGCTTTTGACAATCAAAACGGTTTACAGCGAAGGTGTTATGTAAAGAACTAGTGCGTTTAAGTAGTGGAGGGAATTTTTTGGAGGAAGAACAAATATTCATGTAGAGTAGAAAAGTGAAAAATCTTCCGTTTGACTAATGAGTCGTTGCAGCTCCTAGCCGGACGCCCTGCAGCGTGCATCCCACTGACGCTAAACCTCTGCAATCTGCGACATCACTTCTGTCAGGCGACAGCCCATTGCGCGGCAGGGTGGAGGTCTGTGGTGTTTTGTGATGTGGTTCTCCCTCGGTGCCAGTAATGGCCGCGTGTTGGTTAGATGGAGGCCAATTGAGGGCCTGCAACCAAGCTCGGAAATAGCTGTCGAAGGAGCTGATCCCAGACATGTTGCAGCAGGGATAGATCGGGTGATCTCACTGGTCATCACGAAGGCAGTACATAGTGAAACATGCCGAGCATTGTCCTATTGAAAAATGGCTCCGCGATACTGTCCCAGACGGCATAACACATGAGGACTCAATTCTAAGATGTACCGTAGTGTCCTCAAGAGTCTCATCAATCATTGGCAGCCGTGACATGAAGTCATGACCGTTGTCTCCAAATACCATGACACATGGAGTAACAGCGTTATGGCTCTCCAAATCACAGGAACAATGGGACCTCCCAGCAGGTCACCACCACATTCGCCGACGACGGAGATCCGGGCGGTGCAGAACTGCGATTCATCGCTGAACGCAGTGCGACGGCATTCATCAGCACTCCAAGCCCTCCACTGACGGGAAAACTTCAAACGCAGCCATTTGGTTTGTGGTGTTAACGGCAGCCTCTGTATGGGGCGCTAATTTCCTAGTTTGGCTTCTGCTAGTACGCGACCAATGGTGCGGAATGACGCAGAATGTTACAGGGAGTGCATTACTTGTTCTCGGATGGCAGGTGTAAATGTGTAGGAGTTACGGCGATTATCGCTTGTGGTGGTCGTACGTGGTCGACCAGACTCGACGACGAGTGCGAGATTATCACGTTCCAATTCAGTCCAACTTCGGGCCACTGTGAGCTCCAAAAGCCCCATAGATATGGACACTGCACAATTCGACCAGCTGACTGCTTGGAAATTACGATCAGGCCTCTTTCAAAGTCTACCAGCTGCTATTAACGCTTTCTCATACGAGTACACGGCACAACTGTGTCCTTCTCAGTGAGCACTCAACACTTGGCGCTCTTCACGGCACTTATATACGAAATTCTACCAGGCCTGGTAACATCACTGAACACGAACAACACTAATGCACCCTCTCCGCCGTTCTAGCTGTCACACAGAATTGCAACTCTGATCATTCACAAACCCACTGACGGTGCATACGTGCACGAAGTTACACTGACATCTGACCCTGTCTTTTGGGTGCTTGACTCTTTCGTCAGGCAGCGTATAAACGATTTGGGGACGGTGTAATGACTGTTTTTAGCGAAGACAAAAATAGGAAGCTACATCTACGTGTACTTCGCACACCGTTCCCCCCCCCCCCCCCTCTCGCCCCCCCCCCCCCTTTCATTGGTCCACTCGCCAATGGCACGTGGGAAGAATGATTGTCGGTAAGCCTCTGTATTATGTCTAGTTTCTCGATTTTCTCGTCATGGTCAATATGTGAGTAAGTAGTATGTTGTCCGACTCATCCCGGAAAATTCTCTCTCGAAATTTCAGCAGTAATCTGTCCTTGATCCACAACGCCTCTCGTGTAGCGTCTGCCTCTGGCGTCCGTTGAGAATCTCTGTAACGCCCTCATGCCGAGTAAACGATCCCTTCAGGAAACTTGCCGCTCTTCGTTGGATCTTCTCTATCTCTCTCTCTCTGCTATCACTCCTACTTGGTAAGTTTCCCAGGTTTATGAACAATTCTCGAGAATCGATCCTTGAAGGGCCTCGTAAGCCACTTCCATCGTCAATGAGGTACATTTCCTTAAGATTCTTCCTATGAATGTCAGTCTGGCATGATGTTCAGCAGTTTGTAATCGGTAGTGTAGTTGCATTTAGGACATCTAGTCTGAACACTCAGATTTTGATTTTTCTGAATCAGTTTTGTTCTCTTTAAGAATTCAGGACCACTTTTCTTTCACATCTTTCATAACTCTAATGACCTCGTAGTCAACGGACCGTTAAATTATTCTTCATTTCTCCAAAATTTCATTCTGCGAATGATTATTCCATTCAGTCGATTCTTTGTATCACTATCGGTCACACGTTGCTTAATTTTCACTCATATCCTTCCTCATACGTTTAAAAGCAGTAAAGCAATTTCGGGATCCTTTTGCATTTATAGCTGTGATGATTAATTGTCATGCGGAATTTTAGGCGAAGGAGTTCGGTAAACAGACGCTCGCCCATGCTGGGCAAAGCTCCGTCGTTGTACTGTGACCAGTGACGAAGTGGACCGTCTAAACCGTCCGCTTGTGCAGGGCAAACACTCGAGCAGAAGCGCAGAGTTGCGTCAGTGCCGCGTTGATGGGATGTTTTGCGTCTCATGACTTCATCACGCTAGGTATAATACTGGCTCGTTTTCAACTCGTCTTGTTCTCTCCGTCACGTACTCGCATCACAAATCGACTTACGTAGCTTCCAAGATTGGAAGTCTGTGGACGACCTATAATGGCACCTCTTCTTTTTCTTTTTTCTGTCTCATTAGACTTTTGACTAGTTTGAAGCGACCCGCCACGAGTTCCTCTCCTGTGCCAACATCTTTATCTCAGAGTAGCACTTGCAACCCACATCTTCAATTATTTGCTGGACATACTTCATTCTCTGTCTTCTTCTGCTGTTTCTAATGTACTGAAGATTTTTGAGACAGCGATCAGTTCGAACATCACCTGTCGGTAGGTGATGTTTCAAGTGCTCGCTGTCTCAAAAATCTACGGATACCAGTCACTGAATGCTGGCCCCTATTTTGAACTGGAGCTGAGAGGGGAACCTTCCTACACGTCGGTCAGGGCGCCTGAAGATGCTGTAATACATCGACGAAACTGGTGGCTCAAGAAAATAACAATTAGAAAATTTAGACGGCTGAAAGATGCTATGATTTGACATTCTGTACTGAACAGTGCTGTCCCGCAACCATTTGTGAAAGATGGACACACAAAGAGTTAATTGGAACGATTTTCTTTGGACCCTGTTGCTTCTTGCATAAGTAGTTCTGCCTATGTTTTGGCTGCAGGTCTGTCTCCCTTTTTATGTCACGTCTTTTCACTGCATGCTGGGTGGCTCGCTCTGCTAGTCTGGGTTGGAATTAGCGGGCCATTTTGTTTATTGCAGCGAATTTTAAAACTGTCACAGTCCCTCTACACAGGTGGAGTATAAGACTGCGAGAATCCACCGCTAATAAAATAAAAGCTTCAGAGAAGTAACAGTTCATTAGAATCTCCATATTGCAATAAAAGTGAAATGTAATCAGTCAAAACAGTAGGCATGCGGTTTTCGGCGAGTCATAGCAGAGTATGGGGCACATACGTTGGTACATGCACAAACAACGTTTATATTGACCGAGATAATGAGGCAATTACATGTTTTTTAAATGGGACACTATACTTTTTTTACCATCATTCGAACGCTCTGGAAAAGACGCGTATAGTGATGTAACGCATGTTGCTATTGTGATTCAAACTTCGCTTAAAAGAGGGCGGATGAGGATTTACCTACGTAGCGTAGGCCGTGCATGCTGCATAGAGCACGGCAACTCGGCCTGCGGGTCGCGCGAGGCCTGTTTACAGTCTGCAGCCTCTTCCGACCGCCTCGACCTTCAATCGTACAATACTTACCAGCGTCTTTTAAGCGATATTTGAATCACAATAGCAACATGCGTTACATCACTATAGCGTCTTTTCCAGAGCGTTCGAATGATGGTAGAAAAAGTATAGCGTCTCATTTAAAAAACATGTGCTTGCCTCATTATCTCGGTCAATATAAACGTTGTGATTATCGTGCATGTATATGCCCCATTGTCGGCTATGATTCGCCGAACATCGCTTGTCGGTACGTGCAATCGCCAACGGAATAATGGGGGTGTTACGTCTTACGCGACTCACCCTATATATATATATATATGGCTCTGAGCACTATGGGACTTAACATCTTAGGTCATCAGTCCCCTAGAACTTAGAACTAATTAAACCTAGCTAACCTAAGGACATCACACACATCCATGCCCGAGGCAGGATTCGAACCTGCGACCGTAGCAGCCCCGCGGTTCCGGACTGCAGCGCGAGAACCGCACGGCCACCGCGGCCGGCTACATATATATATATATATATATATATATATATATATATATATATATATATATATATATATATATGTGTGTGTGTGTGTGTGTGTGTTTGTGTGTTTCACTATACCTAGCAGTAACTGTCCGAACAATGACGATAACTTCGCCTGAGTTTGTCGTGACCAAAGGTTCAACAAGCCGCTTTAGAAGTACTCAAAACGCTCAGATGACGGAATCACTGCCAGAGGCTTTTGCAGGCGTTCCTATAGAATCTACAGCCAGCATCACTGGCACAGGAACACAATTAACCTCCTATTTATTAGCGTCTTTTTTGGTATGATGCGAGTTGCGAGGCACGGTATTAGGGGATAATATTTAGATGCTCACAAAAACCGTTGTCACCATGTGCCACAATTAAATAAACTGTCATGACTGTAGTAGTAGAACATTATCTTAAAAAATGTCTCATATATTCATCCTAAGTGGGGAATCGTGCCAAGAATTTCAATGGGAGCACAGAGCAACAAGAAAACCCAATATACGTGACTGTCAAATTAATTGTGTCAGTGCCTATAGTTAACGATTTCGTCCTCGGTATCAAACAAGTCCGTCTCCTTCGAGGTCTTCTCGGTCAACCAAGAAAAGCAAAAGAATCTGATTACTCAGGAAGTTCCATTTCTCTCACTAAGCAGTCCTTGTAATCCTATTTCGGTTTTCGTGATGAATAGATATCTACACCTGCAGATGTGAGAACTGCTCTACGTCAGTCCTCTATAGACCATAATCCATCTGATTAAACACGATTATAGTAGCTTCGTGCGCGGAGAAAGTGAGCTCAGCTCACCGGCGAATAGTCCACTATTTCCCGCACCTGGGGTGCCTCGCCTGCTACCGCCAGGCTCCGCGCTCACTTACGGTACTGTTAAGAATACTACACCGATAGTCGGAGTCGCCCTTTCCGCTGAACAGCACTTCCTCTGTGAAAGCCTGCGGACGACTTCCCCATATCGACGGAGCATCATCCCCCAAGCCTTGACTGTAGCTGATTTTATACTGTAATATCGATAGTCACCCCCCCAGGCGAACGAGTTGTTCTCATTCTTATTCTGGTAACATTTGTAAGTAGGCTGTTTAGGTTTTCTTATTGGTAACGCCACATAGCACTCTGTATGAAAATCACTGGCTGTGCTGCGTGCAGTCTGTGGCTAGTTTGCATTGTTGTCTGCCATTGTGTTGGGCAGCCGGATGTGAACAAAGCGCGTAGCGTTGCGCAGTTGGAGGTGAGCCGCCAGCAGTTGTGGATGTGGGGAGAGAGATGGCGGAGTTTTGAAATTTGTAAGACTGGATGTCATGAACTGCTATATATATTATGACTATTAAGGTAAATACATCATTTGTTCTCTATCAAAATCTTTCATTTGCTAACTATGCCTATCAGTATTCAGTGCCTTCAGTAGTTTGAATCTTTTCTTTAGCTGGCAGCAGTGGCGCTCGCTGTATTGCAGTAGTTCGAATAACGAAGATTTTTGGTGAGGTAAGTGATTTGTGAAAGGTATAGGTTAATGTTAGTCAGGGCCATTCGTTTGTAGGGATTTTTGAAAGTCAGATTGCGTTGCGCTAAAAATATTGTGTGTCAGTTTAAACACAGTCATGTATAAATTTTTCTAAGGGGAAGTTTCACATTTAATAATTCCTTCATGACGCTGAATCTAATCTCCCCGCCGTTCAAAAACTTATGTTGACAGAGCGAGAATCAATCGCGTGGGATCTCGTCATACGATGAAATAGAAATCTGAGCTAGAGGGTGGACTTTCAACTTCAATGCAAATGTGGGAGAAAATTGTGGAAGGACAGCAAACACGTGACTGTTCTCGTTTCTCGCAACTCTGGACAACTCAAGGACACCACAACGATCTCACGGAGACGCGAGGATGCAGCTGAGACAATGGCGAGCTTTGCGCCCGCGCGAAGACAGGGATAACGAGACCAGGGCAAGCTTAGATAGCATCTATCCGCAACGAGAACGATATGCAAGAGGTCGGCATTCCACGAATGGCGGCGTATTATTATTTTTTTCCTAAATGACTAGGCTATTATTATTACCACCAATTTAATTCAGTCTGAGCAGGGAGCATCAAGGTCACCAGGACGAACCGAGTTTTCGGCTGCAAGACAGTTGATTAGTGACTTCTCATCTCGAGAACAGTAAGAAAGATCAGTATTTCTTTTTAAGAGTAGTATCGTAGGATGTTCGTCATTTCTAAGCAGGGCACAAGATACCCGTCTTGTACATACATACGTACATACGTATAAGTATGTTACCAGCGAAAGTGAAACAGCAAACTGCAGCATTTGGTTTTGAACCACGTTTCCTTAATGTTGAGGGTAAATGGTTTTATCGTAGCGTTAATTTTGATTCGAAAAAAATTGAAATAAAAGTTGCTGGGTTTCACTTTTCAACAATTCCTCATGAAGTTTCTTTTTATTGACTCAGGCCGTAAACTATAATATTTCAGACAGATTGTGGCACGAAATTTTAATTTATAAATTATAGAGTAGGATTTGGATGGAGTGTGGTTTGGGCTGAAGGTTTTTCAGGCGTTGGCTCAATTTTACAGCTTATTAAACATAAAATATCATTCTTAACAAATTGTAGCGTCGCAAGATTGTTCCGAGTCAACGTTTGTTTTATGATGTAACTTCGGGGACTGACATCTGCAGTCCTAACAGGGAGCCACACGCGCACCTGACACTACCTGCCGTGCGGAAGCTATCCAATGTCTCTTATTGAAAGCGTACGTTCGTCACCTATAAGAACCTAAATAAATGATATTAAATATTAGTCAATCATTTTCAAAATCGATACACTACGTTTTGACGTTCAGGAGAAGAGTGTATCCAAATTACTGCGTTATAACTATCATAGTTTCAGAGATACAAAAAATTGCTAAAAAAGTAAAAAAAAAAACAGACACTTAGGAAACTAAATTCAGTTGGGAAATATAATAGTTTGTACTTTGGTATTATCTAAAAAAATAAACAGAACTCGTAGGGTGCAGAATTAACTAACTCAGATTTTCATATTAAAACTTTAATTACTTTCCGTTTTCGTAATATAAAAATCAGTCAAAATTATTATTTATATCTAAAATTGATGTGGGAGTAAATGTTAGTGAATGAGAGTGTGTACGTGGGACATCCTTCAAATTGTAATGTTGCATTATATACCGTTTTAAGTAACCTGCAAGAGTTACGCAAGCCTGCCGTGGGAAAATGTTCGTAGGGTATTTACTCACTTTGCTGATGACGTATGTCTAGGTGTGATTGCTATTGTAACAGAGCAGCCAGAAAGTCAGCTGGAGTATTATCTGTATCTAAAGGATATTTCCAGAATTATTGCCTTTACGTTTTCGTTTAACTAAACATTACTTTAATATTTGTATATTCAAAATTATGTAGATGCATCTGTATGTCAGGATTGGTGCAGGCCAATTTGGTGCGACTACGATCATGAGCGAGCATTCTGATGGGCAGAGAGTATGGGTAGCCATTCAGAATTAAGACGGTTTCCACTCGTTACCTGATAGTTATTCTGGGAGTGAGGCCACAAGAAAGGAGTCGTTCGCTAGCTTTGAACGCGGACGGTCATGTTACTAGTGCGCGTCCAAATAATGTGTATAATGAAGGAATATTGAGTTCCTCACGTTTGAAACGTGTCGTGACTAACGCTGATGTAGTTACGGACAGTTTTGTGAAGTTTGGAAGTTTTAGAACTGTTTTGTTGGAATGATATTTGCGTGTGAAAATTTGGCCTTCATAGTATCCGCGTGGCATGTTTCAGCATTCAACCACTAAGCATTTTTGGCGAGCAATTTCTTTTTTGAAATCCATTAGAAGGACCGAATGTAATAACTCATGTTACTGATGGAATTAATGACTGTGGAAATGTTGTTTGCCTCGGGTTGGATTTGGATAGATTTCTGGCTGCTGTGCGTGCGAAATGAGTGTATGAATCGTGAACTTGACGAAAATAACCAATAGTTTAAATGTGGACGGAATAGTAGCGTTTCTTTGGCTATAAGAACAAATAAACACTTTTGTGTGGAAATTTCAGACATTATTTTCCAGACGCCAATCCATTATCTTGTAGCCTCCCCCTCACTTATCGACCTTAATGACAGTGAAAAATTAAACCGCGTGTACCTAATGGAAATTTGGGAAAAGCAATCGTCACCGAAGTTAATCTGTCGGTAAAGAGGCAGGAAAGGGTTACATCTAAATGAAAGGAAAAATGCAAATGAAACTGGTGGAAATTAATATTGAAAAGGGGTAAAGTTAATAAAGAAAGTAAATGTGCAGCCGTTACATTGACAATTAACTAGCGGTAATTAGATATTTGAGATGTGGGAGAAATTACGGTCGCCAGTCCTATGGACAATTACTATAGTAACTAAAAAAGAAAGGTTATTACACATATAATTAGCACTAGAAGCGTGGCAACTGAAGGTTGACACGTGTAGTGTGAAAACTGAAAATTTGTCAGAAGTAATAAATTTCGCTACACTCTGACTTAATTTAGCAAAAGAATTAATAAAACCGGAAAATTGAATGTTAATTTAGTGACTGAAATTAATAGTGAACTATGTTTCTGAAGCACTACGAAATTCAGTAAAATAAAGTTAGTCTTGGGCTACCTCAACAATCATTTCAAAAGCTACTTGAATCTACGCAATTTAGAAATAAGAAATTTAACTTTGAACTTGAATTAAATGATTCTGAACAATTAACAATAGTAAAATTTAGTGCGTACCAAGCTGAGCTGCAGTCACAGGTAAGCTGAAATACGGTAACAAAACTCGCACTCTTAATTTGTGCTTGCGTAATCTAAATATTGTAGCCAGCTATGAATACTTTAACTGAACTTTGAACTTAAAGCAGTGAAATGGAATGATATTTCTTTAATGCTGGCGTATGAATTTCAACGACACTCGGGTTCATTCCGGAAAAGGAAGGGACCCTGCTTGGTAATGCAATTGGGACAACGAGCAACAAAGGTTCATGCTACGTTGCTGTAATTTTGTGATTTGAACAGTTTTAAAAGCTGAGGTCTGCCATGCAGTTCTAAAACTTTACGTGCTTTCAGTCCTCCTTGTTGGTTGATTGAAGGTTTGAAGCCGTCAATCGAGGAGGTGGCGACAGTCACTCATTGTCGGCCGTTTCTGTTGCAGAAGCTGGATGTTGGCGCGCCTTCTTCTCTACACGGTCACCGGGCGAAACGGGCTCTTGATGTGCGCCAGCTAATGCTTCCCGTCCGCGACACCGTGTCAGAAACTATCATAGCAAGTCGAGCGCAATTACATGCTGCCAAACCCTGAAAGCGCGGCAACTCGCGGGAGCGTCAGACAACACACCTGCTCCACCGCACTACTCCAGCCAGACAGCCCCTCTGCCCGCGTTCCGCGCGGCCGAGTTCACACTACCAAAGATCCTAAATACTTTGGTTCTCCACACGACCTATCGATGTAATCGTTCGATAGCATAGTTTTCTCCAGGCAAGACCCAGCGTAAAAATACAAATAATATTTACAAAAGAAACCAATTATACATCGCCATAAATGCATAAATTTATGTACAGAAACAGTAAAATAATTACAATAAAGAGACAGAAATGTCATATCTTCAGGTGACAAAATATGGAAAAAAATTATAATACAATAGATGGAAATAGGAGGATATGGATTTCCGGCGTTACAATCTTACCACGCAATAAATTTTTTAATGACAGTTTTTATACAGAACTTTATTTCATTACTCGAATTGCGCGGGCTCAGTAATTGTAGATACTAGATGGTGTTCTTTATCAACTCTGCTTTTACATCATCTTGTAAGTATCAGCGTTGCCGAATGGAAGTACCTCGAGCAGATGCCGTTCTGAGGTAGGTGAATTCTAAATTTGCAACCTGCACAGAGAGAAGGACGTATTTCTAACCCGCCACGCCGCAGACTGACAGTAAGCAATTTAACTGAATTTAATATGAAGCACAATTATAGTTGTTAAAGACAATAGGTTAACAACATACAATTCCTTCGGCGCCATGACAGAATTTAAATTAGACTTCCCCCAGTAAGAAAAATAGGCCCAACAGCAACAACAGCAGACAATATTTAGCCATTGTCGGTACAAACCAATCCGACAATTGAAAATTGCTTCACAAATAGCCATTTAAAACAAGTAAAAAATATTAAGACTACTCTCTAGTTTAATTAGGGGTTACTAACATTAGCACTCAAATCTATCTCTACAAGCATTCCGATCACCAACTACTTACGAAAAGCGCTACTCTCGATGCACTACAGTAATACCTATTCAAACTGCACAATTATCGTTTTCATACAAAATCATACTCATGGCGTAAAACTGCTCATGGATCTCGGAGATGCTGCACGTTGGGCACGCAAATAAATCCCCACACCTGAAAATCATATTACTTACAAGCAGGAGCGCAACAGTCAGTCAAGCTGTGAGAAATGCAAACCACAGGCATGCCCATACGTTAACCCAGAACAGAAAAAGTGCCTGTACTGTCCTAGACTTAGAATATGTAGTCCATAACCAGCTAACAAGCTACCTAACTACAAACAACCTATTAGACGAATACCAGTCAGGGTTCCAAAAACATCGCAGTGCGCCATTTGCCTAATAAAAGTAACAGATGATCTGAAGCTTGCCATGGATACATAAGAGAAAAGTATCATGTGGCTCTTAGAATTCAGCGAGTCGCCTGCAATGCGTCATGTCGTGCAGGATAAACTCACAATGGTAACAGGTAGTATCAGGTGTCCCCCAGGGTTCAGTATTGGGCCCTATACTCTTTTCATTGTACATAAATGATGTGTCGTCAGTTTTGTCCTACTGCAGATACCACATGTACGCTGATGACCTCTAGCTGCATCTAAGTGCAAAACCAACAAACCTAAAGGCAATTATCGAGAAGCTAAATACAGCCTGTGTGCACTATTAAAATGGATGAAGGATCGAGGGTTAAATCACATCCCATCTAAAGCCCAAGTGGAACTGGTTGGTCATTCTATTGCCAAAATATCAGAAACACCTACCACTTTCACCCTAAATGGAACAAATACAAAATTCTCTTCTTCAGCAAGGAGTCTAGTAGTAATAACAGATGAAAATCTAAACTGGATTGAGCACGTAACCACACTGCGCAAGAAGGCATCAGCATCTTTCCATGTCCTCCATAAATGTAAAAACTTCTTCTCTCTTTACCTAAAAAATTAACTTATACAAATGCACATACTTCCAGTTACTGATTGCATTGACTTCCTCAGGAAAGCTCACAGCTGCCTGTGATTGTCACATCTGTGATGTTCGACTCTTTGATTACACTTCACCATCGTACGTGCAGGTATCCTGGCTGCGTGGAGACAAGCTCAGAAATTTCGACACCCTCTGTCTCCTCTATTGTCTTATCAATGAACACTGTCCCTCATAACTCTTCCCAACCTCAACGCTCTTGTCTGAACAACACGGCAGAAGTTCCCGTTCCTATCAGGGCAATATTCTTTCTGTTTCACTCCATCACTCGGTCACTTTTTTGAAGTCCACAACAGCAGGATCCCGACTCCGCACTAACCTCCTGCATTATGTTAGAGAACTGAATAACATCTCAGGCTTCAGAAGACAGTTACAGACGTATCTACTAAAGGAACAATAAGGATTTACATTGTCTCTGTATGCACTCGTTACCCTTATACATTCCTCTTTCCATCCACATCTTCTTTATTTCCTAGTAATCTAAGCTGATACAGTCTCCTCAGAACTCGCTAAATCAGAAAGCATTTATCTTGTACACCTATAGATTCCTCTGAAATCTGTCAATATGTTTGTTGTTATTGTGGTCATTATTATTGTCATTATTACAGTTTTTACCATTATTATTATTATTATTACTATTACTATTATCACTATTAGTGCCAGCAACTGCAGTAGTACAAGTACTGTCAGTATTAACTTCATTATTCCATAGTTAGTATAATCTAATGACATTGCCACTTCACTCAGACCATTTTAATACTAGATGTCACATTAAAGAAAGTACTGTATTTGTGAAATACATGCCCTCAACAAGGTTAAATATAAATCTATATATAATAGTAACGAGAGGACCTTCTGTACAATGGCATATACAAAATCAATTACACTCAAGGCATAAAATTAGCAGATCAATTTGGCTTACCATAGGTGAAAACACCTATTGAGCCAACAGAATAACATGAATGCACACTGCACGCACTGACTTTCCATGTGGAATATAACTGATAAATTGTCACAGGTGTTCTTGCTGGTACACTATGCTGGATCACTCAACCAGTAGAAGTACTGCTGTTAGTGACTAAAGCAGCAGGCTAGTGCCCCTCATGTATATGGAAGCGAACGTCTGCTTCTTCTCTGTAAGTACCATCCTCTGTACTGAGAAAAGACATCAACTTACCCACTGAGTTGTTTGTGTGTACACAGCAGCTACGTCCAACGCTGACTGTTAATGAGGTCCTGAACTTGGCTCCACAGTGCACCAGCTTTGGAGAATGCTTCCCATTCTTCGCTCTCCAGCTACTGGCTCAGACTTAGCTTACGTAATTAATCTGCTGATTATCTTCACACAACGAGGCCATATCACGTGACTATCATCTATCTTGTACGCACACTTGCTGACTTAAACTTGATATAATTGTCTCGTCTGCCATCCAGCTCGACGAATGGACTGAGCCACTAAATCATAAACTACCCCATTCATCTAAAAACACAAAACAGCCTCTGTTTCAAGTGTTTTATTAATAATGACGCATTTCGCATGGTTAACGAGTCTTCAGATAAGATTCAATTAGAAATAACAATTTGTTATGTAACATATCTAACATTGATAAATGGGATAGCTCAGCCAAAGATGAGAAGTAAAGTGATTCAGTTGCCTTGAACAACAGAGACCGCAGTAATCTTATGTAAGATCCATTGATACGATGGCGTTAAAGCGAAGACGGCAGTCGTCAAATATGGATACAGGAAAGCCTAGAATTCTAAGTGAAAGCCTCTAAGCTAAAAGCTTTCCAACCGCTCCTTGTGTAATTTGGTTATCTCGAACTGTTAAGAAAGGGTTAATGTTATCTCTTTAGATAGTACATGTATTTAAGCCTTGCATTAGATTAGTTTCATTTTTCGTTGAATAGACCCAAAAAGGGATGATGCTTGAGGGTGTGGATCATGTAAGAAAGTATAACATAGAAAAGATAGAACATCTGAATATAATACTAACTTTCTTGATTATTTTTCAGGGGATTGTCGAGATAAGTGAATACACTCCAGTAAACTGGAACTGTTGACATTTAATGAATTAATACACCGTCAGAATGAAACATGGTTATGCACTTTTCATAAATTTATCATCTGTAAAATATCTAATATTGACTGCCGTGACCAAATGTTGTCAAAACAGAAATCTGCTCAAGCTAGTCCAACAGTAACTGCTAAGATCTTTAGGTATTGAGTAGAAGAAGTTGCCTATCAAAAAGTCTTTCAAGCTGAGTTTAAATCTGGAACCAAGTTTTTGATGGTTGCTGGGAATTTATTACATGCGCGTGTTTCTCAATACTGAACGCTTTTTTTGGACCAATGCAAATAATTGTAGGTTTTTATGCAGATTGTTCTTATTCTTAGTACTGATACTATGTATTGAGCTATTGGTTGGAAATAAGACACATTATTTGCAACACATTTCATTAAGTAATAAAGATATTGAGAATCAGTGGTTGGAATACCCAGTTCCTTGTACAGGTTTCTACATGAAGTTCTTGAATTTATAACTTAAACTAGTCTTATTACACGCTTTAGCACGCCAAACACTTTTGCTCGGTTTGATGAGTTACCCCAGAATATGATCCCATATGACAGAATAGAATGAAATTAAGCAAAGTATGCAAGCTTTTTTAAAATATTAGTCTCCTACACCTGACATCGTTTACAATACAGACACAAACTTGCTTAGTTACTTAAGCAATTCTGTGGTATGCCCTTCCCAATTGAATTAGTTATCAAGTTGTAACCCCAGAAATTTAACGCTGTCGATCTCTTCTATCTGTATTTCTTCATGTGTTATACATATCCTGGAAGGAAATCTCTTACAGATTCTGAACTGCATGTAATGGGTTTTTTCGAAGTGTAATGACAGTTAATTAGCTTTAAACCATACATTAATGTCAGTGAAAATTTGGTAGCCGTTTCCAAATCTGTCCTCGACTTGCTATTTATTGCCATCTTTGGACCATTTGAAAACAAAACAAACTTAACTTCTGGCAACGTAACAGTCGAGAGGTCATTAATGTTCACAAGGAAAAGCAATGGACCCGTGATGGAATCTTCAACAACATCACAAGAAATTAATTGCCAATCAGATGAAGACTGGCTGCTTACTCTACAGGTATCTTGGGACAACACACTTTGTTTCCTGTTAGTTAGGTAAGGCTCGAACCATGTTGCAGCACAGCCAGTGACACCATAATATTCTAATTACATAAGAGAATGCTGTGGTTCACACAGTCAAAGGCTTTTGACAGGTCAAAGAAAATTTCTTATGTAATGAAATCATTACACTCTCACTGTATTTATAAATATCTATCTCTATATTGCAACCCTTAATGAACCCAAACTCTGACTTGGCCAACATACTGTTTGCAGTCAAATGCCTAAGAACATGCTTGAACACGACCTTCTCAAATATTTTTGAAACAAGCCAGCAAAATTGAAATTTGTCAGTAGTTTGACAGTATCTCTTCATCCCCCTTCTCGTACAGGTGCTTGAATTTAGCATATTTTAGCCAGTCTGGAAATGTTCTGCCGATAAGAGATGAGTACGCAAACAACTCAAGGTAGAACTCAACCGACATGAACACTCTTTGATTACCTTCATTACTATGTTATCATAACCTTCAAAATATCTTTATATTAAGGATTTTATGGTAAGTGCTACTTATTTGGAAGAAGTGAGTGTCAATTCCGTTTTACTGAAGTCATTTGTGGAGACTTGCCTGAGATATTCCAAACTGTCAGTGTCAAAAAGAAAGTACTTGTTTAAGGGGTTTGCAACACTACATACACTTCTAACCAGCGTCTCATTAATTTTTAGAGCTATATATTTCTGAAATGAAACAATTTCAGAGACTTTACTGCCTCACACAGATATAATTTTATGTGTACAGATTGGAGTGGCGAGTGAAAATTTGTACCAAGGCCAGGCTTCGAACCCGCATCTCCTGCTTACAAGGCAGGCGTGTTAGCCACTAAGCAACATTGGCACAGTGGTTCACACATCTGAGTGGACTACACAGGCACTCCTCCCTCCTCGATCCAATTTCTTACTGCCGTTTCAGTCTACTTTAAATTCCTCCATCCCCCCTTTACACATGAACGGAATTGCACAAGTTGTCCAAGTTCTGGAAAAGCATCTCAGCAAGGAATGTAAATGAGGGATGTAGCCTGAAACCTAGGTGCAGCTATTTACAGGTACTTTCATTTGTATAAGTACATGCATCTGGGTTTCTGGCTAGATCCATCACTTACATTCGGTGCTGAGGTTCTATTCCAGAACATTGAAAGGCATAGCAGTT
The DNA here is from genome assembly GCF_021461385.2 of Schistocerca piceifrons. Taxonomy (NCBI): domain Eukaryota; kingdom Metazoa; phylum Arthropoda; class Insecta; order Orthoptera; family Acrididae; genus Schistocerca; species Schistocerca piceifrons. The sequence goes on along the minus strand of NC_060145.1, from coordinate 78,153,994 downwards.
CTGTTAATGTGTAAGTGAGAATTTAAAGTAGGCTAGGACACCAATGAGAATTTGGATCAAAGAGGGAGGCATGCCACGGTAGTCCGTGCAGTTGCGTGAGCCCTGTGCCAAGGTGGCGTTGTGGCTAACACACCTGCCTAGTAAGTAAGAGACTGAGGTTTCGACTTCCGGTGTTGGTAAAAGTTTTTACTCGCTGTTTCAGTCTATACCCATACTATCTGTTATTTTTCCTTTCTGACCATTTATTTCTCGTACTTTTGATACTTCATCTACTTTCACTTTAATATGATTTAAACAACACGCACATGTTTAGATAGAATTTTGATACTCCTGAAATAGTTAAACAACAGGAAACATTTACAAGTTGTGTTTACTGCTAATAGTACACATGTTTGTTGTGGTGAAAGCAGTGCACTCTATCCCAAATAGTTTTTTTTTTTTGCCTGATGTATCTTTTTCTCATAATTAAGTTGCTTAGCTATCTGGATTACTTGCCTCAGTATTTTGCGCTATTCTTCATAATGCATTACAGTGCTAACATCAGAGCGATTCCTAGATAGCAGAGACAGTTTCATTTTTGTCCCACATGATACCTTTATTCCTCGTGTAGTCCACGGTTTGTTTTTAGTGTTCTGTCTGGTTCGAGTAACCTTTAGGGAAACAGTTTTCATATCAGGAAGTGACGTTATTAATTGATGCTTTATACTATCCATTTGAATCAAATAAGTATTAAGTATTGTAAACATCTATCCATTTCATGTCTTTGAGCAGTCTCCAAAATTTCTAAACTTTTGACTGATTTATTACTGTCCTGTTCTCAGATTTAATAGATTTTATAACCTGAGAAGTTTCAACATTTAACATAAGATGCTGCATGTCATGATCATATAGGCCATTTACTCTTGGGTTTGTGTTACGATTTTTTCTCTAGAATTGTCTACACATATATTGTCAATAACAGTCTCAGAGCATTTATATACCCTAGTTCACAGTAGCAGGTAAATTGAATGACAGTGTTACTTGTTGCAAGAATTGTTTACTGATAGAGCTTTTCAACAAATCCGCATCAACATCACCAGCAACCACTGTTTCCTTGCTTTTTACTGTGTGGTGAGACAATGGAGCTTCCAGATTTCTTTCTGAAGAGCTTAAAGTTTCTTGAAGGTGCTCTGTATATACCTACTATTGTAAAGGACTTATTACGCACTATTTCTTCTTTTCAACAACCTTCTAAATGCTGCTGTGAGCAAATTTTATTAACAGCAATATTCTTGAAATTAAAACAGTTTCTTGACAAATGTGGCAACTTCTCCTTTCTCCATATCTCCTCTACAGAAATAAGAGGCTAACTTAAATACTGTAACATTCAACATACCCATATCAGTGATTACATGATATTTAGAGAGGCCTATTATATCAGCTGGTTGGTTCAACTCTAATTCTTCGACACAAATATGCAAGCCATTAAGCTTACTCCTCAGTCTTCGGAAACTCTGATGGAATAAGGATAAATTATTTTGTGCACTCGATGGATTACACCTGGATGGACCGAATTTTTCTGTTGATTTCTGAATATCTCCACTTTCAGTTAGGGGCTTTAGGCATTAATTGTGTATATTGAAATTCTGGCAGCCTGTTTCATCCATATGAATATCATTTCCAATCGGTCTCTGAACATCTTTTGTTTCTACCCTCCCTACGCTAAAAAACTGATATCCTGTCACTCGTAACCACGGGTACTTCACCCATGTGCGAGTCCCCCCCTCCCCTCCTTAAATATTTGCTGTCAGCCCCGACTGTTCGCCCTTCCCTTTCCTTTTGAGGTGGAGACCATGCCAAATATAGTCCCAGAAAGTGAGTGCTAAAAGGAACGATAAACCAGACTAATCTAAAAGCCGTAAATTCAACTAAATACCTAGGTATTACAATTACGAACAACCTAAATTGGAAGGAACACACAGAAAATGTTGTGAGGGAGGCTAACCAAAGACTGCGTTTTATTGGCAGCACACTTAGAAAATGTAACAGACCTACTAAGGAGACTGCCTACACTACGCTTGTCCGTCCTCTTTTAGAATACTGCTGCGCGGTGAGGGATCCTTACCGGATAGGACTGACGAAGTACATCGAAAAAGTTCAAGGAGAGGCAGCACGTTTTGTATTATCGCGAAATATGGGAGAGAGAGTCACTGAAATGATACATGATTTGGGCTGGAAATCGTTAAAATAAAGGCGTTTTCCGTTGCGACGGAATCTTCTCACGAAATTCCTATCACTAACTTTCTCCTCCGAATGCAAAAATATTTTGTTGATACCGACCTACGTAGGGAGGAACTATCACCACGATAAAATAAGGGCAATCAGAGATCGTACAGAAAGATACAGGTGTTCATTCTTTCCGCGCGCTATACGACATTGGAGTAATAGAGAATTGTGAAGGTGGTTCGATGAACCCTCTGCCAGGCACTTAAATGTGATTTGCAGAGTATCCATGTAGAGGTATATGTAGAAACAGGAACCACATCAATAAAAGGCCCCAGTTCTGATACAAGCAGCCGTTCCAACTCTAAATTAATCATCAATTGGTCACTGATAACAGTTTTTTTGTGATACTATCACGTCAGCTTTATCAGATAGACCCAAGAGTAAATTGTTCGTGACTATTGGGTCTGCTTTTCATTTTTGCTGCCTTTGTCTGCTACCAATGTGGCTTTGGTTTTCCCATTCTTATGTTTAGTAACTCCTATCCTTTCCCCCTCGCACCCTTTCTCCACTCCTCCTTCTACCTAATAGTTTAGATTGACTTTTCGGTCCCACTTTATAGTTGGCAGTTTACTAAAATACGCTGAAGAGCCAAAGAAACTGATTCACCTGCTTAATATCGTGTAGAACCCCTGAAAGCACACAGAATTGCCGGAATGGGCTCGAATAATGTCTGCAGTAGTGCCAGAGTGAATTGAGACCATGGATCCTGCAGGTCTGTTCATAAATCCGTAAGAGTACGAGGGGTAGAGATCTCTTCTGAACAGCATGTTCCAAGCATCCTAGTATGCTTAGTGTTCATGACTGGGGAGTTTAGTGGACAGCGGAAGTGTTTAAACTGAGAAGAACGTTCCTGGAGTCACTCTATAGCAATTACGGACATGTGGAGTGTCGCAATGTCATGCTGGAATGCCCATGTCCGTCGGAATGCACAATAGACATGAATGGAAGCAGGTGATCAGACAAGGATGCTTATGTAAGTGTCACCTGTCAGAGTCGCATCTACAGGATGTTACAGAAAGGTACGGCCAATCTTTCAGGAAACATTCCTCACACACAAAGAAAGAAAATATGTTATGTGGACATGTGTCCGGAAACGCTTACTTTCCATGTTAGAGCTCATTTTATTACTTCTCTTCAAATCACATTAATTATAGAATGGAAACACACAGCAACAGAACGTACCAGCATGGCTTCAAACACTTTGTTACAGGAAATGTTCAAAATGTCCTCCGTTAGCGAGGATACATGCATCCACCCTCCGTCGCATGGAATCCCTGATGCGCTGATGCAGCCCTGGAGAATGGCGTATTGTATCACAGCCGTCCACAATACGAGAAGAGTCTCTACATTTGGTATCGGGGTTGCGTAGACAAGAGCTTTCAAATGCCCCCATAAATGAAAGTCAAGAGGGTTGAGGTCAGGAGAGCGTGGAGGCCATGGAATTGGTCCGCCTCTACCAATCCAGCGGTCACCGAATCTGTTGTTGACAAGCGTACGAACACTTCGACTGAAATGTGCAGGAGCTCCATCGTGCATGAACCACATATTGTGTCGTTCTTGTAAAGGCACATGTTCTAGCAGCACAGGTGGAGTATCCCGTATGAAATCATGGCGGTGAATCGAGGAAGTACAGTACATACTGACGAAACTAAAATGAGCTCTAACATGGAAATTAAACGTTTCCGGACACATGTCCACATAACATCTTTTCTTTCTTTGTGTGTGAGGAATGTTTCATGAAAGTTTGGCCGTACCTTTTTGTAACACCCTGTAGACATATCAGGGGTTTCATATCACTCAAACAGCACACTCCCCATACCATTACAGGGACTGCACCAGTTTGAACAGTTCCCTCCCGACAAGCAGGGCGAATGGATTCATGAGGTTGTCTCCATACCCTTACATGTCCATCCGTTCGATATAATTTGAAACCAGAGTCGTCCGACCACGCAACATGTTTCCAGTCATCAAGCCCAGTGTCGGGGTTGAGGGGCCCAGGTAAGTCGTAACGCTTTGTGTTGTGCAGTCATCAAGGGTACAAGAGTGGGCCTTCGGCTCCAAAATTCTATATCGATGATGTTTCGTTGAATTGTTCGCGCGCTGTCACTTGTTGATGGCCCAGCATTGAAATCTGCAGTGATTTGCGGTGGGGTTGCACTTCCGTCACGTTCAATGGTTCTCTTTAGTCGTCGTTGGTTCCGTTCTGGCAGGATCTTGTTCCGGCCACAGCGATGTTGGAGATTTTGTTTTACGGGATTCTTGATATTCACGACACACTCGTGAAATGGTCGTACGGGAAAACCCCCTTCATTGCTACCTTGGAGATACTGTGTCCCTTCTCTCGTGCGCCGACTATAACACCACGTTCAAACTCACGTTTTGATAACCTGCCACTGTAGCAGCAGTAACCGATCTAATAACTGCCCACATACTTATCTCATATAATCGTTGTCGACCGCAGCGCCGTATTCTGCCTGTTTACACACCTATGTAGTTGAATACGCAAGCTTGTACTAGTTCTTTTGGCGCTTCGGTGTAGTTATTTTCTGTGTCGCCACTAGTTCGTCTACTTCTAGTTTTTAAGAGTGTTTCACTCTACCGCTTCATTTTAATTGGCTCTTTTCAGGATTTCCTTCTTCTCAGTCTCTTTTTTACTGTCAACTTCGCCACTGGAGGCTGTCATTAAGTTTCATTCTCACGTCAGTCTACTGTGTGACCCACTCGCTTCAGGATATACTCTGCCTGGAGATGTATTTATTTGTCCCTGTGATTAATGTCTGTGATCGCTAACCTATTTTCGCATCACATTTTGCCATGGTTTGGTCATTTTCCTTTTGGTTCCTAATCCTGCATTCACGTGGATATAATTTCTTATTAATGTTGTAATTTTAGAGGTATTAACTTGCCATTTAAGTGTTCCCTATGACCGTATTTGATGATCGAGCTCTTCGAATTAACGCCGTCATATCATTTGCATTTCAATATGGCTAATGCTGTCTCCGCTTTTCGAAGCGAGTGAATCACTTTACTTCTCACCTTTAGCTTAGCTATGCCACTGATAGCTGCTACATAGGGTAGCTTATTTTTTATTAAAGCTTTTTCAACAGTTTTCCATTTTTGGGATATTCAACCATCGTTGTTGCATCAGGCCAAAATGGACTGAAGTAAAGTATACTCCACGCAGATGAAAGATTCAGTGAGTTGACGAGCAGTTAGTTAAATTACAACTACAGACGTAATATTTCGGCGTACACAGCATGCGCCGATGAACAGCATGCGATGAACAGCACATACAACAAATTCGCATAGGTGTAGTGCTGCATGACTTGCTGTAAATACTGTTTGCTAATAAGGATACCTTTACACGAGGTGGAATCAATAATTGACGTGGTAACCATCGATGTAAACGGCATAGTCACTTTTTTGAGAACGTATAAAGCACGCATATATTTGCCATTAAAAAAAAATACTGTGCTTCGTGGTGTCCTGCAGAGTTCTTGTTTCCAATTTAGGCACAATATTTCGACGGCTGACCATTCCGTATTCTGTAGGTAAACTGCCAACTGCCAACTATTAACGTGGACCGAAATGTCGGCCTAAATGAACAGGGAGAAGGGGGAGTGGATTGAGGGGTGAGAGAGGAAAGAATAGGAAATAGTAAACATAAGGCGGGAGGGGGAGGGGTTAAAAAATAGAAAGACTTAAAAAATATGGAGGTAATGGTAGAACCGAACATGAATCCACGATGACAAAAGGAAAAGGCAGCAAAAATGAGGAGGAGACCCCACAGTCACGAAAGTACAGAGAGAAAACTACCTTACCTGTGAGAAAGATATGCCATGGTATTACAGAAGTTTCCAGTTGATAATTAAGGCTTAAGTATATGTCGTACCTAAAGGGAAAAAATTAGCCATTTTAGAAGAGCTTGAGATAATCAAATTTCTCAAGCCGTCGGAAAAGTGAAAAAATTTTCAAATGTGTGTGAAATCTTATGGGACTTAACTGCTAAGGTTATCAGTCCCTAAGCTTACACAGTACTTAATCTAAATTATCCTAAGGACAAACACACACCCATACCCGAGGGAGGACTCGAACCTCCACCGGGACCAGCCGCACAGTCCATGACTGCAGCGCCTTGGACCGCTCGGCTAGTCGGAAAAATGAAGCTGAACTAGTCATTATTAACAAAAAACGTACAAGAATGACGGTTTTCAATTTTAGGGTGCTTGGGGTAGTTTATGGTAATAAATTAATTGGACTCTAGTTCTTGCATAAAATCTCGCAGCACCCAAAGAATATGACTGGGTCGATCGTTGGAATTTTGTGTATAAAATGAAAACAACAATTGGACAGAACACTGGAAGCACGCGATCAATCGATCACGCCGATAAAACCTGAAAAACACGTTAGTTGAATGCTAGACCACTTTCCTACGGAATTCAGCTACTTCCAGTAAATTCTACCATGCTTGTGATGCTACATCTCGCAGCCACCAAGAGCTCCACAAATGGTGTATCTGTTTTCGTTTAGAGAAGGTGATCTCTCAGCTCGTAAATATTTGAAAACGTAGTGATTATTATGCAGAATGCGTCGGTTCCTAGCGCTAATGCTAACTGTTGATGCAGCACGAATAAGTGTACTGTCTGAAACAGTTTACGGTTGCCGGCAGTTTACTGGTAGCACCTTGTGCAGCTGCTTCAGATTCTTGATCAGTCTCCCTTTAATACAGCTGCTAGGCGTGTTAACATGGGACTCGAGAGTGCACTGGTGACGGAGGCTGTGTCTCGCATTGAAGTGGTGCCAGCTGACCCTACTGGTAAAAAGGGCTTCACTAGGCATGGGACGATGTCATTAGGTATGTGAAGGAGAGATTGGCAAAGCTTATAGCTGAGAGTGCACAGGGGAATGGTGGGGTCAAGGCCGGGGAAAGTTCCTGTAGCAACTGGTGTTAGAGCACCACCACATTTAGATCAAAGTCAATTGATAGATATCCTGGCTTAAGGGAAGCATTTATAACGAAGGTATCACCTTCAAAATGGGTCAGCTGAAAGTAATGGAGGAATTAGCACACTTTACCAAAACGTAAAAGGCATTACAGATAGAGTCGGTGGAATGCTTGTTGATGTTGATTCTGATATTATTGCTATATGAGAAAACCACTTCAACAATTAAGGAGCTCTTTGCGGAGTGCGGGAGTGGCCATTGTAACGAAACTGGTCTGATAGTCACGTTCTATATACCAAGAGTGATTTCCGGCACAAGATGTTTTATCACGCGATAGCCTTTTGTAATTGTCATAAATTTTGTAACTATTTTTAATTAAAATTGTCTTGATTATTTTGATGAATGATGATGTTAGACAGGTATGTAAGTATGGAGAAATTTAATAATTTTCGAGCGATGTGTTCGTACTTTGTGCCTCCTCAGCTGACTTTCAGATAGGCTTGCGGACAGATACTCCCCACTCAGCGACGTCTTAGCTGCTTTCTAACAAAATTTTATTCCTTCGGTTACACGCTATTCTTCCATCAACAATATCTGACACCACAGACTGAAATAAAGAAACAGATCTGTTACACAACAGTGAAATATTCCACAAAACAACGGCAACTGCATGAATATTTACAAAATGAAACAAACCACCTTCAGCGGTCTAAATTTCCAGTTCTTGTTTTATTTCAGCAGCCAGTTTCAGCGCTACATTACGCCGTCTCCAGGCCCCTGACTGGCGTGTATAAAGAATTCTACCATTGGTCCAGTCAAAATAGAGGCCACCATTCAGTGAATGGTATCCATAGTCATTGAATGCTGGCCCCTATTTCGACTGGACCAAGGGTAGGATTCTTGCTACGCGCCAGTCAGGGGCCTGAAGACGGCGTAATGTAGAGCTGAAACCGGCTGCTGAAATAAACTAACAACTGAGAATTTAAATGGGGAACATGTTTCGATTCAATATTTTATACTGAATAGCTGATGTCCCGCAACCGTCTGTATAAAGATGGACTTCAGAGACTGAATACTTACAGATCACTCTTGTGTTGCTGAGAACTGAACGAACTGGTCTGTATCCATCGGCGAAATGTGTAATTCTCAATAAAAAAGATAGTGTAATGAACAAGCATCATTTGCCGACTTGTGAAAAATTACATTATAAAACGTTACCAAGTGTAACATTCTACAAGGAAATCTGGAAGCCAATGACAATATACCAGTATTAAGACAATGAAATGAATAAATAAAAATAAATTGACCTTGAAAGTTGAAGAAGTAGGTATAGGAAACATTTGCATTGTGGTACAAAAGTAATGTTAAATATGTCGATTTTTACCTGATAGCAAGCTGTTTATTGTCTACAGACATGTTTATGAGATATTTCAAATTGTAAAAATACAAAAACAAACCGTGGCAGTGAGATAGAGACTCTGATTATAAAGGCTTAACTACAAAGAGAGACAAAGGGAAAAAGATTTAGAATTATTTGTGTTCAATGAGTTTGAAAATGCCCGCATGCAAAAATTTTTGGTAAGGAAGGCGGAATGAGGACTAGTTACTCATTTTTCTGTCAGAGTCTTTTGAAGACGAACATAGTCTGCTTTTTTGCCAGTAATGGTAAGTAGCGCAGAGTGGTATCGATAATTAGTGTATGTTGCCAATTTTGAGTTATGCTAGTGAGCCGTAGACTATTTGACTATTTGCGAAACAAATTCAGAAACTCAGTTTTCTCAACGAGAATTAGAGAGTTGCATGAAAGAAAACCAAGGAGTGAACCAGGGAAGAGATTGGAGTAGATGAAGCAATTACGACTGCAATGAAGTGAAATAGAGCTGGGATAGAAATGCAGCGAGGCGAGTGGAAATAATTTGCTCGAGTCCAGTAGATAAGGAGAGCTCTGGCTAAAGACCTAACAAGTCAGCAGACATGCTACAGCAAACTATAAAATTTTTAAAAGTCCTTTAGAAGCTCTCACCCAGCAGTGTGAGGAAGATGTGATGCACACAACTGCACATTCTCTTATCCTTCACAGTGAAACAGTTACTGGCTTTATTGAAGCAACACTTTGCTAAGCATTCGTTGACGTCACTGTGCCTGTGAAGCTACAACATACATGGAGGTAATAGTGTTGTTAACTCTCTAAACGGGAAAGTCTCCCCTTAGTAGGCTGATTGTGCCGACAGCGGCACTTAACCTCTATCGGCGTGGCCCAGAGTTGCTGTGACGATCACAAGTGCGCCTACTAGGAGCTTCATGTCTGGACGCTGCCGACCTTGTTTACCTCCTGCGGCTCAGCCCGTCGTTATGTACTACGGCGTTCTCCACTGCCGACGAATGCGTGTCCTCCGTTGCGTTAGCAGGAAAGTACCAGCGACAGATTGACACTGATAACGGTGCCTTACGGTAACGCTTCGTATGGTGAGCCGTTACATATTCTGCCTGCAGCTGTCGCTTCACTTAGACATCATTGACGCTTCAGTAACTGAAAACTAAGTCTTACTTTCTATTAAAGTATTTCTTAGAAATCCTCAAAAAGTTCTAGTCTATGTATATTGCGTTATATTTTCTTTTTCTCTACAAACGATCTTTGTACGCGAATTACGATTTCACTAGCTTTCATATAGAAAATGATTTGAAAACATTTTACGTTGGAGAGTCATCCTGTTTTAGTGGTGACCGACCGGTCGAAGGTCTTTTGCGAGGCGTCAGTGAAATATCACGCTAAGTTCACTATCATAGTTCACGGTCTCTGTTGTGACCGTAATTGTTTTACGTCGCGTATGCCATGCGTATCACATGACAGTCCCCACGAGTTTCTGCCATGATATAAAAACTTTGTAAACATTGCATTAGTACCCTGCATTAGTACACTGGATTTGCATGCAGTCTTTTCAAGCGTGGTCAGAGACTGGAAAATATAGTAAGGATAATGATTGATGATTATATTAAAGACTGTCTGGTCGCTAGGTATCCAAAAGCGTATTCTGTTTCCTGAGGTACAGATCCTCATGTTGTTTGATTTGCATCAGTATGAATGTGACCATTAATCGCTTGATTACCTACAAACTGGATATTTACTGCTTTATCTGTCAAACGTCAGCTTAAATACTTTCAAATCGAATACAACAGAGCACGAAAAACTACTCTGTTTACTATGTACTATTTATTGGTTCAAATGGCTCTGAGCACTATGCGACTTAACTTCTAAGGTCATCAGTCGCCTAGAACTTAGAACTAATGAAACCTAAATAACCAAAGGACATCACACACATGCATGCCCGAGGCAGGATTCGAACCTGCGAACGTAGCGGTCTCGCGGTTCCAAACTGTAGCGCCTAGAACCGCACGGCCACTCTGGCCGGCTACTATTTATTATATTTTAATTGATTAATTTATTTAATTAAGAAATTTTGTTTAAGAAAATTCTGTGCTTCTTATTTATTTTTGGTACTTTTAGTTATGATTTCCAGGCGCTTTATTTAGGTTTTAGCTTCAGTCTTTTAAAAGCTAAAGAATATAAGTCTTCGATTTTAAATACCACAGGAGAGGTAGATATAAGTCCCGCAGCGTCGATCTCGCTGATACTCCTCGTCGGAACTGCTCCACCTGAAATCTCTAAAATGTTTATTTTGCTACGAAGATTGTTCGGAACAACTAGGTGCTATGTTGTAAGATGCGTTTGGATTGATTTGTCTAACATTTTATCAACGACAAGTTTATTGCTTCTGAGATATTCTCTCGAAGAATATTGACCGTAAAAAGATGCACGCTCGCACTGTCATTCCACACTGCACCTCCGGTCGATCTACGTCACGTGATATCTGAAGAATGTTTCTCAAACCTTTCATAAATTGATAAATACACACCTTGAATGCTTATTATTTTCTTGAATTTGTTTATTGTGCCATCGACTAACCAAACATTCACAATGCAGCTTAATAGCGTCGCAAACAACAGCAAAATCTCTCCTACATAAAACACGTCCGATCTCTGTAATCGCTTCACACCGAGTCCTCAAATATACATCTTTGGTTACTTATTCCAGAGAGATGTGTCCGCAGTACGGAATGTCCAATTCTCGCAGACAGTTTATACTACTGTCGGCATTAATGATTCGCCGCAGTTATGTAAAACGTTTTCACCATATACGATCCATTACGATGCTTTCATGTGGTCGCGGATTTTCCGTAGAAACAATGTTTTCACAATTTCGATCCATTACAATGCTTTCATGTGGTCGTGGATTTTCCTTATAAAATAATCTGCACCTGCTACCGCTACTCCTAGTAAGGTTAAATGTTTTGACATTAGCCGTTTAAGTAAGTCTGTAAACGGTTCAAGTGGCCATAGACTTTCGTTCGGAAGAGCCTTCCCATTCGGCAAGGATTCCTGGAACATGGCTAATTTAACCTTATGTTCCACCCAGTAGTTTATAAAAACTGATTAAACGTGTAAATAACAGATCTGACATTGTCTTAATATAGGGTTTTCTTGCATTGGTGGAGTCGGGTAAAGGTTGTAAGTAGGCTGTTTATGTTTTCTCTATGTAAGTAGGCAGTTTATGTTTTCTTATTGGCAACGTTACGTAGCGCTCAATATGAAAATCACTGGCTGTGCTGTGTGCAGTCTGTGGCTGCTTTGCATTGTTGTAATACTCGCCATTGTAGTGTTAGGCAGCTGGTTGTGAACAGCGCGTAGCGTTGCGCAGTTGGAGGTGAGCCGCCAGCAGTGGTGGATGTGGGGAGAGAGATGGCCGAGTTTTGAAATTTGTCATGAACTGCTATATTTATATATGATGATATCAAGGTAAATACATTGTTTGTTCTCTATTAATATCTTTCATTTGCTAACTATCCCTATCAGTAGTTAGTGCCTTCCATAGTTTGAATCTTTTATTTAGCTGGCAGTAGTGGCGCTCGCTGTATTGCAGTAGCTTGAGCAGCGAAGATTTTTGTGAGGTAAGTGATTTGTGAAAGGTATAGTTTAATGTTAGTCAGTGCCATTCTTTTGTAGGGAATTTTGAAAGTCAGATTGCGTTGCGCTAAGAAAATATTGTGTGTCAGTTTAAGCACAGTCTTGTATAATTGTTCAAAGGGGACGTTTCATATGTCGACCCTTAGCCGAGGATACCTCACTGGAATCTTCTGATTTTTTGTTGTAGTTGGTGTAATTAGTGTAGATCTTGTTTATTGCTAGCGCGTAATTGTAGAGAAAATCTCCTTTGTAGCTGCAGACTTTCATTGTTGTACAGTAAAACAGTTGTTGCATGCATGTAGATTTGCACCAAGTATTTCGCAGCTGCGCTGGCAATTAAGTAGACATTATTTCCATTGCTATGTTATTTTATTTTGCTCTTCAAATTGCGCTTTTCTGTGTTATCGTGTGAAATACTGTGACAATAATGGCGTGTGAAAAACGTAATACTAGGCTCCAAAGTAAACTGAGAAATGACAGTGAAGACGAAAGCAGTGTGTTAGCGCCGCAGAGTAATGAATTAACTAATGTTCAAAGTAGTAATTTGGTAATTGCGCATAGGGAAATGGAGCGGGGGGCAAACAATGGTGTAGACAGTGAAACAGGTAGTGAACAGGGAAGCGTTATCGATCGATTGGTCGGCAACAGCTCGCCTCAGGAATCTGGAATGACAGAACACAATATTGCAAATACTGCAGACTCAGGTTTTGGGTTCTCACCGTTTTCTCAAATGAGTCAAGACACATTTTCCGCTTGTCAAAATGTGAATGTTGCCGGTGCAACTTCACTGCCGAAAAGCACTGAGGAACATGTTTCAGACACCAGTGCATTGTTATTACAATTAATGCAACAAATGGGACAAAAGCTTGAAAAGTTAGACACAATGGAACAACACCAGAGACAAACACAGCAACAGTTAGACACAGTGGAACAAAATCTCAAAAAGTTAGACACACTGGAACAAAATCAGAGACAAACACAACAACAGCTTCAGAAGTTAGACTCATTGGAACAAACTCTTGAACAAACGCGTGAAGATTTAACTACTGAGTTACATAACATTGAATCGAAACGTCAAAAAGTCTGTAATGACGTAAAAACTCAAATTTGTGAGCATTTTCAACCTATTTTTTCGCGGCATGAAAATGCATTACAGAATCACGAAGCAGCCATAAAAGAACTGCAAATTATTGTTCATGAAAATCATGAGACCTTGCAAGCTAAATTTGACTCAGTTGCATCTACCGATTCGGTTACGCAACTTGCAAAAACTCAGGAAAACTTTAAGGACACAGTAGATACTCTGAAACTTGGTTCAGAAAAACACACTGAAGAAATAAGTACACTATCGGAGAAAGTAGCCGAACTTTCGGATCAGGTCACTAACTTATCTACAAAGGTAGATGATGATCTGAATGACACAAGACCCGTAGCCTTCACTGACACAGAAGAGTATGAACAAATAAGAAAATTCAAACAAAATCAGAATCAAATTAACACACAACACCAAAGAGAAATCCGGGAAGTACAAGATCAGCTGACACAGGTAATACAAGAATTACGTATTTCAGAGGACACTCGCGCTCCAACACGGGAAGAGGGACTTAGAAACACGGAAAAGCCGCAAAATAATAACACAGGGCATTTCGGAAGTTATGAAAGAAATTGGCAATGTGCACCGAATTTTGAGATGGAACGGCCGACACGACCTAACAATGACCGATATGCGACTCGCCGACATGATGATTTTGACTATAAGCTGTTCATTACTACACGTAAATTCAAAACATTTAAGAATTCTGGCAACGACATTCATCCACAAGCGTGGCTCCATCAATTCTCTCATTGTTTTCCTCCCAACTGGTCATTGGAGCACAGGTTAGAATTCATGTGTGGCTACTTGGAGAATGAACCAGCTGTAAGAATGCGATCGGTCATTCACGATTGCCACAGTGAAGGAGAATTTTACCATGCCTTCCTCTCAGCATATTGGTCGCAAGCCACACAAGACCGAGTAAAACATAGCATCATGATGATGAAACACTTTGAACAATCTGAATTTTCCAGTCTTGTCAAATATTTTGAAGACATGTTGCACAAAAATCAGTACCTGACAAACCCATACAGCCCCTCAGAACTCATACGCATTTGCTTACTCAAATTGCCTGAACATTTACGACATATTATTTTAGCAGGACGTTGCAAAGAAGACATTGAGGCTTTTCAGGGACTGTTACAAGAACTGGAAATTGACACAGACAGTCGCCGGATGCGAAAACAGGAAAACAATCACTACAGGTCACATACGTCACAATTCCGTGATGACAGAAACAATAACTGGACACGAAAAGGCTATTCTTACAACGCAAATCGTGACCAAAACAGACACCACCCATATGACAACCGCTGGCAGAGTAATAATAGTTACAGAGAAAGATCGCATGTCCGAAGTAGTGAATATGACAGAGACAATCAGAGAAACAGACAATATGGGAACCAAAATAATTATTATCAAGGGAGACAGAATAACTTCAGACGCAACAGTTCAGCGCGCAGTTACGATTCAGGGAGAAATTCTCCACCACTTAACCGACAAGAAAGAAACTACAGGAACTACCGACATGACGACAGACGATGTGATCGTAACGACAGACCTGAATTGCATCAGAACTGGCGGGATTCAAACAGAGCAGGGCCCTCTCGAGGAGGTGAATTTGTAGAGAAGTCAGGTCTCCAAATTCCAATAACGACGCGCGCCAACAAAGAGACAATAGGCAATGACTCACACCGCTGGCAGCCACAAAACGTTCTTATGACACTAACGACGCAGCTGCCGTAGCTAGTAATTACGTAAAAATGGAAGACATTAGGGACATCTTACTCCAGGAACACGACGTAAAACATAACAACATTGCATATCCTGTGATTCACATTACTGTAAATGACGTAAAATTTACGGCAGTACTTGACTCTGGCAGTCCCATTTCAGTAATCAGTGAAACAGCCTTTAGCAAATGCAACAAATCGAACGATTGTCCCACACTTCCGTTACGTAAGATTAAATTACAAGGTGCAATCTTTGGAAAAAGTGTAGATGTACGCCAACAAACCAACTTAGAATTCTTTTGTCAAAGCCACAGCTTCTCTATGAGCTTTCTTATTGTTCCATTATTGTCGACGGAAATTATATTGGGAGTAGACTTTTTGAATGAATACAAAGCAATCTTAAACTTTCACGATGCTGAAATAAGTTTAGAGAAAGAAGGTAAGTCAAAAGCTTTGAAATTTGAAGACTGGCTCTCAAACCATGATGAGGAAATTAATCGGCTTTACGTTCTGTTAGACAACAGTTCGGAATTTTCCACGGAACTAGACACTAACAATCACTCTGCAAGTGCTGACAGGGATGACATCGACGGCATATTTGAAATTAATGAGTTAATTCAGAATAAAATTCAAACAATTGAGAATTGTAATGACACTGATAGGCAGGACCTTTTTGAGATTTTACAAGCACATTCCACAGTTTTTACTCACAAAACAGGAACAATCAAGGGATTTCAATACCAATTTCGTGTTCGTGAGCATACTAAATTTTGTGTTAGACCATACGTAATTCCGGCGCATTATAGGGACCGTGTTAGAACAGAAATACAATCTATGCTTAATGAGGGCATTATTGAGCCTGCAGTAAGCTCATACAACAACCCATTACATGTTGTTGAGAAGAAAAATGGATCGATCAGGCTTGTTTTAGATTCGAGACAAATCAATACTATCATCATTCCTGAAACAGACAGGCCGTAGACGATGGAACAACTTCTTCAAAATTTTAATGGTGTAAAAGTGTTGTCTTCCATTGATCTCAGATCCAGCTTTTATCAGATCGAACTTCATCCAGAATGTAGAAAATACACAGCTTTCCTTTGTTTCGGCGTTTGTTATCAGTTTCGAAAACTTCCCTTTGGTTTGAACATTTCTTCAGCAGCATTCATTCGCGGGCTAAATTCCATATTACCTGAGTTCTTAAAACGTCACATCACCTTATATGTGGACGATATTCTAATAGCAGAAGCTTCATGGGAACTACATAATCGCATCCTCAACAGTTTGTTACGTATTTTTGCAGAATCTGGAATTACAGTTAACTTGGAAAAGTCTGAATTCGGTAGGTCAAAGGTAAGGTTTTTGGGACATATTATTTCTTCTGAAGGCATTCAGCCGGATCCTGAAAAGTTAGAAGCAATCAGAGCCATTCCAGTTCCATCCACAAAAAGACAAGTCCGCAGTTTTCTAGGTCTCGTAAATTTTTACCGTCGTTTTCTGAATATGCAAATTCTTGTTACACCAAAACTTTGTTCTCTCACTGGAAAAAATACTATTTGGAACTGGGACGAACAAGCACACTTGGAATTCAATTCTTTGAAAGAAGCGTTACTTCACGCGCCAATCTTAGCTCATCCAGATCTGTCACAAGATTTCTGCCTTAGCACGGATTCTTCTAAAGTCGGTCTTGGTGCCCATTTATTTCAAGAAGCCATAGAAAATGGCACTACCATTCAGAAAACCATTGCTTTTGCTAGCCGAGTGCTAACAAAATCTGAAAAAAATTATTCCGTTACTGAATTAGAAGCTTTAGCTATCGTTTGGGCATTTAACAAATTCCGTTTCTTTCTTTCTGGTAAGCGCGTAAAAGTATACAGTGATCATCGTGCATTACAATTTCTTATGTCTTCAAAATTAAATCATGACAGGTTAAAACGTTGGGCATTGTTTCTGCAAGAATTCCGCTTCACAATAGTCTACATTCCCGGTAAGGAGAACATCGTTGCGGACGCACTGTCACGCGCACCGGCTGGGCTTGAGAAAAGTAACACAGAAGGCAACCTCGAGAAAAATTTCAGTATTCTTTACATTCAGAAAGTCGCCTTTGAAAACTTCATCACCACATCTTTAAAGGACATTGCTCATGAACAAGATAAAGATCCGATTTGGAAAGACATCAAAAGTAAATGGCATGAAAAGACATACACTCAGATTCGGCATTATTACCTGGTTAGAAACAACATACTCTTCAAACGCTGCACTGTTGATGACAAGCTATGGGTACTTTGCATTCCAGACGATTTTGTTAATAAGCTCATTTGGTACATTCATTTCTGCTACGCACATTTTGGCCCACGAAAATGTTATCATATTCTTCGAACGACTTGTTATTTTAACAATATGGAAAAGCGAATTCGAAGAGTCTTGTCTATTTGTAAACTTTGTCAAAAGGCGAAACCATCTACTATCTCACATCGTGCTCCGTTGTTTCCTATTATTCCTTCTAAATTAAAAGAATTTGCTGCTGTTGATCTCTTGGGCCCCTTGTCAGAACATCGAATGGATTTTCGTACGTTCTAGTCGCTGTTGAACTTACTTCAAAATTTGTTTCTTTCACTCCGTTACATAAAGCCACTGGACGGTCTGTATCCAACGCCTTTGTTAAAAATTTCTTACGTGAAGTTGGACACGTTAGTAAAGTCATTTCAGATAACGGACCGCAATTCAGATCTGCTGTTTGGTCACGCATGCTTCGCAACCATAAAATCAAACCCGTTTTTATTTCATTGTACTCACCACATTGTAACCCGTCTGAACGAATTATGAAAGAAATCAATAAGCTTTGCAGACTTTATTGTCACAGAAAGCATCAGCATTGGGACAGATATTTACACTTATTTCAAAACGTGCTGAATGAAATGCCTCATGATTCCACTGCTTTACCACCTACTCTTGTACTGAAGAATGAAGAACCACCGAACAGAATCAGAGAACTTGTACCTTTCCCGAATACACGTAAACTTCGACACAAAGACGTAATTGATTTGGCTCTTAAAAATATAAAATCTGCAGCAGACAAAAGGAGAGAACTACACGGTAAAGCAAATGCAAAGAAATTGTATATTGGTCAGAAAGTTCTCATTAAAGCTCATTCATTGTCACATAAGAAGAAACACTTGAGTCACAAATTCTTTCTCGTTTACAATGGACCATACAGAATTCGACGTATACCACATGATAATTGCGTTGAAGTTGAAACTCTGTGTACTAGGAAGAGTAAAGGTTTACACCACATTTCACATGTAAAACCATTTATTGAGAGATAATCTGCTTTTTAACTTAGTCTTTGCCATAAAACTTTTCACTTCACATTTCTAGTATGCTTTGTCAGACTTAAGAAACTGTTAACATGCAACAAGGTTTGAAGTTAAATATCCAGTCAAGAACCAAGAGAACTTATTTAAACAGAAATTACGAATGCATTGTTATAGTGAACAGACGACACAGTGTTGTTATTTGTACATTCTTGCTTGTTAGTTGCTCGATTACGTAACGACTATCAGGATTACATACTTCGAACATGTACTGGTACTGCTAATGAGATTTTAATGCAACATTTTGGTTTACTTGAAAATATATTCTGGATTTAAAGTACTTTCTGTGAGATACCAGAGGACACAGTGGTTAGTTTATGTGACAGCTACACGATGTTATCACGACGCTACTAATGAGTGACAATTTACAATGTTGCTTTTGCAGTGTATCTGTTTTATATCTGCACAGTTTTCTGAATTCTTCTAGGAAGAAAAACATGTTTTAGTAGTAACTTTTGTGGTATAGCAACAATGAGACAGCCTTTTTCGTGGCATAACAATACGTTACTGTACAGTACTTTCTTCATCACGCCAATAAGCATAATAACTACGATATCTATACGCAAAGCATTTCACTTTTGTTTATCATGTGGTAAGTACATTGACTTCTGCAGAACTTAGCTTTCGGAGGACGATAACTACGACACTTCCACAGAGATTATGTTGCGATTAGATGCACAGTTTAGCGCTACAGTACACGCATTTGAGTGATTAATCTTATACTTAAAACACTTATTTTTAAATATTTTTTTAATTACAAAGAAAGTTTTCCGTGATACATTTCATTCCATTGCTGTAATTTGTAACACCTGGGAGTATAATTACATTTATCCTCAGGGGGGTATACGCTTACTTTGTGTACCATGTGTTTGGCAAACACAAGGAGCCCTAGCTAATATGGTATTTGCTTATACAACTTTACACATCGGTACCATATTTCTCTAACACACAAATTACACAGCTATCTGATCATTTAACTGAGAGATAAACATGTTTTTTACTACGTCAGTGACACATGTTTACGTAATTACACCGTTGGATAACTTCACACTTACGAAATTGTATTTTGTCTGTACTGTGTGAACTCTTCATATTTTTTCGGAACCATTGTGATACTATGAGAGCTTTGAATGATGTATTTGGTATGGGATCATGATTTTTAAAGTACGTTTGAGGCAGATGATACTTTTGACATGAGCAGAGAATTTTTTTAATTATTGGAGGAAGCTACGACGATTTTGAGATTTGACTGAGGTGTTATGATGTTATTTTTACGACGACGATGTGTATTATGCTGCTGAGGTATGTTTATGATTAATAGGCTGAGGCGATATGAGTTATTTGATTATGCTTCATATTTATAATGACGAAATATTGACGAGTGTCGATGGATACGTATATGTGTAATAAGGTAAGGAGTAATGAATAGTGGGTAGGGACTCTTGACTTGTGAAACAGGATGTTGGAAACCAAGAATCGTACTTTAAGAGTTATGAAATGTGTGTAAATGCGTGAATGTATCACAATGCCGGCGAAAATTTTTTTTGGACACTTATATTTATAGGATTTTGTTTCTACAGATTTGCAACGCTAATTCTTGACCTGTGAAATATTTTTATGTGAGACTGTCACTGTAGCGGAAACTGCTGTCGTAAATATTTCCGTAAGAAAGTTAAGTGACCACCTGCACGTAATGCGTCGCGGGCACCCACCTGGGCGACAGCCGCCCGAAAAAAAAAAAAAAAAAAAAAGCCATTAGCCTTTCAGCGGCACAGGTAGAGAAAAAAAGGGGAGGCCATTGTCCACGCTGCTGACATTTCCTTGTTGAAAGCATACTGTGGAGCTCGTAATTTATGATATTTACTGAAATGCCTAATAAAATGACAAGAAATATTTTTACATCTGCACACCTGATTATGACAAGCGTCTTTCTATGAGAGTTGAGAGAATTTCTACTAACTTATGAAATGTCATATGACTACTGAATGATATTTTTATGCTTTGCTTTTCATAGTTGCTTATTTCATTTGATATCTGGTTTCCAGCTGTGTTGCAGCATTGCTTTTATAAAATGAAATGCATTTGCTAATGTGAACACTTTCTGTCAACAGATCTATAAA
Source organism: Schistocerca piceifrons (assembly GCF_021461385.2). Lineage (NCBI taxonomy): Eukaryota > Metazoa > Arthropoda > Insecta > Orthoptera > Acrididae > Schistocerca > Schistocerca piceifrons. The sequence goes on along the minus strand of NC_060145.1, from coordinate 78,133,443 downwards.
ATAATTATTTTATGATCCACATTCTTTAAAAAAGGAGCACTTGGAAAGGAAAGAACAATAAGAAGGAACTAGTAACACATAATTTTCTTTTCAAGTACATGGTAATATTTCTTTTTACAATCAGTTGTTGTGGTGCACCACTTTAATTACTTAGACATTAAGATGTGATTATACATTTCCCTTATCTGCATTGTTATCTTTAGTGTACTATTTTTTCTGCTTGAGCTATGTCATGTTTAGATATAAGCTGCTGTTTGCCAGGCATAGTGCTACTGAACTTTAATTTGTGTTACTCTACTAAGCCAGATTTATTTTTTTGTTGCTGCACATTGGCTCATATTAGTTGTAATGTTGCATTGCTTGGCAATTTAGATTTACTGTAGCTTGCTTTGCAATTTTCCAATTTTTTGGTCATTGCTGTTTGTGTTACTTATTTTGTGCTGCTGCATTGCCTCGTCCCTTAGTTTAGCATCTGAGCTCAGTAGATTTAAGTTGGCTTAAGAGGGGGTAGCCTCTAAGAGAATGAGTTGCGATGAATTGGAAGAAATGCATTGAGAAAACAGGTTTAGGTAGGATTTTCTTGGAAATAAATGTTGAGGTAAGAGATGTGTGAACATATAAATACAGAAGGCAGGCTTAGATAGGACTTTTGGGAATAATGATGAATGAAGGGAGATCTCCAAGAAGCAAAGAAAGTTTTGTTTGCAAAATACTGCAATGAAACAAACCCTATCCTTTCCTTTTGTATTATCGCACTATATGTTTGTGTACCCTTGTGTATTTGTTTTCTTCCTGTCTCTGTGTAGTTTCATAGAATTTTTTCTTCTTTTAATATTAAGCTACATTCACTATGATGAGGAATACTGTTATCCTCAAATATAATTGGCATTAATAATATGTTATTTACTTTGTAAAGATGTTAGACATTATTTATTCTGTTTAAATGCTCATGTGTGAAGTTGATGTTTCGTAAGTTATTCTGATCTGCTATGTATGTACTCATCTCATAATTCCTGTAACACTGATGTATATGTTATTTCGATTCTTTTGTAAAACCTGTATTACTACAAATGTTATCTGTATTGTTATGTTCTTTAATGATGTATTTTGTACCTTTGTAATTGTATTCTTATGTTATTAAATTGTAATTGTCACCAGTTCATGATATTATTAACTTGTTAGTTACATTTCACTGCACATGTTTCTGTTGGTCATAGTATATGGACAATATGTGAGAAGTAGGGACTGTTAGTGTTTGCACGTGTGTTAATAATTCAGCAAGGGACTGGATTACAGCATTGCTAGTTCTAAGGACAATTTCAAAAACTTTGTGAGTGCACAAGTGGTGGTTTATGGACTTGCTATATTATCCGCAAGACTCTTCGATGGTGATTGTGCACCTGCACAGTCGCAACAGATGGCTGCTGGCCGTCTCTACATGGACTACAGTGGGTCTGCATCTTTGCTGACTCACCAGTACCATTATTTCTACAAGGATTGCAGTGGGTCTGCGCCTCTGGTGGCCCACCAATACCACAATCTCTACCAGGACTACAGTGGGTCTGCTCTGTGATGACCTACCTACCAATATTCTACGAAACTTCGAATGACCCTGCTGTGGGTTTGCTCTGTTGTGGCCCATTATCTGTCTGCATGTTGAGAGTCAGCACTGTCTTTCCATTGGAAGGACAACACTACTTCTTCAAGACTGCATGGAAATCCACTGTGTGCAATTTCTTTTACTAATGAGACTTTGTGAAAAAAAAACCTGTAATTACTATTATGATGAATGATCAGGACTATCTTTATGGACTGTGAGAAAATTTTAGCTTTTGACCAACATTGTATCAATAAGTGCGTGCATTTGATTTCTTTGTTATTGTAATTATGAAAAATTTTATCAAATCATTATTGGCCACTGCCCAAAAAAAAAATTTGTAAAATTTTGTGTGGGGAGCATGGGGGCTATGTAAGTAGGCTGTTTATGTTTTCTCTATGTAAGTAGGCTGTTTATGTTTTCTTATTGGCAACGTTACGTAGCGCTCAATATGAAAATCACTGGCTGTGCTGTGTGCAGTCTGTGGCTGCTTTGCATTGTTGTAATACTCGCCATTGTAGTGTTAGGCAGCTGGTTGTGAACAGCACGTAGCGTTGCGCAGTTGGAGGTGAGCCGCCAGCAGTGGTGGATGTGGGGAGAGAGATGGCCGAGTTTTGAAATTTGTCATGAACTGCTATATTTATATATGATGATATCAAGGTAAATACATTGTTTGTTCTCTATTAATATCTTTCATTTGCTAACTATCCCTATCAGTAGTTAGTGCCTTCCATAGTTTGAATCTTTTATTTAGCTGGCAGTAGTGGCGCTCGCTGTATTGCAGTAGCTTGAGCAGCGAAGATTTTTGTGAGGTAAGTGATTTGTGAAAGGTATAGTTTAATGTTAGTCGGGGCCAGTCTTTTGTAGGGAATTTTGAAAGACAGATTGCGTTGCGCTAACAAAATATTGTGTGTCAGTTTAAGCACAGTCTTGTATAATTGTTCAAAGGGGACGTTTCAAGGTGAAGATTTCTTGATAGCGACGCCAGCACGAGGTCCGATGGAAGTTGCAGGAAAGGTGTGTGTAGAGAGGGAAAATGACCCTTTTGCTAGTGTGTGTGGGATGGTCAGGAACAGGGATGACCCTCAGGTAGGAGAACGGCTGGATCATACCCTCATAGGGCCATTCACAGGGCAGTGATGTGTGAACATGTACCATACCCCGGAACAAGTGTCAATGCTAATCATTACTGATGGGAAAGCGCTGTGGAAGAATGGGTTAGCACATATACTCTTCACTCTCACGCTAATAGTCTGAATTTAGTGATTCGGAAGAATAATATACATTTTATTACTCAATATTCGGGTAATCTTTTGCCACAGTTATCAATTCTTTTTCTCCTTTATACATTTGTTTATTAATATCAAAGTATTATGTCCACACTCGTTGTCCTTGGTAAACTCTAGTGATAATTCTCTTTCGTGGCTTCACCTTTTTCTTCAATGAAGCACAATATCGTTTTCGAATCTAACGCACATGAGTATATCCTTGCTTATTAGCACACAGATAACCACTCTTGTGTCTCACCACTATTTGCTTTTATGCTTTTTATGACACTGCACCAGCACATGTTCATAATTTATTTGTACCTGGAAACACACAACACTTCACGTGAAGTTCATTGCTGTTCACGGAATCCATCACTACTCCGCACTTCTACCAATCTGCGAAATTAGCTTTAACCTTTACAGAATATAATTACGAATTTATCAACTTCCCCCGAAACTACATAAATTCGGCCCATTCGTTTCTCTTCATCATTTATCACACTTCAAATAATTACAATTTAATACCAAACACACCACAACCATCACACATATCCCTCTCAATGTGGTCCAGCATTGCCCCTCCAATTACTTTCGTTGATAATCAACCTCAATAAAATTTCCTGAATCTCCACCCAGTGAACTGATTTAATTCTTTAAAATAATTAATCAGCTATATTGCTGCGTCGTTGCTTTGAATATATATATATATATATATATATATATATATATATATATATATATATATATATATATATATAAATCCTATGCCTTTAACATGAAGATTCCCATGTACCTATTACTAAAAATTACATGAAAACTGAAACAGATATCCAATATAACTATATCTTTTTCTGAAATTAAAAAACATCATAACTACTTTTCCTTAAGAATATACAAAATCATATTGCTGAAAGAAAACATATATATTTACAAAATCATTACAGTTCATCTCTTATGGATCCCTGTCGACCCATCATAATCATAATCATAATCTTATCTGAAATTATGAAAAAATTACCTATATTACTATTAGAAAAATTATCTTCGAAACTTTTTTAAATCATGATGAGGATATAATCCTTTTATATTTCTGGTCTGAGGATGTCCTAAGACATTTGCTCCTGGATTTGGTACCAAAATCACACTCAAATGGTCCTTTGTACATCAATTGCCATTTTTTATTTGTCTTGTTTAGCAGCGACGCACGAGGATGTGTATGTAACAATACTCTTTCGCCAACCCCAAAGGATTGTCTGTGTAATATTCTTTTGTTGAAATCTACCTTCTTCTTTCTAGCACTTTCGGTCAGCTTTATTAAAGCTGTTCTTATCTTATCTTCCCATTAGGTTTCTCCTTCTGATATCTTTGGAATCTTATCTATCCATTCATTTCTTTCTCCTCTCTCGAACATTAGTTCAGCAGGTGTAAAGTTTGTAGTCATATGAGGCAAATTGTTGATTCCCTCAAATGTTCGAGATATTCTATTCATCTTGTCTAGTTCTCTCGATCGGGTTCGCGTCTGGGTTATATCTGAATGGTAATATTCGTGAGATGTTGGCTCGAGCTAATGCAGGCCTTCACCTATATCCAGAGAAATAACTTTCTCAGATAAAACTGCGTTCGGCTTTCCAATGCGCGGAATGTAGTCGTCTAATAAACGGTTCAGAATTGGCGCTGCTGTAGCAGTTTTCATTGGATAGAAGTTGACATATTTTGTAAATATGTCCAAGAAAGCTATAATGTATTTCCAGCCTCCTCTACCCCTCGGTAATGGTCCACATACATCCTCTGATACAATAGCTAGTGGCTTTTCCGGAATAATGGAATGGAACAGGCCTTTACTGCCTCTGTTATTTGGGTTGGTTTTTTGATATATTAAACATTTTCTCAGTACTCTCCATACTTTTCAACTCAACTCTGGAAAGTAACAGTATTTTCTCAGTTTGTTCGCACATTTTGCAACACCAAAGTGTCCCCAGCTGTCGTGAGTATTCGTTAGAAACTTCTCCTCATATTCCTCAGGTATACATACACCCAAATTCTGACTCATATTACTCCAACAATGAAACAGTAGGGCAGAGTGGGGGAAATACACGCACCTAAGAAAAAATCGATGTGAACCATTTGTTATGTCATTAAAACTAATGAAAATAAGTACATACCATGCAATGGACATTTCTCCACATATTCCAATTGTCTGTAAATAGTTATAAACACTACCTTAATTCTGAACATTAAAATAAAAAAAGTGCAAATGGGTGATAATCCTCACCCCTGAGGATAATGACAGGCAAAGTACTGGGTAATAACATGTAAAACAAAAAACCCATAAAATGTTCAATAGTTGCTAATTTTATTTGCTTATTAGTTACTACAAATAGTAAACAGTATATTTTAGAACTAAATAATGTAATTCTACAAACTCTATTATAATTTTCGTTTTTTACATTTTTATTGATTTTCTCATACAGCAAAGATCGCACTTGTAACCTTTTGGAGTGTTCCAGCCACTACATTCTTCATGACTCCATCTGCTACAAGAAATACATCGGTACCATAGTTCTCCATCTTTCCCAAACTCTCCACAAACTAAACAGACATCTTCTGAAATCGCCAATGTAACAATATCATCAATTTCATTGTCACCACATATGTTCTGCAAGTCCAGATTTAGGTCATCCTCGCTGCTACTTTCACTTTCTTGGTGGTGTTTCTTCTTATATAATGTCTGTTTCTTCTTCAAGACTTTTTTAAGTTACAGGTTTCTGCACTTATCTGCTTTATCCTTAAGATTTCTTTTCTTGTTTCCTTCAGCTTTCTTTTTCTTGGCTTATTTTTGTTTCTTTATTGATCACTCTGTTAGCAGTTTATTCTTCTCTGGAGTTGCTGTAAGGATCACTGACTTTCCCTTAGGCTTTCCCTTGGCTTGTTTCGTCTTAGGAAGAACTTGTTTTTGTTTTGGAATAGGAGATATGTCAAATGCACTAACGTGCTTGATACATGCACTTCTAGTTGATGTTGTTGCAACCTCTTCTAGGCCTACTAGAAGTGGAACATCTTCTGCTGAAGATCCAGGAAACTGTTCTTGTCTCCTTTTGGGGATATGTGGCTCGTTTGTAGATGCAACCACTTCATTTCCATTTTTTGTATTCGGAACCTCTTCATCTTCAAGGACATCTCTGAAGATCTGTTGTAAGTCATCATTCCGAAATTTGTTTGGATTGAAAGGGCAAATCTCACATGCCTTAAACTCTGACTGCCGTTTTTCCATGATAGCGACCTTAATATATGCCTTATTAAAAAGTTCTGCTTACTCATATGGTGTAATTTTTCGATACACCTGTGACTTCATATACATGTCACATTCACGATTGAAGGCTGATTTCAAAGAAGAAAAGACTGTAACATCTAGTGGTTGAAGCTTGTGGGAAGTGTGTGGACGTATGGTTACCATGGCAATGCAATGTTTTTTTTTTCAAAATTCAAAAATATCAAGTGTGATTATATAAAATCAGCTGCACAGGGTCATCAGTAGTTGATCTTATATTGTTCTGAAAATGTTGCATCCATTCGAAAAATAATGACTCATTGGACCAGCCATTGATGGAACAACCATATATTGCTCCAAATGATCCACCTTTACTTAAGAGATTTGAAATCCTCTTCCTGGGGAAGATAAATATAGGGGGGGATGTAGGTACCAGCAGCACTGAAACAACATATCACAGTCACGTTTTCCCCCTTTCCCAAGATGTGGCCCCACCTATTTGTTTAACACCTTTAGGAGCAAAAATTCTCTCGGGCTTTTGTACAGTATTTATGCCCGTTTCATCGAAGTTGAGCACTCGAACCTCTTTAAATTTATATTTTTCAAAGACATGTTCTAAGTTTTTAAAATATGCATTAACCTCTTGTTCATTAAATGCCTGTATTCTGTTAATGCTAGGTGCTTCAGGTTTTCTCATGCTAATACTTGAGTTTCTTTTTAAAAACAGAGCTAGCCAGTCCTTTCCAGCTAACCTAGATGACTTATCAAAATTGTTTGATATGTTGTTAGCCTCTGCATACTCAAATGCAATCTTTCACAGCTGGGTGCATGTAATGCCATAGAACAGCTTGGCCATTGTAATAACATGATCCCTAATCTCATTTTCCTGTTCCATCGAAAATGTTGGGTTTCTTCCAAGCTCTGGACTCGGTATTTTTAACGTTCATTCTCGTTCACAGAGTAGCTTCATGAATCCCGAAAGCTCTTGATACTTCTCTTATCTTTCTTCCAGATTTGATGGCATCAAGAGCCTTACAAACTTCCTCTTGCGTCCATTTTGCTTTCTGGGTTTTTCTTTTATAATATCTACCCATCTGAAATTTAAAAAAAAACTCGTTAGTATTGAAACCCTACAAGGGGGAATACCACGCACCTCAACAGCTGCGTGGCATTACCCCACTGTAAGTTCGATGACTAACCTAAGCATAACTCGGCACCTAATTCAAATAGCGGGACAAATCTACAATTAAATTAAAGGTTTCACCTAGGCTTAGCAGTTGATACGCAAGAATTACCTTAAAGCAACTTATAGTAGCACATACCTTGCAAAATACAGCTGACCAGAACTACATGAGACACGCCAAAAATAAACAATACTTCAGTGCTCCAGCAATGCCACTGAAAAATGGCTGGCGTAAGCCACGTAGTAGTTGTTACTTCTGCCGGCAGGGTGTAGCACCATCTGGGAAGAGCTATGAACCGACGAAAAACCGATCCAAGACCTAAAAATCCCTTTAACTGCCTTTTCGTTCTAGGAACACGAAATTTTTGTACCAGACTTACGTTTTTCATCTGGTAAGATGTCTCTTGAATTTATTAAATGCCTAAGACTTTTATTTTCTCCAGGCAGAAATGTAACTTTTGGAGATTAGCTGTTATTCCCACACTACAAAATCTCTCTAATACTCGTGTCAGTAGATGCACATGTATTTCCCAGATATTTTTAACTATGAAGATGTTGTCGGGGAATGAAGACTCCTACGCCATCTGTTGGTGTTCTGTTAAGTCTGTACATTGTGCTGCACTCTGCAGCGGATATGTTTTAGCTGTCAGTGTAAAATGGACGTATGAGAATAAAGGTGTGTGTGAGCAGAAGTTTTACTGTGTCCTTGATTTCACTAGTGTGTAGCAACATTTTGGTGTCGAAACCCGGGAGAATATGAGAGATACAGTGCTACTACACATTAAAGAGGACTCGACGCCGGCGGAGAAGGTTTTGAGCGACTTCAGTCTCAAAATCCGGTCACGTCACGCCGCGTTCAGCTCACACAGATAAGTTGCGAAGGACACTGCGGGGCGATTGATTTGTATGTGATGTTACTTGGTGCATGTTTGTTGGTGGCAAAGCAATAGAGGGCAGTTGGCGTATTATTTGCAAAACACAAAGGGGACTTGCTAAAGTGCTGGTAGACTGCAGCGCCATCTGTTAGAAACAGCGACCACTACTAAACGTCGCGGAAGTTGAAAAGTGCACGGCCACGCCATCTGTTGAGAACTACAAACATCACTAGGGGGCTGCTAACGGTTCACACTCAAGGACAGCGCCATCCCTTAGCGACAGCATCCAACCGACAGTGTGTCTTGACCTTGAAGGCACTCTCACGACAGAAAGCAAAACCACCAACTCACCATGACAGAAGCAGTAGCTACGAACTTGGGGAGGCTGCGCCGGAAGTGGACGACTTTTCGATCGAATGCGACACGTTTCGTCAGCCAGATAAACGCCTTCGATGGTTCTACAGCTGCAGAAGAAGTGGAACACTTCCAGGAACGCCTACAGGAAACATTAGAAGAGTTGGCCAGACTCAACGAGACAATGCAGGACTTGCTGGATGACTCTTTTACGAAACCGACACGGAAGCTTATGAGGAATATACTGATAAATGCAAACGCGCCCTCCGAAAGGCGAAAGGCCTTCTAGGAGGATCGCGCTCAGGGGACAGAAATGCGACGTCAGCGGTTCAACAACACGCCTATATGGACATAAAATTGCCTGCTATCAAACTGCACCCATTCACAGGGGACATAGAAACTTGGCCTCGATTTTGGGAGCAGTTCACAGCCTCCATAGACGAGAATCTGATGGTGTCAGCAATGAACAAGCACGTATTCCTCTGTGGTTACCTTAATGGGGAACCTAAGGACTTGGTTGATGGCATTGCTGTTACAGCTGATACATATGAGCATACTAAGCAAATTTTGAAATCCAAATATGGGGATAAGAACAGAATTATCCAAAGTCACCTGGATTTCTTGGAGAATCTGAACACTTCGAGTTCAGGCAGTCCAGAGGCTCTCAATTCCACCTACATTAAGTGCCATAAGCGCATCCAAGTACTACGAGCACTAGGAGAAAATGTGGACCCTTATGGGAGAGTGCTTGCACCCAAACTTCTTCGAGCCTTTACTGAAAAAATTTGCAAAAATTGGCTTGTGCATGCCCAAAGGCGAAAGATTGAAGAAGGGAACCTCACCCACCTTATGGAGTTCTTAAATGAAGAGGAGATACTGTTCCACACGAAAATTATGTACCAACAGCATCTGACTTCCATGTAAAGGTTAAAACGAAGAGGGACAAGAAGAAACAACAGAATTCAGAGTCCTTCTGTGTGTATTGTGGTGAAAGAGGGCACTGGGGTCAAGACTGCCAAAAGTTTGCAAGCTTGCAGGCAAAAATAGACGCCCTCAAGACAATGAACCATAGCTTCCTATGCCTAAGACGTGCCACAACAGAAATCAGTGTTTCAAACTGGGAAAGGCATCCTGTGCGAAATGTAAGGGGGAACATCACATTTTCATCTGTAGTAGCCATACCACAACAGTAAATAAAATTGAAACTACGACTTCTAACTTCACATACCTGAAGACTGCTTGTGTATCACAGGACCAACTAGTAAGAGCAAACAGACACGTGCCATCCTGGACACAGGGAGTTAATCAAGTTTCATTCACCATTCACTAATCGAATCTCTCCAACTAAGTGTCATTGGAAGCACTACTCTGGAGATAACTACTTTTGAATCCACTTACAGTTCATCACTGTCAAGGAAGAAAGTGCAGTTTAATATGATGCAGTGCTCCACCAATTACCACATATCAGCGACAGCCTTTGAAAGCACAAATAATTTTTCACAGCAACGAACAGTGCAGTATGATGTAGGAGATATGGCCTTGAGGGGTGGTACATCACTCACAGATCCTAAAGGAGTCACTGAAGATCTACCTATTGGGATCCTGATTGGAGCTTACTGAAGAATCGTGACTTTGGAACAACCAACCAAGCTATCACCATCATTGGTTCTTCTCCCAGCAATCTTCGGATATGTTCTTAGATCTAATACCACTGTCAGCAGAGCAACTGTCAAATTTATTCATGGCAGCTGCAGCGATATATCTGATGAGTCAGTGCACTGATTTTGGGGCCTGGAGACAATCAGGATAACAGAACACCAACAGATGGCGTAGGAGTCTTCATTCCCTGGCATCCTACATGGTTCTGTTCACATGTGCAACAACATGGGCCATTCATATTGAAATTGCAACTGATATGTCCACTGACAGATTTTTGATGGCCATGCAACGCTTTGCAGGACGTAGGAGCCTACCAGTCACTGTCTACTCAGACAATGCTCCAACATTCCATGCAGCCAACTCAGCATGCAGCATACTGACATACAGCTCTACTGCGCCCACCATGGAATCACTTGGAAATTCATACCACCACATGCGGCTTGGTGGGGAGGCTGGTGGGAATGCATTGTAGGCTCAATCAAGTGCTGCCTGAGGACAGTTCTTAGTCGCTCCCAGGGGGATGAAGAGAGCTTAAACACCACCTTGATCAGCATAGAAGCCGCAATAAACTCACGACCCATCACTCAAGGAGAGAGTGACACTGCATTGACGCCAGGCCAGGCAACTAGAAGGGACCTTGCCAAGGAGTTCAGACTTAGACAAAAGGTCAATGACGACATCTGGTGCAGGTGGAAGACAGAATACCTCCTGCTGCTAAGACAGTACCATGAGGTGAGGGGATACCCTTCGCAAAGGAAACCAAGAATTGGAGAGGTTGTTCTGCTCCAAGAAGACAGCAAACCACAGATGAAACTTGTGGAAGAGGGCTGTGGTAGAAGAAGTCTGGCATGACAGAGACAGTAAAATATGGTGCATCATCCTCCACCAGCCAGATGGTATGAAGATCTGTCGACCGGTCCAGCTGGTCATCCCCCTGGCGATGGACCAGGGTGGGGAGGATGTCAGGGAATGAAGACTCCTACGCCATCTGTTAAGTCTGTACATTGTGCTGCCCTTTGCAGCAGATATATTTCAACTGTAACCGTAAAACGGATGTGTGAGAATGAAGGTGTGTGTGAGCAGAAGTTTTACTGTGATCTTGATTTCACTAGTGTGTATCAACAGATGTCATCCACAAACAATGTTAGTTGACTCCTTAGTTCAGGTTCTAATGCTGCATCCAATGCGGATATGAATACTCCTACACTGATATTCAAACCAAATGGAAGAATCTTGAAATAATTACTTCTTCTGGCATATCATCTAACTTGACCTGCCAGTATGAAGCATGCATATCGATTGTTGTAAAATACTTCACTCCATTGAACTTTTGGATCAACTGATCTATAATTTCTGGGTGAGTACATACTGGTACAATAATTGTGTTAATTACATGAGCATTGAGTACAAGACATGCCTTTCCATCTGGTTTTCCCACAATGAGAAGCGGACTGCAGTAAGGACTGTCTGAAGGTTCAATTAGATTCCAATCTAACATCCTTTGTATTTCTTGGTTCACTGCACTGCGTCGTTTCCATAAAATGGGATAGAAACTATGGCTGTATGTTCTGTGTGGCTTGACATTCAAAAGACATGTATAACCCTTAATGATACCGGGCTGTTCTTCAAACACTCTCATATACTTGCTTAATAGGATAGACAATTGTGTCCTATGCTCATCCTTAAGGTGCTCTGGCTGACTCAACTTCTGTTTTATCTGCTCAGATATTTCTACTATTTAGATGACTTTAATCAAACTTGTTTTACATTGCCGGCGCCCTTTCATTATCAATTGCAACTTTTCCCCTCTGCAGTATCTTCCGTGTCTTCTTTCTTTCCTTAGAAAATCTATCTGGCTCCGTCTATCCTAAAATTTACTTTCCCAGTAGAGAAGTCTAATTTTGCATCCTTCTCCTGGATAGTTTCTAATCCCACAACACAGTCGACTATTAATTTATTGACTGCTAGGAACGAGCATGTTATCGCTGCATTTCCTAGACCCAATTTTAACATCGTCTGTTGAAAGGTGGCTACGGCTACACTGAGTCACAGCGCCAGAGATTTGGCCAAAGATTATTATTCCGCCGCCTCCACTGGGCGCAGTAGTAGTTCAGAGGATGTCGAGAGCAGTCGTTGTTCTGTTGGGCGAGAGAGTAGACGATAAGAGTGTTGACTGAAATGTTGTGCTGTTCGGTTGGTGTAATGTATAGATGGAAGAAGATGCAATTGTCAGAATATATTTGAGAAAGTAGATGGGCTTTTGATTTATGATGCTGGTGTAAAGGAATATTTTCGTCAATATATAATGAGGTAAAAAGGTATTACAGTTTTCTTTAATAACAATCCCTCTTGCTCACAGGTACAGTCAACAAAGCATCTGGCTCATGTTCATTTATTAGACTTTTAATTCTGGTTTCTATGTGCAATTATAGTATTCCTGGTTTTTCAATTAGTTCATTGTAAATGGTGAGTAAAATATTTTCTCGTATTGAGAAAGAACTGAGCCAGATACATGTATGTTGAGTCACACTACCACACACAGAACAGTTACACTTGTGCTTTGTTGTTTCGTAGCTTTTATAATTGCAGGGGACTTAATTAATCAATTGTGTTAATGGAAATTCCTTGTCATTCTTTATTTTTATTTTATTCATTCAGATTGCGTGCTAATAATAGTCAGGGCCAACGGTTAGGAAGACTTCGTAACTGGTCACACAGCTAGTAAAATTATTGCATTTATTCATTAATATTAGTGTTTTCTTTTTAATTAAGCCCCCATGCACTGTGTTTTCACAAGTTGTGATCGCATGCCAAACGCTCCTAGTATTTTACAATGTTGCACAGGAAATGTCGGTAACGCGGTCTTCTTCATTATTTTATTAAATAAACACATTGATATTGCTTTTACTGATGTGCCTGTATTCAAAACTACCATTACTGGAATACCCTCTATTTCAACTTTCATTGCACAAATGGGTTCTGACGAGTATTACTCCATACATTTAGTTGTGTCAGCACATAGCTTCCCTTCTATTAATCTTCCTTCATTGTACCTCATCATATTTATATTCTGCTCTTAGCCCCTATACCTTTCCTCGACCGCTCCTCCGGGGCACGATTAGGTCGGAATCAGTTTTCCGAACGGATTCATTTGCATGAACTGTACCCTATCTCACTTCTGTAATAACTGCTGTCCGTTGCCTCCAGTCATTATCCATCGGCACAGAAAATTGTGTCTGCCTATTATTGTTCTGCCAATTCCTAGAATTACAGTTCACATTATAACCTGGATTGTACCTTCTGTCGTGCCGATTCTGCCTGTTTTTCCTGTATCTGAAATTGTTTCCATTACCGCTACGTGAATTACGATGTTGGTCGTAATTATTGCAGAGTGGCGGAGCCCAATTTGCATTTGACTCCTGAATCAGCTGATTGCTCGCTCGGCTGCCGTAATCATTATTCGACTGTGAGTACGCGAAGTGTCTGTCTCGTCTTGTCTTAATATCTTCTTGGATCAAATCAATGGAGTCAAAGACTGACATGAATTCTTCTAAATTCTCCTCCGATGGGTGTATTAACTTATCTCTCGTCTCAGCCGGAAGCTTCACCTTCAAAATCCGCAGAATATCCTTGTGCGTTATAGGTTCATCCTAGTATCTCGCTTTATTTAAATTCTTCTCAAAGTATCGCCTTAGCCCTCCTGTTATTACACAGGACGGCTCCGGGTTAAAGACCTCTTTTTTTAATCGTTCTTGCACACCCCACGACAAATACTTAGCAAGAAACGCCTTCTCAAAATCTTAATGTGTTTTGTATGTATCCATCATATCTGTGGCCCACAATGCACCATCACCTTGAAGATATCCTGAAACGTAACTGACCTTTTGCGCTCCAGTCCATGCCCTTGGTAGTACACCACGAAATCCTCTTATAAATACCACTGGGTTTATGGATTTTCGGTCAGGTGAGAACTGCCTATGTTTCAACAATTTTTCATTCATTAGCATTGCAGCGTACACAATATTAGCTTGTATCTCTGCATGCATTTCGTTATAATTTACTTTTCCCGCCGGCAAAGCATGTCCATTACCGTAACATGATTCATGGCTTGAGCCTTACATTCGTTCTAATTCTCGCAACTCGTTTCTAGTCTTTTACTGCCCCTCGCATCTGTTCCATATCTCTGGACATATTTCCAACAGAATGGAGTATTTCGTACTTACATTGCTTAAAATTCGCCCCTAATTGTTCTTTTACCTTTGTAATGTCTTCTTTAATATTTTCTGCAACTGGTAAGCTGTCAACGGGCAATTTGCTTACCGCTTCTTTTATACTTTCATCTACACGTAGCATAGCCTGGTTTTCCTTAGCGGATTCCCATTCATCTACTTTATTTGAGAAACCCTGTTGATGTTTACTGAAATCTCTGGTATCATTTGATCACGTCCAGAAGCTATGTATGGTAGTCACAATTTCTGTTAGTTGCGCTACAGAGGTTTCAATTTCCTCCTGCTTCGATTTCATGTTCTGCATTTCTTCAGTAATCCTTTTGATTTCCAAAGAAAACTGCTTTGGCGCCTCTCGCAACTCGATTATGTCATTTGAGATTTGTTTTTGCTGGCTAACCAATGCCCGAGTTGCAGCTGACATGTCTGTTTGCTTTTGACACATGTCTCCTTGCTTTTGTGATACTGTTTGTACCACCAATGACAGATCAATTTGCTTCTGTGACATTTCTTACTGCTTTTGTGATCTGCTTGTACCACACCTCACATAGTCGTGGCCGGTACTGACAAAAGTCTTAGTTATTCTAAGATCTGAGCCATGGGATTTGTCTCCTATTGAGACTAAGCTGCTATAAACTCGTATTTTCACCAATTTCCTGAACATCTAAAACTTTCTCTTTATCCATTTTAAATTGTGTTCTAGTTTTGACCATAACAAAATTAGAAAACATAAAATACCTATATGTTTGTACACACTTAATTACATCATCGCACATAAAAATTCCTCCTGAAACGAATGCACCAAATAAGTGTCTGACACAGGCAGTGGTTACGGTTACTACAAGCCACATGACAAGTTGCGAAACGGGGCCAAATTTCTAGCAGTTTACTGTCGAGTTGAGATTTTCACACACAAATGTTTTACTCATATCTTACAGAAACTAACAGTACGGCAATAAACAACCTTTCATAATACGCCGCTAACGGCAATCAAGTCATTTATACCAATACAGCAGTTTAAATTTTTTTTAAACACAGAAGCTAACACTACGGCAATAACAGCCTTTCAAAACACGCCACTAACGACAATCAAGTAATTTATAGCAACACAACAGTTTAAAAAATTTAAAGAACATTAGTAAACAGGCTTCTAAAGTAAATACAGAACTTTGTTAATAAAGTATGGTGAGGTAGTGAAGCTACAAACACCGCCATTAGAAAAAAAAAAAAACCAAAGGTCTCAGCAAACACTCGATTAATGGCAATTAAGGAATGGAGGAATTTAAAAGGTTTTTAAACAAAAATGTCCTGGAATATCATTAGAACGTAACAGATATGACGGACCAGTGTAAGGCAGCCACAGATCACCCACTCAGGGATGCTCAGGCTAGACAGAATACTGACTCATTTAATACGTCCGTAAACACAATAGCCGCTCTCAGGTTGGTCACTTCACCGACTTTTAGCCAGAGAAAACTTGTAATAAGATGGCTTAACTTGCTGACAGAATTAGAGCTAACCTCGTGCAAGGAAATATTACACCACACAGTCCTGAATGAGCGACCGCATGATCAACCAAAAAGAAGCATGAATTTACTCATAACACACGACAGAATAGCGAAACAATGAAACTGCCAAAACTACACCTCCCATTGGGCAGCAACGAGAGGAGGAGGAAAGATCACTGTCTTCAATTACACCGGTGCCGGGGACAGGAAACCCGATCGCCGGAGGCCACAAGGCAGAAGAGACACTGGTTACGCAAACTTATTACTTAATGAGTAAACCTTCCACTAACTTAACCTGCAGTTATGCTCTAACAGGCAGTACACGACCTCCGATGGCAAGGATCCACACATCCGACCGCGCACGCGTCGCCATTGTACCCAACACGCCACGGTCACGTGACAACACGCTCTGTCAACGGAGTTCACGTCTTCTCTGCAACGTTGACGGGTAGTGACCGCTCCTTCATGTTAGGTGTTTCCTTTTTAAACTCCAGTGTTGTAACGGAGGACTTAAAGAAGCTTGTTAACGTCCCACCAAGGTGAAATGAACAGCAACTACTCGTGGGGAAATTCTGTATACAACCAACCCGCGGGGAGCTCTTCCATCAACTCCTCCTGTTCGTTAAACACAACCGACATACGCCACGTCGCGACTCGGTACAACCGACCACGCCTGGTCCGCGCTGGCGAGCCACACTGCCTTCCCGTGTCCACCAGACTCTCTCAGACCACGCCCCTACATCCACGCCACCACACGAGGTTACCGCCGGTCAAAGATCTCACTTCCTCCATAGCAGTTTCCCGGAAGCAAAACGCAGATATGGATAGCAGAGGGAAGAGACAACCAAGCATCCACTTAACGACAGGCAACATATCAAACAAACATGTCACGGGAAGAAAAGAAAAATCAATACAATCTAAACACAAGGTGTAGCACGAGTCGATACACGGCTCAGTGTCTATAACTCCTTCTGAAGAAAATACAGAAATGAAGTGAAAATATAGAACTATAGTATATTACAAAGATTGAGACTATTCAGCTTAAAAGACCAGATTGAGTTGAGATTGCTGACAGCTGTGTGTGCTTGCCTTATCCAGCTTGCAGTGATGCGAAGTTCTGCAGTGGGGATCGGGACTGCTCTGCTCACACAACCGGACTCCACCAATTATATTGTACATGAAACACACACACACAACATGTGGATTAGTACATGCACAAATATATATATATATATATATATATATATATATATATATATATATATATATATATACAACAATTTTAATTGTTGGCAGTCCTGTAATAAGACGTCATTTTATTATACTTTCATTTAATTTATTTATAAGAACTTTTGTTTAAGAAAATTCTTTGCTTCTTATTTATTTTTTATATTTTTAGTTATGATTTCCAGTGGTTTTATTCAGGTTTTAGCTACAGTCTTTTAACAGCTAAAGAATATAAGTCTTCGGTTTTAAATACCACAGGAGAGCTAGATACATGTCCCGCAGCGTCGATCTCGCTGATACTCCTCGTCAGAACTGCTCCACCTGAGATCTCTAAAATGTTTATTTCGCTATGAAGATCGTTCAGCACAACTAGGTGCTATGTTGTATGACGCGTATGGATTGATGTGTCTAACTTTTTTATCAACGAAAAGTTTTCTCTCGAAGAATATTGACCGTGAAAAGATGCAGGCTCCACTATCATTCCACACTGCACCTCCGATCGATCTTCGTCACGTGATATCTGAAGAATGTTTATCAAATCTTTTATAAATTGATAAATACACACCTTGAATGCGTATTATTTTCTTCAATTTGTTTATTGTGCCATCGACTAATTAAACATTCACAACGGAGCTTAATAGCGTCGCACAACAATAGCAAAATTTCTCCAACATAAAACACGTCTGATCTCTGTAATCGATTCACACCTAGTCCTAAAATATACATATGTGGTTACTTATTTCAGAGAGATGCGTCCGTAGCACGGAATGTCCAATTCTCGCAGGCAGAGTATACTACTGTCGGCATTAACAATTCGCCACAGCTGTGTAATATGTTTCCACCATTTACAATCCATTACAACCACCTGACTCAGAAATAATCAGATCTCTGGAATAATCAGTTGATTCGTTATATTCTCACAAATGGTGCCGTTGTTTGGAGCGTTTCTGCGCATTCACAAAGAATGTGTTGGCCGCAAAGAGGGAAGACTGAACAGCTTGCGATGTCAGTTCATCAGTTACACGCATGAACATAAGTTTTGCATCACCGCGGTTCCCAGAACTTCTGAAGATGGACGTTGACTGTGGATATTGTGCCCCACACACACAGTCCCTTTGACTGTTCAGAGATGCCACTACCCGCCCAAAGATGTAAACAACTATGTGTGAGCAGTGCCTATTAGACAGAGTCGGTCAACAGACGATCAGTTCGTCATTCCACCAGAAAGGAGGTACACGGCTCGTGTTGTCTGTAGTTCAACCATGCCTAGGCTGCCCGCATTTCTTCACCAGATCATTGTAACTTCGTGCCAGGAAGGGCTCTCAACGAGGAAAGTGTCCAGGCGTCTCGGAGTGAACCATAGTGGTGCTGTTCGGACATGGACGACACAGAGAGACAGGACCTGTCGATGACATGCCTCGCTCAGGCAGTGATGACCGCTGCCTATGGATTATGGCTCGGAGGAACCCCACGTTTCAGGCAAATGCCGGGATGGTTCCTTTGAAAGGGCACGGCCGATTTCCTTCCCCATCCTTCCCTAACTCGAGCTTGTGCTCCGTCTCTAATGACCTCGTTGTCGACGGGACGTTAAAAAACACTAACCTAACTCGGAGGAACCCTACCAGCAACGCCACCATGTTGAATAATGCTTTTCGTGTAGCCACAGGACGTCGTGTTATGACTCAAACTGTGTGCAGTAGGCTGCGTGATGAGCAACTTCACTCCCGACGTCCATGGCGAGGTCTATCTTTGCAACCACAACACCATGCAGCGGGGTAGAGGTGGGCCCAACAACATGCCGAATGGACCGCTCAGGATTTCCATCACGTTGTTCTCAGCGATAAGTATCGCATATGCCTTCAACCAGACAGTCGTCGGAGACGTGTTTGGAGGCAGCCCGGTCAGGCTGAACACCTTAGACATACTATCCAACGAGTGCAGCAAGGTGTAGGTTCCCTGCTGTTTTGGGGTGGCATTATGTGGGGCCGACGTACACCGATGGTGGTCATGGGAATCGCCATAACGGTTGTACGATATGTGAATGCTATCCTCCGACCGATAGTGCAACGATATAGGCAGCATACTGGCGAGACATTCGTCTTCATGGACGACAATTCGCGCCCCCATAGTGCACATCTTGTGAATGACTTCCTTCGGGATAATTACAACGCTAGACTAGAATGGCCAGCATGTTCTCCAGACATGAACCCTATCGAACATGCCTGGGAGAGATTGAAAAGGGCCGTTTATGGACGACGTGACCCACCAAACACTCTGAGAGATCTATGCCGAATCGCCAGTGAGGAGTGGGACAACCTCGATCAACTGTGACTAGATGAACTTGTGGATAGCATGCCACGATGAATAGAGGCATGCGTCAATGCAGGTGGACGTGGTACAGGGTATTAGAGGTACTGGTGTGTACAGCAGTCTGGTCCAGCATCTCTCAAGGTATCGCTGTATGGTGGTACAACATGCAATGTGTGGTTTTCATGTTCAGTAAAAAGGTCGGAAGTGATGTTTATGTTGATCTCTATTCCAATTCTCTGTACATGTTCTCTAACTCCCGGAACCGAGGTGATGCAAAACCTTTGTACATGCAGGACGCTGTTCAAGTATCTTGGGATTCCCTGTCGACCATTCCTGTCATCGCCCCATCACTCCCAAATGGAATATGCGGTCAAAGACTCATTTAAAAGAAACTGCCCCATGAACTCGGTGAATCCTTGATGGAAAAATTATTTCTTCGTTCTAAACACATTTTTAAAAACTTATTACAAAGTCTTGAAACATTATGCAGCTTTCACTCTGAATAAGCTCCCAGCAGAACTGAAACGTTTGGATGATAAACTCCAGAGTTCCAAGTCTTGTAAGCTGAAGTGGTGTCATGAGGGACAGTGGCTATATTCTGTGCAGGAACTTTTCGCAGCAGTTTTCAGTCATACACAACAGTGTTTATTTATATACATCAGTGGTGTCTCCTAAACTCAGTTTGGGAATTGCGAAGTTATAGAACTAATTAGAATACAAGCGCATTTTTGTGATGAACATTAATGAAAAAAAATTTTGTTTGAATAATGAAGAAATGTAAAATTTACTTTGGAAAATAAATCAATGGGCAAAACTTTACTACACAACAAGAAATACGACATACTCTTCTCATATGCTCGTTGGAGTTTCATTTTTGCTGTGAGTTTTTGTAAGCTGAAACGTTGCCGTGAGGGACAGTGGCTACATTCTGCGCAGAAATTTTTCGCATTGGTTTTCAGCCATACACAATAGTGTTTATCACATACATCAGTGGTGTCTCCTAAACTCACTTTGGGAATTGCGAAGTTATAGAACTAATTCGAAGACAAGCGCATTTTTGTGATGAACATTTATGAAATTTTTTTTTCAATAATGAATAAATGTAATATTTATTTTGGAAAATAAATCAATGGACAAAACTTTACTTCGCAACAAGAAATACGACGTACTCTTTTCATATGCTCGTTGGAGAGTTCATTTATGCTGTGAGTTTTATGATTTACGTCCGATAACCGGTTAGTGCAGTTCTCGAAAGTTAAGTTAGAGGTCTATCATTTGATTGAGATCCATATTTAGAATGAATAAGCTTTAGTGTTGAGCACAGTGATTCACACACAAAGGTGACCGCACTAATTCGCGCGTTATATTCAGTTCCGTACAACAAATAGTCATAAAAGCAGTTTGGGCAGCATATGAAAATGGGTCGGTAAAAAGGGTAGAGTGTTTCAGATATTGCTGTGTGCACATTGATGAACACTTGAACTGTACTAAACATATTAATGAGCTCCTCAAACAATTACTATCAGCTACTTTCGCCTTTTGTGCAGTTGGTATTCCCGTAAGCGAGCGAGTCGATTTCTCAAAAATATTTTACACATTTCCAGTAAATTGTGACTTGTGGATTAATTTTATGGAGTAACTCATCACTTAGAATGAAAGTACTGACTGGACAAAAGCGAGCTGTACGAATGATGAGTGGTGATTACCGCAGTTTCTTTTAGATACTTGTAGAAGAATTAAGCATTGTAACTGCACCTTGGCTAATCCCTCACAATTTGAGGTGACAGGATGATCTTCATTATTCGTTATTAAAACTGTCAGTGGCTCACAAACGAATTAAAGATCGATTAAAATTTTTTTGATCATTTCCCCAATAACACAAAATGTCGAACAGATAGTAAAGCAGATTTAAAACTTGTCCAAAAATCATTTCTTCTGGACAGCTCCTTCGATTCGACAAACAATTTTTTACGAACCAGCAGCATGCTACGGGAGAAAATAGGATCGGACCTATTTTATGGTTGAAATGAATGTTTGTCCGTCATAAGTTGCATTTAGAAGTGTCTTTTTTTAATTTCTTGATGGCGACTAGTTTCGGACACCTGTGTCGATTTTCAAACCCTCCGTATCGTAGGTGCAAGTATATAGGTGATAGCCTATGTACAAAAACTGCCTCTGCAGCGAATGATCAAAGCGGCACTATGACCAACTCAGCAACAGCAGACCACACAGCACGGACATTAGTGGCGGCCGTAGTGCCGGTGTTGCCACACTGATAGTACGGATTGTTTGAAAACGGACTCAGATGTCAGAAACTAGTCAGCACCAAGAAATAAAATACGATACTTGTCAGTGTAACTTGTGACGGAGCTAAGACCATTTACTTCAAGAGGATTTTTTGTTTAAAAACAGGTAGCAATTAAAAAATAAAAAATTACCTAGTCTGAATTGTAGATGCACTAAAAGCACTGAAAAATATGTCCATTAATGTTAAATTTAAACCACTGTGCCATTTAGGAATGTAACACGTTCCAAGCTTAACATTCTTTTGGAACGGCTAGCTTCAAGAGCCTTCTTCCGAAATTTACCATATGAACAACCTCTTTGTTTCCGTCCTGGTCATCTTTCGACGTCTTGAACTTCTAGCAACTCCACCTCTGCAGCTGTTGAATCCTTTATCATTGACGGTGCTACAGAACAGCCAAAGGCCATCCCCCCCAATGACGTCAACAGTGAACGGATCTTCCAGGTATGAAAGTGAAGTTTTAGACGTCTTCAAATCACTGAATCATCCTTCTACTCCTTCAGCGAAGTCAGATATTTAATACAGATAATCTTCCGCTATCACCTGAAATCATGAGCGGGTTTCAGTAGTTTTTCTTTAGACATTTTAAAGGGGCTATTTTTTCGCTGGTTGATTTCGGGGAGGGGACGAAACAGCGAGGTCATCGTCCTCTCGGATTAGAGAAGTATGGAGAAGGGAATCGGCAGTGACCTGTCTAGGAAACCATCCCTAAATTTGCCTGAAGCGATTTAGAAAAATAGCGGAAAACCTAAATCAGTATGGCCTGACTCGGGTTTGAACTGTTGTCCTCCAGAAATTGGGTCCATTGTGCTAACCACTACACGGTCTTACATTGTCGTTCCGGAACAGTCTTGATTTGTGTAGAAGAGCATTAAAGTATTACCAAGTCGACAAGAGGCCAATACATATGTGGCTAACTAGATGCGCTGTAGCCATGGGTGCTATATAATACAGGGTGATTCAAAAAGAATACCATAACTTTAGGAATTTAAAACTCTGCAACGACAAAAGGCAGAGCTAAGCACTATCTGTCGGCGAATTAAGGGAGCTATAAAGTTTCATTTAGTTGTACATTTGTTCGCTTGAGGCGCTGTTGACTAGGCGTCAGCGTCAGTTGATGCTAAGATGGCGACCGCTCAACAGAAACCTTTTTGTGTTATTGGGTACGGCAGAAGTGAATTGACGACAGTTGTTCATAGTGCATTTCGAACGAAGTATGGTGTTAAACCTCCTGATAGGTGGTGTATTAAACGATGGTATAAACAGTTTACAGAGGATGGGTGTTTGTGCAAAGGGAAAAGTTCTGGACGGCCGAGAACGAGTGATGAAAATGTAGCACGCATCCAGCAAGCATTTGTTCGCAGCCCAGGAAAATCGACTCGCAGAGCTAGCAGAGAGCTGCAAATTTCACAATCAACTGTATGGAGAGTCCTACGAAAAAGGTTAGTTATGAAACCTGAACGTCAACTACCCGAGGCGATGGATCGGCCGCCAGGCAGCCCGTGACAGAGCACTTCATCACTGGCCTCCAAGAAGCCCTGATCTTACCCCCTGCGATTTTTTCTTATGGGGGTATGTTAAGGATATGGTGTTTCGGCCACCTCTCCCAGCCACCATTGATGATTTGAAACGAGAAATAACAGCAGCTATCCAAACTGTTACGCCTGATATGCTACAGAGAGTGTGGAACGAGTTGGAGTATCGGGTTGATATTGCTCGAGTGTCTGGAGGGGGCCATATTGAACATCTCTGAACTTGTTTTTGAGTGAAAAAAAACCTTTTTAAATACTCTTTGTAACGATGTATAACAGAAGGTTATATTATGTTTCTTTCATTAAATATACATTTTTAAAGTTGTGGTATTCTTTTTGAATCACCCTGTATTGTAACCCTTTTTCGTATTTTAAATTTTTATAGGCCTTTACGTTGGTTTTCAGATTTTTTATCAGAGTTCTTTAAATTGCATAGTGACTCATTCCAAGACACGTAATTTTTCTTCACCAGATCAGTCAGAACTCAATAATAAAGTACAAAATTCAGTAGTTCGTATTCTTACGAACAGTTGTACGTGAATTTCAGAGCAAAGCGACTTTCATATGGCCTGTCAAATGTGCAAGTGTCGGTATTCCTGCAAGTGAGAGTCATATTTCTGCGAGTATACGAAGTTTTCACCATACTGCTATCAATGCTGTCCCC
The DNA here is from genome assembly GCF_021461385.2 of Schistocerca piceifrons. Lineage (NCBI taxonomy): Eukaryota > Metazoa > Arthropoda > Insecta > Orthoptera > Acrididae > Schistocerca > Schistocerca piceifrons. The sequence continues at coordinate 78,109,467 of NC_060145.1, read as the reverse complement.
TCACATGGATAGACTCTGCAAGATATGGAGATGTGTCGTCCAGACATACTGTACTTCAAGGGGGTTGGTTGGGTTGTGTGGGGGAGGAGACCAAACAGCGAGGTCATTGGTCTCATCGGTTTAGGGAAGGATGTGGAAGGAAGTTGGCCGTGCCCTTTCAAAGGCACCATCCCGGCGTTTGCCTGGAGCGATTTAGGAAAACTTATATCAGGATGGCTGGACGCGGGATTGAACCGTCGTCCTCCCGAACGCAAGTCCAGTTTGCTAGCCACTGCGCCACCTCGCTCGTTACTTCAAGTGTTACCAACGAAGTACGACCTTTGTTAGAAAACTTCAGAGCCTTGATCTCGCGTACTACACACACATACGGGTCACTCACACGATTTACAACACTCAACAAGTACAGGGTGATCAAAAAGTCAGTATAAATTTGAAAACTTAATAAACCACGGAATAATGTAGATAGAGAGGTAAAAATTGACACGCATGCTTGGAATGACATGGGGTTTTATTAGAACAAAAAAAAAACAAAGTTCACAAAATGTCCGACAGATGGCGTTGGACAGCAAAACTGCTACCGTGACGGGTGAGAGGTACGCCGATATGTTACAGAATCGCATCATCCCCAGCCTGGCTGATAACCACCTGCTGGAACGTACAATGTTTATGCAGGATGGCGCTCCACCCCATATTGCTAGACGTGTGAAAGATCTCTTGCGGGCGTCGTTTGGTGATGATCGTGTGCTCAGCCACCACCTTCGTCATGCTTGGACTTCCAGATCCCCAGACCTCAGTCCGTGTGATTATTGGCTTTGGGGTTACCTGAAGTCGCAAATGTATCGTGATCGACCGACATCTCTAGGGATGCTGAAAGACAACATCCGACGCCAGTGCCTCACCATAACTCCGGACATGCTTTACAGTGTTGTTCACAACATTATTCCTCGACTACAGCTATTGTTGAGGAATGATAGTGGACATATTGAGCATTTCCTGTAGAGAACATCGTCTTTCCTTTGTCTTACTTTGTTATGCTAATTATTGCTATTCTGATCGGATGAAGCGCCATCTGTCGGACGTTTTTTGAACTTTTGTATTTTTTTGGTTCTAATAAAACCCCATGTCATTCCAAGCATGTGTGTCAATTTGTACCTCTCTATCTACATTATTCCGTGATGTATTCAGTTTTCAAATTTATACTGACTTTTTGATCACCCGGTATAATGAGATGATGGGAGTTATGGCTCAGTAGGGTAGTCTACAGGGAAGCAGAAAATCGAACACGTAGCTATCATGGGTCAGCTGTCTCATCACAGGGATCTACATCTACATCTACATTTATACTCCGCAAGCCACCCAACGGTGTGTGGCGGAGGGCACTTTACGTGCCACTGCCATTACCTCCCTTTCCTGTTCCAGTCGCGTATGGTTCGCGGGAAGAACGACTGTCTGAAAGCCTCCGTGCGCGCTCTAATCTCTCTAATTTTACATTCGTGATCTCCTCGGGAGCTATAAGTAGGGGGAAGCAATATATTCGATACCTCATCCAGAAACGCACCCTCTCGAAACCTGGCGAGCAATCTACACCGCGATGCAGAGCGCCTCTCTTGCAGAGTCTTCCACTTGAGTTTATTAAACATCTCCGTAACGCTATCACGGTTACCAAATAACCCTGTGACGAAACGCGCCGCTCTTCTTTGGATCTTCTGTATCTCCTCCGTCAAACCGATCTGGTACGGATCCCACACTGATGAGCAATACTCAAGTATAGGTCGAACGAGTGTTTTGTAAGCCACCTCCTTTGTTGATGGACCACATTTTCCAAGCACTCTCCCAGTGAACCTCAACCTGGTACCCACCTTACCAACAATTAATTTTATATGATCATTCCACTTCAAATCGCTCCTCACGCATACTCCCAGATATTTTACAGAAGTAACTGCTACCAGTGTTTGTTCCGCTATCATATAATCATACAATAAAGGATCCTTCTTTCTATGTATTCGCAATACATATTGCGTCTGTACCTCTACGACTACACACAACAGAATTATAAAAATTCAACTGTCATCATAAACAAAAGAATCATTTATTATTGTTAGAAGATTTTTTTAGGATTTCGTACCTCAGTCGCTAAAAATGGAACCGTTATAGAATCACTCGTTGTTCGTTTGCCTGTTAAGATCGCTTTTTCTTAGGAACGGGTAGCGGTATGAAGTTGAAATTTGTGTCAAATACAAAGGTCTGCTGTTCCTTAGCGGAGGTTCTAAGTCAATGCATTCAAAAGATACGGTCGTTTATGTCCTTCATTTAAACTCACTCACCAAAACCTTTAGTGTACTTCCCGTTTATCTAGAACATTTATAGATATCTTCAACTTTTTAGTTGCTGTCAGACGGTCCATAAGTAAAAATTATCAATACACCGTAATACTTACACATATTACATTTTGATACTCTCAGGCCTACTAATCAAAACCTGTGAGAACATGCTGGTCTCAGGGTAAAGCACGTGCCTGGCAACCGAGAGGGCACAGGATAGATTCTCGGTCGGACCACTGATTTTTTCGGTATTCGTCTTAACCAAGCGTTTACATCTCAATTATGTGAGGAGTCGCTCCAAACAAGACGTGGTTCGGATTCAACGCTAAACTTTAGGTCCTCATTCCCCAGTTGAACAACTGGCGTCGGTTAGGGACAAGCAAGTTCCTGAAGTGACGTCAAATACAAAAACTTGCACCGAGCTACAGAGCCACACGGAATTCTTATTATTATATTTCTTTCCTTTCTCAGAAGTTATGTCTGGTTAAAAATGGAAAGTGACGCGGACCTTGATCACGCGTGACTTCCTTTTAATTGTGTGGTATATGTTACATTGCATTTTGGATCTTTTGGGAAATTGAACATGTATCAATAATTACAGATTTCTGTAGTTGTATATACACATTTGGATATAGCTGTATTGCGCTGATGTACTGGTGGATATCGTGTGGTATGACTCCTGTAGTTGACAGTATAGTTGGTATAATGTCAACTTTATCCTGATGCCACGTGTCCTTGACTTCCTCAGCCAGTTGGATGTATTTTTCAATTTTTTCTCCTATTTTCTTCTGTATATTTGTTGTATTGGGTATGGATATTTAGATTAGTTGTGTTAATTTCTTCTTTTTATTGGTGCATATGATGTCAGGTTTGTTATGTGGTGTTGTTTTATCTGTTATAATGGTTCTGTTCCAGTATAATTTGTATTCATCATTCTCCAGTACATTTTGTGGTGCATACTTGTATGTGGGAACGTGTTGTTTTATTAGTTTATGTTGTATGGCAAGTTGTTGATGTATTATTTTTGGTATATTGTCATGTCTTCTGGGGTATTCTGTATTTGCTAGTATTGTACATCCACTTTTGATGTGATCTACTGTTTCTATTTGTTGTTGGCAAAGTCTGCATTTATCTGTTGTGGTATTGGGATCTTTAACAATATGCTTGCTGTAATATCTGGTGTTTGTTGTTTGATCCTGTATTGCAATCATGAATCCTTCCGTCTCAGTGTATATATTGCCTTTTCTTAGCCAGGTGTTGGATGCGTCTTGATCGATGTGTGGCTGTGTTAGATGATACGGGTGCTTGCCATGTAGTGTTTTCTTTTTCCAATTTACTTTCTTCGTATCTGTTGATGTTATGTGATCTAAAGGGTTGTAGAAGTGGTTATGAAATTGCAGCCAATGTATTTATATGAGTGATTGCTTTGTGTGTTCTACTAGTTTCTGCGCGTTCTATAATGAATTTTGTTAAATTGTCTACCTGTCCATAATATAGGTTTTTTATGTCGATAAATCCCCTTCCTCCTTCCATTCCGCTTAATGTGAATCTTTCTGTTGCTGAATGTGTATGATTTGTGGCATTGTGATCGTGTAAGTGTATTGAGTACTTCTGGGTCTGTGTTACTCCATTTCACTACTCCAAATGAGCAGGTCAATATTGGTATAGCATAAGTATTTACAGCTTTTGTCTTGTTTCTTGCTGTCAATTCTGTTTTCAGTTTTTTTTGTTAGTCTTTGCCTATATTTTTCTTTTAGTTCTTCTTTAATATTTGTATTATCTAATCCTATATTTTGTCTGTAGCCTATATATTTATAGGCATCTGTTTTTTCCATCGCTTCTATGCACTCACTGTGGTTATCCAATATGTAATCTTCTTGTTTAACGTGTTTTCCCTTGACTATGCTATTTTTCTTATATTTGTCTGTTCCAAAAGCCATATTTATATCATTGCTGAATACTTCTGTTATCTTTAGTAATTGGTTGAGTTGTTGATTTGTTGCTGCCAGTAGTTTTAGATCAGCCATGTATAGCAAATGTGTGATTTTGTGTTGGTATGTTCCAGGAATATTGTATCCATAATTTGTATTATTTAGGATGTTGGATAGTGGGTTCAGAGCAAGGCAGAACCAGAAAGGACTTAATGAGTGTTCTTGGTATATTCCACGCTTAATCTGTATTGGCTGTGATGTGATATTATTTGAATGTGTTTGAATATTAAGAGTGGTTTTCCAATTTTTCATTACTATGTTTAGGAAGTGTATCAATTTAGGATCTACTTTGTATATTTCCAATATTTGTAGTAACCAGGAGTGGGGTACACTATCAAAAGCTTTTTGGTAATCAATGTATGCATAGTGTAGCGACCTTTGTTTAGTTTTAGCTTGATATGTGACCTCTGCATCTATTATCAGTTGGTTTTTACATCCTCGTGCTCCTTTGCAACAGACTTTTTGTTCTTCATTTATAATTTTGTTCTGTGTTGTATGTGTCGTTAATTTCTGTGTAATGCCTGAAGTTAATATTTTGTATATTGTTGGTTAGCATGTTATGGGGCGATTTTTAGCTGGGTTTGCTGTATCTGCTTGATCTTTAGGTTTCAGATAAGTTATTCCATGTGTAAGTGTATCAGGGAATGTGTATGGGTCTGCACTGTAACTTAAATAATTTAGTTATATGTCAATGTGTTGAGGTGAACTTCTTTAGCTAGAAATTTGTTATTTTATCTTTCCCAGGGGCTTTCCAATTGTGGGTAGAATTAATTGCTCGGGTGATTTCATGTTGCAAAATTATCACTTAAGCCATTGAGGTATTACCTTGTATGTGTCTGTTTCTTTTTGTATCCACCATGCATGCCTGTTATGTTTACCGGGTTTAACCATATATGGCTCCAGAAGTGTTCCATGTCTGTTACGTTTGGTGGATTTTCTATTTTAATGTGTGTTATCTATTGTCTGGTAAAATTTCTTTTGGTTTGTGTTGAATGTTTGGTTTTGTTTCCTTCTATTTTCACTTTTTGTGTATCTTCTAAGTCGTTTGGCCAATGCTTGTAATTTCTGCTTCTTTTCATCTAATTGCTCTATCGCTTCTTGTTGTGAGATTTTGCCTAACCTTTTTCGTTTTTTGTCTTATATTTCATTTCTTATAAATTGTGTTAACTGTCAGATGTCTTTTCTCAGTTTTTCTATTCTGATCTGTAGCCTGTGTTGCCATGCTGGTTTTGTGGGTTTCTTCTGTGTGTTGGTTGGTCCTGATCTCTCCCTAGTGTGTATATTTAGTGTAGTGAGTGCTCCTATATAAACCAGTAGTTGTAACTCTTCCATAGTTGTATTTTCATTTATTTTGTTGTGTATGATTGTGTTGATAGTTGTTATTGTTGTTTCGACTTGTGGGTTGTTTGGTGGTATATGCAAGAATGGTCTAATGTCTGTGTTTGTGCCTTTGTACTCTATATATGTCAGTTGAAATTTTTCTTCTATATCTGGCATGTGTGTCACTTCGTGTTCTATTTGGGCTTGTTCTAGGGGCTGTCTTAAGATTTCGTTTTCCTCTGATTGTTTAATTGATGCGTGTTATTTGTTTGTTTGCTCTGGGATGTTTCAGTCCATTAGTGTATTTTCTTCTTTTCTGATTGCACATTATTTTGTTCCAGTATTTGTTATTATTACTATTATTGAGCAAGCAGTAAAGGAAACAAAAGAAAAATTTGGAGTAGGTATTAAAATCCAGGGAGAAGAAATAAAAACTTTGAGGTTCGCCAATGACATTGTAATTCTGTCAGAGACAGCAAAGGACTAGGAAGAGCAGTTGAACGGAATGGACAGTGTCTTGAAAGGAGGATATAAGATGAACATCAACAAAAGTAAAACGAGGATAATGGAATGTAGTCGAATTAAGTGGGGGGGATGCTGAGGGAATTAGATTAGGAAATGAGAACTTAAAGTAGTAAAGGAGTTTTGCTATTTGGGGAGCAAAATAACTGATGATGGTCGAAGTAGAGAGGATATAAAATGTAGACTGGCAATGGCAAGGAAAAGTGTTTCTGAAGAAGAGAAATTTGTTAACATCGAGTATAGATTTAAGTGTCAGGAAGTCGTTTCTGAAAGTATTTGTATGGAGTGTAGCCATGTACGGAAGCGAAACATGGACAATAAATAGTTTGGACAAGAAGAGAATAGAAGCTTTCGAAATGTGGTGCTACAGAAAAATGTTGAAGATTAGGTGGGTAGATCACGTAAGTAATGAGGAGGTATTGAATAGGGTTGGGGAGAAGAGAAGTTTGTGGCACAACTTGACTAGAAGAAGGGATCGATTGGTAGGATATGTCCTGAGGCATCAAGGGATCACAAATTTAGCACTGGAGGGCAGCGTGGAGGGTAAAAATCGTAGAGGGAGACAAAGAGATGAATACACTAAACAGATTCAGAAGGATGTAGGTAGCAGTAGGTATTGGGAGATGAAGGAGCTTGCACAGGATAGATTAGCATGGAGAGCTGCATCAAACCAGTCTCAGGACTGAAGACCGCAACAACAACAACTATTATTATTATTATTATTATTATTATTATCTACATACATAATTTGATTTGTACGGAATTTTCAGAGAGCGAGGCTTAGTCGGCTTTGTTCGGCATTTTGTTAGACTTATGATGTTGTCTGAAGGCAAAAATGTATAGAGGAAAGGTGGTTGCGTGTGGTGAAAACATAGGTCACAATTTTGATACCGGAGTACCATTGAGGAACAGAGACAGTGAAAGAGAAGCAACACATAATGTTCTTGTTCTTGCTGAAGCTGATGGTAGGCTTCTCAAACATTCATTGTGAAGTGTTTGGAACCCACTGTGCCCTACAGTGATAAACGTATCGTCAATTGTCGAACATTTAAATATTTTATTCCAAGTGAGATACGCATCCACCCTTTTTTTCTGCAAATGGCAAAACCATATTTCCATCTTGGTTGCAGCACGTCGCTATTTTTTTGTTCTTTTACTTCATCAATTCGTTCGGCACCTTGGGCATTTTCAAGTAGCACTTTTAGCTTTAAGCATGCATAAATTAAGTACGTGTATAAGCAGTAAACTTATTATGAGCTGTTGAAAAGTGTGTTATGAACAATAGTAAACTTGTAAGCTGACAGAAGATCATACGAAAGGCATAAATAAGAAAAGAAACAATTTCTCATTGGTAAACAGGCTAAGCGTTTTCCTCGGGAAACAATCGAAATTGAGCGCTTGCAAGTATGAATGTACTTTTTTGGCTCTATGTGATCATCTCCGTCACCGTTCCACGTTTCCTCCTGGGAAACCCTGCAAGTCTTGTCAACCTTCCTGGCGTTTTCATAATGTCAATGCTGACTGTGTGTCCAGTGAAATATGTCTGAAAGCAAGTGACAGCAGAACAGTACTTCGAATTTAGTTCCTAGCCATTACAGTACAGAGTGAGATGTATGATAGTGATCAAAAGTTGTTGCTACAACATACATTAGCAGCTATAATATAATGCAGTATAGAGTATACAAATTATAGTGAGCTACACATAATACATATCAAGTTTCGAATAATTTTTACTCCTCTACAAATGTAGGAACCGATGTAGGAGCCGACTGGCCATTGATACTTGTCATTCTCATCGATCACAAATTTTACTTTTCTTCTCTTGGTTGCGTCTAAGCTGCTTTTGAAGCTATGTTTTGGAAATGGCACAAAACAACTTGATTTTTCCTTTGACGCCATTTGTCAACGACAACGATATTGAAGTGTGATGAAGATATTTGGAGCTCAGAAAACAGAGACTTACTAGAGGGCCAATAATTCTCTGGGAGGGTGAACATACAGGGTGAGTAACCTAACATTACCGCTGGATATATTTCGTAAACCACATCAAATACTGACGAATCGATTCCACAGACCGAACGTGAGGAGAGGGGCTAGTGTAATTGGTTAATACAGACCATAAAAAAATGCACGGAAGTATGTTTTTTAACACAAACCTACGTTTTTTTAAATGGAACCACGTTAGTTTTGTTAGCACATCTGAACTTATAGCCAAATACGTAATCAGTGCCGTTTGTTGCATTGTAAAATGTTAATTACATCCGGAGATATTGTAACCTAAAGTTGACGTTTGAGTACCACTCCTCCGCTGTTCGATCGTGTGTATCGGAGAGCACCGAATTACGTAGGGATCCAAAGGGAACGGTGATGGACCTTAGGTACAGAAGAGACTGGAACAGCACATTACGTCCACATGCTAACACCTTTTTATTGGTCTTTTTCACTGACGCACATGTACATTACCATGAGGGGTGAGGTACAGCCCCTCTCCTCACATTCGGTCTGTGGAATCGATTCGTCAGTATTTGATGTAGTTTACGAAATATATCCAGCGGCAACGTTAGGAGACTCACCCTGCATAGTGTATATATAGCGAACTACGCTCATAAGCAGTATGTGAGCACTGACAGGAGGTCCAAGAGTCTTGTGTACATACACTGATAAGCCAGAACGCTATGACTATCGACCTATACTATCGGTACAAAAGCTTCCAGGCGATAGCAGCGTCACTTGCCGAGAAATGACACACGGACGGCGCGCGCAGTATTAGTGAGCGAGTTGTCCGAGTGTAGAATGGGGAAGGCGCGCGATCTATCAGAGTTTGACCGAGGTCAGATTGTGACGGTCCGGAGGTTCGGCACGAGCATTTCATAAACCGCACGACTTGTCTCGTATTCGAGGAGTGTTGCGGTGAGTGTCTTCAACATGTGGCAAAACCAAGGTGAAACTTCGTCCAGACGTCATGGGGTTGTGGGCCAGCCCTCATTATAGGTTCAAAAATGGCTCTGAGCACTATGGGACTCAACTGCTGAGGTCATTAGTCCCCTAGAACTTAGAACTAGTTAAACCTAACTAACCTAAGGACATCACAAACATCCACGGCCGAGGCAGGATTCGAACCTGCGACCGTAGCGGTCTTGCGGTTCCAGACTGCAGAGCCTTTAACCGCACGGCCACTTCGGCCGGCCTCATTATAGGTCTACATCTACATGGATACTCTACAAATCACATTTAAGTGCCTGGCAGGGTATTCACCGAACCATCTTCACAATTCTCTATCATTCCAATCTCGTATAGCGCGCGGAAAGAACGAGCACCTACAGGGTGTTACAAAAAGGTACGGCCAAACTTTCAGGAAACATTCCCCACACACAAATAAAGGAAAGATGTTATGTGGACATGGGTCCGGAAACGCTTAATTTCCATGTTACAGCTCATTTTAGTTTCGTCAGTATGTACTGTACTTCCTCGATTCTGATGATCAAATTGTAAGTTTTCACAATCAACATGTGTGGGCTGACGAGAATCCTCACGCACTTGTGCAATCACATCATCAACACAGATTTTCTGTGAACGTTTGGGCAGGCATTGTTGGTGATGTCTTGTTTGGGCCCCATGTTCTTCCACCTACGCTCAATGGAGCACGTTATCATGATTTCATACAGGATACTCTACCTGTGCTGCTAGTACATGTGCCATTACAAGTACGACACAACATGTGATTCATGAACGATGGAGCTCCTGCACATTTCAGTCGAACAGATTCGGTGACCGATGGATTGGTAGAGGCGGACCAATTCCATGGCCTCCATGCTCTCCTGACCTCAACCCTCTTAACTTTCATTTATGGGGGCATTTGAAAGCTCTTGTCTACGTAACCCCGATACCAAACGTAGAGACTCTTCGTGCTCGTATTGTGGACGGCTGTGATACAATACGCCATTCTCCAGGGCTGCATCAGCGCATCAGGGATTCCATGCCACGGAGGGTGGATGCATCTATCCTAGCTAACGGAGGAAATTTTGAGCATTTCTTGTAACAAAGGGTTTGAAGCCACGCTGGTGCGTTCTGTTGCTGTGTGTTTCCATTCCATGATTAATGTGATTTGAAGAGAACTAATAAAATGAGCTCTAACATGGAATGTAAGCGTTTCCGGACACATGTCCACATATCATATTTTCTTTCTTTGTGTGTGAGGAATGTTTCCTGAAAGTTTGGCCGTACCTTTTTGTAACACCCTGTATATCTTTCCGTACGAGCTCTGATTTCCCTTATTTTATCGTGGTGATTGTTCCACCCTATGTAGGTCGGTATCAACAAAATATTTTCGCATTCGGAGGAGAAAGTTGGTGACTGGAATTTCGTGAGAAGATTCCGTCGCAACGAAAATCGCCTTTCTTTTAATGATTTCCAGCCCAAATCCTGTATCATTTCTGTGACACACTCTCCCATCTTTCGCTATAATACAAAACGTGCTGTCTTTCTTTGAACTTTTTCGATGTACTCTGTCAGTCCTACCTGGCAAGGATCCCACGCCGCGAAGCAGTATTCTAAAAAGAGGATGGACAAGCGTAGTGTAGGTAGTCTCGTTAGTAGGTCTGTTACATTTTCTAAGTGTCCTGCCAATAAAACGCAGCCTTTGGTTAGCCTTGCCCACAACATTTTCTATGTGTTCTTTCCAATTTAACTTGTTCGTAATTGTAATACCTAGGTATTTAGTTGACTTTACCGCTTTTAGATTAGACTGATTTATCGTGTAACAGAAGTTTAACGAGTTCCTTTTAGTACTCTTGTGGATGACCTGACACTTTTCGTTATTTAGGGTCAACTGCCACTTTTTGCACCATTCAGATATTTTTTTCTAAATCGTCTTGCAGTTTGTTTTGATCTTCTGATGACTTTATTAGTCGATAAACGACAGCGTCATCTGCAAACAACCGAAGACGGCTGCTCAGATTGTCTTCCAAATTGTTTATATAGATAAGGAGCAGCAAAGGGCCTATAACAGTACCTTGGGGAACGCCAGAAATCACTTCTGTTTTACTCGATGACTTTCCGTCAATTACTATGAACTGTGACCTCTCTGACAGGAAATCGCAAATCCAGTCACATAACTGAGCCGATATTCCATAAGCACGCAATTTTACTACGAGCCGCTTTTGTGGTACAGTGTCAAAAGCCTTCTGAAAATACAGGAATAGAGAATCGATCAGAAATTCCTTGTCAATAGCACTCAGCACTTCATGTGAATAAAGAGCTAGTTGTGTTTCACAGGAACGATATTTTCTAAACACATGTTGACTGTGCGTCATAGACCGTTTTCTTCGAGGTAATTAATAATGTTCGAACACAATATATGTTCTAAAATCCTGCTGCTTATCGACATTAACGATATGGGCCTGTAATTTAGTGGATTACTCCTACTACCTTTCTTGAATATTCGTGTGACCTGTGCAACTTTCCAGTCTTTGGGTACGGATCTTTCTTCGAGCGAACGGTTGGATTGTTAAGTATGGAGCTAATGCATGAGCATACTCCGAAAGGAACCTAATTGGTATACAGTCTGGACCAGAACACGGGTTTCAGACGTCGTGGCTGGACAGACTGGTAAAGCAGGACAGGCGACCAACTGTGGCGCAACTAACATCAGATTTAATGCTCAGCAGAATAAGAATGTCTCTGAACACACAGTGCACCGAACACTCCTGACGGCAAGTCTCCGCCGCCAACGACCCATGCATGTGCCAATGTTAAAACCACGACATCGGCAACTACGTCTGAAATGGGCATGTGACCATCGGCACAGGATGCTCGCGCTGTGCCAGAGCATTCCATGGTCTGATGAATTCCGGTACCTTCTTCAACATGCGATGGGAGGGCGCGAATCCCTCGTCTTCCAGGGAAACGCCTATCCTGCGCGACGGAGACAAGCTGGCGGTGGCTTCATTATGCCCTGGGAAACATTCACGAGGGCATCCACGGGTCCAGTGTAGCTCGTACAAGGCACCATGACGGCCACGGGGTATCGTACTCTGGTTGTAGACATCGTACACACCTCCATGACGATCAAGTTTCCCGAAGGCACTGGCGTTTTTGAAGAAGATAATGTGTGCCATGTCACAAGATGAGTATGATGGAGTGGTTCGAGGAACGTACTGGCGATTCCAATTAATGTGCTGTCCCTCCCTCCACCTCCAACTCGCCAGATCTGAACCCTATCGAACACATCTGGAATGTGATTGAACGTGGCATCAGAGCTCATTGCCCCCATCCCCAGAATTTACGAAAACTGTGTAACTTGTGTGTGTAGATGTTGTGCCAGTTTCTTCCAGTGATGACCTATCAAGGACTCGTTGCTTCCACACCATGACAGGTCGTCACTCTTATCCATGCCAAATATAGACATACCAGCTATTAGGCAAGCGGTCATAACGTTCTGGCTGATCAGTGTATCTATCGCCTCTAGTTACAAAACTTAGTTTCGTGTTCAGACTTAAGGTTTGTAGTAAAAAGAGGAGAAACTGCGGATGTTTCAGTATATAGGCTGTCCTTGCATCATAGCAATGGCAAGTATTATGAAAACTCTGAGACTTACGTTTTTCCTACGAATTGTCACATCGCGAAAACTTTGAGTCTGGAGTAACTATTTTCGGAAAGCAGGAGTACGACGGGTTCAACATCAGAGGTTTATTCTACATTTTCATATGAATGCCCAGAAATGGAAAGCATCATCAGAATTATTTCTAGCGTAACTCATTATTAAAAATATGAGATAAATTACCAATGGATACCATCCTATTTTAGAATACGTAGTAATACACGCCGAGAAAGTTACGTCAATAACGCTAATGGAACCGTATGTAATATGAAAACTTTCTTTTAGACTGTCCTATAGCGCACAGCGAGAAAATGGGTTGACAATGTGGTACACAACAGAGACGTATGTAAGTAGCCTGTTTATATGTTTTATGTTGGCAGCGCTAGAGACTGCATTAATATCACTAACAGCACTCTGCACCCTCGCTAAGAGACTCTGTGGTTGGACAGACTCACAGCTGGAAGTTAATAGTTAGCAGTGATGAGGGTTAGCAGTGTTAGTGCAAGTGGACTATTTGGACATGCGTCCTTCATGGAGATTTAGTGTTGGTTGGAAATGGATTGTAAAATGATGATTCATATATTTGCTAATGTTTAGATACTGCAATTATTGATGATTATAAAATTTTTGAAACTGCATGTCACATGATTAAGGTAAAATATGTTAAATACATTCTTTTCTCTGCAACAAATCTTTCCTTTGCTAACCAAATGCCTATTAGTAGTTAGAGCCTATAGTAGTTAGAATCTTTTTATTTAGCTGGTTGTAGTTGCTGCTTCCTGTTATTGCTGTAGCTCATGTGATGAAGATTTTCTGTGAGACAAGTGTGTCATAAAAAGGTGTAGGTTATTGTTAGGATCTCTTCTAATTCAGATCCCTTCTATTGTGTTAATTATTTGCAGTCAGTTTGTGTTGCGCCTGTATATTGTGGGCAGTAAATGAACAGGATAAGTCTGATTTGTCTTTCTCAGGGAAAATTCTGTAGGTCAGGGTTTGAAATAAAATGATAGAAACAAGTAAAGAGACAGTAGGTTCAGCTCCACTCAGTTGAAGTCACCAATTTCATCTTGTGGTAAATACTAAGAAGTTTTACTCATCAGTTTCAGAATTATATTAAGAAGTTTAACCTGGCGACCCTGCCAGGACACTTCCCTGGAATATTCTGATTTTCTTGTAGTTTGAGTAATTAGTGCATGACCAGAAATTAGTTATTGTTTATTGCTAGCATGTAATTGTACATATGGAATTTCCTTTATAGTTGTAGTCTCTCATTGTTGTACTGTACTGTAATGAGCAAAGTAACTGTGGCATGCACATGGATTTGCACTAAGTATTTCAAAGTCGAATTTGCAACTAATCAAATATTTATTGTTTTCTGTGCTATTTAGTATGTCTTCGTATTTTCGCTTTTCAGGTTGTGTATATTTTGTGTTATCATGTGAAATAGTATGATAATCATGAAAGTAAATTGAGAAATGACAGTGACGAATAGCATAGCTTGTTAGCACCACGTGGTATTGAAGTGATAAATATTCAAGACAATAATTTGGTAGTTGTGCATAGGGACATGGATCAGGCAGTACATAACAGCATAGAAATGGAAACAATCATAAGGGAACAGGGAACTAGTGTCGATCGATCGATTAGTAACTGTTCAACTGAGGAATGTGTAATAACAGAAATAAATCTTGCAAATACCTTAGATTCAGGTTTTGTGTCATTACACTTGCCACAAGTCAAGATACACTTAGTGATTTTAGAAATACGAATGTTGCCGATGCAAATGCATTGCCAAAAAGCAAAATGGAACATGTTTCAGTCACTCATGCATTGTTATTGCAAGTAATTGAAAATGAGAAACAAATACAGGAACAAATGGAAGAAACAAAGCAACAGCTCCCAAAGCTAGACACAATAGACAAAAAGCTTCCAAAGTTAGACACAATGGTACAAAATCAGGAAATGCAACAGCTCCAAAAATTTAACACAGTGGAACAACCACTTGCACAAACACATGAAGATTTAACCGTTGAGACACCCAAAATCGAATCGAAATATCAAAATGTTCCTGAAGACGTAAAAACATGAATTTGTGAACATTTTCGGGCTATGTTTTCACTACATGAAGACACATTACAGAATCATGAAGCAGCCATAAAAGAGCTGCAGATTATTGTACATGAAACTCATGACACGTTGTAGGCTAAAATTGACTCAGTTGCATCTACCGACACAGTCACGGAACTTGCAAAGAATCAGGAAAACCTTATCAGTAGATACGATTATGACACAGAAGTCACATGGCAATAATACAGGGTATTTTGGACATATTGAAAGGAGTCGGCAAGGTGCACTGAACTCTGAGATGGAACCACCAAGGCGACGTAAGAAAGCCTGATATGCGATTTGGCGTCAAAATGACTTTCACTATAAGCTGTTCATCACAACACGTAAATTTAAAACATTCAAGAATTCTAGTGATGACATACATCCACAGGCTTGGCTTCATCAACTTTCTTATTGCTTTCCTCCTAATTTCTCATTAGAGTATAAAAAATATACCACATTTCTTGTGTATAACCGTTTATTGAGAAACAGTTTGCTTTCTGACTTAGTCATTGCTATAAAATTTTTGATTTCAAGTTACTATCACGCTTTGTCGCATTTGGCATGCAATGATGTTTTGAAGTCAACTATCCAGTTAAGAACATATGGACCTTATTAAGACAGTAATTTTACGAGTTCTCTTTTATAGGGAACAGACGATACGATCTTATTGAATCTCCATTTTTACTTGTTAATTGCATGATTACGTCATGACTATAATGCTCACATTCTTGGAACATACAATGCTAATGGGATTTTATTGCAACATTTTGGTTTACTTGAAGAAACATTTTTTACTTAAAGTACTTTCTGAGATGTCATAGATGACACAGTGTTTGGTTTGTTTGACAGCTGTATGACTATATTACGATGCTATTAATGTGTGACACAATATTCATTATTGCTATTATGCTGTATCTGCTTTATATGTTTTTCACAGTTTTCTGCGTTGTTCTGAAAAGTAAAACATGTTTTGGTACATACTTTTGTGGAATAGCTACAGTGAGACTGTTATTTTTGTAACACAACAATGAGTGACAGTACAGTACTTTCAAGGTCACAGCAATGAACATAATAATTACGACATTTATATGCATAGCACTTTAATTTTGAATATGACAAGGTAAGTACATTGATTTTTGGAGAACTTATGAACGACGTTAACAACGACACTTGGCACATTTTTACCGCTTAGAAATGACAGATATTTCCTTACAGCAAGAAATACAGATTAGTGCTACATGACATGCATTTGTGTGAGTAATTTCTGCATTCTAGAAATATTTTGAAACTACAATGATACAGAGAAGGCTTTAGGTGATACATTTCATTCTGCAGTTTTAATTTGTAAGATCTGAGGTATAATTACATAATCCCTCATGGGCAAGCTCAAGGAGCCCTAGCTGATATGGTGTTTGGATATTCATTTACACGTTGGTACTAAATTTCTCTAACGCAGAATTACACAGCTATCTGGTCGTTTAACAGAGAGAAATGAACATTTTTACTACATCACTGACACAAGTCTACATAATTATATAGTTGGATTACTTTGCATTTTTGAAATTGTACTTTGTCTGCAGTTTGTAGACTTTTCACATATATTTCATGAACCATTTTGATACTGCAAGAGCTCTGAATGATGTATATTGTATGGGATCATGATTTTGAAGTACATTTGAAGTAGATGACACTATTGGAAAGACCAGAGGGCTGTTTTTAAGGGTTTGAGATTATTGGAGAACGCTACGTCGATTTTGAGATTTGATTGATATGTTGTCGTGATATTATGACAACGATGTGTATTATGATGTTGAGATATGGTTATGATGATATGAGGAATGTGTCTATGCTACATGTTTATTACAATGAAACATTGAAGCAGTATCGACGAATATGTATATGTGTAATGAGGCAATGAATAATAACTAGAGGTTAGGGACTTTGGTTTGTGGAAAAGAATGTTGAAAATCAAGAATCGTACTTTAGGAGTTATGCAAAGTGAGTGTATATGTGAATGTGAGTACCACGATGCCGACGGAAATGTTTGGATACTGTTATTAATGAGATTTCGTTTCTAGACACTTCTCCTGTAATTTTTCGACCTGTGAAATTTTATTTTTATTAAACTGTCACTGTAGCAGAAACCGTTGTCATAAATAGTTTGGTAAAGAGTGTATGTAACCTTGATGTAATGCTCTGCTGCGTCTGGCTGCACGCTAGCTGGCTGGAAATATACCAACCGTTGTGTGGACTTTCAACTTTGCTGGTGCCACTTCAGCCACTTTGAAGTTGTAAAAAAAAAAGAGGCTGTTGACCTAGCTATTGACATTTCTTTGCAGAATGCGACACAAAACATTTGATTACACTTTGGAGTTAGTACTTTGTGGTACTTACTGAAATGCTTAGAACTGATGAAAAATATTCTTATGTTTAAGCACTTATTATGACAAGTGTCTTTCTACAAAAGTTGAGAGAATTTCTACTGACTTACAAAATGCCACATGGCTATTCAATGATGTTTTTATGCTTTGCTTTCTACATATATGCTTATTTTAATTGATACCTGGTTTCTAGATGTCCTGCAGCATTGGTTTAAGAAATAAACTTTAATACATATGCTAATGTGAACACCTTATGTCAACAGATCTATTAAATAATAGTATTGTGATGCACATTCTTAAAATAGAGCACTTGGGAGGGAATGAACAATAAGAAGGAGAAGGGGCTAATAACAGGAACTCCATACATAATTTTCTTTTCAAGGACTTGGTAATTTTTGGCAGAATAAGATACTGTGGTTAATCTCTTTAGTGTTAAGATGTGACTTAGAACTTTAGTGTTAAGATGTTATATAGAATCATTGAATTTCACATGGGAGTTTTGATGATCACAGATCCATATGTGCTATTGTAAGTTTACACATATATTTCCCTTATCTGCATTGATGTCTGTACTGTAATAATTTTTCTGCTTGCACTTCTCATGTTTAGGTATAAGTTGTTGCATTTGCTGCTGCTATTTGTCAGGCAATATCCTACTGAATTTTTCTTTGTATTACTGTGCTAAGCCAGTTTTTCCACTGTTTTTCTTGTTAGCTGCATATTGCCTTATATTAGTTGTAATGTTGCATTTTCTTTGCTAATTTATCTATGCTGCTGCTTGCTTTGCCAATTGGCATTATTTTCACTGTTGTTTGTGCTAATTGTTTTGTCCTGCTGCATTGCCTTGTTCATTAGTTTATATTTCTGAGCTCAGTGGATTTAAGTTAGCTTAAGAGGGGGTATGGTATATAAGAAAATGAGTTGTGATGAATTGAGAAGTGCATTGAAAAGCTACAGGGAAAAGGTCTCACCAAAGAGTATTGTATAATGAGGAACAATTATTTTGAAAGAGGAAATGAACAGATATAAGTAGGGTGGAGTGACAGGTTTAGGTAGGATTTTCTAGGAAACGAATTATGAGGTAAGAAAAATATGGAAGTATAAGCACTGGTTGAAAGTATAGCATGCTTAGATACGATTTTTTGTGAAATCAAATGTTGAAGCAAGTATTAAATGAAGTTTTGGTTGGAAACCGAGTAGTTTTGGCTGATAGTGAAGGAGGTACGGGCATGAAGTATATTACTGAGTAGAGAAAAATGAAACAGAGGTATAAAATGCTCACCACAAATACTGCATTACCAAATGTTACATTGAAAACAGACTCTGTCCTTTCCTTTTGTGTTACTCTACTATGTTTATGTGTACCCTTGTGTGTCTGTGATCTTTCTGTCTCTGTGTGTTTACCTAATCAGATAAATTTGGCAGGATTTTTCCCTTCTAATACTAAGCTGCATTTACTATGATGAAGAATACTGTTATCCTCAAATCTTATCTGTTTTTGTAGCATATTCTTTACTTTGGGATGTTGTGCAGACGCTATTTACTCCACTACATTTTCTTTTAATGCTCATATGTCAAGTTAATGTTTCTAATTCTATTCGTGTTTTTCATTTATTTACTTGTGTCTTAATTCCTGTAATACTCATGTATATGATTATTTCTATTCTTTTTGTAAAGCATTTATTACTAAACATGTTATTTGTATTATTATCTTTTTGCTGTAATGATGTTTTCTTTATGTTTGTAATTGTATTCTTATGATGTAAAATTGTAATTGTATAAACACCAGTTCTCCAAGTTAGCTAAATGGTACAGATTCTTTTTACTGCACACATTTGTCTGTTGGTCATACTGTATATAGCAAATCTCAGATATAATATGTCTGAGTTACTGCTTGCAGGCATCTTGATAATTCAACAAAGAATGGTTAACAGCATTGTTGATTCAAATGATACTGCAAAACTATTAGTGAGTTCACATGTGGTGATTCATGGACTTGTTACATTATCCTCAGGACTTGAATTGTGATTGTGCACCCACACAGTAGAAACAGATGGCTGCTGGCCATCTCTACAAAGAGTGCAGTGGGTCTGCACCTTTGGTGGCCCATTACTACCGTAATCTCTGCGAGCACACTATTTGGATGTGTGTCCATGGAGATTTGGTGTTGGTTGGAAATGGATTGTAAAATAGTGATTGGTGTATTTACTAATGCTTAGATAATGGAGATATTGCTGATTATATAATTTTTTGAATTGCATGTCACATGATTAAGGTAAAATATGTTAAATACATTCTTTTCTCTGCAACAAAATCTTTCCTTTGCTAACCAAATGCCTATTAGTAGTTAGAGCCTATAGTAGTTAGAATCTTTTTATTTAGCTGGCTATAGTTGCTGCTTGCTATTATTGCTGTAGTTCGTGTGTTGAGGGTGTTTTGTGAGGCAAATGTCTCACAAAAAGGTGTAGGTTATTTTCAGCATTTCTTCTAATTGAGGTCCATTCTATTGTGTTAATTATTCGCAGTCAGCTTGCGTTGCGTTTTTATACTGTGGGCAGTAAATGAATAGGGTAAGTCTGAGTTGTATTTGTTAGGAAAAATTCTGTAGGTCAGTGTTTGAAATGAAATCATATAAACAAGTGAAGAGACAGTAGGTTCAGTTCCACTCAGTTGCAGTAAGCAATTTCATCTCATGGTAAAGACAAAAAAATTCCACTCAGTACTTTCAGAATTATGTTAAGAAGTTTCAGATACTACAGAATATCTACAGAACGAAGCAATGGCAGCACTATGACTACTCATAGATCATGCTTGCCTTGCTAAGAATCAAGCGAACTGGACTGTATCCATGTGCTAATTGTGTAATTTCTGAGAACGAAGACATTGTTATCAAGAAGTAGCATTAGCCAACTCGTGAAAAACCACAACAGTGCGAATCATTATCATCATTTTAATAGGAAGTCTGAAAACCAACGGCAATCTTCCAATGTTAAGGTAATAACACAACTTAAACAAAAAGTAGTAGCCTTGGAAAGGCAGAAGAAGAAGGTAAAGAAATATTTACACTCTTCTACAAAACAAAATTAAATTCCAGATCGAATGTAGGTTTCTGCTTGATGATATACTCTTTATTATCCAGAGACACATTTACGAAAACAAATGTAAGATTACAAGTACGAGAGATTTGGTTGAAGTTTTTCCACATGTTTGACGCACGTGTCGTAGTAATAGGTGTGAGATGTTGCGCTGTCTAAGTGTTTTGAGACCGTCCAGCTCTTTACAAAATGTAGCTTCGCTTCGAGACGCCCCCAGCGTTGAACAGAATGCCTGCAAATCAAAACAAAGGCTTGAATCAGTGGACAAGTCTAGGTAAGCCGCACTAGGTCTTCAAAGCGAACGTGAAATATCCCGTGAGACTTTCTGCAGGTGGTGTATTACTATATACGAGACATCGCGACACCTGAGTCTCCACAGAGATATGTTAGTTCATGAAGTACCTGCTGGTTTTTGTGGTCTAAACAGTTGTTTTTACCGACGCTTTGTAAGTTTACACTTTTGTCATCGTCATTCTTGTCGTCGCTGTTGTTTTGGTCTGTAATCCGAAGGCCGGTTTGATATAGCTTTTGCTGAGAATAACCTTCTTCAGACGAACTACTGCAACCTGCGACCTCATGAACCAGCTTATTCTACCACGTGTATACAATTTTTCTGCCTCCCCATCCTAACCCACTCCCTCCGTTGCCAAATTGACAAATGCTTGCCTCAGGACGTATCCTGTCAATCTAGCCCTTCTTTTAGTCAAGTTGCGCTATAAATTCCTTTTCTCTCCGATTCTGTTCAGTGCTCTTCATTAGTTATACTCTAACAATCTAATCCTCATATCTTTCTGCAGAATCACATTTCAAATGATTGCATGCATTTCATGTTGAAATGTTTATTTTCCTTACCGTACAATGATTCACCCCTGACACTTACCCTCAGAAAATACTTCATAACACTATCTCAACAAATTCATTTTTTTTACAATCGATTTTCTTGCTTGTCAGTGTGCATATTACATTTTCTGTGTTCCGGATATTGCCAATTAATTTGGTATCCTAACAAAACTTACCTACTACTATTAGTGCCTAATTTGCTAATCTAATGTCTTTAGCATTACCTCATTTAATCAACTACATTCTGTTACCCTTGTTTTCCTTTATTGATCAAGTTATAACCTGACAGTATCCATCCTGCATCAAATGTATTCGGAGCTGAGAATATGGACAACCATCTGCTGTAATGTGATGACAGTGAAAGTGGGTCTCGAACCCGGATTTCCCGCTTACAGCGACCGGCCGCCTTACGTTAGGCTATCCGAGCAAGAATCACAGCCAGACCCAGACTTCCATATGTCATCATTCATCCACACTGCATCGTAATTCGGAGTGACACAGGCACTGCAATATCGTAAGTATCCATTCTGTTCAGCTGACCTCCCAAGCACTTTGCCACATCTGACAAGATTACAATATAGTGGGTAAATCTCAAAGTTTTTATTTCTTTTGCCTGAGCTAAAATTCCTCTTCCAAATTTCTCCTTGGTTTGCTTTACTACTTGCTCAATGTACTGATTAAATAACATGGGGATAGGCCACAGCCCTGTCGTATTTCCTTCTCAATTGCTGCTTTCATTTCATGTCCAAGTTTTATAATTTCAGTCTGGTGTTAGTACAAGTTGCAGATATCCTTCCGGTACCTATATTTTATCCTTGACACCATCTCACTTTCAAAGAGGTTATTGCACTCAATATTAGCAAAAGCTTCTCCTAAATCTGCAAATGCCATAACGGCCTGGCAAATGGAGGGAGTCTTTAGCAATGTAGTGCAAAACATGTTATCATTGTATTAAAATGAAAATACCGTTTCAGTGTTGACAGTTCCACAGTTATGTTAACATCAGCAAATCAGAACTCTTAGTTACAGTACTTCTGGAAATAGTTGTGATACTACAAAATGAAATGGTTCAAATGGCTCTGAGCACTATGGGACTCAACTGCTGAGGTCATTAGTCCCCTAGAACTTAGAACTAGTTAAACCTAACTAACCTAAGGACATCACAAACATCCATGCCCGAGGCAGGATTCGAACCTGCGACCGTAGCGGTCCTGCGGTTCCAGACTGCAGCGCCTTTAACCGCACGGCCACTTCGGCCGGCATACAAAATGATCATGTGGTGATTTAAACCAATGATTAAGTGGAATATCTGAAGGTTAACATGGTATTCCTATCACACAGTTTAAAAATTTTTGACACTTAAAAAAATTTTTTTTTGATTACTTGCCTCATCTCAGTGTCAGTTGTTTACCACATTGACTTTTATAACACAAGTATGTATGTAATACATTTACTCTAAACAAGCTGACATTTATAGGTAACAATTTTTCCATGCAAGATGAAAAGTTGCCCAGGAAAGTATTTTACAGCTTGCATTCAACTTTAGCCTTGCTCCCTGACAATTGTTGAATATCATTGGGTAAATGATAAAAAGACACCAGCAGTAGCATTATTCAGCGTTTTCTAAGCTGCAGTCATTCTTGGTTAACAATGGAACTAATTTTTTGTTCTGTATTATGGATGTGTTTTCTCCTTCTCATCTCTAATGGCTTGTTACAACAAACTCCAAGAGAGAAAATATGTTCTGTTGCACCGTACTTAACACAGCCGATCCTTTTATAGTCCCCACATGATTATCGAAGGTCATTATAACATTCGGTTGTGACACGCTTTTATGTAACGAAGAATTCCTTCATTAAGCGTTAACTGATTGAGCAGGATGAAAGTACATGACGTATGATAGCTTACTGACTTGTCTCACTCCAAGATTGCAATGGAACAAATTACGAAATTATCTAAACTCAAATACGAGAACTAAAATCTGCGTACGCTACATTAAAATTTTTATCAGTATGTACGAAAGTTCTGCAGGCACTACCTCCCTAACTATACCTGTATTTTAAAGTTATCATTAGTGTTGTACTATTGGATGGGGAGAAGTGAATATGGTCAGCTTTCTCCAAATTAAGAAAGGTCATTGCAAAAAACTCGGTCGATAACCCTTCTAAATGCATAATATGCATGACTTAAAACATCCTCAACTGTCGTATGCCTATTGAAAATTATTATAAGACTTTTGTCATCTGCAAAACGAGCTAATTCTAAGAGTATAAAATGTAATAGGTTCCTTGAAAATCCCTTTTGCAAGCTGAAAATTAATTGTTTATTTATTTTGTGCATCCAGCGTGTTGCCCCCATCCAGTAACGCTCCTGCATAGGGTGACCTGCAATACTACGCAATATTTTGGTTTTACACATAGAGTTTTAAACAGTTCATGGAAATATTTTATAATACAATGAGAGGAACCTACAATAAAAGTCCAATCATAGTATGGAAACCATGGAGTCTTATCCCATGGGAAAAACATACTGTCCCTCTGTTTTCTGTCTGTCTGTGTGCGCGTGTGCGTGTGTCTACATAACACGTTAATGGAATTTGTCATCAACTATAGAGATGCTAATCTTCTACGTAATCAGGGTAAACAGTCATTCATTTGTCATGTAACAGTAGTTTCTTTTCTGCCTACGGTCTGTATCGAAAACAATTATATAAAGAAAACTAAACCTGAAAAATAACAACCATAAATCGCCAAGTCACTACGACAAATAACTCGCTGTTTACACGAATAGCTTGCACAGTGGACACAAATTCCAGTATATGATCATCAAACCCATTCCTCAACTGTGGTAAAAGAAAATACTCACTTACCTGTATGTAGAAAACCACACACACACACAGATATATAAGTAGGTGAAAAAATTACAGTTGGCAACACTTCAAAAAAAATGACGCTCTTAACAAATGGATCAAATGGCTCTGAGTGCTAAGGGACTTGACATCTGACGTCATCCACACACATCCATGTCAGAGACAGGATTCAAACCTGCCGTCGTAGCGGTCACGCAGTTCCAGACTGAAGCACCTAGAACCGCTCGGCCACAGCGGCTGGCCGCTCTTAACATCCAGTATGTGCAATTGGAAAGCTAGCTTACCAAAGGTATAGAGCCTGCCCGAAAAAGACGAGGTTTTCAGCCGGTTTTCGACATCAAACACTGCATGGTTTTCAAATAATTAATTACATGTTTTACTGTAAGTTCCTTTTTAAATTGTGTCATAAAATATTTCGGTAAACTGGTTTAAATCTAAAAATTCAGGTGTAAAAAGTGAAAAATCATGTAATATTGCAGGACACCCACTCAAGATGCCTTGTTAAAAACTCGAAACGCGTCTTGGTGCACAAGTAAACTAAAAAAATTCCGAGCAACTTACAACTATTCCAGTTTACATATAACAGCTACGAAAAATGGCAAGTACAAGAAACTCGCACGACATCTGTTTTATCTACATGGTACGTCTCACAAGTAATGTGACCAAATTCAGAAAAAAAACATTTGTTGAATATATTTGTACAATTTTAAGAATTTACTAAATTTGTTCTTGCATCGATGAACTTCTGAATGCGTTTTGTGCCGGTCGGGAAGGGATCCTGGAAGGCCTTCTCGGGTATGTTCTTTAGACCTGATGCAACATGTGTCTGGATGTTTTCAGTCACGTCTCAGCGTTTCCCTTTCAGACGTCCTAGTAAGCGAGAAAACAAAAAAAAGCTTGGAGTAGCCATGTCAGGACAGCAGGGAGGGTGGTGAAGCAGTGGGGTGTGGGTGCTGACCAGATATTCTTTGAGAACAAAGGCTCTGCAGCTTGGAGCGTTTTTGTGGTGCAATTTTAGCTCGCCCTTTATGTCACTTTGACAATGCACGGTTCTCCTTTTTAGTCTTTGGAGCACTTCCAAGTTGAAAGCTGCGTTCACAAAGGTCACTTGGTTGACAGCGCATCTGTCGTCAAAAAAAAAAAAAAAAAAAAAAATATATATATGGTTTTGATCCTGTATTTGGTCATATGTGCATTCTTGGGGAATGGCGATGGTGGTGGGGTGTGCCACGCTGAACTCTGCCGTTTTGTCCCCAGGTCGTACTCAAAAATCCATAACTCATCACCCATGATAACTAAGCTTAAATAATTAGCATCTTTTTCGTACATTTACAAGAGCCCTTGGCACTGGACCATATCATTTCCTTCGTCGGTCAACAGTTTTGGGACCAGTTTTGTACACATATTTTTCCATAATAAAACCTTCGTTTACAATGTGATAAACGGTTATTTCCTCGTATTTAGAGTTTCTGATATCACTTTGAGGCTCAAACGTTGGTCAGAATTCAAAAAATCACGCTTACGCATCGCCTTTTCTTCATGTCGTGAGACTGATGGACGCACACTGCGGAGTTCGCCAGCGAACTTCTCTCAGCTCTCCATGAACGAGTTGTGCCATCAGAGAACTTGTGATTTCGACAAGCAGTCATCCTCAAAGACCTGCTGATGAACAGAAATGATTCGGTGATGAACTTACCAGGTATCACCACATTATGAAAAAAATGATCACACTATGTTGGATCATTATATGATAAACAATAGAGCACCCAATATAGAGTACTGTGGAATTCCATTAATGGTTCACCCTCTCCTTTCTCTTCTCCCTTCCTGATATTAGAAAAGTATCTCCTGTATACAGGGTATGAATTATTAGCACTGTCCTGCCGACGGTACGTTCGAGAGATTCCAAAACGCTGATATGAGGTAGTTTATACTAAGAAAGTAGATTTCTAAAAGTGTGTGCCTGATGATAAATATACACTCCTGGAAATTGAAATAAGAACACCGTGAATTCATTGTCCCAGGAAGGGGAAACTTTATTGACACATTCCTGGGGTCAGATACATCACATGATCACACTCACAGAACCACAGGCACATAGACACAGGCAACAGAGCATGCACAATGTCGGCACTAGTACAGTGTATATCCACCTTTCGCAGCAATGCAGGCTGCTATTCTCCCATGGAGACGATTGTAGAGATGCTGGATGTAGTCCTGTGGAACGGCTTGCCATGCCATTTCCACCTGGTGCCTCAGTTGGACCAGCGTTCGTGCTGGACGTGCAGACCGCGTGAGACGACGCTTCATCCAGTCCCAAACATGCTCAATGGGGGACAGATCCGGAGATCTTGCTGGCCAGGGTAGTTGACGTACATCTTCTAGAGCACGTTGGGTGGCACGGGATACATGCGGACGTGCATTGTCCTGTTGGAACAGCAAGTTCCCTTGCCGGTCTAGGAATGGTAGAACGATGGGTTCGATGACGGTTTGGATGTACCGTGCACTATTCAGTGTCCCCTCGACGATCACCAGTGGTGTACGGCCAGTGTAGGAGATCGCTCCCCACACCATGATGCCGGGTGTTGGCCCTGTGTGCCTCGGTCGTATGCAGTCCTGATTGTGGCGCTCACCTGCACGGCGCCAAACACGCATACGACCATCATTGGCACCAAGGCAGAAGCGACTCTCATCGCTGAAGACGACACGTCTCCATTCGTCCCTCCATTCACGCCTGTCGCGACACCACTGGAGGCGGGCTGCACGATGTTGGGGCGTGAGCGGAAGACGGCCTAATGGTGTGCGGGACCGTAGCCCAGCTTCATGGAGACGGTTGCGAATGGTCCTCGCCGATACCCCAGGAGCAACAGTGTCCCTAATTTGCTGGGAAATGGCGGTGCGGTCCCCTACGGCACTGCGTAGGATCCTACGGTCTTGGCGTGCATCCGTGCGTCGCTGCGGTCCGGTCCCAGGTCGACGGGCACGTGCACCTTCCGCCGACCACTGGCGACAACATCGATGTACTGTGGAGACCTCACGCCCCACGTGTTGAGCAATTCGGCGGTACGTCCACCCGGCCTCCCGCATGCCTACTATACGCCCTCGCTCAAAGTCCGTCAACTGCACATACGGTTCACTTCCACGCTGTCGCGGCATGCTACCAGTGTTAAAGACTGCGATGGAGCTCCGTATGCCACGGCAAACTGGCTGACACTGACGGCGGCGGTGCACAAATGCTGCGCAGCTAGCGCCATTCGACGGCCAACACCGCGGTTCCTGGTGTGTCCGCTGTGCCGTGCGTGTGATCATTGCTTGTACAGCCCTCTCGCAGTGTCCGGAGCAAGTATGGTGGGTCTGACACACCGGTGTCAATGTGTTCTTTTTTCCATTTCCAGGAGTGTACTTGGGGCCAGAGTCAGGGTTTGTTTACTGTGCTCACCTTATGATTGACATAGTGCCAGCGTACACACGAAGCTCTTTCCGTCTGCGCTGCACAGGCACACGTCGCAGCCCTGTTTGAACGTAGACCCAGGCTCACACTTTGAGGCTGCAACACATCAAACAGCTGTCATTAGTAGTAGTCGCTTCTTAGCTAAGTAGCCCATCTGTGAATCCTTCTGAAACATGCCTTGTTGTGGGTTAATTGAAAGCTAGAGTTTCTGGGGAAATTTAGTGGAAATATAACTCCTAAATGAAACCAGTAGCTATCGTTACAATTTTGCTATGACAAGGTTAGCATCAGAAATCAGTCTCATACACACAACTTATGCATAATGATTGGAAATCATTCATCATGAAGCTTAAGTAGGGGTAAAACACGAGTCTGCCTTAAAAATTACAAAGTAAGTCAGGTTGCTTTCACTGGCAAATATTGATGGAAGAAGTACAGCAGATCAAAACAAGAGCAATGCGCATTGTCACAGGCTAGTATAGTAAGCGCGAAAGTGTACAACTGCAATGGCAGATGATACAAGAGAGTGTTGTGCAAAACAGTGGGGATAACTGACAAAATTCAGAGAGAGATCATTCCTAGAAGAGTAATCCAATATGTGGTCTTCTTTGCTCTCGGGGTCTTTCACGGTGGGATGCTTCATAAAAATTTTCTTGATCTGATCCGTTATAAATGGTTTACGAAAGCCTGGGACTATGAAAACAATAGGTTTGTTCATAAACAACTTTTCTGCTACTAGTCACGATTTTTTAAATTGTACTTTAAATTTTTTTCTCAGTCTACCATGCCATTTTTTCGTAATTATCGTTCCTTATATATAGTTAACGATGAAGACCTCGTACTTATAGTTTCCTCATGGTCCATCTGTGTAAAGTCTCATCTATAAACAGGCAGCATACAGGTCAGTGCTACATTGGACAACTTAAATACCTTTGAACCAACGAAACATGCAACTCGAAATAAACACAGTGAAACAGATAAGGTTTTCCAATGACTATACTGCTTCCACGCTTGACACGTTCCTAGACAAAATGAGTAAACATCCAGACACAAACCACAACACAGAAGAAAAAGACAAAAATCGTGTATCTAACACCCAGTACATTGGCTATATGACAGAAGATCGCAAATATTTTGTAAAACCACAAATTAAAAATACGGTTTCCTACATGTAACAAACTACAATAAACTCTACTACATAAAAAAGTGAAATCATGACCCATAATCAGAAGAAAAAGACAAAAATCGTGTATCTAGCACCCAGTACATTGGCAATATATGACAGAAGATCGCAAATATTTTGTGAAACCACAAAGTAAAAATAGTGTTTCCTACATGTAATAAACTACAATAAACTCTACTACATAACAAAGTGAAATCATGACCCATAATCAGAGTTTGGCTATGGTCACAGGTTCGAATCCTGCCTCGGGCATGGATGTGTGTGATGTCCTTAGGTTAGTTAGGTTTAAGTAGTTCTAAGTCTAGGGGACTGATGACCTCAGATGTTAAGTCCCATAGTGCTTAGAGCCATTTGAACCAGAATTCGGAATCCACAATGCAGCGTGCCAGGAATGCTCTGTATTCTACCTAGGACAAACTGGCCGAGATTTCAACACAAATTATGCAGAGCACATTAAAGCTTACAGACAAAACAGACCCACAATATCAGCAATAACCACACTCATCCACAATACAGGACACTATTTTGGAAAAGAAGAGCAATATTTCAAAGTACGCCCGCGAATAAATAAAGGGCATATAATGGATCTATTAGAAGAACTGGAGACATATTTAGATTACATATAATGCGTTGATAAAGCATTAAACGAAGAACTTGAAAGACAATCACTGTATTTCTTCAGCTGGTAGAAAGAATCACCATTGCAAATAGATAGAAGCAAACTATGATAAATATCATAAGTACAAAAGCGTGTCATATTCTGTGGGAACCCTGTAACTTTGTCTCTGTTGGCTACATCTAAAAACATCTTTGGAACTGTTTGTTTCTATAAGTTTGTTGATCTCGATATACAATGAAGTGACAAAAGTCATGGGATAGCAATACGCAATATACAGAAGGCGGTATTTTCTCGCGCACAGGGTATATAAGGGCAGTGCGTTGGTGGAACCGTCATTTGTACTCCAGTGATTCATGTCAAAATATTTCCGACTTGATTATGCCCGCACGACGGGAATTAACAATCTTTGAACCTGGAATGGTGGTTGGAGCTAGATGCATGGGACATTTCATTTCGGAAAGCGTTAGGGAATTCAATATTCCGAAATCCACAGTGTCAAGAGTGTGCCGTGAATACCAGACATCAGGCATTACCTCTCTCCTCGGACAACGCATTGGGTGACAGCCTTCACTTCAAGACCGAGAGCAGCGGCGTTTGCATAGAGTTGTCAGTGCTAACAGACAAGCAACTCCGCGTGAAATAACCTCAGAAGTTGATGTAGGACGTACGACGAACGCATCTGTTAAGACGCAGTGCGGCGAAATTTGGCGTTAATGGGCTACGCAGCAGACGACCGTTGCGAGTGCTTTTGCTAACAATACGACATCGCCTGCAGTGGCTGTCTTGGACACTAGGCCACAGGAAAACGGTGGCCTGGTCAGATGAGCACCAGTTTCAGATGGTAAGAGGTGATGGTAGCGTTCGAGTGTGGCGCACACGCCACGAGGCCATGGACCTGAATTGTCAACAAGGCACTGTGCAAGCTAGTGGTGGCTCCATAATACGTTTTGTACTTAATTTTAAGTAGGTCCCAGTCATTTGCAATAAATGTTACCGATTATATTTATCTTCACTCTACCCTCCCGTGAAACACACTTTGCCATTCACAATCATGTTTTACAGAAGAATTTTCATGGAAAGTAGTTTGATAGAAACACTGTGATTATCGACATAAAGCATCGCACATTTTCTATCGGCGACGTATTTTGCCGTTATTCGAACATTGTGACTTTCGACAAGAATCATAGGAGAGGAAAGTAATTGATTTTAGGCTCTGTTGGGTCTTAAACCAAGTGTGATCTACAGATAGAATTTTGAACGATTTGCATTGTACAGACACATGTTGATGGCCGTCAGAGGAACTAGTGCTACTGAGATCGAACTTGTGGCACTTTTTAACAGTGAAACCAACTGTTCGAGGCAATGATCAAGTGGGATGTAAAACGACAGTTGATTTCATTACGTCTTTTCAGGGTGTGTTGACCTTAATTCGTGTGACTTCTAGCTGTGGCCTTATCTGTTGGTATGTTATCAAGCCTTGTATGAGTAGTATGCATTTTTGATGCCTCTGATGTACTGCTTTCCTTGCAGAGGTTCAAACGGTTCACATGGCTCAGAGCACTATGCGACTTAACTTCTGAGGTCATCAGTCGCCTAGAACTTAGAACTAATTAAACCTAACTAACCTAAGGACATCACATACATCCATGTCCGAGGCAGGATTCGAACCTGCGACCGTAACGGTCGCTCGGCTCCAGACTGTAGCGCCTAGAACCGCACGGCCACTCCGGTCGGTTTTCCTTGCCGTGACTATGGTTGTAAAAACCGAAACTGGTAAAGCTGACAGATGCATACAAAAAGCGTTAAGGGGCTCCGGAACGCCCTATACTTGCAATGTTGAAATAACGCTTATAAATTACATCTTTCCTCACAAAGTATTTGAGGTAGGAAGATGAACTTTTTACAGATTATTTATTGGAATATAGGCTACAACTAAACACAGGGATTTTACAAAATTTTAGTTCAGTTATTAAAGATGATTTTTTTGCAATTGTAATGAAAATTCACAACATTTTTTTGCAATTTTTTATTTATATATACAAAAATATACAGTTTTTTGGAAATAGGCTGTCTTAAATTATGCAGAAGGTACTGTGTAACATTTACTGAAAGTTTGAAACAAATATGTTTGGAAGATCCTTAGAAAACATGTAATTAGTATGAGAAAATAAAAGTTTTGGGAATCGAGCGACAAAGATTGGATTAACTTTTTAGTGCATTCCAGGTCCATAGGATGGATTATCTTCATCCTCTGCAAACTCCTCCTCCAGCTTCCTCTTGTTCTTCCTCCTCCTGTTTACTCTTGTTTGTATTTCTAGACTCTTTACAGCCCTGTCTGCAGCCCGAAGCGTTCCTTGTCTAAAGCAAGCATCGCTCGTTGTTGTGTTCGTAGATTTTGCTACCATTTTCTTCAGTTGCAGTTACTGCAACACTGTTCCAAAAGGTGGTCATGTATGAACACTTATCACATTTCAGTTGTATTTCACTAGCAAGTCCTACGTGCTTTATTATGGAGAGTTCCAGACCAACTTCACTACAATGAATACATCTTACACAGTTTGAAAAAATTCCTTTGAGAATCGACATATCAAATATTTCATTCACATCCGATTCGCCCATAAAACATTCATAGTTTTCACTCATTGAACCAAGCTTCTTCTGTGAAGTATTTTCTTTCCCACTTTGACTGCTATGGGCAGGTGTACTTGAGAGGTTAGGTTCACTCACTTGGTTATCGTCTTTATTGTTTACAGTAATAACACATACCTTTGGCTTTCCAACATTTCTCCTTTTCTTAAAAGCCTTCAGAGGATTTCTAATAACTTTACTTTTACTCATTATTATACTTCAACAAAACAGAGACTCAAGAAACAGAATTAATTACGAATATTTTCGAGATAACGACAGAGTAAATAAACATGAAACAATCGACAATCACACCAGCGATATATATTGAACCATCACAGGTTAGCCACAACACATACTTTATCTCACATCACTAAAATGTACCTGATGAACACGGACGTTAATAATAACACCATTTGACAGCAGTTTAACAGCGCCACAGTGGGTCACGCCCATGTAGAACACATTTCAAAAAAAATTTAAAAATAGTTGTAGTCTTTGGAATTGAATAAATTATATATCTATTAAAAGGTAATAGTCTGCAGATGCAGAAATCGCAAAAAAGTAAAAATTGAACTTTCCATGATTTTGAGCCTTTCCGGAGCCCCTTAATCCATGTGTCACAAGTGTTGATTCTGCTGATTTCGGATTTCGCTATTACTACACATCTGATATCGGGTGGTGCTACTCCGACCAGAACTGGATCTCCTCGACTGGAGCTGACGTCAGCCATCCTCCCACCACGATGGAAGTTTAATGAATGCCGATATAAATCGGTTTTGAGTGGCAGGACTGGTACCTTACAAGGGAAACGTGTTCCCCTGCCATGTTGCACAAGGCTAGATCCTACGTCTAAAGACTACGACGTCATGCTCATCAACTTGTGCCTTCTTAGGATATTGTTTCATGCTGCGACCTTCATTCTGACAATGTCACATCTCTCCTTGTACGTTATACTCCCACCAAGAGTAAGGAGGGAGTTATCGAACTGTACGTGCCCTTGATCAGATTATAAATGAAATCGCCCGATCTGCTGGTGTATCGACGCTGACTGGATTGATGGCCACAAAAAGATCCTAACTGGAAGAGAAACGGTAGGAGTGTCACGCATGGTCAGTAACAATCTGTCTCAAACTCGAAATAAATTGCTGCTGACAGTGCACGAGTCAATGCAAATCTTTCTCAAGCAGTTTCCAAGCAAATACTGCGAATGGAAATGAATGCGATGGACATTTGGCGTCTTACGCCACTGGAAGATAAAACTACGTGTATTCAGGAGCTAACTGGAGACTTGTTCGTGGTCCTCTCAATAGCAAATTCGCTTCTTTTCAAACGACTCTAAACATAGAGTGTCTGACAACCGTAGGATGTGGAAAGTGTGGCTTAGGCCGGAAGCACTTCTGTGATATTTTGGGGGTGTTGCTCGCTCTGTGGATGAGCCTCACTCTTCCTGGTTGCTGTGATCCTGAACCAGGCTATTTATCTGGCATTCACAGTGACCTAGTATTGCCCATTCTTCCCGATAGGCACGCTGTGGACACTCCTGCCATCCAAGACGGCAACTGCCGCGTTCATATGGCTATGAGCAATAGTCACCGGTTTGACGAACACTCAGAATCGCTATCGAACCTTAGTAGCTCCCTCAAGCAAGCGGACTTTGTCCTCTGCAAATATCAGACTGTTTTGATCAATTGGTGAAATGCAGCAATCAACATATCTTCAGTTTGGTGGTCTATAGCAACGAATCATCATTGTATGGTTTCAGCTCGACAAGCCACACATGTACAAATCTGTGCGCTTTCTTCCTAACTGCAGTGCGGCCCTTAGAAAGTGGAACGGCCATGTGACACGCTGGTAGTGTGATGGCTCTGGGATGCCTAATTACCTATCTTAGGTGCTTAATTGGCTGATACGACTAAGTCTAGTTGTAGCCACACTTTGAGATTTCATAAGTGCTCAACTTGGGAGTTACCTACATAAGAAGGTAGTACTCTTTACACTACCTGATATTTCGTTCAGGCCTAACTCCGTCTTTGCTGTGCAACATTTCATAACTGAAACGTATACAAAAAGTCTTTTTTATACGAACATAATAACAAAGAAGCTAAGATTAAGGTGGTGTAGCAGGAAGTGAACAGACCACTGACCTTTGATGAAGGGAAGCTGACAGTTCTCTAGGAGGGTACATGCGAGTGTCCTGCCGTCAGGACCACAGATACACTTGTTGCAGTCTTGCGGGAAGGCCGCGCCAGGTTTGCACCTCATTTCATCTCCTGAAAAGTAACATTAAGCACAAGGTCATGGCCAGTATTGACAGATTTTATTCCGCACAAAGATTACGCTAAATATTGAAAATAAAATGTTATATATTTATATTAGAAGTAAGGGTTCGGCGGCTCAACATCTATAGTGGATGGTATATAGTGTAACAATGTCCTGTTGTCATTTCCCGGGTGGATCGTGGGAAGGATGCAAGACGAGTCCTACAAAGCGTTACATACCTGCCGTTTTCCGTAATATCAGCGGAGAAGCAGCGATTGGTAACAACATTGATATTACTGTGACAATGATTAATAAATGTAAAATGTTCCCCAAGAACGCTAGGAGAGTATTTGTGTTTCACAGAAATAACAGGCTATCATTCTTTGTGACACACATCACGTAACTCGTGTTTGCAGAGCATTGCTGGGACACAACATTGAACGACATGTCAGTTACGACATGTGCCTGGTAAATGTGTTTCAAATACAGATTGTCTTGTTTTAAGGCTATAATGAGGTTCGCATGACCACTAACCAACTGTTTCTGGATTCTGGAATATGTTTGGCTTATATAAAATACATCAGCACCCATATGACCATCGAAACAGAAATATTTTCGAATTTGGTCTTTGTTTTTCACAGTAATATCGTCAAATATGAAGACAGTGTTTGGCTTTGCTTTTTCATGTGGAGGGATATCACCGCTTTCACTGAATGCCGTGTATGTAACACTATCTACACCGCGCAGTATCTCCAGTAATAGCTGATACTTGGGTTGTAACAGTGTTTTTGAGAAAACCAAAACATATTCATGTGTTAGCAGCGTTATGAGGACATTAGTCTTGCCACAGTTGGATGGACCTACAATAATTGCTCGTATATTATCAGGAAGGAGACTTCCGTTCTTCTTCTTCTTCTTCAGGTCTTCTTTTGCATCTTCACAGGACCAGTCACTGACAAAGTCCTTGTGATGAGGAAGTTGCATCCACCCTGACATGATATTAACTACGTCAGGTACTGAGAAGTAATCGACATATATAGAAAGATACACTTGAAGGGATGGTAATAGTATGTGTAGCCACTATAACTCCATGACCTAACCGACTGAGCTATATTGGCTACACAGAGAAATCAATTATATATATTACCCATGAAGAGTAACTTGATCATTCATTATATCAATAATTGGTGAGGCTGGTAACTGTCTGCTGCTGCTGATGCATTATTATAGGTGCAGCATTGAAAAAATAAAGATGTTAATAAGCGTAATACTTCGACTGTAATGGGAGAGGTATGAAAGAAAACACAAATATGGTTTGAGATTATATATACACACATTGTTTATTTATTTAAATATCATATATAGGATTATAGGATGTAGAATTTCAAGAAAATCGTCAGACTCTTTCTTTATCTTCATCTTCGCACTTATACAGTATTTCCCAAACAAAGCTTTTTACATGCAATAAATTCCGCCCATAAATACCCCCATGAACCATGGACCTTGCCGTTCGTGGGGAGGCTTGCGTGCCTCAGCGATACAGATGGCCGTACCGTAGGTGCAACCGCAATGGAGAGGTATCTGTTGAGAGACCAGACAAAGGTGTGGTTCCTGAAGAGGGGCAGCAGCCTTTTCAGAAGTTGCAGGGGCAACAGTCTGGATGATTGACTGATCTGGCCTTGCAACACTAACCAAAACGGCCTTGCTGTGCTGGTACTGCGAACGACTGAAAGCAAGGGGAAACTACAGCCGTAATTTTTCCCGAGGGCATGCAGCTTCACTGTAGGATAATGGAATGTAGTCGAATTAAGTCGGGTGATGCTGAGGGAATTAGATTAGGAAATGAGACACTTAAAGTAGTAAAGGAGTTTTTCTATTTGGGGAGCAAAATAACTGATGATGGTCGAGGTAGAGAGGATATAAAATGTAGACTGGCAATGGCAAGGAAAGCGTTTCTGAAGAAGAGAAATTTGTTAACATCGAGTATAGATTTAAGTATCAGGAAGCCGTTTCTCTAGGTATTCGTATAGAGTGTAGCCATATATGGAAGTGAAACATGGACGATAAATAGTTTGGACAAGAAGAGAATGGAAGCTTTCTAAATGTGGTGCTACAGAAGAATGCTGAAGATTAGATGGGTAGATAACATAACTAATGAGGAGGTATTGAATATAATTGGGGAGAATAGGAGTTTGTGGCACAACTTGACAAGAAGAAGGGACCGGTTGGTAGGACATGTTCAGAGGCATCAAGGGATCACAAATTTAGCATTGGAGGGCAGCGTGTAGGCTAAAAAGTATAGAGGGAGACCAAGAGATGAATACACTAAGCAGATTCAGAAGGATGTAGGTTGCAGTAGGTACTGGGAGATGAAGAAGCTTGCACAGGATAGAGTAGCATGGAGAGCTGCATCAAACCAATCTCAGGACTGAAGACAACAACAACAACAAAAAATTCCGCGTATCTCCCTCAAGCCAATGGATGCCTCACAGTGCTCAGTTTTTTCAGGCACACATTTAATATATCTCTCTTTCGATTCAGCGTTCATGTGCAAACAAAAGTACTGCTTCAAATCATCAACATGTACTCTATGCACACATAAGAAGTTTACAACATCATCGTATGCAGAATCTATGCTTCGCAACCAGCGGTTCAATCTCTCCAAAGCAAGATGTAGTGCAGTATCCAGATTGTATAACTTCATAACTGAGGCCTGCCTTAGATAAACACAGTTGTCACTCGATTTCATACATAGTGCACTGTCATCATACACTGTTGTAATAGATAGTGTCACACCAGTAAGGCGAATGTCTGGGGGAGAACGAGTTGGATAATACTCTGTAGCCATCTTCTCATTGATGTAGGGCTCTGCACGACATACTTCGTCCCAGTCAAATTCGGAAATTGGCACTTTAACACCCTACGACGCATTTTCAATTTCTATTCTCCCATTCAAGCCCCAGACATGATGTGCTTCTATACCAACGTTTACACGTTTTGTTCCGCTGGGATTTAAATTGCATGTGGTACTGAAAAGCATGGGTACACTCGATGACTTCTCATCCACAGCATCTGCTTTCTGTGGCTCAACTAGCACAGGGATGTTGTGCTGGGATGGGTTGTATGTTGGTGACCAGTACTGTCCACCATCTTGCTGTTGTTTGGGACCACCAGCAGTGTTCGATGTGTTGGGAGCAAATAGTGCGACCTTATCACACAAATCGATGAGTGGGACAGACAACAACAACTCCATGTCCTGCTCCAGCAAGTGGGCTATGTGAGCTACAGAATCCCACGTGGTCGCTACAGGTTCAGACATGCTGGAGGTTGTTCTGCAGCAGGTCCAGAAGTCAGTCATCTCGACAAGATGGCATCCGAGGTTGCTACAGGTCCAGCCTAGGCAGAGATCAGAATGTTGGCACTCCATGCTGCTACTGCTGAAAAAAGATAAGGAAGCATTACATACGGACCAAGACGTGGAAGCAACCAATAATAATAATAATAATAATAATAATAATAATAATAATAATAAAGATAACCACAGAGAAAGATGTCATATGGGATACTTACTTTTCCCTTTCTTTCTGTTCTGCAGGGCTGTGTTGGATTGAGACTGCTGTTGTCGCTTCATGGTTCTTCTTCTTCTGCTGCTTCTGGCTGACTGAGCAAGACTGAGGTCCCAAAGCTGTTGAGCCTGCCCTATACCCCTCCAATGATGTTACTAGATCCGCCATCCTACTGCCTGAAGTCTACCATTTGAATGGGTTAAGGGTTTCTATTGGTTCCCGCCATTTCCCCCCACCCCAGACCACCATCTTGGATTATGCCACGGGAGGGACGACAACATCCTCTGGTGACAGTACTGTGTACTAGGTCAGTTTGACTCTGGACCCCATGGTGGACACACTGGATGGAAGTACTA
The DNA here is from genome assembly GCF_021461385.2 of Schistocerca piceifrons. Classification (NCBI taxonomy): domain Eukaryota; kingdom Metazoa; phylum Arthropoda; class Insecta; order Orthoptera; family Acrididae; genus Schistocerca; species Schistocerca piceifrons. The sequence continues at coordinate 78,071,359 of NC_060145.1, read as the reverse complement.
CCTCAAATTGTTTAAATAAAGACTGTTTAAGTAAACACTTATGTCCATTCTATCCAGCAGGGGCAGTGTCCTTTTCCCACCAATTCCTAGGAAGAGGTGGCGGTCGGATGACTTAGGTTAGTGGAGGTAGCCCAAGTGACCATTCTCCCACCATTTTCTTAGATTAGAGGAGGTAGCCATGGTGTGTTGCATTGTCCTGCTGGAATTTGAACTTCCCGCCACTATCTGTGGGAGGGGAGGCGAGGGGATGGGTGAGGGGAGGGGATTAGGTTAGTGGAGGTAGCCGAACTGCCCTATTTTCCAGTCAAAATTTGAACTTCTCACCATGACGTCATTGCGACATTGCCATATACTGTATATCGCCGCCATCTAGGACCCGCCATCTTGAATAAATTTGGCAACAATGGGGAGTGGGGCCATACGCCCTTTTTCCCACTACTGCATTCGTTATGAATTACAAAGCAACATTGCATCGTAATTCAGAGTAACACTGGTATAAGGATCAAAGGACGCAGCTGCCACGAGCGTGTACGAATGCGAGCTGGCATTATCGTGGAATGTTGACGAATTGCTGTGTCAGTATATGCCGACCGCAGAACGCCTCAAAGAACACACAGTAGAAACGTCACATCGCTGGCCGCCTGCATGAGCAGAACTGTTCCCAACTCGCGTGGTTTCGACAGGTAGTTCACGTCTTTTTCAGATCACGACGAAGTCTTGACAACTCCGTCTTTGTTCATGTTGGTTCGTCAGACACAGTTAAGAAGGGTCGGCGTAGGGAGCACGTTATTATGCATGTCTTTATAGAAATAAAGACGAGAAAGTTAACAGTAGTTCGAGTATTTCTGTACGTCGTGTACCCAATTTGTGGTCGAACATTATGAATTACCTTGAAGAAAATGGTCTATTGACACACAGTCAACATGGATTTAGAAAACATCGTTCTTGTGAAACACAACTAGCTCTTTACGCACACCAAGTGTTGAGTGCTACTGACCAGGGATTTCAGATCGATTCCGTATTTCTGGATTTCCGGAAGGCTTTTGACACTGTACCACACTAGCGGCTTGTAGTGTAATTGCGTGCATGTGGAATATCGTGTCAGTTAGTTCAGGTTAGTTCAGGTAGTTCGTAGTAGTTGACAGAAAGTAAAACCTAAATGATTTCTGGCGTTCACCAAGGTGGTGTTATAGGCCCTTTGCTGTTACTTGCCTTTATAAACGGTTTGGGAGACAATCTGAGAAACCGTCTTCTATTGTTTGCAGATGACGCTGTCGTTTATCGACTAATCAAGTCATCAGAAGATCAAAATAAATTGCAAAACGATTTAGAAAAGATGTGAAAATTGGCAGTTCACCCTAAATAACGAAAAGTGTGTTGTCATCCACTTGAGCACTAAAAAGAGTGCGTTAAACTTCTGTTACACGATAAATCAGTGAAATCTAAAGGAGGTAAATTCAACTAAATACCTAGGAATTACAATTACGAACAACTTAAACTGGAAGGAACACATAGAAAAAGTTGTGGGGAAGGCTAACCAAAGATTGCGTTTTATTGGCTGGACACTTAGAAAATGTAACAGATCTACACTACGCTTGTCCGTCCTCTTTTACAATACTGCTGCGCGGTATGGGATCCTTACCAGATAGGATTGACGGAGTACATCGAAAAAGTTCAAAGAAGGGCAGCACGTTTCGTATTATCGCGAAATATGGGAGAAAGTGTCACTGAAATGATACATGATTTGGGGTGGACATCATTAAAACATAGGCGCTTTTCGTTGCGGTGGAATCTTGTCACGAAATTAGAATCACCATCTTTCTCCCCCTAATGCGAAAATATGTTGTTGACACTGACCTACCTTGGGAGAAACGATCACCATAATGAAATAAGGGAAATCAGAGCTCGTACGAAAATATATAGGTGTTCGTTCTTTTACGAGACTGGAACAAAAGAGAATAGTGAAGGTGGTTCGATGAACCCTCTGTCGGGCACTTAAACATGGTTTGCAGAGTATCCATGTAGATGTAGATGTAATGGTAAGGCGATCGCTAGCGAAACGCGGGAAATACCGATTCGAGTTACCGTCCAGCACAAATTTTCACTGTCGTCTTCCCGTTATACGCTTGACAGTTGTTTGTATTCGTAACTGAGAAGACTTTCATTGTATTTCAGAACGGCTGTAGTCACCGCAGCGCCTTTGGAGATGCGTGCATCTCCAAAGGTAAACTGAATCGTTGTTGTTGTTGTTGTGGTCTTCAGTCCAGAGACTGGTTTGATGCAGCTCTCCATGCTACTCTATCCTGTGCAAGCTTCTTCATCTCCCAGTACCTACTGCAACCTACATCCTTCTGAATCTGTTTAGTGTATTCATCTATTGGTCTCCCTCTGTGATTTTTACCCTCCACGCTGCCCTCCAATACTAAATTGGTGATCCGTTGATGCCTCAGAATATGCCTTACCAACCGATCCCTTCTTCTAGTTAAGTTGTGCCACAAATTTCTCTTCTCTCCAATTCTATTCAGTACCTCTTCATTAGTTATGTGATCCACCCATCTACTCTTCAGCATTCTTCTGTAGCACCACATTTCGAAAGCTTCCATTCTCTTCTTGTCCAAACTATTTATCGTCCATGTTTCACTTCCATACATGGTTACACTCCATACAAATACTTTCAGAAACAACTTCCTGACAAATCTATGCTCGATGTTAACAAATTTGTCTTCTTCAGAAACGCTTTCCTTGCCATTGCCAGTCTACATTTTATATCCTCTCTACTTCGACCATCGTCAGTTATTTTGCTCCCCAAATAGCAATACTCAGTTACTACATTAAGTGTCTCATTTCCTAATGTAATTCCTACAGCATCACCCGATTTAATCCGACTACATACCATTATTCTCATTTTGCTTTTGTTGATGTTCATCTTATATCCTCCTTTCAAGACCATGTCCATTGCGTTCAGCTGCTCTTCCAGGTCCTTTGCTGTCTCTGACAGAATTACAATGTCATCGGCGAACCTCAAAGTTTTTATTTCTTCTCCATGGATTTTAATTCGTACTCCAAATTTTTCTTTTGTTTCCTTTACTGCTTGCTCAAACGTAATTCAGAATAACACAGGCTCAGCAATATCGTATTTCCTCGTCAACACCGGGCAAGCGAATTTCAAGTTAAGTGTCTCACTTGTACGGGAATATGCGTAATGTATGTACGAGTACCGGTTGTAATCACATGGTTGACGACATGTTGAAGCTTGGGCCTGGCCGTGAGTTGTATTCGGATAACCTGACGGTTAAGGTGACTGCTCGTGGAAAGCGGGAAATCCATGTTCGAATCCCTGTCTGCCACATATTTTCATTGTCGTCGTCGTATTATACAGTTGACGGTTGTTCATATTCGCAACTGCGAAAATCTTTCATGTGACCACTGCCTATGTACGTCATCAACGTGCAATAACCACTCACAGACGGGAGGTGGCAGCACTAGCAGTGGAGGATATATGAAGTGTGTTAGAGGGATGCGAAAATCAGTGCAGTGCTTAGCGTAATGTGGGAACGGAGCGATTTATCTGACGTCTAAAAGGGCATGATCATTGGATTTCGGGCCAGGGGTGGAAGTATTTCCGAAAAGGCGAATACACAAGCAATTGTTGAGCAACAGACCGCCCAGATGAACCAAGAGGCAACCAACATTGTTTCTACAATGACCTCTCAGTGAACGTTGCTGTGTATAGGTTTCCGCTACAGGCACCTGGTTCCTACACCCATGCTGACTGCTGTTCACCGGCGACGAATGCTGTAGTTTACACGCGAGTAACGCAACTGAACGTCCACTGAGTCGTGAAAGGTGTCCTTTTCAGGCGAATCACGTATTATGTTCCATCCGACAGATGGCTGTTGACGTTTACGACTTGAACTGCCTGAAGGCCAGAAAACTGCAACATTGGTTAGAAGGGTCCAGGACGGAGGACGGAGCGCCATTTGAAAATTTTTGGTGTTGTACATCATAACGTTCTTTAAGTTTTCCTCTTCTTCAGGGGCTGACTTGTTTACCTTTTCTGTCGAAAATTTCCTTTGAGATTGAACTTTTCTGATCCTATTGAATTTGGACTGAAATGCATCCTGTTTGGATAGCGTCGTCCAGTTTGGACTTAAAACTGTCTCGTATGGGTCGAAATGATTCTTGACCGGACTTAAAAGCATGTGATTGGACTGAGTTGCGTCCTTTTATGATGACAAGCTATCGAAATTTGTCTACATCATGGCCCCTGTTCTTCTGTATAGTAGTGTGGCTAGTTCTCAGAATTAGTTCTTCAGTTTCGCTTCCTGAGGATTCCATTTTATTAATCGACAGATCAGCGAAATCGTGATTTACACCCAAGTCCCGCAACAGAACGTCCACTGAGTCGCTATTCGTGATCGATATTTTCTACAAATTCCATAATTAATTACCATCGAGTACATATTGGACGGGCCCGCTCAGTTAGCCGCGCTTAGTCCGCTGCTTCCCGAGCGAGAAGGCGTGCCGGTCCCCGGCATGAATCTGCCCGGCGGATTAGTGTGGAGGTCCGGTGTGCCGGCCAGCCGGTGGATGGTTTTTAAGGCAGTTGTCCATCTACCTCTGCGAATTCGGGCTGGTTCCCCTTATTCCGCCTCAGTTGCACTATGTCGGCGATAGCTACACGAACACTGTCTCCACGTACGCGTACACCATCATTACTCTACCACTCAAACATCTGAACATTTGGGGTTACACTAGTCTGGTATGAGACCTTCCTGGGGAGGGGGGTGTCCACTAGGGGCCGAATTTTTTTTTTTTTGTCATCAGTCTGCTGACTGGTTTGATGCGGCCCGCCACGAATTCCTTTCCTGTGCTAACCTCTTCATCTCAGAGTAGCACTTGCAACCTACGTCCTCAATTATTTGCTTGACGTATTCCAATCTCTGTCTTCCTCTACAGTTTTTGCCCTCTACAGCTTCTTCTAGTACAATGGAAGTCATTCCCTCATGTTTTAGCAGATGTCCTATCATTCTGTCCCTTCTCCTTATCAGTGTTTTCCACATATTCCTTTCCTCTCCGATTCTGCATAGAACCTCCTCATTCCTTACCTTATCAGTCCACCTAACTTTCAACATTCGTCTATAGCACCACATTTCAAATGCTTCGAATCTCTTCTGTTCCGGTTTTCCCACAGTCCATGTTTCACTACCATACAATGCTGTACTCCAGACGTACATCCTCAGAAATTTCTTCCTCAAATTAAGGCCGGTATTTGATATTAGTAGACTTCTCTTGGCCAGAAATGCCTTTTATGCCATAGCGAGTCTGCTTTTGATGTCCCCCTTGCTCCGTCCGTCATTGGTTATTTTACTTCCTAGGTTGCAGAATTCCTGAACTTCATTGACTTCGTGACCATCAATCCTGATGTTAAGTTTCTCACTGTTCTCATTTCTACTACTTCTCATTACCTTCGTCTTTCTCCGATTTACTCTCAAACCATACTGTATACTCATTAGACTGTTCATTCCGTTCAGCAGATCATTTAATTCTTCTTCACTTTCACTCAGTGTAGCAATGTCATCAGCGAATCGTATCATTGGTATCCTTTCACCTTGTATTTTAATTCCACTCCTGGACCTTTCTTTTATTTCCATCATTGCTTCCTCGATGTACAGATTGAAGAGTAGGGGCGAAAGGCTACAGCCTTGTCTTACACCCTTCTTAATACGAGCACTTCGTTTTTGATCGTCCACTCTTATTATTCCCTCTTGGTTGTTGTACATATTGTATATGACCCGTCTCTCCCTATAGCTTACCCCTAATTTTTTCAGAATCTCGAACAGCTTGATCCATTTTATATTGTCGAACGCTTTTTCCAGGTCGAACCGCACTATAACTCTGGGTTCGGTGTGGGGTGGCTGTGAGGTAGGTGGACTGCTGGATCTGTTGCGGCCGGCCGGGGTGGCCGAGCGGTTCTAGGCCCTACAGTCTGGAACCGCGCTGGCGCTACTGTCGCAGGTTCGAATCCTGCCTCGGGCATGGGTGTGTGTGATGTCCTTAGGTTAGTCAGGTTTAAGTAGTTCTAAGCTCTAGGGGACTTATGACCTCAGAAGTTAAGTCCCATAGTACTCAGAGCCATTTGAACCATTTTTTACCTGTTGCGGGGTTGTGAACCACTAAGGGCTACGGCGGGACGAAGATTTTCCGTCTTTTCTAGGTACCCGGTTTAATACACAACACGCATATTGGATAAGTTTTGGAGACTTACTTAAAACATAAATTTAGTATTATATACATGTATTAAATATAAATTTACCCTCAAATTTCTTTAGTCACTGAGTGCTATACTTACTATACTTAAACAGTTTGTTCACAAATAATGTTTTTGTCTAGACAAGCGTTAACCTGCGTTGTTGTCTTACTGATAGATATAAAAATTAAAACTAGCAAGAAGTACTCTCTATGCCCCTAATTACATCAACTTAGTAATTCTGATGCTACATTCAAAGTTTAGCTCTTATATAAGTGAGAATTCTGCTTCTTACGAGCGGAATGTACATTATGGCTTGTAATTCAATGTAGTCCGATAGTGCGTAATGAGACCTAACCGTAGATGCTTCATAATTGTCAATATATTAATTTGTAAAGTTCATTGTATACGTAAAACATTTAACGTGAAATAACTTAAGAACTACACTTCTTATAGAAGACACATTTTCACCCACGACTCCTCTCAGTGTCGTATTTGCCAAGATACTGGCTTCTCTGTCACGCCGAAACAGGACGCGACCACACAGCCGTTTCTGTTTCCAACGTTTCTCGTTGCAATTTCCGAGATACGCTCTCTCAAGATCCGTGCTTGCTACTCCATACACATAGTGAATGGTGTCGCAAGTTGCACCAGACACTGTGATGTACCCATAAAAGATTTACTTCCATCTCTTTAACCACAAAAATTAACTATAAACCTGTCATACAACTTATGCCGCAGCATTCGTACCCTAAACATTATCCTAATCGTATTTAAATATTTGTATCCCTGTGCATACCAAAAAAGCAAAATGAGAATAAAAAATTAGACGAGGGCGTAGCCCCCTAATCAAATTACTTAAAGTTCTCGATGTTGTTTTTGTTGTTGTTGTTGTGGTCTTCATTCCAGAGACTCATTTGATGCAGCTCCCCATGCTACCCTATCCTGTGTAAGCTTCTTCATCTCGAAGTACCTACTGCAACAGACATCCTTCTGAACCTGCTTTGTGTATTCATCTCTTGGTCTCCCTCTACGATTTTTACCCTCAAAGCTGCCCTCTAATACTAAATTGGTGATCCCTTGATGCCTCATAACGTGTCCTACCAACCGATCCCTTCTTCTAGTCAAGCTGTGCCACAAATTCCTCCTCTCGTTAATCCTACAGTTCTCGATACATTTTCATTTTTGTTTTTGTAATAGCATATGAATTTTATCTTTTATATCTTCACACTTTTTGCATACATTTCCGTAGCACAAATAAAACACTTTTTTCCATGCTTTTGCTGTCTTTATACATGCGTCCCGAGCTCGTTGCAACGATGCAGCTCAGATCATTGGCACTGTTTTCAACTCTCCTACCAGCCAGTTACCATGATCCTAGCAGGAAACAAAAATCACCCAGTGTGCCACCTATTATTTACATGCTTCTGAATACCAAGGATCCAACGGAGCGATACCCCACCCCTCTGCTACCCAGGCTCGGAACAATGAGAACTAATTTTTAGACTGAAATGTGAGACAAACAAGCAGATACTAGAGTTCTCAAGCATACCAACTATTTCATTTCTGCAGCAGCAGCTTGTCCCGTTCAAGGTCAGAATAGCCACTGTACTACAATGATACAAAGTCCGTACAATCAAAATAAATTCGAGACGTGGCGTAAATAATTTGCATTTGACTGCATTTGAGTTTTCTTAAAATACTGTTTCATGCTGTGAACTTGTCTCTGACACGGTGACATTTCTCCTTACACGAGATGAAAATACCGTTTATAATGTCATTAGGCCAGAAAGTAATGCTCCGCATTTTTTCTCACCCGAAAACAATGCACGAATGCGAAACGTCTCGCATGTATTATTTGAAGTCTCCCGCGTGAGCGCGCTAAGTTTCCATCACCTCCGACAGATAGCGTAGCTGCAGGACAGTTTCAACATGGCGTGTGTAGGTGATGTAGTTTACAAGCAATGTGCCATCATTGAATTTCTCACTGCAGAGAAAGAAACTATGGGGAATATTCACAAACGCTCGTGTAAGGTCTATGTAGCATCTGCTGTCGACAGAAATGCAGTTAGTCGCTAGGCCGAAGGGTGAGGTCATCAGAAGGCGATTCGGCGGAGCTCCACGGTTTGCAGCGCTCTAGGAGACCATTCACGGCTGTCGCACCTGTCAGCCCTGACCTAGTCCCTCGGATTTCCACTTGTTAGGGCCGTTGGAGGACACCATTTGTGAAGACATTTTGAGGGCGATGAGGAGGTGATGCACACAGTGAAGCACAGGCTCCACCACCAGGACAAGGATTGGTACCGACAGAGCATACACGCCCTTGTTTCGCGCTTTAGGAAGGCCAAAGAATGGGATGGAGATTATGTGCAAAAATCGTGTAGATAAAACACCGTTCTTTCGTGTGTGCAGTTCTCATTATTTACAATAAAGAATTGTTGAAGAAGAAAATTCAGTGCATTACTTTCTGCGCAACCCTCGTAATAAGCTCACATGAAATATTACTTACTTTCCTTTAAAATAATGTACTTGACTAGCAAGTCATGTATCCCAACGTTGAATCCATGACTGGAAGCATCTCTGGAAGACTACTTTTGGAGTGGTGCTGCTCTGACATGGCCATCTGAATCTCAAAACATTTTCCATTAAGAAGAGCTTTACTTTCTGGGAAGAGTCGGAAGTGATATGGTGCTAAATATGGTAAGTAAGTGGAATGTGGAGAGACAGAAACAGTGTTTCCGACCAAAAACTTGCAAATCAAAAGCATGGCGTGACATAGCGCGTTGTCGTGATGAAGTGGGAAGCCATTGTGCCATTTTCCTCGTATGTTTCTTCGTACATCGTTTCGTAAAAGTTGTTGTACACCCTTGTAAAATTCGGCGTTTATGCTGCCCCTGGGATAAACTCTGATCGCACAATACGCTCAATATATGCTTATAAATCAGTGAGCCTGACTGACGTACTTTCTAGGGTGAGGAGATACACTGGTTTTCCATTAGGAACTTTGAAATTTCTTCCCGGCGTCATACCCATAAACACAAGTTTCATCTTCAGTTACAGTTTTGGACATGAGGTCAGGATCTGAATGAAGACGATGCTTAAAACTCCGTGCAAACTGACACACGACTGTCCTTCGATTCATCACTCAAAAGTCTGGGAACAAATTTTGCACTCAACTGTCTCATTTGTAAATTATTGGTTAAAATACTTTGCACGTATCCGTGCGAGATGTCAAGTCCTTCGGTACGGTCTCGAAAAGTTATTTGCCTGTTTGAACGAACAATTTTTGCCACATTTTGGAATATTTCTTCTGTTTTGAAAGTTATGTATGTCCCGACCGTGGATCGTCTTCTACCACCTTATTTACGCTATAAAATCGCTCATACCACTTGTAAAACGTCATCAGAGTTACAGCATTATCGCCATACAGGAGCTTCAACATTTCACGAGTGTCTTAGGCACTTTTATTGCAACTTCAAATAGAACTCAGTGCGCATGTGTTGTTCGACATACATGATGCGCGACAGCCACGGTAAACAAAACCTCACTCTGGCAACTCTGGACGCTGACTGAAAAGACCGAACGTGTTCCATTTCGATGCCGCCTGTCTCAACGGTTTGGGTTGTAGGACAAATTACATCGAACGGTTGTAGCGTCAGCAGCTTCTGATGAAAAGTTAGTTCACCGTAATTTTTGATCGCACCTCGTATGTTACGCTTACAGCTGGTAAAATTGTTGTTTATTGAAACACAACCAGTTTAGGGCTTAAAGCCGCATCGTCAGGTGCAACGAAGTTAAAAGATCATAGGCACACCCATCGCTCCTATTCAAAATTTACTGTTCTGAGAACATCGTCAGTACTATGGCGAGTGAGAGAAAAAGAAGACGTGCTCCATTCTTTAAAATTTACCTGACTAGAGTCTCTCTCTGTCGTTCGTGCGGGCAGCTTCTGTCTTACCCTGCAGCGAGGTGCCCTGTTGTCACATTGATGCAGGCAAATTTTAAAGAATGGAGCGCGTCTGCTGTACCTCTCGCTCGCCATAGTATGACGATATTCTCTGAATAATAAATTTTGACTAGTATCTTTTAACTTCTTTGCACCTGCTGATGCAAACTCCGAAACCGGTAGTATTTTAATAAATAACAATTTTACCCGCTTTAAGCGGAGTTCTTTCTAAGATCACGCCTTTCAACAGCTAACAGTTACCCAGAGTTTGTGACTGGAGGCTTGTTTGTGGTCCTATGAATGGCAGTTTCGCCTCTTTTCAAACGACGCCAAGTATCGAATGGACTGACGGCCCAATGAGGTGTTTAATACGCAGGATGTGGAGAGCGTGTTTCAGGCCGGAAGCCCTTCTCTGGTGTTTTGGGGATGTTTCTCGTACTATTCTGGTCGCTGTGATCGTGAACCAGGATGTTTCTTTGTCCTTCCCAGTGGCCTAGTATTGCCGGTTCTTCACAATGAGCGCTCTGTGGACACTCCTGCCGTACAAGATGACCACTGTCGTGTTCATCTGGCTGTTTGCAGTCGTCACCAGTTTGACGAACACTCAGAATCGTTATCGAACTTACTATCTTCCTAAAACAAACGATATTTATCCTCTACAAAAATCTAACAGACTATTTGGGTCAATTGGTGAAATGTAACAGTCAACATATCCTCAGTTTGGCCGTTCCATAGCAACTAAACGTCATCGTATGGTTACAGCTGGACATGCCATCCCTGCGCAATCTCTTCCCAACTCTGTTGACACCATTATCAAGGATGACAGCCGTGTTACACGGCGTTAGTGTAATTCCTCTGGGGTGACTAATTGTCTGTTTTGCGTGCTTAACTGTTCAACACGGCTGAGTCTAGTTGTGAATCATTAATTATGTAGTCAGAGGATACCACACTTTTACATTTAGGAAATTCACAACTATGGATCTATGTATATAAGAAAATAGTTATCAGTCTTTGCACCACCTGGTATTTGGTAAAGTTTCGTCACAGGTAACAGAAACATCAGCTTTTTCAGTGTTTTCTCTGTCATGTTTTATTAAAAGAAACGTAGATAAGTGTGGTGTAGCTGTTATATTCTAGGAGAAAAGCAAAATATGAAGGGCAGTCCACTCACCTTTGTATAAAGGAAGTGGACACTCTTTTCGTGTACAGACCAGTGTCCTGCCATCATGACCACAGGTACACGTGTTGCAATCATGTGGGAAGGTCGTGCCTGGTTTGCACCTCGTTTCTCCTCCTGTAAAAGTAACAGTAGGCAAAAGGTTAGGGTCTAAAATGAACGACTTTCTTCAACCATAGATTACGCTAAACGCTGAAGAAGGAACGCTCTATATCTTATTCTACAAATGACATCACTAAATAGCAAGCCAACATGTGTGGTGAAAAGTATACAATGTTCCAATATCCATCTCTCCCTTTATTATTCGTGGAAGGATGCGAGAGAAATAATTAAAACACTGCTTACGGACCTGCTGGTCTTTTCAACACTATCAGCAAGGATTAGCAACCACACTGGTATTACTGTGACAATGATTAATAAGAGCAAAATGTTCTTCAAGAAAGAGTATTTGTGTGTGACAGATATGATAGACCATCATTCTCAGTGACACATATCACTTCACTTGCCTTTCTAGAGCAGTGTGGGGATGCTATAGCATTACTACGTTATCTCCGCCGGTTCAAAATGGTTCAATGGCTCTGAGCACTATGGGACTTAACATCTATGGTCATCAGTCCCCTAGAACTTAGAACTACTTAAACCTAACTAACCTAAGGACATCACACAACACCCAGTCATCACGAGGCAGAGAAAATCTCTGACCCCGCCGGGAATCGAACCCGGGAACTCGGGCGCGGGAAGCGAGAACACTACCGCACGACCACGAGCTGCGGACATATCTCCGCCGGTTTCGGCCGATCTTGATGTTGAGTATCACGTTATACTGATAGAGACATCTGGTGGCAGGTTACCCACTTGGGCTCCTCGGTGCTTCGCCCCCCTCCCCCCCCCCCTTCGTCACCTCTGGGCAACCACCGGAAATCGATCAAGATCACCCAGGGGAAACCCCCCCCCCCCCCCCCTCCCAGGTAATCCTTCTCGGCCACTGGAGTACAATGAACAGGTGGGAAACCCAGTAGAAATCCCGCTCTCCCCTTCCTTTAACAATTTATGAACCCAGTAGTCTCAGCCCTACATCATTCGAGGACTAAACATCATAGTGAGAGGATGACGAAGTGTTTCCCACTGTCGTTTAGGCAAATGCTGGGCTGGTCCCCACTTTCCTCAGAAAACACTGTTCACTAAGATTTAGTACACAGTCCCACACATGCAACACGACTCACAGAATTCCCAGACAGGAGGTGCACATGACTCTCCACACTGCGACTGTGGAAAATAAAAGGCATCTGTCCATGAAGTTGAACAAAAACAAATTTTCCATATCGTGACTACAAAATGGTTCAAATGGCTCTGAGCACTATGGGACTTAACTACTGAGGTCATCAGTCCCCTAGAACTTAGAACTACACTCCTGGAAATTGAAATAAGAACACCGTGAATTCATTGTCCCAGGAAGGGGAAACTTTATTGACACATTCCTGGGGTCAGATACATCACATGATCACACTGACAGAACCACAGGCACATAGACACAGGCAACAGAGCATGCACAATGTCGGCACTAGTACAGTGTATATCCACCTTTCGCAGCAATGCAGGCTGCTATTCTCCCATGGAGACGATCGTAGAGATGCTGGATGTAGTCCTGTGGAACAGCTTGCCATGCCATTTCCACCTGGCGCCTCAGTTGGACCAGCGTTCGTGCTGGACGTGCAGACCGCGTGAGACGACGCTTCATCCAGTCCCAAACATGCTCAATGGGGGACAGATCCGGATATCTTGCTGGCCAGGGTAGTTGACTTACACCTTCTAGAGCACGTTGGGTGGCACGGGATACATGCATTGTCCTGTTGGAACAGCAAGTTCCCTTGCCGGTCTAGGAATGGTAGAACGATGGGTTCGATGACGGTTTGGATGTACCGTGCACTATTCAGTGTCGCCTCGACGATCACCAGTGGTGTACGGCCAGTGTAGGAGATCGCTCCCCACACCATGATGCCGGGTGTTGGCCCTGTGTGCCTCGGTCGTATGCAGTCCTGATTGTGGCGCTCACCTGCACGGCGCCAAACACGCATACGACCATCATTGGCACCAAGGCAGAAGCGACTCTCATCGCTGAAGACGACACGTCTCCATTCGTCCCTCCATTCACGCCTGTCGCGACACCACTGGAGGCGGGCTGCACGATGTTGGGGCGTGAGCGGAAGACGGCCTAACGGTGTGCGGGACCGTATCCCAGCTTCATGGAGACGGTTGCGAATGGTCCTCGCCGATACCCCAGGAGCAACAGTGTCCCTAATTTGCTGGGAAGTGGCGGTGCGGTCCCCTATGGCACTGCGTAGGATCCTACGGTCTTGGCGTGCATCCGTGCGTCGCTGCGGTCCGGTCCCAGGTCGACGGGCACGTGCACCTTCCGCCGACCACTGGCGACAACATCGATGTACTGTGGAGACCTCACGCCCCACGTGTTGAGAAATTCGGCGGTACGTCCACCCGGCCTCCCGCATGCCCACTATACGCCCTCGCTCAAAGTCCGTCAACTGCACATACGGTTCACGTCCACGCTGTCGCGGCATGCTACCAGTGTTAAAGACTGCGATGGAGCTCCGTATGCCACGGCAAACTGGCTGACACTGAAGGCGGCGGTGCACAAATGCTGCGCAGCTAGCGCCATTCGACGGCCAACACCGCGGTTCCTGGTGTGTCCGCTGTGCCGTGCGTGTGATCATTGCTTGTACAGCTCTCTCGCAGTGTCAGGAGCAAGTATGGTGGGTCTGACACACCGGTGTCAATGTGTTCTTTTTTCCATTTCCAGGAGTGTACTTAAACCTAACTAACATAAGGACATCACACACATCCATGCCTGAGGCAGGAATCGAACCTGCGACAGTAGCGATCGCGCGGTTCCAGACTGTAGCGCCTAGAACCGCTTGGCCACTCCGGTCGGCTATCGTGACTACAGTGGACACCATAGTAGAAGAGGACAACAAGTACAGGAATGTATAACGAACTTAACTAACTATATGACTCCGTCCGAACACTCCATGTGTACTCATCTTTACCGACCGACCGCCATGCCATTCTCAGCGGATATGTGTCACCGGGTGTGGGTACAGAAGAGGTTGTGGTCAGCACGCCACTCTCTCAGCTGTTGTCAATTTTTGTAAGTGGAGCCGCTACTTCTCAGTCAAATAGCTCCTCATTTGGCCTAACAATGCCTGCGTGTATTACAACTACTAACAGCGCTCTGCAGATTCGGATGATAACCCACCTAAGTGCTAGGCAAGCCTTGCAGTGCTTAACTTCGATACGGTAACATAGGCACTGCAGTATCGTATATATCTGCCGAAAGGGGGCAATCGACTTTCAGGTACAGCGTCTGACCTGTACGTCCTCCTGAGGGACTGCCCAATTAGCGCGTTAGATCGCCAAAACCCGAGCTGGTTGCAGTGCCCTACCCAGAATGCTCCCAACTTTTGTAGTTGGGGAGAGATCCGGCTACCTTTCTGGCCAATTTAGCGTTTGACAACCACTACAACAAACAGTAGAAATTTCCGGCGTGTGTGGGCGGGCTTTATCTTGCTGAAATGTAAGCTCGGGATGGATTACCATGAAAGGCAACAAAAAGGAATATAGAATATCGTCAAAGTAGTGGTGTGCTATAAGTGTATAGTGGGTGACAACGAGAGGGGTTCTGTATGAAAAGAAATGGCACCCGAGATCATCATTCCTGGCTGTCGGGCCGTATTTTGAGGAGGCTCCAGACACATCTTCGGGCTGGAATCTCATTAACTGGGGTAGAATTGTCTTCACTGATGAGTCCCGCTTCGAAATGAGTCCAGATGACCAGCGAAGTCGTATTTGGAGACGCCCTGGGCACGAAAGTTAGTTAATATTTCATTTTGTTCCAGTTCCGAGCTATTCGTATGTAGAAAGTTTTGAAGTCTCATCGGTAAGTTAGTTTAAAATCAACTGCAAAATCGATACAGTGGTCCCTCATGAGTTTAGTGCAACGTTCGCTTTATCGATAGGCTATGCATTAACAAGGGCACTAAACCTCGAACAATAACCAGGGCTCCAGCAGCCACTGATCAGTGCTTGAGCGTGGCGGTAGCCGTCATCAGGGGCCAGGGCGTTCCTGTCTGTGCTGGTTACTCTCCATATCTTCCTCTCACCGTTAACACATATCGATAAAGAGAATATTGCACAAGTCTAATTAGGGAACGGTCTATCAAGCGGGCACATAAAATTCCGGTTTAAAAATAATTACGTTTGTAGCGGGAACCGACCGACGCTTTCCGTTGACACTGGGACTTTGGTGAAACATGTGATGACCGGTACTCTTTTGAATTGATATTAGCTACACATCGCAAAAAGGAAATTGTAAATATCAGCCGAAACACCAGAGCAAATTCACCTGGTGTGTGTATGTGTGTGTGTTTGTGTGTACTGTACCAATTTTAACCAAAATTCGTACAAATATTCCTTACTGTCAGGCAACAACTGCTGTTGGGTACTGCAGGATATATGACGTCATAAACACTGTGCTGCATGAAAAGCTGCCTAATTACGCATGCTGTTTTGATACATTTATTCTTTGCTACTAATACACTCCTACAGCTGGATCAGTTAAGGAAATCCCTGACACCTGGCAGCGCTTTTGATGACTTTTGATTGCGAGACACTAACGATTGTAGGTGAAAACACAGCCGTTTATAGAGCTATGAAGGGGCGTTGCCACCGAGACGTTTTACTAACTCGTGTTGTAGACACGCGAAGCACGTGTACCCATCTTACACCTACTATTTCATAATTTCAAAGGTGTTTTCACGAATTCACGGAAATGAAATTTTTCGATATTACGCTACATAGTTCATCACTTTTGTTTTAGTTTTTACAGAAAATTGGCAAAGTTAATATATATGTGTAATGTCCCATCGGTCGCCTCTCGGAGTAGGGGATGGCCTCCCGCCTGTGGTTCGTAATGGGAAAATAAAACGCCCTGAGCGGACCGGATGCAATCACAAACCCATCAGCATCTGATCTGGTATTAAGTGACAAACCGCTTGTTCGCCTAGTTGGTGCGGCTGTTAAATACGGGTGTGTTACTTGATCTCAGCAATTGTTAAAATTTCGTGATCCTCATCGGATATTATCAAAAAACAATCTCCTACTTAAAATAACCAACAGCAAAAAAAATCTACTACCCCAGGGCACAATCCGTTCTGGTCATAGGTTTCTGGTGGGCCAGACGTGACATGTAGAGAAGGATCGCAGAGATTCTCAAAACCTCTTCGAACAAAACAAAAATTTTTCACAGGTACATTGAACACAAACAAAAAAAATGGCTCTGAGCACTATGGGACTCAACTGCTGAGGTCATTAGTCCCCTAGAACTTAGAACTAGTTAAACCTAACTAACCTAAGGACACCACAAACATCCATGCCCGAGGCAGGATTCGAACCTGCGACCGTAGCGGTCTTGCGGTTCCAGACTGCAGCGCCTTTAACCGCACGGCCACTTCGGCCGGCTGAACACAAACAGTTTGTTGAAACGAGAGAATCTATAATACCTAACGAATGCGCTTGACAGCTTCACTTTCAATCCGAGAATTAGAGGTTCTCTAAAGGAAAACCTGCAGTGCGTATCACCATAGGGCCGAAACTATTTGGCACAAGGTTTTCGGTTTACAAAATCATAGATTCATTCATTGAATTTATGTTATCTTCCGAAACACTGTCAATCACATCAAGAGACAACACGTATACCATGATTAACATGCACGCACCAACAAATGATTACAGCAGAAGGCCTGGAAAAAATCAGAAACATAATTCCTAAATACCACATCAAGATTACATTGGGCCGTTATGAAAAGAAAATGAACATAGGAGGATCACATAACCATGTGCCGCTCACAACAGGACCAATAAAATTGGTGAACTCATTTCTGCAAAAATTTTAATCTCAAAGTTACGCCAACACAATTCCAGAATACCGCCCAGAAAAAAAAGACTTGGAAATCCCACAATAAAACATCGGAGAATACCATATTGATCATACTACTATTTACAAGATGAACACCAAAGAAGGCCCCTTGAAACCTTAAAACCAGGAAGGATTTTTCGAGTCAGACCATCACGTACTCCAAATCACAGTAAAATGTAATCCCAATAGAAAACGTACAAGAGTAACCCATAGTTACCTAATCTTAATAAGAAGAAATTCGTTGAAGAAATCTATTGGGTGATTTGAATTCGCGGAGCAAATGAAGCAAACAATAAGATATGATCAATCCCGAGAAAGAGAAAACATAGGTGGTGAAAAATCACTTGCGATCAAGCATTCGGACGTAGCGTTAAAGCTTGGAATAACTTCAATAGTCATAAAAACAGAAAAGTGGCAAGAATTCGTAGAGGTATGGAAAAATGACTCTAAAATTATTCAGTGATGACAACTACAATAATAAGAGGTTGACCGAAATAGACGTTACCAATAACAACAACCGCAGTTTCTTACAAGACCTTTGGAGTAAGTTTAGCTGGCTATTGACTTCCTAGCCTAAGTTTTCAACGACCTAACGGATCTCTGGAAGCTAATACAAAAATATTTCTTTTCAATAGAGACACTCCTCAACTGCGAACCGCCATCTGATGAATTCTGATTTGCAAAACCAGCGGCAAATCCTGAATTGCTTCCACCTTCGCACGAAGAAACAGTAAAAATAACCAAATCATTTAAAAACAACATTGCAGCTGGTGAACATGGAGTTACTGCAGAATTTTGGAAATTGGACCACAAAAACATAATGTCAAAAATTCACAGAACAATGTTAGAACTGTAGAAGTGTGGAAAACAGAAAATCCCTAAAGAGTGAAAGAGTGCTTTGATGCACTCGCACTAGGTCGCAAGTTCGAATCCTGCCTCGGGCATGGGTTTGCGTGATGTCCTTAGGTTAGTTAGGTTTAAGTAGTTCTAAGTTCTAGGGGACTTATGACCTCAGAAGTTAAGTCCCATAGTGCTCAGAGACATTTCAACCATCTTTTGATGCACTCGCTCCACAAGAAAGGAGACAAAATAGATCCATCAAATTACAGAGGAATCTCACTTCTTCCATTAACTTACAAAATTCTTTCTAAAGCTTTGCTGAACCGACTTCAGTCGCAAGCAGACCCACAGACTGATGAATATCTGGCGGGCTTCAGGAAGGGGAGATCCTGTATTGAACAAATGTGGAACCTCAAGACCATACTACACATCACACGATGTCGGAGCAGTACAGTCGCATTTGTGGATTTCAAAAAACCTGACATTCTGTTGTCAGACAAACACTATTTAATAATCTAGGAGAGTTACGAGGCGACGGAAAGTCCAAACACATCAGCCGGGAAACATTATCGGGAACCATCTCGAAAGTGAAATTCACCGGAGAAATCTCTAACTCATTCGAAATTCACACAGGAGTCCGACAAGGAGACGGCTTATCGCCGCTCTTGTTCAACATCGTACTGGAAAAAATAATCAGAGAATGGGAAAAAAACGTCAAAGGTATCAAAATTGGAAATGAGATAAGAAAAAGAGTCACTGTGAATGCTTGGACTTTACAGATGACCTGGCTATGTTTACGAACATCAAAGACGAAGCCAAACTAGCACTCGATATATTACATGACATCTCCTGTGAAACGTGACTACAATTGTCCTATGAAAATGGACAGAAAGTCAAATGGAAAACTCCGAATGAGAACACGGTATGGAAAGAATCTCACAGATCACTCACTTTAGCTACTTACGAGAAACGATCCAACACACAGGACTGAACACAACCTCCAAAACAGAAAGAAATTTCAACCTGCAAAAGAAGTACAAACTGACATGGATTCATTACAACAAAAAAGGGATGTCTCGTAATGCAATACTACTACACTACGGAACAGTTGATTTATGAGGTGTCTCGTACGTAGCGGAAACCACAGTAATTAGAGGGATGACAAAACTCCATGACACAGAGACACAAGAACGAAAAATTCTTATATAAAGCAAGATAGCTAGTGTGGTTTGGACTTTATTTCCGAAAAACTTCAGAAGTTGAGTGTCTCTCAACGAGAACTGGAAAATTACATGAAAGAAATCGAAGAAGTGAATAAGGGAACAGACGTGAGTCGACGTCGTAACTATAACTGTAGTAAAGTTGGAATGAGCTCGGCTAGATGTGTAACCAAGGAAATGGAAATCCTCTGCTGAATTCCCAGAGATAAGAAAAGCTCAAACTGACAGTATAATGGAAGGGAGGTAAATGACGTGAAAATATACATGCAGCAGCAACATATGGATGTGAATAGCACAGAGCCGTAAGACATGGAATAATCTCAAGTAGGTGGTTTGAGGATGATGAGATGACGCACAGAACTGCAGATTGCGTGATCTCTCAAAGTTGACTTCGTTAAAGCAACAATTTCCTAGACATTATTCACTGACGTCACTGTATCTGCAAAGCTATGGGGAACACAAAGGAAAGTATTACGGTTGTTCACTCACGGTGGAGTAACCTTCCATTGGTAGGCTGATTGCGTGGGCAGCGGAAACTCACCTTCCTCGATGTGGGCCCTAGTCGTGGCGACGATCAGCAGAAGCGCGCTTGCTGACAGCTTCATGTCTGGAGGCTGCAGGCCAAGAATGTCCCCCTCGTCCGCAACTCGCCGTCTTGTACTGTTCGTTTCCTCCCCACTACCCACGACCGCGTTTCCTCCAAGCCGTTAGGAGTGAAACACCAGCTGTAAGTTGAAGCTATTAATAACGTCTTACGGTAACGCTCCAAGTCGTAATGTTGAGCCGTTACTTATTCCGATAGTACGTGTCGCTTCACTTACTCTTACAATGACTATAAAATAAGCCTATGTTCATTTTACTATATTTTTCAGAGTTATTTAAAAACTTTAAAGACGTGTGTTTTGCGTTATATTTTCTTTCTGTCTATTTTTTTTTTATGCGTAGGCGCCTTTACTGAACAAACACACTGAAGAAATATTTGAAATGTTGTATGTGCACGAGTTAACTATTTTTAGTTGTTACTGAACAACGGAATGCCATTCGGAAATGAAATATCGTTTTAATTATTATGTGGCAGCAATACAGAATATACACTACGCGTGACGGTTGCAATGCGAAGTGTGTTTGCTAAAACGAAACGATGAAGTGTTACCACGCCATTCGACTCGGAAAAATGGTTTTTCTTAGAAAGCATTATTCTCATAATTCAGGCCACTCATGAATTGTCAAGTTTGGTCAAGGAGGAGGGGAGACTATTGGCGATTCCATCACGTGCACAGTCTCTTCATAAATAATGATCACAACTTTCATATTACTTAATCAAAGAACAATGAAAGGAGCTGGCGGAAGGGGCGGTGGGAATTGGGGGGGGGGGGAGGGGGAGGGTGCAGGAAAGAGGGCAGGGGTGATTTTACGTCCACACTAAACAATCGTAAATTTTACTACTCCGCTTTCTATCCAAAGGAAGCCATAATTTATGCACTTGTTAATTACAATTGTAATTTCTCAAAATGTATGTCATAGAAAATAATTACAAAATGTTCTGCTTTACACCCTATAGAGACAATATCAGATTAGTAGGAACCGCGAATAGGTGCCAGTTGAAGTCATAAATTTTACAAGGGTTTAGTAATCTGGGTTGAGTAACTGTTGGCATTTTATTGTATGGTTTCATCTATGTCAAACAGTACAATAAGCAAATATCAAATTTTAGGAGGGCTGTTACCGTAGAAGATGAACTGTACCATCAGATAAGTGCATTGGCAAAATAAAAACACGTCTACCATCAGAAATACACTAGTTATGTAGAATAATTAAAAACGAGGCGCATATGTTACAGGTAACTGTAATAATGTTCATCAAAATTCACAGAAGTTATCACAGTTGCTGGAGTTATGAGGGTTCGCAATGGTGCTTGCAACTTGAGGATTTCCAGGCAAGTGCCAAGGAAAGAAAAAGAGATTAACAGTAATCGTAAATGTAAAGGGGAAAATGCAAAAACGTACATGGGCCGGCAGGAGTGGCCATGCGGTTCTAGGCGCTACAGTCTGGAACCGCGTGACCGCTACGGTCGCAGGTTCGAATCCTGCCTCGAGCATGGATGTGTGTGATGTCCTTAGGTTAGTTAGGTTTAAGTAGTTCTAAGTTCTAGGGGACTTATGACCACAGCAGTTGAGTCCCATAGTGCTCAGAGCCATTTGAATTTGAAACGTACATGATGAAGTGGAATACTTAAAACAGGCAGTAGAATGCAAAGATTTGGGTATTCTTTGAGGCAATGTCCAATTACCTAAGGATAAATGTCGACATTGATTGAGTGGAGGATGAAGGCAAGTAAATAATACAGATGAGGCGGTAAGCCGCAAGCACAACGAAAGACAGGAACAAAAGTAATCGCTATCTGACGAGATACGTCATTTAATCGATGATAGAAGGAAATATGGGAATTGTAAAGCAGAAATGGAAACATAGGAGTGTTGATTCCTTGCGAAAAAGATTAACAAAGATTGAAAAAGTTTAAACCAGAATGGATAAAACGGAAAAGTAAGGCATTTGAGAAGGACTTGAACGAAGGGAAACCGCCGGATCATACAGTAACAGTAAACGCTGCTTTGGAGAAATGAAAAATGACGTCCTGTATAATAGAGAAGAACTGTTTTAAGTTTGATATGAGAGGAGGAGAAAATAGAGTGGGAATAAATTAGTGATTAATGAAAATCAAGCTTGACACTGCACCGAATGTTAATTAGTTACCTTTTATACAATCGGAACTATTTAAATCAGTCTGACAGCAGGGATTATAACGTTATTTGAGGTACGGTCATCAAGCATTGTAACTAATGATTTCTCATCATATTTACAGAAAAATGATGTCATCTCATTTCCGTATGAAGTACCATCAACACTGAATGTTACTCTTGGAAACTACTGAGTGGAAGATACACCATTGCTTAGAAGCCACAATATTCAAGATGTACAGGTCGAAGATGAGTATCATTTCAAAAAACAAAGTGGTACCAGCGAAAAACGAATAAAGGGCAGTCAGGCTATCTTAGTTAACACCTAAAGATTTTGGCATGTCATTGCTGTCATGAGGTCGGAAGTTTGCCTTTGACATACTTTGTCCATTTGTTCAAGAGTTTTGATCACTTTTGCATATTGCCTTTCTGTGTGAAGTAACCATTACTTAGCACTCTGCCATCTTTGGTTTGGACGTGTCACGTTGTCAGAGATGTCCACTGAACTTCCTCTTATTGCACACAGAACTCATAATCTAGCGATACTTCTTCATAAACGTATTTATCTATATTTGATATTAAACTTCCTGGCAGATTAAAACTGTGTGCCGGATCGAGACTCGAACTCGGGACCTTTGCCTTTCGCGGGAAAGTGCTCTACCAGCTAAACTACCCAAGCACGACTCAGGCCCCGTCCTCACAACTTTACTTCTGCCAGTACCTTGTTTCCTACCTTCCAAATTTTACAGAAGCTCTCCTGCGAACCTTGCAGAACTAGCACTCCTGAAAGGTTCGCAGGAGAGCTTCTGTAAAGTTTGGAAGGTAGGAGACGAGGTACTGGTAGAAGTAAAGTTGTGGGGACAGAGCGTGAGTCGTGCTTGGGTAGCTCAGTTGGTAGAGCACATTCCCGCGAAAGGCAAAGGTCCCGAGTTCGAGTCTCGGTCCCGCACACAGTTTCAATCTGCCAGGAAGTTTCATATCAGCGCACACTCCGCTGCAGAGTGAAAATCTCTTTCTATGTTTGATATTACTTGTTAGCAAGATGTGAAACAGATAGTTTTCTTACGGTATACTACAGTTTTGCACTATCCTAAGTAAAATGTAACCAGGTCACCCACTGACGATTGTAGACTGCTCAGTAGCATGTTACATAGATTGTGTTGGATTACAGTTTCACTGACATACCTCTCAGGTGTAATGGGTCGACGACAGCGAAACCTTATATTTCTCCGCGCTGGTGAGG
Organism: Schistocerca piceifrons; assembly: GCF_021461385.2. Taxonomy (NCBI): domain Eukaryota; kingdom Metazoa; phylum Arthropoda; class Insecta; order Orthoptera; family Acrididae; genus Schistocerca; species Schistocerca piceifrons. The sequence continues at coordinate 78,047,956 of NC_060145.1, read as the reverse complement.
CGTCTAGGATTTGGTCAAAGATTTTTACAACACAGATCTGCTAGGTCTGGAGAACTTTGTGTATGAAAGGCAGCGAGTGGCATCTGACAGCCACAATGCTCCATCTTCGTTTGGTTACACTGGTTTCGCAGCGCTGGGAACTCTGATGCTTGTAACGCACATGAAAAACATTCTACAGTACACGTTACAAATACGCCTACAAGTTGGGTACCATCTCTCTAGAGTAAATAAATATACACAACATAGACTGCTGAGTCTTTCATTGGAACTGAGTCTCTTTCCCTAGTTCTAAAACGAAAATAATTCTTAATGCAATGTTAACCATGCTGCCATTCCTGCAGGATCTGCAAAACATCTGCTCGTCGAGGAAAATCAGTGTCATATATTGTCCAAGGAAAACCTCTTGTTCTGCACCTGCATCTTTTCGTTTAATATCTTCAATGCTTGCAAGTGATTTGGTACACATCGAGCCAGTAGTCCGCCTCTGTAACTGTCGTCAGAGCAGCTGCGTGCTCTGTGGGGAACCCGAGTTCGATGTCTGGAACGGCCAACGATTTCTTTTTTTTTTTCAGTTGGTCTGGTACGGAGTAAGTGGTGCACTCATCCTAAGGAGGCCAAATGAGTAGCCACTCGGCCGATTACTAGCGGTTGCAAGGTCAAGAAACCCGACTACGACTGGGAAAGCAGTGTGCTGACCACATGCCCCTCCGATGGTGCCAACGACGGAGGATGACACGGCGGTCGGTCGAGCTGCATTGGCCCTTCCATGGACAGAACGCGGAACTTTGATACATCGACTCGGTGTAAAATATGTTGGTATAAATAGCTACTATGTACGCTGGCTGTTCTCGCGTTTTATTAACGATTATAGACATGAAAGGCTATTTTGTGCTATTAGACACCTTAAGCAAGGGCTTGGAAAACGTTAGCCAACAACATTTCAACATCATTTGCTACACACTGCATTCAAGACGACTTATGCATACCTTCGATGTGTGTTTGTTGGAACACAGTGACACAACTGTAAGTAATATTACAACTTGTAATTTCTAAAGTGTGACGAAGGGATATTTCGTTCTAGTATTTTACGAGAAAAATCCTGAGGGGTTCTCATAGTTCCCTTCTCTCTGTACGCTGCACATACATAACGTTGCTAAATGCAGGATTTTTTAATATGAGTCACTGTCAGCCTCTTTCTCTAAAAGTTTATGTATGGCGTCATTACTACCTTTATTCATTGTTTCCTAAGGGTGTTATCAATTTGTCTGCATATATGTGTAAGTATGTGTGTGCGTGCGTGTGTTCGCGCGCGCGGCGCACCAGCTTGTTTGTTGCTGTTTGCAAAGCGAACGCATCATGTGAGACCACTTTCAGTACTGCATAATAGTAAAGCCATAATTGATTTCTCGACGCCATCAGTCAGTGACGTCCGTATGCTGTGCTGTGCAATCAGTATTTTTCTTCCAGCTATGATGCATACACATATCATCAGCCAATTATGTTAAATAGTGTTCTGTGACAATAATCCGCCCTCATACGGTACCTGTCTCGATACTGGAGTCATTTACTGTCTGGAGTCTCCCCCCTCCCCCCAAAAAAAGAACAGCTTCGATTCTAGTAACTTGCATGTAAAATTCTGCAATACACGAGATGTACTGACAGAGACTGTAATTACTTTCTCTCATCGCGAAGTTATATGTGACAGAAATTCTCTAGTGACACTGGAATTTTATAGCGGTCTCTAAACTTGATGTGATCATTGCTCAAATTAACCACTCCATCTAAATCAGAAACTCCCTCGTTCTGTTCTGTGTTTATGAAGTGTGGATGAGAAACCATCCGATTTGTATTTGAGAGCCCTTACGCGTTTCACTGTGCGTTGAAAAGAGGTATAGCAGCATTTGTAATTAGTTTTTCAGTACTCGTATAAACGGCCGACGAAATATTTCTTAATTAGAATTTGTTAAGATTTAGCAATCGCTCTCTACGATAACGAAGTGCAGATGTTCATCAATGAACCTATGTGCGTCGTTCTTAAAATTCAAGAATTGGCCAGACTCCCGAAAAATTGGCCATAAATTAAAAATGTTCAGAGTTAAGAAGTTTCTTTTAATAGGTTGGCTAGAATACTGTTGGGACTTTTGAATCCGATCTTAAAAGCAGTCAGCTATTTCTTCCGAATGTAGAATTCCTTCGGATAAAATGTTTTGGTTCCTCGAAATCACACCTGATTCTTTTTAAATTGAGGTTGTTTCAGAAGGTATGTACTTAATTACGAAAACCTATTTCATTATGTAATCGTTAATTAACAATTGTATTTCGTAAATTAACTTCTTACCGAAATGGAAGCAAAATAATTATAATTCGCAAGCGAAGGAAAGAGAGAAATTTAAATGTGACGATATTCAGACTTGGTCGTCATTGCATCCTTATCTTAATGAAGCTGCCTTAAAATCCAGCTACTAGCAGTAACTCCGCTACGAGCCCTTTTTTCAAGTCGCAGTTGCGAAATGCCGTTATTTACACCGAGGAAATAGAATTGAAAACTGTTCTAAAATACGAATAAAATATGAATACGTAATCATACATTTGTTATTTCTATCTGATTACAAAATAAAATTATCATAAAATAAAATTACTGCACATAAAAATATATTTTAAATACCTTAAATATGTAAGAAGTACTCTTTATAAAGTAATTGTATTATTTCATATCCTTAAACTTTTTGTTGATACATTTAAATTTGTTAATTTATATTTTACTGTTATATATCATGTATTTCTGCTTTGCAGATGCCATCTCTGAGGAAAGTGAAAACTTTGTCGTCGGAAGCTATTGCCCTCTTGGTACCTGCTGCAGAGGATTAGGAGAATTTAGATACTGAGGATGATGAAGAGGATACAAATGTCGGCGAGGAACAAGAGGTAAAATGAAATGAAGATAAATAACAAGAAGCATAAGAGGAAGAAGTTTACGAGGATGTGTCCAATTTTCAGTTTTTATTACTAACATCTTTCTTCCTTAATAAAGACAGAAGTAGAGGCAGGTTTGTTATAAAGTTTACTTTTACAATTATAAACGTTCACAGAAATTATTTTTTGTCCACTTTACCGATTTTTTCCAGATTCTTTCCGCCATATTGTATCCGCCATTTTGAATTTTGAATTCTGATATAAAAAAATTTTATTAGAAGGGTTAGAAACCCTATTTGGCCGTTTCGGAGCAGATTTTGCAATTTTGGGCAGTTTTTCAGGATTATGGCGCAGTGTGCTACACGCAGCTTACGTGACGCATTGTAGCAGCGGCTGAGTAGCCATTTGTAGCGCAGTGTTTGCTGGTCGCTTGCACGTTGCGCGTGCGTGTGGTGTGTCTATGCGGTAAACTGTTATCCACCGTGATTAAGTTCCACAACCATCACCTCGTGAAGTACATGTGAGTGTGCACTGTAATTGCTTAAATAAGCATGACTATCGAAAAAAATGGTTCAAATAGCTCTGAGCACTATGGTACTTGGTCATCAGTCCCCTAGAACTTAGAACTACTTAAACCTAACTAACCTAAGGACATCACACACAGCCATGCCCGAGGCAGGACTCGAACCTGCGACCGTAGCAGTCGCGCGGTTGACTATCGAATTGTGCTCTGAAATACATGTGTGGAAAAATCAACGAATCGTGCACGTAAAGTAAAAACCCGAAGCTATCCCTACTCCCAGCATAATGTGGTGGAATTGTTTAAATGACTGTAATGTCTAAGCTTGAGTGGCGATCGCTGAAGAGCGTAGTGACGTAAATGAAGTGTAGATGAAGGGTCTACATGTACATTTAACGAGGCATTATCGAGTGTGCTGTTAGTTTGTTAGTTCTATGGATCATTGTGCCGATAGGTCGCAATGATGTGGAACGAGTCATTTTACTTTTACATTGCAAATTAATTTGTACGTACGGTTACATCCTGAACTGTGAAGTAGGTGAGTTGTTACGAATTGTTTATAACGTAGCATGCAATTCCAAATCGATTACAGACATGGTGCTCTAAGCTTGTGGCTGTGTAAATAAAGCAGTTCAGGTGTCAGTCATTTATTTTGCTACTATGCATTTCGACGGTTCACATCATGTCTTCAGGTCGGAAACTATTTAATTACATAGCTGTTATTAGTGGATAGCACAGACGCCTTTGCACAGCAGCAGACGAAGGGAGAAGTAGGTTTTGGTGATCGAAGAAACTGTTTTTTGAAAGAGGCACTCTTAATATTAAGCTCGTGAATCTGAGAGAGTAAATTGTACACACAAGGGAAGCAGACTCGTAAAAAGACTGCATTTATTTATGTTTATCGACGGTCACAGGTTGTAAGGGGTCTGTAGGCCCTTACTATAACTTTGCACTCGGCACAGGTCGATAGGGCGAACAATCGATTGTGACATGTTGCGAGAGCGAGTGTCGAGATGCGCCAGTGTGGTTGGCGGGAATGGTGTGTGTGTGGAGGCCATTGTTGAAGTACAGGGTCTTTAACCGAGAAGGGTGTCACCATCGCCGTGGTTAGACCCCTAAATAATAAATTAATACCGGGAAAGTGAAGAAGTATCATTATGAAAGTGATCAGTGACGTTACTAGTGCCGATATTTGGTTTCGCGTCTACCGCGCCGGCCTAACCTTAGATTGCAGTGTTGGATGCAGTGATGAATTAGCGTGTGACGATAATGGAATATGAAGAAAGCCTGTGCTGAGATTAGCCGTAATTAGATATGTATGACGAAGGCAGTGGCTGTCTCCTTTTTGTGTTATGAGAAGAATATAAGTTCATAATTAGTAAAACTGTGTTGGTGTTCCTTATTACCAGACATTCAGTATTATAGTATTGAACAGGACGAACTGGAAAGTAACAACTTTCGTAGCAGTCAGTTCCGATTACCAGCCCCATTAGGTTCACGGTCATGTTAATAATGAATATTGGGCTGCTATTCGATCAGATCGCGTCGGGATAAAAACGGAGGTGTTACAAGGTCTTATGGTGCAGTCCTTCATGGACGAAATATTCAGTTGAGGTTATATGTCTCCGAATCTTATCGGGCATAATGCAGCAGAACCGTCTAAAATGTTTCCAGTTTTGAAGTAAAGTTGGGCGGGGAGGGGGGGGGGGCGTGGGGGGTGGCGGGTGTTCGTAATATCTAATCGCGCGTATGTATATCGAAAGAACCAAATATGCTGTAGATATATTATGTATAACGCCAAAACAGCTGTCTTTAATTAAAGTGGAGGGGGTTGGTCACTGTAATATCTTTGACTGTATTATTTAAATGATGAAGACATAAAACGTCTTTTCTTTAGCTGTCACTCCGATTTTTTAAATAAAGTAGTTGGAATGTTGTATAAGTGGCAGCGTCAGTAGTATCTAAGCTTCTATATGCATATCGCAAAGACGAAATACGCTCAGACTTTCAGTAGATGTATTGGACATTACGTGTGTGGAAATTCACTGAAAAAACTCAAATTTTAATAAAAATGTACATAACCGGGATACTGCCCTGGTTGAGGTGGAGGGGACGGCGGTTGGGTCGGCAGCGACGGGGAAGTGGCAGTCGTTAGCGTTAGCGTGACCAAATTCATGATGAATTCTAAGAAAATTACAAACGACGTGAGAGCCTTCCGCATCCAGGTGTCAAAATAACGTGGGCTGTACTGCTGGTGAAGCTGTTGTTTTCACTAAGGACTAACAGATAAACAATATTAAACATACACTACTGGCCATTAAAATTGCTACACCTCGAAGGTGACGTGCTACAGACGTGAAATTTAACCGACAGGAAGAAGATGCTGTGATATGCAAATGATAAGCTTTTCAGAGCATTTACACAAAGTTGACGCCGGTGGTGACACCTCCAACGTGCCGACATGAGGAAAGTTTACAACCGATTTCTCATACACAAACAGCAGTTGACCGGCGTTACCTGGTGAAACGGTGTCGTGATGCCTCGTGTAAGGAGGAGAAATGCGTACCATCACGTTTCCGAATTTGATGAAGGTCGGATTGTAGCCTATCGCGATTGCGGTTCATCGTATCGCGACATTGCTGCTCGCGTTGGTCGAGATCCCACTACTGTTAGGAGAATATGGGATCGGTGGGTTCAGGAGGGTAATACGGAACCCCGTGCTGGATCCCAACGGCCTCGTATCACTAGAAGTCGAGATGACAGGCATCTTATCCGCGTGGCTGTAACGGATCGTGCAGCCACGTCTCGATCCCTAAGTCAACAGATGGGGACATTTGCAAGACAACAACCATCTGCACGAACTGTTCGACGACGTTTGCAGCAGCATGGACTATCAGCTAGGACACCATGGCTGTGGTTACCCTGACGGTGCATCACTGACAGGAGCGCCTGCGATGGTGTACTCAACGACGAACCTGTGTGCACGAATGGCTAAACGTCATTTTTTCGGATGAATCCAGGTTCTGTTTACAGCATCATGATGGTCGCATTCGTGTTTGGCGACATCGCGGTGAACGCACATTGGAAGCGTGTATTCGTTATCGCCATACTGGGCCGGCCGCGGTGGTCGTGCGGTTCTAGGCGCTCCAGTCCGGAGCCGCGCTGCTACTACGATCGGAGGTTCGAATCCTGCCTCAGGCATGGGTGTGTGTGACGTCCTTAGGTTAGTTAGGTTTAAGTAGTTCTAAGTTCTAGGGGACTGATGACCATAGCAGTTGAGTCCCATAGTGCTCAGAGCCATCGCCATACTGGCGTATCACCCGGCGTGATGGTATGGGGTGCCATTGGTTACACGTCTCTATCACATCTTGTTCGCATTGACGGCAATTTGAACAGTGGACGTTACGTTTCAGATGTGTTACGACCTGTGGCTCTACCCTTTATTCGATCCCCGTGAAACCCTACATTTCAGCAGGATAATGCACGACCGCATGTTGCAGGTCCTGTACGGGCCTTTCTGGGTACAGAAAATGTTCGACTGCTGCCCTGGCCAGCACATTCTCTATATCTCTCGCCAATTGAAAACGTCTGGTCAATGGTGGCCGAGCAACTGGATTCTCACAATATGCCAGTCACTAGTCTTGATGAACTGTGTTATCGTGTTGAAGCTGCATGGGCAGCTGTACCTGTACACGCCATCCAAACTCTGTTTGACTCAATGCCCAGGCGTATCAAGGCCGTTATTACGGCCAGAGGTGGTTATTCTGGGTACTGATATCTCAGGATCTACGCACCCAAATTACGTGAAAATGTAATCACGTATCAGTTCTAGTATAACATATTTGTCCAATGAATACCCGTTTATCATCTGCATTTCTACTTGGTGTAGCAATTTTAATTGCCAGTAGTGTATTACTTTTTTGTTTCGCGTTTATCATCTACACCACCCGTCCACCCCTTAATTAACATTTTAAGTAAATTAATGACCATTAGCACAAACACTTGTTTCAGTATCTCAATGTTTTCACTGTGCTCCTTATGATTTGCAGGTCGAGTGTGAGTGATAGACAGAAAAGAACACCCACGTATTTTGTAGGAGACGCAGTGGCTTTTGGTTAACGATAACATCTGAAAAAGTTGGATTTTGGTGGCGAGAGAAAGTGTATTTATTATCTTCCTTGTATATGGTAAAACCTAAAAAACTAAAGTGACTACGTTTCTTTATGTTTATTGTAGTATGTCCAATCTGTGAAATACAGCTGCACATGTGTGCTCCTCGACGGGAGCGTGTATATGTGATGGAAAACGTAGTAGTTAAATGCTATGAATTATATTTACGAATGATCTGCTTCGAGTCGTTAGCGTAAACACTGTATGCGATCCATTTGCACAGTGACAGTTGTTAGAAAAGAAAGCATACTGCTACGTCAAGGAGATGTTTTCTTCTCTGGCAATTCTGCGCGTCTTGTGGGCTCATTTCGAAGCTGGACTCAGCACTGAAGACAATTATACTCCAGTCAAGAAGATTACAGCCCGAAAACATGTCTAGGACATCACGGATAGCTGTGGGGAAAAAACCGGACTGTCACCGGCCATATGGCCCGACAAGTATGTGTGACGGTCTGGGGTGCCATTTCTTTTCTCACCAGGAACGCTTCGATTGCCATCCACGGCACCCTTACAGCACAGTGGTACGTCGACGATATTCTGCTCCCCGTTCTGTTGCCCTTCGTGGCAGTCTATTCCGGGCTTGCGTTTAGGCAAGATAGTGCCCTCCCGCAACACCTGGAGAGTTTCTACTGCCTGTGTTCGTGCTTTCCAAACCCTAATGGGTAGGACCCTACAACCAGCTCGGGACTTTGACGCTCCAACTAACGCGTCAGTTGGATAGGATTTATCACGGTATCCGTCACCAGGACATCCAACAACTCTGTAATCAACGCCAAGTCGAATTACTGCTTTCATAAGGGTCAGAGGTGGACCAACGTGTTATTGGCTTGTTCAATTTGTGAAGCATTCTCTCTTGAATAAAACGCACAATTTTGCTGAAATTGTAACCATTGGTTTGTCTCTAAATGTGGATCACATCTACCAATTTCCGTCCCATTCGGGTGATTCCAGCGTGGTGTGTCTTTTTTGTCTTAGAATGTATCACAATTGCGTTTAAACTTGCACAGGTATAGTAAATATACTGAAATATATTGACGGTACAAGAAAGCAAGTTTGGCTGCCAACAGCTGACAGGTAACTGCTTGTACGATGTTCGGACAGTGAAGTTGCTCTGGTCATCAACAGATGGCGTGAAATGCACCTTTTGGCTTGCAGTCAGAACATTATTTCACTCAGCCTAGTAACTTCGGAAAATATAACAAAGAAATAGTAAAACAAAAAAAATTATAGACGCTATTGCGCAGTATGCTATATCGTTACAAAGTGTAACTGACTTAATCGAAGATGAAGTCTCCTACATTCTGCTTCTTACGTAGAAAGCAATCTTGCGTCTCATTGACATCGTTTATCACCTATAAGCAAAATTTTGACGTGCTTGTTTCTGCCTTCCACGTCTGTTAATACTCCGCAACGTGAAGTTCCTCGTTACAACGTCAGAAATACTAACAGATTCGTGTCCACGTTTGCTTAAGAGTTCGGCGCACGGAAAGCTTAATCCTTGGTTTTTGGAAATTCTCGTCCTATTATCAGCCTGGACTTGTAACACCATATAAAATATGAGCCTAGAAAATCCTGTTCTCTGAGAACACAGACGGTCAGTACATATTTTTCTGGTAGTCATTCCTTTGTAGAGATCCTGTTCGTTTCATTTTATTCGCACTGTTATGATACCCGTACATATATTTACCGACGCAAGTACTCCACATTCCTTTTCTTAGCTTCCAGGAATAACTGGTCTGGCGCCTAGCAGTCAACTGAACAATTTAAGCGTAAACTAACTGTGCAGACTATTCTAAAAATTAAGGCACAAGTGACCGTTTAATTGAATCAGAATTTCATACGTAACGCTTTGGCACCCACAGCATATTCACACTGGGGACAGAGCTGTGCGACTTGAATTTTGTGAATGGTTACACAGTAATCGTAATACGTTTCTGTTAATACTCAAAGCAAGACTGACTTTCTCCACATTCTATTGCATTTCTTAATTCCTGAAGTTAGGTTGACGACAGAAGTGAATGAAACGCATCTGGACACGCGAGAAGAATTATTAAGTCGTGTTGAGGACACTGTTGTCCTGATAAAGGAAGAGACACGCAATGTGTTTTTACTGAAGATGATTGTACACTGGTCTAACATCGACTGTAAAAGTTTTTGAATTGAAAGTGGCCGATCATGAATTTATTGTACTTCTCAAAAAATTATTGTCAACAGTTTTTTTTTAACTCCGCAGGTCCCCTATTTTATGAAATCACGAAACCGTGTTTTCACTATCGCTGCACTATGTCGTTATTTACTATCATTTTACCTCATGAATATATTCGACTTTTGGGCATTTTCAAGCTGCACGTTCAGCGTAATATCGGGTTCAAATGGTTCAAATGGCTCTGAGCACTATGGGACTCAACTGCTGACGTCATTAGTCCCCTAGAACTTAGAACTAGTTAAACCTAACTAACCTAAGAACATCACACACATCCATGCCCGAGGCAGGATTCGAACCTGCGACCGTAGCGGTCTCGCGGTTCCAGAGTGCAGCGCCAGAACCGCGCGGCCACTTCGGCCGGCGTAATATCGGGTTATTCATGAATATATATTATCAGTAAATGTATTGTATGCTGTTGTTAATGTATTGCGAATAGGCGTTCATTCGTGTGTGAAAAGATAATTGAAAAACCTAGTATGTTTACGGCTCACAGTGTAATCATTATGAAGATTATATTCTTGACTGTACATCGTCTGATGTATACAGAAGAGGAAGTGAATTTAGTTTTCCGCTTTAGTACCTGTAAAATGTTCTTGCGTTATTGGTATCATATGCATACATAGTGTATTTTTTCTCTGTGTGAGATGCCACTAATGATGAACTACATAACGAAATACCAGTCTGACAAATAAATGTTTTCGAAGTGCTGCTCGCAGTGTACAACAAGACGACCTTTACCAACGACCTTTACCATATAAACATAAAAAAGCACATAAGTAACAAGCGATTTCCAAGCGTTTACCTCGAGAAGCATTCGAAATCGAGATATAGCCCCATTACTGGTCTCTTTTCCTATAGACGATGTTTTCTGTCACTAGACGTATTCCTTCCTGAGAAACCCTCAACTCTTATCAGTCTTCTTAAGTTTTCGTAATGTCCATCCTGTCTGCGTTCAGTGAAATGTGTCTTTAAGTTCGTATCAGCAGACAATACAATACATGGTGAAGAAGAGTACGGGTCAAATGTTGTCGCATTTTACTGTCACTAGAAAATACGTTGTCAAAACGCAGTACAGAGTATTCTGATTTTGCTGGGCTGCACCTATCTAGTATTTGGTTACGAATGATTTTTGACTCCTCCAAAAAATTTTATACTGTGAGGATGATTTTATTTAAATGTGATACGTATCATGTAGGATATAGCTCGATAATAATACTCGCAATGTCAACAGTTTAGTCACTTTTGTTGATTATAACTTCCTGTTGACAACTTTGCAGATACAGAGGGGTCATTATTGCAGTCATATGAATAGTGGATCGACGCAGACTTCTGGATCTTTTCTCCGACTTCATTAGTTAAGGATAAGGATTTGAACGTTGCTTAAGCCATTTTGGGGCCCGGAAGGCAGGAACAGTTTAGTGGAGGATTAACTCGCCAGCAGGGTTTATATGAAGTGCATGTAACAGAAATAGGTCTCAAAAAGCATTCTGTGATCACAGACGAATGGTACCACATGCTGCCCACAAAAAAGCCATATTTACAGGTCTAATGTTATCTGGAAAACTAGTTTCATGTTTACACTGATGGTTTTGCAGCGGAAAGAGGAGAATCAGCGGGCGTTGGAGTATGTAGCTTCTCCTTATACCATAGCAATGGCAACTATTATCACAATACTGGTGCAGAACTTCTAGCCATCGATGCTCCCATTTTTTATACGGACCACTAAGTTTCAGGAAGCAGCGGTAGGCCTCGCGGTGTAGCCGCGTGGTCTAAGGCGTCTTGTCACGGTCCGAGCGGCTTACCCCGTCGGAGGTTCGAGTCCTCTCTCGGGCGTGGGTGTGTGTGTCGCCCTTAGCATAAGTTAGATTAAGTATTGTGTAGCTTTAGGGACCGATGACTTCGTTAGTTTGGTCCCGTAAGACCTTAAAAAAAAGCAGCGATATAAAATGGTTCAAATGGCTCTGAGCACTATGGGACTCAACTGCTGTGGTCATCAGTCCCCTAGAACTTAGAACTACTTAAACCTAACTAACCTAAGGACATCACACACACCCATGCCCCAGACAGGATTCGAACCTGCCACTGTAGCAGCAGCGCGGCTCCGGACTGGAGCGCCTAGAACCGCACGGCCACCGCGGCCGGCCAGCAGCGATATAAATTATTCAGATAATTTATAAATCAGCTACTAACATGTAACGTAAGGACGTTGTTTGTTAACACATTAAATGGTCCTTGTGACTGCCGATTTCCGACTTCTGTTCATCAACAGATGGCTGCGTTTCGGGGTGAACGTTGGTTGTTTTGCTTGCCACCATCAGTGAACGTGTTCTGATAGATTAGAAAACTTGGGTTTTTGTTGTTGTGAGAGTATCACGCAGTAGTAACATGGTAAATGTGTCCCAGAAGTGTCGATACAACCGCAAAAAACAGTAGACGAAAGTTGGGTCACCATTGCCAGTTCTAGGACTAACAACCTGATATCACATACCCTGCAAGTGTTTTACAAGTACATAATACAGTCCTGGGCCCTCATACAGTCAAGAAAAAAAAGGTTCAAATGGCTCTGAACATTGTGGGACTTAACATCTGAGGTCATCAGTCCCCTAGAACTTAGAACTACTTAAACCTAACTAACCTATGTACATCACACACATCCATGCCCGAGGCAGGATTCGAACCTGCGACCGTAGCAGTCGCGCGGTTCCCGACTGAAGCGCCTAGAACCGCTCGGTCACCGCGGTCGGCGTCCTCATACGGTCAATTACTGACAAAACGGCATCATATATTCAAGTTTCTTCTTTTTCTTTTTCCATTTTTTCCCTCCTCCTCCTCCTTGTTGTTGTTGTTGTTGTTCTTCTTCTTCTTCTGGTGGGAACATACTAAAATGTGAGCAGCGTCAGAATCATATCTGTCATTAAAGGATCAAAGGATCAGCAATAAGTGGTATCCGAACGTGTGATGTGAATTAGCAATTCACTGCACACTGTCCTAGGTCGTGTGTTACTCTGCCACCACTCAAGTCGCACCTGTCTGCCAAGTTGCGGATGCAGCGTCACTCTGGGGTAACGGCAACATCAACTTGAGCCAGCGCCTGCGGGCCATGGACAGCAGCTACCAACTCTTTGATCCGCCGACCTAGCTTGTTCTGCATCGACTTACCGGTGACAGCGCGGCACTTGTAGATGGTCGTCATGTGCTACGGTGTGCCTCCATTGACACTTCAGTGCAGGCAGTTATCTGGATACCAGCTTAGAAGAAACACTGCTAGAAACCTGTAGAAAGGTAGCAGTCGGCTGGACGTGCGAAGCAGGAGGCATGGAACAGGGCAGCGAGGCAGTCTGGTAGACCTCCATTTGGGACTTGCGGTGGCGTTGCCCCGACTGGAGAAGAAGACGGCGATAGGCTTCACGGATTCAGGCGACGCAGTGCGCTCAGAAGTCAAGAGTTGCCAGTTTTGGTTTGACTTGCTTTCCTAAGGCTAGATGAGAGCGTATCCTGTGTCACCTGTGCCACATTGTCGAGACGACTGCGTCTGCGTTATCCAAATCAACACATCAAGTGGTTGCACTTGTTTAAAGCAATTAGGCCGATGTCAGTCCTGGCATGTTAAAAATGGTGATGTTCAGTTGGTTATAGCGTTCAAGTAAACTTTTACCTGTCATAGTCACTGATGTGTGCCGTTTAGCCGGTCGTTGTGGCCGAGCGGTTCTAGGCGCTTCAGTCTGGAACCGCGCGACCGCTACGGTCGCAGGTTCGAATCCTGCCTCGGGCATGGATGTGTGTGATGTCCTTCGGTTAGTTAGGTTTAAGAAGTTCTGAGTTCTAGGGGTCTGATGACCTTAGATGTTAAGTCTCATAGTGCTCAAAGCCATTTGAACCATTTGTACCGTTTATTGTATCCAGCAGCGTCTAACTAAGGCTGGTGTATTACTGCTGATTTGCACTTTCTTTTGTTGCCTGTTCGGTATTACTTTGGTGTCGTCTATGGTTGCATACGTTTTGGATTGGACATTTCTGGGTAAAGATACCTTGTTGCGTTTTTCTTATTTTCTTTTTATTGTGTGTTGGGTATAGTTATTCGAACATCACTGCTGTACAACTGTTTAGTTCTATGGGTTCAGGCTATATAAAATTGTATTATATTATATCATATCTACTATTAAGTGGATTCTGAGAAGTGAGCGCTGATTAGTTTGTTGTTTTTCCTTATGTCCTCCAATTTGTTAACATTAATTAATAAATTGATTTAATATTGTGTATACAACCCTCTGTCACTTTCCACTACACTGTTTGCTGCACCCAAATGAATAGCAGCCCATATCAGAATTTATGGCAATGGTGTCCCAGACCAGCTGTCCAGGAGACTTACTTCAATAACACGAACGAAAACCTGCTTAATAAACAAAACATGAAATATTTCCTAAAGATTATCTTACGCCGCAGAGTGAAAATAAGAAATGTGTAACTGAGAATTGAACTAATTGTTCTGTATCCGTCGACCAAGTGTGTAATTTGAGGTAAAGAAGGCAGGAAGCATAATTTTCTAACTCGTGAAAAGTTAGAGTAGCACAAAATACTGGTGGTGGTGGTTAGTGTTTAACGTCCCGTCGACAACGAGGTCATTAGAGACGGAGCGCAAGCTCGGGTTAGGGAAGGATTGGGAAGGAAATCGGCCGTGCCCTTTCAAAGGAACCATCCCGGCATTTGCCTGAAACGATTTAGGGAAATCACGCAAAACCTAAATCAGGATGGCTGGAGACGGGATTGAACCGTCGTCGTCCACAAAATACTGTCAAGAGTAACACTGTATAGGCAAATCTTAAAACCAACGGCAATATGTCAATGTTAAAACTACACAATAAAAATAAATTGGTCTTCAAAGCCGAGGATATGGTCAAAGAAAACATTTCTATTCTGATATGGAAGAAATACTAAATTGCACATTAGATGTCAATCGTTGCTTAATGCTAAGTTTTTTTATTATCCACAGAAACGTTTGCAAAAGTATCTCAAATTACAGACATGATACTTTTATATGTAGTATTGCCACATGTAGCACGTCCTCTTATTTTTTAGTTTTGAGGCCAGCTCCCTCTTCACAAAGTTCAGACCCGCTCCGAGACGCTGCTTGTGTTTCACAGGACGCCTGAAAATTAAAACAAAGGTCTGTTTCAGTGGACAAGTTTCGGTAATCTTCACCAGGTATTCAGAGTGATCCTGAAATATCCTGTGACACGTGCGGTAGCCCGTGTGTTTCTTTTAGACATCGGGACACGTTAGTCTCCACAGATGTGTGTTAGCTCATAAAACATTCACTAGCTGTCCTGTACTGAACGGTGATTTGCAAGTTTAGACTTTTATTCTTGTTGCTGGTGTGGTCTTCAGCCAGAAAACTGATTTGATGCATTTCCATTTTTACTCTCTCTTACAGAGAACAACAACTGCAGAGTAAAACCACATGAGCCTGCTTATTGTAGTCATGACTGCTCTCCATCTACAACGTTTCTCTCCTTCTTCCCCTCCCCCTCCCCTCCACATCCACCTTACTCATTAAGAAATTCACGATTTTCACACTACCGCACGATGTGTCCATTCAACCTACCCGTAGTTTTAGCAATTTTATGCCATAACATTCTTTTCTCTCCGATTTGATCACTATTACCCGTTAGTTATCTACTGTACCCACCTATTCTTCATCAGTAAAATGAAATTTAAAAAGCTTCTCCTCTATTCTTGTCTGAACTGTTTATCAGCCTTCTAGACCATACAAGGCTTCACAGTCATCAGAAAAGACAACCCAACACTTAAATTTATATTTTGTCTGAAGAAATTTCTTTCTCTTCTTAAACACTTTTCTTGCTCGCGTGTCTGCTCTTTATATCCTCCCCACTTCGGGCATCCTCGGTTATTTCGGTGTCCAAACAACTACTACTATTAATAACTAATTTCCTAATGTAACTCCCTCAACATATCCTGGTTTACTTAGACTAGATGCAACTACTTTCTTTCTCAAGTACTACTTTCGCTTCACGTCATTCGACTCATATAAAGGCAGTGCGATTTCTGTACAAATTGTTAATAGCTCTTGAGTCCCTGTAGTTTATTCCTGCTACTTTCACAATTTCAAATAGTGTGTTCTAATTACATCGTCAGAAGCGTACCACTGCTAATATTATCCCATATCTTACATTAAGGTCACTTCTGGCGTCAGGTTGCACGTAAGGCTACTGGGCTTGTTATCTTCTAAGGTAAAGGGGAACAGGTATCCCCTTCCTCCGGGGGGGTCAGCATTTCGGATATTTTCATGACGTACTACCAACATTCCTGAACCACGAAGAGGGTTCTGGATCAGATAAGGATCTAGGCCAACTGTGCACGTTAAAATTGGCGCCATGCCCCTCGCTAAGCCACTTTCTCTCTTTAGGCCAATAACAATCAAGCTTCCCCATTCCTCGTGCCCCTCTTTGATACAGGGCAACTGCATGAACCTTGTCACTTCTGCTCTCTGCACCGTAATGAGAGCAGCAGAGATTCCTACTTGAAAAATGAAGGTAAATATTAACATAATATGCGAAATAAAACACTTTGACATTACATCTACATCTACATCTACATCTATACTCCGCGAGCCACCTTACGGTGTGTGGCGGAGGGTACTTATTGTACCACTATCTGATCCCCCCTTCCCTGTTCCATTCACGAATTGTGCGTGGGAAGAACGACTGCTTGTAAGTCTCCGTATTTGCTCTAATTTCTCGGATCTTTTCGTTGTGATCATTACGCGAGATATATGTGGGCGGTAGTAATATGTTGCCCATCTCTTCCCGGAATGTGCTCTCTCGTAATTTCGATAATAAACCTCTCCGTATTGCGTAACGCCTTTCTTGAAGTGTCCGCCACTGGAGCTTGTTCAGCATCTCCGTAACGCTCTCGCGCTGACTAAATGTCCCCATGACGAATCGCGCTGTTTTTCGCTGGATCATGTCTATCTCTTCTATTAACCCAACCTGGTAAGGGTCCCATACTGACGAGCAATACTCAAGAATCGGACGAACAAGCGTTTTGTAAGCTACTTCTTTCGTCGATGAGTCACATTTTCTTAGAATTCTTCCTATGAATCTCAACCTGGCGCCTGCTTTTCCCACTATTTGTTTTATGTGATCATTCCACTTCAGATCGCTCCGGATAGTAACTCCTAAGTATTTTACGGTCGTTACCGCTTCCAATGATTTACCACCTATGGCATAATCGCACTGGAATGGATTTCTGCCCCTATGTATGCGCATTATATTACATTTATCTACGTTTAGGGAAAGCTGCCAGCTGTCGCACCATGCATTAATCCTCTGCAGGTCCTCCTGGAGTACGTACGAGTCTTCTGATGTTGCTACTTTCTTGTAGACAACCGTGTCATCTGCAAATAGCCTCACGGAGCTACCGATGTTGTCAACTAAGTCATTTATGTATATTGTAAACAATAAAGGTCCTATCACGCTTCCCTGCGGTACTCCCGAAATTACCTCTACATCTGCAGATTTTGAACCGTTAAGAATGACGTGTTGTGTTCTTTCTTCTAGGAAATCCTGAATCCAATCACAAACCTGGTCCGATATTCCGTAAGCTCGTATTTTTTTCACTAAACGTAAGTGCGGAACCGTATCAAATGCCTTCCTGAAGTCCAGGAATACGGCATCAATCTGCTCGCCAGTGTCTACGGCACTGTGAATTTCTTGGGCAAATAGGGCGAGCTGAGTTTCACATGATCTCTGTTTGCGGAATCCATGTTGGTTATGATGAAGGAGATTTGTATTATCTAAGAACGTCATAATACGGTCCCGCACACTGTTAGGCCGTCTTCCGCTCACGCCCCAACATCGTGCAGCCCACCTCCAGTGGTGTCGCGACAGGCGTGAATGGAGGGACGAATGGAGACGTGTCGTCTTCAGCGACGAGAGTCACTTCTGCCTTGGTGCCAATGATGGTCGTATGCGTGTTTGGCGCCGTGCAGGTGAGCGCCACAATCAGGACTGCATACGACCGAGGCACACAGGGCCAACACCCGGCATCATGGTGTGGGGAGCGATCTCCTACACTGGCCGTACACCACTGGTGATCGTCGAGGGGACACTGAATAGTGCACGGTACATCCAAACCGTCATCGAACCCATCGTTCTACCATTCCTAGACCGGCAAGGGAACTTGCTGTTCCAACAGGATAATGCACGTCCGCATGTATCCCGTGCCACCCAACGTGCTCTAGAAGGTGTAAGTCAACTACCCTGGCCAGCAAGATCTCCGGATCTGTCCCCCATTGAGCATGTTTGGGACTGGATGAAGCGGCGTCTCACGCGGTCTGCACGTCCAGCACGAACGCTGGTCCAACTGAGGCGCCAGGTGGAAATGGCATGGCAAGCCGTTCCACAGGACTACATCCAGCATCTCTACGATCGTCTCCATGGGAGAATAGCAGCCTGCATTGCTGCGAAAGGTGGATATACACTGTACTAGTGCCGACATTGTGCATGCTCTGTTGCCTGTGTCTATGTGCCTGTGGTTCTGTCAGTGTGATCATGTGATGTATCTGACCCCAGGAATGTGTCAATAAAGTTTCCCCTTCCTGGGACAATGAATTCACGGTGTTCTTATTTCAATTTCCAGGAGTGTATATAAATGACCTAGTAGATAGTGTCGGAAGTTCCATGCGGCTTTTCGCGGATGATGCTGTAGTTAGACACTTGGTGCAGGGAGTGGCAACTGACCCTTACCATAGACAAATGTAATGTATTGCGAATGCATAGAAAGAAGGATTCTTTATTGTAAGATTATATGATAGCGGAGCAAACACTGGTAGCAGTTACCTCTGTAAAATATCTGGGAATATGCGTACGGAACGATTTGAAGTGGAATTATCATATAAAATTAACTGTTGGTAAGGCTGGTGCCAGCTTGAGATTCACTGGGAGAGTCCTTAGAATATGTAGTCCATCAACAAAGGAGGTGGCTTACGAAACACTCGTTTGACCTATACTTGAGTATTGCTCATCAGTGTGCGATCCGTACCAGGTCGGGTTGACAGAGGAGATAGAGAAGATCCAAAGAGGAGCGGCGCGTTTCGTCACAGGGTTATTTGGTTTACGTGATAGCGTTAAGGAGGTGTTTAGCAAGTGGCAAACTCTGCAAGAGAGACGCTCTGCATCGCGGTGTAGCTTGCTGTCCAGGTTTCCAGAGGGTGCGTTTCTGGGTGAGGTATCGAATATATTGCTTCCCCCTACTTATATCTAACGAGGAGATCACAAATGTAAAATTAGAGAGATTCGAGCGCGCACGGATGCTTTCCGGCAGTCGTTCTTCCCGCGAACCATACGCAACTGGAACAGGAAAGGGAGGTAATGACAGTGGCACCTAAAGTGCCCTCCGCCACACACCGTTGGGTGGCTTGCGGAGTGTAAATGTAGATCTAGATGTAGTAGAAATACTGTTATAATTTATGACATAACGCACTTTGGCGGTAAAAGTACTATAATTTAATGATCTAACGGAATATTCTGCAAAATATCACAAGAAATACATATCCAGTCTTGTCTCTGCATTATTAATGTGTTACGTCACCCTAATATTGCCCCCAGTAAACCTTGTACATAATGGCGACAAAAATCCACACGCACGACATCCCTAAATGTGCACTGTAAGCAATTACCGCCTCTGGTATTAACAAAATTTATGTCATAGTATGTTATATCAATGACCTCACTATAACGTCGTCCTAGGGGAGAATAATTCAGACTTGCAAATAAAGGCCGAGAAACAATCGATACACGTGGCATCGTTGCACTGCCGGAACCTTAGAATGGGAATATGATGGACAACCACTTTGTTTTAAACAAACTAGAAATGTAAGTTTAGTCCCACACGCAATCGCATCTACGTGCATCTTCAGTGAGCTCTGCTGATGCCGCGACGACCTGCTGCCGTGATGGACTGCTGCCTCCAGACGCCTGTAACCGCCTCACCTCAGCCGGTAGTGCCAGGAAGCACCACCATCGCCTATAGTACTGTATCTCCAGCCAACAGGTGTCAACGTGCGGACAGGAAACTCATTGGCTGCCAGCAACTGCCAAGGACGTCCTACGCATACCAGATAAATGGAGAATCACGGCCCTGTCTAACTCTTGCTGATGACCAAGAAGTGTCTCACGCAATTGAGATAATACCGAAATAGGACACAAAAGCCCCATCTGTTCCTTCCAGATATCAATCACACCAGATATCAGGACCATCTCGCTTCTTGAAGACGCCCATACGCCAGTGGCACCTACACAATTTCTTTCCAGAAATTGAAACGGCACAATCAGATTAACGTGACCATCGCCTATGATCGACGTCAACGTTCAATAACCTCGCACAGACGGCAGGTGGCAGCACCAAGCAGATGATGGTGTATACAGGGTGTTACAAAAAGGTACAGCCAAGCTTCCAGGAAACATTCCTCACACACAAAGAAAGAAAATATTTTATGTGGACATGTGTCCGGAAACGCTTACTTTCCATGTTAGAGCTCATTTTATTACTTCTCTTCAAATCACATTAATCATGGAATGGAAACACACAGCAACAGAACGTACCAGCGTGACTTCGAACACTTTGTTACAGGAAATGTCCTCCGTTAGCGAGGATACATGCATCCACCCTCCGTCGCATGGAATCCCTGATGCGCTGATGCAGCCCTGGAGAATGGCGTATTGTATCACAGCCGTCCACAATACGAGCGCGAAGAGTCTCTACATTTGGTACTGGGGTTGCGTAGACAAGAGCTTTCAAATGCCCCCATAAATGAAAGTCAAGAGGGTTGAGGTCAGGAGAGCTTGGAGGCCATGGAATTGGTCCGCATCTACCAATCCATCGGTCACCGAATCTGTTGTTGAGAAGCGTACGAACACTTCGACTGAAATGTGCAGGAGCTCCATGGTGCATGAACCACATGTTGTGTCGTATTTGTAAAGGCACATATTCTAGCAGTACAGGTAGAGTATCCCGTATGAAATCATGATAACGTGCTCCATTGAGCGTAGGTGGAAGAACATGGGGCCCAATAAAGACATCACCAACAATGCCTGCCCAAATTTTCTCAGAAAATCTGTGTTGATGACATGATTGCACAATTGCGTGTGGATTCTCGTCAGCCCACACATGTCGATTGTGAAAATTTACAATTTGATCACGTTGGAATGAAGCCTCATCCGTAAAGAGAACATTTGCACTGAAATGAGGATTGACACATTGTTGGATGAAACATTCGCAGAAATGTACCCGTGGAGGCCAATCAGCTGCTGATAGTGCCTGCACACGCTGTACATGGTACGGAAACAACTGGTTCTCCCGTATCACTCTCCATACAGTGATGTGGTCAACGTTACCTTGTACAGCAGCAACTTCTCTGACGCTGACATTGGGGTTATCGTCAACTGCACGAAGAATTGCCTCGTCCATTGCAGGTGTCCTCGTCGTTCTAGGTCTTCCCCAGTCGCGAGTCATAGGCTGGAATGTTCCGTGCTCCCTAAGACGCCGATGAATTGCTTCGAACGTCTTCCTGTCGGTACACCTTCGTTCTGGAAATCTGTATCGATACAAACGTACCGCGCCACGGCTATTGCCCCGTGCTAATCCATACATCAAATGGGCATCTGCCAATTCTGCATTTGTAAACATTGCATGACTGCAAAACCACGTTCGTGATGAACACTAACCTCTTGATGCTACGTACTGATGTGCTTGATGCTAGCAATGAGTCGCATGTCAACACAAGCACCGAAGTCAACATTACCGTTCTTCAATTGGGCCAACTGGCGGTGAATCGAGGAAGTACAGTACATACTGACGAAACTAAAATGTGCTCTAACATGGAAATTAAGCGTTTTCGGAAACATGTCCATACAACATCTTTTCTTTATTTGTGTGAAGAATGTTTCCTGAACGTTTGGCCGTACCTTTTTGTAACACGCTGTATACTGTGTCAGGGGGACCCAGGCAGATCGTTAGCTTTCGGGCCAAAAGTAAAAATATTTCCCAAATGGCTATTTTTTAAACCACTTTCCGCCGTGGTTAATGTACACCGTGCATGGCAATATGGCGCAATCGAAAACCAGTGCGGAGGCAACTGCAGTGCACTTTGGGCCATGAACGACAGCGCTCAACGACGGTTGCGGAGATGTGTACGGGCGAATAGACGTGCAACTGTTGAGCAGCCCAGAGGAACCAAGGGTTTACTAACTGTTTCTCCTCAACGACCGTTTAGTGAGAACTGTTGCAAATGGGCCTCTGCAGCAGGCGCCTGGTTCATTCACCCATTCTGACTGCTGTTCATCAGCGATGAAGGTTAGAATTTGCACTCGAATATCACAACTGGACGTCCACTTTTCGGATGAATCACGTTTGATGGTCCAATGGACAATTGGCCGTTATTGTGTACAGTCTTGCAACCATCGTCGGAAAGGTCCAACCCGTAAGAGGGAGCGTTACGGTTTGGGCAATGTTTTCATGGCATTCCCTGGCGATCTCACCGTTCTGGAGAAGAAAGCACCATGGATTAACACAAGTATGCATTTGTCCTTCGGGATCATGTCCAAATCTATACGAAGTTTGTTTCTTCCTCGGCAAGATGGGATCTACCAGCATGACAATGCAATCAGTCGCATAACTCGAAGTGCACGTGCGTGATTCGAAGATCACCAGGGAGAGTTTACCGTTCTCTGCTGGCCTCCACTATCCCCGGATTTAAGTCCAGTCGAGAATCCGTAGGAAGCCTGACGGAAGTAAGATCCATGAATGAATCATTTAAAAATTGCGTTTTTTTTCCTTATGAAATATTAATACTGCGGTCGCTGTACCACATATAATCATGCAAAAGGCGTCCTCCCCTCCCCCCAACCCACCCCTTCCTCCCGTGCTTCCTAAACGTTATTGCCAACTACTATTACCGGCGAACGCCGAAATAAATAACGTAAGTTTTAAACGTCCTTCAAAAATACTGTGACTGTCTGTATCGCTTTTTTCCATTCTCATTTCCTGTGCCCATGGGTAGGGTGATCCAGTGTGGAACCACCTCATTACAGGCGATTCTCGTCTAGTTGTATAGAGGTGGTTCCCAACTGGAGTTAAAAAATCCTGTTGCATACATATATCAGCGGAAAAATGTTCCTGTCGGAGCACAAAAAATGCGAATATGTTCCTGTTTATTTAAAGTCATTCTACTGTCCTCAGCACATTTAAAAACATTACAAACATTTTTAGCATGCAAACATATTCACACTTTTCTTAACATGTAACTCGCCTCAAACTCCCAGACGCTCCTATAATTGTAACTTAGTTACACCCAGTAGTCCATCGCTGTAATTCGTTCATACTTTTCACTGCCCGTTGCCTTTTCTCAGTCAATAAATCAGCCCAACTCATTGTCATTAACTCTTTGTGTGTCTCTGTCACCGTCCCTGAGTCACAGCTACAGCCCCCTTCGTCCTCTCCTGCTCCTACTGTCTCCTCTCTCCGTCATTCTCTTGCTCTCTCTCTCTCTCTCTCTCTCTCTCTCTGTGTGTGTGTGTGTGTGTGTGTGTGTGTCTGTGCGCGCGCGAGCGCCCGCGCGCGCGCGCGCGCGTGTGTGTGTGTGTCTTACCTTAACATATTCTGTCTCTTGTCACTGTATCTCTTTCTTCCTGGCTGTCACTGAGATACACACTGTCTCCCATTTTCAAAGATTCTCATCCATTTCCACTTCCTCTTTCTCTTTATGCTCTACCACAGGCACTGTCACCTTTACTCATTTCCTGGCACTGATCTGTCATTACCAACTGTATTCCACTGCCACCGCGTCACTCTCTTTCTCTCACACAACCATTGTCTACTGCTTTATTTCTACAACACAACCACTGTCTACTATCTTCCAGTATCATGATTATGATCTACTAGTCACGTTTTCTACATTTACTATAGATTCAATCCAGTTGTAAATAACCTAGCACAAAACTGCTGTATTTTGTGTGTCGGTTTCCCAAAGGGGGTCAAACAGACCTTGTGTGTGTGTGTGTGTGTGTGTGTGTGTGTGCGTGTGCGTGTACGAGTGTGTGTGTGTGTGTGTGTGTGTGTGTGTGTTAGGAGTAAGTGATCCTACTTATTAATAATTCAGGGACATGACTTAGTACATATTTCTTCCTCTGTGCTGTTTGCTTTAATGCAGGATGTGGGTGTATTTGCTAAAACATTGTTTTGTGCTATTTGTTTTAACGTAAGATTTCGGAGTATTTATTAAAAACATCTCACTGCAGAAGTTTTTTAACATTTAAAACACATATTTACATATATCTTAGAATGGGAACGTGGGTACTTGAAGAAAATTGATAAAATTTCAACAGACTCTGAACAGTACTGGAAGGTAGCAGTGCTTACAGAAAGTTCAATTTCAGCATTAATTTGTATTAATTCAGCTGTGTCCCAGTCACATACTGTAATATCAAAGTGTCTTACATCACAAACTATGTTAATGTTTACCACAGTTCCGCAGAACAGGTCATGATGTCATTATATTAGAGTAATTCAGTGACACTCTGTAATGTCAAAGTTTCGTAGCTTATAAATTTCGGAATATTTACAGCCATTTTTCTAAGTTGGAGAACTGCTGCTGATAATTCTTACTCTCACTGTAGTGCATGGAGCATAAGCGATAAACCTCATGTAATTACTTTTGTAATAAAGTTGGGGTGGGGGAGCTTGATTCTTATTGGCCTAGGTAGGAAAAGGGAGGGTCAAGAGGGGTTTCTTGACATTTTTAACACACACAACTGGCTGAGACCTTTTCTGGGTCAGAAATATTACAATGGTTTCGGGACCTTGAAAGTATCTCACGCAAATTCTCGATATGCTGAGGTTTCACAGGGGTCAGGTGGTGAGAGGTGAGGGTCTTCACACGACCTTGAAAACAAGAAGCCCAGCTGCCTCAGGTGTAATCTGACACAGGAAGTGACCTTGAGATGGGTTGGTTATCTGGCCCCATATGTCCACCGATACCTTACTAATGTCAAAACTTTTCTCTAAATCTACAAATACTTACAACCCATCAACTCTAATGTCTCTGCATTAAGACTAATGCAAAACTTACTATTATCATATTCTAAACAAAATACCTTTACAGTATCGACATTACTACAGTAATGTGTACATCAGCGAGTCAATTCTCTTAGTTACTCATATATCGTCTGTTACCTTACTAATGTCAAACTTTTCCCTAAATCTACAAATGCCATAACAACCCATCAACTGGAAAGTTTCTCTGTTAAGACTAATGCTAAACTTACTATCATCATTTTGTAGACAAAATACGCTTACAGTATCGACATTACTGCAATAATGCGTACATCAGCAAGTCAATACTCTTAGTTACTGCAAACGATGCTGTGCTGATTTACTGCTAACCAGTGATTAAAAGGAGTATATGAAGGCTAAAATGATGTTCACACCACCTGATTTAGAATATTTTATATTTTTATTTACTTGGTTGAACACAACGCCTATTTCAGACCAAATTTATTTTTATTACTCAAATACACTCCTGGAAATGGAAAAAAGAACACATTGACACCGGTGCGTCAGACCCACCATACTTGCTCCGGACACTACGAGAGGGCTGTACAAGCAATGATCACACGCACGGCACAGCGGACACACCAGGAACCCCGGTGTTGGCCGTCGAATGGCGCTAGCTGCGCAGCATTTGTGCACCGCCGCCGTCAGTGTCAGCCAGTTTGCCGTGGCATACGGAGCTCCATCGCAGTCTTTAACACTGGTAGCATGCCGCGACAGCGTGGACGTGAACCGTATGTGCAGTTGACGGACTTTGAGCGAGGGCGTATAGTGGGCATGCGGGAGGCCGGGTGGACGTACCGCCGAATTGCTCAACACGTGGGGCGTGAGGTGTCCACAGTACATCGATGTTGTCGCCAGTGGTCGGCGGAAGGTGCACGTGCCCGTCGACTTGGGACCGGACCGCAGCGACGCACGGATGCACGCCAAGACCGTAGGATCCTACACAGTGCCGTAGGGGACCACACCGCCACTTCCCAGCAAATTAGGGACACTGTTGCCCCTGGGGTATCGGCGAGGACCATTCGCAACCGTCTCCATGAAGCTAGGCTACGGTCCCGCACACCGTTAGGCCGTCTTCCGCTCACGCCCCAACATCGTGCAGCCCGCCTCCAGTGGTGTCGCGACAGGCGTGAATGGAGGGACGAATGGAGACGTGTCGTCTTCAGCGATGAGAGTCGCTTCTGCCTTGGTGCCAATGATGGTCGTATGCGTGTTTGGCGCCGTGCAGGTGAGCGCCACAATCAGGACTGCATACGACCGAGGCACACAGGGCCAACACCCGGCATCATGGTGTGGGGAGCGATCTCCTACACTGGCCGTACACCACTGGTGATCGTCGAGGGGACACTGAATAGTGCACGGTACATCCAAACCGTCATCGAACCCATCGTTCTACCATTCCAACACCGGCAAGGGAACTTGCTGTTCCAACAGGACAATGCACGTCCGCACGTATCCCGTGCCACCCAACGTGCTCTAGAAGGTGTAAGTCAACTACCCTGGCCAGCAAGATCTCCGGATCTGTCCCCCATTGAGCATGTTTGGGACTGGATGAAGCGTCGTCTCACGCGGTCTGCACGTCCAGCACGAACGCTGGTCCAACTGAGGCGCCAGGTGGAAATGGCATGGCAAGCCGTTCCACAGGACTACATCCAGCATCTCTACGATCGTCTCCATGGGAGAATAGCAGCCTGCATTGCTGCGAAAGGTGGATATACACTGTACTAGTGCCGACATTGTGCATGCTCTGTTGCCTGTGTCTATGTGCCTGTGGTTCTGTCAGTGTGATCATGTGATGTATCTGACCCCAGGAATGTGTCAATAAAGTTTCCCCTTCCTGGGACAATGAATTCACGGTGTTCTTATTTCAATTTCCAGGAGTGTATGTCTGTAGTACTTTAATACTAAATGAGCTAAACATTTATAGGTAAAACTTCTTCCATGCAATAGGACAACTTTTCCAGAAAGATGTTCTACACCTGCATTCAGTTTTAGCCTTTCTCCCTGAAAAGTTTAGAGTATCATTGGGTAAGTGACATAATACGTCTGTAGTAGCATTATTCAACCACTTTTAAGCTGTAATCATTTTAATGAAGAATAATGAAGCTAATATTTTCTGGTAGCATAGTATTATATATGTCTTCATTCCTTATGAACTCTAATGGCTTATTACAATAAAGTCACAAGGGAACATATATACTATGACACTGTACTGAATACATCAAATCCATTAAAGACTTGCCCACAAAATTATCGAGGAGGGTCAGAACATATTATTGTCATGGCATGCTTCTGTACAATGAAGAATTTCTTCCTCAAGGATAAATTCTCCTATAAGTTCACGATATATTGCTGAATGAAACAATGCGCTTAGTGATTTGACACACTCCAAGGCCTCCAAGAACAACGAATGCTAAATCAGCTGCACTGAACGATGTAAGAAGTTTTAAAATGTGTTCCTTTTACATTTAAATTTTTATCAATATGTACAAAAATTCGGAAGGCAGTAACTTCGTTGACACATTCCAGTTGATGCTTTAAATGTATCAGTGGTGTTGAAATATTTCTTGTTAAGAACTGAATCTGGTGTGTTTTCTAAAATTAAGAAAGATCATTCTAGAAAATCAGTCAATAATCGTACTAAACACATGTTTTAAAATATTCTCCGTTGCTGAATCGCTATTGGAATTTATTACAACACTTGTATTGTGTAAACTATAAACTGCACTGGTTTTCATGAAAACGAATTTTTGCATTCTGCAAATTAATTCTTTATTTTATTGATAATCCAGGCGCCTTTCGCCTCTTTCTTTCTTCAGCAGACATTTTGCGGTATTACATGATTTTTTAGTTTCACACATAGATTTCTAAGTAGTCCAGGGAAGTGTACTATAATAAATTAGAGATACAGTGTAACATCAAACTCAGAATTTGAAAGGCATACAATTTCTTCAGTGTGGAAAAGCGGTTGAAAGTCTATGCTTTTTCGTGCAGTCATTATAATTTTCGAAACATAACATATCAACCGCTGTTTTCCGTGTTTGATGTATCACTTGTTTCTGTAGGTGATGCCAAGTTTCCCAGTTTTTAGTTTCCACTTGTATTATGTATGTCTGCATGTCCGTTAATGAATGTATCTATGCATGTGTGTGTGTGTGTGTGTGTGTGTGTGTGTGTGTGTGTGTGCGTGTTGTGTGTATGAATTTTTTTTGTATCTCTTTAGGGGAATGGGATTTGTGATCACTATTACCACGTTTTCGTACTAGTTAATCAGTTACTGTAAACAGTGAGTTGTTTCTCATATTCGGTTGGCCATATAATAGTAGTGTCTTGTCTCCCTTTGACGGAGCGTACAAGAAAAATAAAGTCCGTTTGCATCCTGCAGCTAGTACCATTTATATACAGGTCCTGCGAAAAACGGCAACCACAAGAAACTCGGAGTAATTCCTAAATTAAATGCTAGATCATTAACATATACGATACACAACTCATCTTTCGCACACAGTTGATGAACTATGAGCAACGTGCTACCGACGACACATGTGAGGTGGATAAGTTGTTTCATTATATGGTTTATACTCATAACTAAACTGTGTGCAAGGTTTGATGGCGTGCTATTATTATAATTTCGGACGTGGTGTGAGTTTGCAGACATCGCTGTTGCCGTCCGCGCCGCACCTACAAACCTCACAACCCTTTTTGAATGTCGAACCAGGCGTACAATTCGCGGCTGCAGCACATCAAATAGCAGTCATTAATTCTTGTCCCTTGTTACTAAAGTAACCCGTCGTTCTCCACGTCTGATTCTCAATGCTGTCCCCATATGTGTTAAGTGAAAAGCCGGCCGCTGTGGCCGAGCGGTTCTAGGCGTTTCAGTCCGGAACCACGTGACTGCTACGGTCGCAGGTTCTAATCCTGCCTCGGGCATGGATGTGTATGATGTCCTTCGGTTGGATTAAGTAGTTCTAAGTTCTGGCGGACTGACGACCTCAGATGTTCCCATAGTGCTCAGAGCCATTTGAACCATTTTTTTGTTTTTTTTGTTAAGTGAATGCACTACCGAAAAGATTTAACCGAAAGGGAACCAACGTAATAGCAAAATCCCTAGAAGAACCAAACAGGTACCACCGCATCTTCGCTATGGCAAGACCTCATATACGTAACTTGTGGATGATAACTGGACCTCGTTTGGGGTGATAAGTCTCGGTTGATAGTACGAGGACTCACTTAAGGGAGAGAAAGTACGTTACATTGTTTTCTCTGACTAATAAACAAATATTAATAGAGGAAACAGAGATTCGTACAAGAGCAACGAGTATCATTAGTGTCCATTGGATACATTACTAAAACAGAAACATAAACTACGCTTATTGGAGATGTTTGAGTGATTGAGGGAGGCAGGAATGAAGTGAATGCTAAATAGCTTCTTTACGCATGTTCTTTGGTGAGGTTACCAGGACGTACAGTTTTGGAGGAAGGAAAGTGTACTGACCCGGAGAAATGGAACACGACGATCGGTTACCGCAACTGAAGAATATCATGCATGTTGCGTTGCTTCTTGGGGTGGACACTTTTTTAGGAAATTTATTGGTGGCTTTGCGGAGAATGCAGTTTCCCTTGACAACCAGCATAAAAAGTGACGTAAGTTTTTGTGGGGTCTTTCCCAATAAGCTGTGTTTGTGCCTTTAAAACAAATGTTTTGATCATCATCGTTATTTGTTTACCTACATCTCGAGAGGGTTAAATGAACTGGAGAATGAGCTGGAGGCTATCTTGAACGCCATAGGTTCATATTGGAAACCGACGGTCAAGTCCTCAGTTGGATGAAATCCATATCAAGGAAAACTAGTCGCATTTCCAGGTGAGCTCCCAAGATTTTTAAGTTTGAAGTCCATAATATCATGGGCTTGGAGAATGTTGTGGCTGACGGGCTGCCGAATGTTTGTGAGGAATGAGAACAATCAAGGAGATATACAGCTGCTGCAAATTGGTGCTTTGAGGCCCCCGCTGACTTCATTCATTACACAAATACCTCGCCTGTTTCGTGACATTAGAAAGTTTCATGATGAGGATGAACGCCTTATAAAATTAAGGAAAGGCTATAGAAAGGAGAAACAACACTGTGATTAGTGAGACAAAGAGTTGTGTTGTAAGGTATGTGGGAGGAATGAGTTGAAATCATTATGCCCAAGAAACTGGTTCCCTTGCCGTTCTGCTACTTCCACGAATGTGGAAGGTCTGGAAGGAAATGAGACAGCAGTTTACTAGATTAAGAGTTAACCATGAGATCTGTAAGCGGAAATGGTGTTGTGAGGTGTATGCTGTTAGTAAGTCAGTACAAAATAGCAAGAGCGGATATTTGGCGTCGAAGTTATTGTAAAGACCCTTTCAGCTAGTGACATACATTTTGTGGGGCCATTGCCTAGATCGAAGGCAGGAAACAGATATATTCCAGTTTGCTTGGACAGCTTCGTCAGAATAGTCTGGTTATTATTCAAAAGAGCAGTGATCCCAGAGTTACAGTTAATTTTTAGCACAGTTGTACTCCAGAATCTATGGCGACTGATAATATGATCACATTTATCACACATAAATTTAAGCAACACAGCATATAACAACACCACCTTATTATCCGAACCCATCATATGTTGAACGTATTAATAAACACACTAGCTCCGCACTGACAGCCTGCAGCGATTACCGGAATGGATAGGATCATTCCCTCCCCCGGTAAATAATGGCGTTTAATACCACGTACCATGAAAGCCATCAGTACACATCTATGAGTTTGCTTGTGGGGTATCGGGTACCCACTCGAAACCCACTCGAACCTGCACTTTGTAGTCTATTGACGACGTTTTGTCTGAGAAGAGAAATGCTCGATGAGTGCATATATAATTGTCGTGGACGAAAAGGAATATTACGGAGACACATAAGATGAAACTATGCGCGATAATGCAGGGTGGCAACCATACGCTCACCGAGCTGGTGGCTATGATTTTGTTAAGAGTTTTCAGAGAGTCAGTATAGCCTTCTGTTTAGGAGACTCCAAATGGTCAAAGAAGTTAAGGGTCATTTCTCTCAAATTAATCTACATTCTCAGGGCCAATCTGGGTTTCTCAGCTGGTTGCCGAATTAAGGACGGGGCTGGGGGAGAAGTACGTGCATGCCACACTATTGCTTAGTGTGAGGTCAGAGGTTGGCCATACTTCCTGGAGTCTTGTGGTCTATTCTTTCTT
Organism: Schistocerca piceifrons; assembly: GCF_021461385.2. Taxonomy (NCBI): domain Eukaryota; kingdom Metazoa; phylum Arthropoda; class Insecta; order Orthoptera; family Acrididae; genus Schistocerca; species Schistocerca piceifrons. The sequence continues at coordinate 78,016,779 of NC_060145.1, read as the reverse complement.
GTTGTGGAAGTGCTTACCAGGCCGCAGTGGGGACACGGAAATGGGCACTCAGTCAGTGCACAGAGACAAACGAGGAAAGGCGTTTACTCGCCGACATGGAGGAGCGCTGCCGCAAGTTTTGAATGTGGTTTGTTTACTGGGGCAGGTCGCACACACTGAGCGATCGCAAGTCTGCTCTATCTCTTGTGGTTCCCGGAGGCAATGCAGCCTGAACTTATGGCAGTGACAGTAATGTGACTAGTCAACTAGACCACTAGGCGAGAATTTGGCCATGATGTGTGTATGCTTGCGATAAAAACAGGTATTGTGATTTAATTTATAGTTACTACTCACAGATTTTGCGCTGGTAGACTCTTTTTAAACGGTTTTCAGGGATTTGTGTGGTTCTGTGTAGGGACTGACTTATATTAGTATAAATTAATAGGCAGTTGTCTCATTATTTTCACTATTATCTATGAATGACTGTTAGCAGCATTTTAATGTTCTTCTATAATGACAAGCTCGTTTGAGTGCACTTGTTGATGCACAGTCAGCGTATTATACTTGTAAAAAGTACTACTATACTGTGTAGTTGCACTAACAAGATAAGGTTCCCTGTCGCTAATACGGAGTTGTTTCAGGGTAGTCTGTGACATTTCTTTATGTTCATGGGAGCATGAGTGGACTGATGTTCATATGTCAAAGCATATGTTATGACAGGATGAGCGCTTTGGATGCAATGGGCTATGCAAGAAATCGCTATCCTCATGGTTCTAAAAATACAAGTTTGCTGCTGATCTCTTTGTAAATTGTTAAAATTGGCATACATTTTTGTAAAATACAGTTCAATTGAAATTTTATTGGATATTAAAGCTAAGTAGTGGTAGTGATTGAAATAGGTTCTTTTAGAAGTTGTTTTTATAAATATTTCATTTTTAAAGCTGAGTAAAAATTTGAAGTTCTTGTTGTGCTAATCATTATGCTTATGCTTAATTTCTTGTGACATTAAATTCTGTGGAATTTTATTGAGCCAGAGTGTTTACAACGTTTTGCTGTCCTTAATTTGATTTCAGTTACAAGGACACGTTTAGTGTTCAAGTGAAATTGCACTTTTGTATTTATCTTGACTCAAGGTATTAATAGATAAACAAGGGTTCAAATGTTAACTTCAGGTGAATCGATCGATTTCACCATTTTCTCCTGTCCACCCAAGCCACCACACAATGGTAAGCACTCAAATATTTTTTTCATTTATCAAAATTGGTTCAATAGCGTTGTTAATGAAGAATTTTGCATCTAAATAATTTCTTCTGTATTAATTATCCTGCCTCCCAGTTACAGATTTCCTATGTACCAAATCTTTTGCTAATCATAGAGGATTTATGGTCTTTAAAGAAGTACTTTTCAAAAGAAGAGTATGCAGTTATAGTGGATAAGACGGGAAACAGTGGATCAGTTACTTACAAGAAAGTTTCTAACACGCCAAATGATACATATACTACACCTAAAAGAAAAAGAAATAACTGGAAAAAGTAACATGGAAAAATTTATAGACTTGACAAACGCTCATCAATAAAAAATAAAATACAACAATTTGAAGTTGAGGTCCAATCTCTAAACTGCACAGTAGTTTGTGTGAAGACGTAAACATGAAAACAAATATCATAAACGAAACCAGCAGCACTCTATAAATATCCTTCAGAGTACAAGCATTTTCTTGCTGGCCAATAGTACAATAAGGGTTGCTAGAACGATTGCGTCAGTAATTGACAAATAGGTCACAAATACGGGCAGGGATAAGTGTGATGCAGTTGTAAAAGATCGTTGACCAAGGGTACATTTTTGGCAAATAATAACACCAAAATCGTTTATGGAAAAACTCCCTAAACTGCAGGCCTGCAGAAGACATTTAACAGAAATTAAATTAAAAATTTTTTCTAAAGGACAATCAAATCTGTCTGGGATAAAGTGGATAGAAAAGCTAATGTAAGTGTGAAATTTTCAAAGCTCTGAACATTATCTAAACTGAACTTTGAAAGGACGTTTCAAAAAGTATCCACATCAATAACAATGTTTCAAAAAACAAATGGATAACAGTAGGTGTTAGGAAGTTATCCCAAACTCTTAAGTACCCCACTTCCATTAAAAAGTGTCATAAAGAGACAGAGTTCTTAAATTCTTGTCATAAGTGCAGAAAGAATTATAGAAAAGCACTCTTTGCCCCATGTTCCTATTCATAACGAATCATACTCCTGCTATAACATTCTCTGCTGCTGTTGATGAACCCAAGTTATATTAATATCCTCAGTGACAAAGTGTTGCCCTTTCTTCTACATCTTCATGTCGAGTATACGAAGACTGCTCCCGTCTTCCAAGGTAACAACTAAACCAGTCGCTCTTTATCTTTTAGAAAATGTGAAACACAGTATTAGGAACATTGGGTGAAATGTAGGAATCAACATAGCCGCCGTTTGGTATTTTTATGGAAACCATTCAGAACTGAATGGCTTGTGGGCTGTCTTCCCCTACACACTGTGATAGTTGTCAAGGCACACATTTTCAACATGTCCCCAATGAAGTACATCAACGCCTGTTTGCAGCTAGGGTGTCCATTTAATTATCATTTCATTTCTAGCAAAGCTGCATGGTCATCCAGGGTAACTGTTCTTTCGGGAACAGATACTACCGTCATATATAATTATTACTACCGTATGTGGTCTAATCGGCCTCCTACAGCAAGAATTCGGCACATTTTACCAATAAATGAAACGCCTTAATGGTCCAGCCAGAGGACACATAAGTCAATTTCGATGGGTTATCGCTATTTACTATGGTTCCGGTCGATGAAGTCGTGCAACAGGTGAGTGGGCCACTTGCTGTTGGGTATTCGAAGCATGTGACGTCACACCACTGCCCGGGAGTACCGGTAAACGGAATTTTGCTGCTGCAAGGGCCCGATACAGGGTGTGAATCGGACACAAAACTACGATCACCCTTGAAAATGTCCTCTGCGGATGGGGACGAAATGTTGGGTTTCAATGTGAAAGCCATTCGTCTACGGTGTAATAGCCCGGAATGTTTTATTAACTGTGAAAACTTTTCATCGCTTTTCATTAACAGCTGGTTGCCAGACTTTGCAGCCAGGAGATATTTTGTCAATATCTATATGCCATATTTTCTAGACAAAATTTCGTCACAAACAACAGCATCATATGCGAAAACGTTTTTACGGTAGTACTGTTAACAAGTAACCGTAGATAAAAATAATGTTTAGTTATATTCCAGGAAAGAAAAGAAAACATTGTTAAGAACAGATTACAGACCTCTGCGCACACGAGGTGGACACGCCTTGAGAGTGCAGGCAAACGTTTTGCCGTCATCGCTGCACCTACACGTGTTGCAGTCTTGCAGGAAGGTGGTCCCAGGTGTGCAGCTTTCTTCTACAGTAGAGGTAACAGTAAGGACATGTTTACTGCGCGTTAAATGGATTACCATTTATATGTTACGAGGAAAATAAAATTGTGAGAAGAGTAGTCTGCTGACCTGTTTGCGGTTTGGGTGGACATAACTTCAGGGTACAGGCCGCCGTCTTGCCGTCAGCACCGCACGTGCAGGTGTTGCAGTCCTGGAGGAAGGTCGTCCCAGGGGTGCACTTGTCTTCATCTGTCGTACATGTAACAGCCGGCATTAAAATGGCGTATCACTTACAACGAGGAGCCAAAACATTATGACCACCGCGCGTCTCAGCGTCGCCTGACAGCGTCGTGAGCATGTGAAAGTGTAAGAAACGTATATGAATGGAGCAGAGATGCATAGGGAATCATTCTAGAGACGACAGACGCCGCAAGTGAGGAAATCCACTGACGCAAGTGAGTGCCAGCGGCATTTTCAAAGAGGGCACAGCAACGCATGGAGCTTCAGAACACACGCCTGCCTTTCTGGAGGGAAACTGCCCCTAAAGGCAGGCTATGATCAGCGGCATGAGAATGCAGACGGCAATGGAAACCACTGCATTAAATAAACGTAAGGTGAGTCTACAGGATGTCTATCTTGTAGTTGTAAAGAGTGTCATGATGATATCTCCATTATTAAAGGTTCCGGTGTTGTTCCACATTCCGATCTCCAGGAGGGGACTGCCGAGAGGGAGGTGACCAGGAGAAAAATACTGAATAACCAACCAGAGAACAATGTTCTGCCGCCGGAGTGGCGGAGCGGTTGTAGGCGCTACAGTCTGGAACCGCGCGACCGCTACGGTCGCGTGTTCGAATCCTGCCTCGGGCATGGATGATTGTGATGTCCTTAGGTTACTTAGGTTTAAGTAGTTGTAAGTTCTAGGGGACTGATGACCTCAGAAGTTAAGTGCCATAGTGTTCTAGGCATTTGAAACATTTTGACAATGTTCTACGAGTCGGGGATTGGAACGTAAGATGTTTGAACGTGGTAGGTTCAAAAATGGCTCTGAGCACTATGGGACTTAACTGCTGTGGTCATCAGTCCCCTAGAACTTAGAACTACTTAAACCTAACTAACCTAAGGACATAACACACATCCATGCCCGAGGCAGGATTCGAACCTGCGACCGTAGCGGTCACGCGGTTCCAGACTGTAGCGCCTAGAACAGCACGGCCACTCCGGCCGGTGAACGTGGTAGGGAAGCTAGAAAATCTGAAAAGAAAAATGCAGAGGCTCAATCTAGATGTAATGGGGATCAGTGAAGTGAAAAGGAAAAAGACAAGAATTTCTGGTCAGATGAGTGTATGGTAATATCAACAGCAGCTGAAAATGGTGTAACAGGAGTAGGATTCCTTAAGAATAGGAAGGCAGGGCAGAGACTGTGTTACTGTGGTTGTTCCTATCAGGGTCTACAGCAAACCAACACCGACAACGATAGTTCAGGTATACGTGCCGACTTCGGAAGCTCAAGATGAAGAGATAGAGAAATTATATGAGGATACTGAAAGGGTAATACAGTACGTAAAGGGATATGAAAATCTAATGGTCATGGGGGACTGAAATGCAGTTGCAAGGGAAGTAGCAGAAGAAAAGGTTGCAGGAGAATGCGGGCTTGGCACGAGGAATGAAAGAGGAGAATGACAAATTACAATAAATGTCAGCTAGTAATAGCGAATACTCTCTTCAGTAATCACAAGTGGAGAAGGTATACTTAGAAAAGCCGCGAACACGCTGGAAGATTCCAGCTGGATTAAATTATGTCCCAAGAGAGATTCCGAATCACATATTGGATTGCAAGGCATATCCAGGAGCAGATGCAGAAGTACAAAAAATTTAATAATGTTGAGAGTAGATAAAAGTTTAAGAGAATTATCGGGAAATGGGATACTGAAACATTGAGGAATGAGGAGGTGAGTTAGAATTTCGCGAAATATGTGCATACCGCGATAAAGAACACCAGAGCAGGCTGTCCAGTTGGAGAAGAGTGGACATCTCTAGAAGGGGAAATAGTAGATGTTGTACAGACAAACACAGTACAAGCAAGGAAACTGCAAAGAAACCTTGGATAACCGGAGAAATACTTCAGCTGACCGACGAAAGAAGGGAGTACAAAACCGTTCATGAAAGGACAGTACTGCAGTAATATAAGTCACTTAAAAATAACATAAATCGGAATTGGCGAAACAGCTGCAGAAAAATGTGAAGAAACCGAAAGAGAAATGTTCGTCGGAAGGTCTGATTCAGTTCTTCGGTGAAATGGAGAGCAAGGGTGGCAATGTTAAAAATACAATGGAAATCCCACTATTAAACGAGAGGCAGAGCAGATGGATGGAAAAAGTACAATGAAGGCCTATAAGAGGGGTAAGAATTGTTTGATGACGTGACAGAAGCAATTTAACTTGATACGTAGGACATAAGGCATCCAGATTTAGAGTCAAAATTTAAAATAGCTTTGGAAGACTTGAGCTCAGATAAGACAGAAGGAATAGATAACAGTCCACCGGAGTTTTTGAGATCACTGAGGAAGGCGGCAACCAATCTACTGTTCAAGCTGATGTTTAGAATTTATCAGACAGGCGACATACTATCAGACTTTTGGATACGTATCATCCACACAATCCTATAGATTGGAAGAGAAGTACGAGAATTACTGCAGTAATAAGCTTAACATCTCTTGCATCCAAGTTGCTGACGACGATAATACTGAGGTGAATGAAAAAGAAAATTGAGGATTTCACTTGATAATGGAAGACAGACTGAAGAAAAATAAAGACATGTTCATAACATCTCTCGACCTTGAGAAAGCGTTCGACATTGTAAAATATTGCAGAATGTTCGAAATTCTCAAAAAAAAATAAAAAATTATAGAAGTAAGCTGGAGCAAACTACGGGTAATATGCGAGGGACGTTCAATAACTAATGCAACACAATTTTTTCTCGGTCAAGATCGGTTGAAGAAATATGGAATTTGTCGTGGGACATTGTGGAATATTCCGGCATCAGCCCTTATAGTTTCATTAGTTACATGACGTTCCCACAGGTGACGAGGCTGTACAATGGTGACGGAGGTGCGTTCCAAATAGAGAGCTGTCATTGATATTCATAGGACCTAGCAGAATGTCTGTGGACACCTAGAAGCGAAAAGAAGCATGTTGACTCGTCGGGCGAGGCGTCTGTCATCATCGTAATAACGTCGCGTAAACCTGTCCGATCTCCCGCGTGGGTGCTGATGAGCGCGCAGTTGAGCGTCCCACAAACCATCATCATCATCGTCATCATCATCATCATCATCATCATCTGCCGTCTGCCGGCCGGCAGCACACAGCTGCGACTCCTGCAATGTTGTAAACTGAAGAATAACTTCAGTGTGTTCGTTGCCACAAAAATTCACACGAACTTCTCCTTCTCCATGACAACGCAAGGTGTCACACAACTGCGGACGCGAGAGAAACGGACAAATCTCCAGTGGACCAGTGGACTCTTCTTACTCATCCACCCTATAGCTCGGATCTCTCTCTCTCTCTCGTTTTTTTTTTTTTGTTTTTTTTTTTTTTTTTTTTACGTTCGCTCCGACGTTGACTGGTAGAGTGGTACGATGTGGCCTAAGGTGGGGTAAGGCCTTCGCATTGAATGGAGGTAACGTTCATAAAAAGGGTTTCGTAGCCAAAAGAATGGGCAATAAACTGACAAAACAAAATTGCTTTCAGTAAGAAATGTGTTACATTACTTACTGAATGGTTCTCGTACAATGTGTCGAAGAACTAAGAGGGGACAGTAGGAAATGCTTCGATGTAATACATGGATGAAGTCTTTCTTTCCGACTGTTCAGTCTGTATATCAAACAAAAAATGACGGAAATACATGAAATGTTCAAGAATAGGATTAAAATTCGGGCTGAAAAGATATTCTTAATAAAGGTGAAGACAAATTACTAAACCTGTTGAATGGAATAATCAGTGTAGTGAGTACAGACGGAAATACATGAAATGTTCAAGAATAGGATTAAAATTCAGGCTGAAAAGATATTCTTAATAAAGGTGAAGACAAATTACTAAACCTGTTGAATGGAATAATCAGTATAGTGAGTACAGAATATGGAAATAGAATAAACCGAAGAAAGACGTATGGAATCAAAATAGCCCATTACGGACGAAGCAAAGAGGATATAAAACATAGACCAACATAGACAACATAGACAAAGAGGCGTTCTTTGCCAAAAGAACTCCATTACTATTAAACATAGGCCTTAATCTGAGGAGGAAATTTCTGAGAATGTATGTTTGGAGGGCAGCATTAGCATCACTGACACTGACAAAACCAGAACAGAAGAGAATCAAATCCTTTGAGACGTGAAGGTAAAGAAGAACGTTGAAAGTTAGGTGGACTTATAAACCAAGTAGCAGCCATGTTCTCCGTAGAATCGATCCACAAAGGAACATATCGCAAAACACTGACAAGAAGGCTGGCTCAAATGCCTCTGAGCACTATGGGACTTAACATCTGAGGTCATCAGTCCCCTAGAACTTAGAACCACCTAAACCTAACTAACCTAAGGACATCACACACATCCATGCCCGAGGCAGGATTCGAACCTGCGACCGTAGCGGTCGCGCGGTTCCAGACTGTAGCGCCTTGAACCGCTCGGCCACTCCGGCCGGCCTGACAAGAAGGGACGTGATAACAGAACATGCGTTACGATGTCAATGGATAACGTCTGCAGCACTGGAGGGGAGCCGGAAAGGGTATAGTTACAGAAGAAGACAGACTCTGGAATAGATTCAACAAATAAATGAGGACATTGATAGCAAGAGCGGCCCCGAGATGAAGAGGTTGTCACAGGACGAGAATTCATAGCGGGCCGCATCAAACCAGTCGGAAGACTGATGACAAAAAAAAAAGTGAGTTTGAATATGGAAAGATTTATATGGCCCGGAACGTGAGAAGGAGTATCACGTAAATGGCGAAGATGGTCTGCTGCTCGTGTGCTACAGTCACGCACATCTGTCGAAAGTGACTAAAGGATGGTGAAACCACGAGTGGTTAACAAGGTGTTCGACGTTCAAGTCGCATCACAGAACGTGAAAGCTGGAGGCTTTCCCTCTCTGCAAAGCAGAACTGACGGCGATCTAAGGCAGATACGGAGCAGTGTACAATGCATGCATAGGTGTTTCGCCGCACACCCTTCAGCAGCTCCATTGTCGAATACGTGTAATGCAGGAGATGACTTCTACTTCTTCCCATGTTGGCCAAATGACACCGTCGGTTTCGGTGACAGGTCACGGGACCGTCGAGATTGGGCCGTGGATCAATGGAAACTTGTCTGGCAGGATGAATCGCGTTTCTTTTTACATCAGGTCGTTGGAAGTCCTTGACCTATACGTAGACATCTGGTAAAAGAACATGTGAACTCCATGCTTGCAGAATTGCGACTGTGTTGGTTTACAGAGATAGATCAACGCTGTGCTAAGCAAGGAGTCATAATGTTTTGGCTCATCCGTTTACTTATATATTGTAAGAGAAAACGAAGATAGCACGATGAACAGTACGCTGACCTGCCTGTGCGCCAGGTGAACATGCTTTCAGGGTGCACGCTGACGTTTTCCCATCAGGTCCACAGGTACACGTGTTACAGTCCTGCAGGAAAGTCGTTCCAGGTTTGCAGCTGTCTGCTGTAGAGGCAGTAGTAAGCACAAGGTTACAATGCACTGAAATGGCGTACCAATTACATACTGGTTGAAGAAATCCACTGACCTCCCTGCTCGCGAGGAGGACATGCCTTGAGAGTACACGCTGACGTCCTACCGTCAGGGCCACAGGTACAGGTGTTGCAGTCTTGTAGGAAGGTAGTCCCAGGGGTGCACCTGTCGTCATCTGCTGTAGAATTAACAGTGAGCACAAAATTAGGGTCTGTACTGAGTTTCTTCGTCCAACTTAAAGCTTACTGTAAACAGTGAAGATGAAATGTCAATATCTACATCCCCAAAACATCTGTACTCGGGTAGCCAACATGGGTGGTGAAAGGTACATAGCGTACCATACCCACCCTGTAACGATACAAGTATCATTACCACTTTGTATAAACTGTTCCATTTCAATAATAAAAAAAAAATTCATTCGGAGCTTGGTATTACGAGCATCAGCCGTACATAGATGGATCAGAATATGTTGAAGGCAGTGAGCTCTCAGAACAAGCACTTTACGCTTCTGCCATCCACTAGCAACAGCGATAAACTGAGCTAACATAGCAGTGTACAATGCTGCTGTCAGACAGGTAAAAGAGCAATATTAAATTGTAGATATATTTTTGAACTTTACTGTTTAAATAACGATTTGTGTATTGTTACACGTATTTTGCAAACCTGTTTTTATCATTGTAATTGTTGTGGACTGTAAATACAGAGTCATGATGTTCAAATGTGTGTGAAATCTCATGGGACTTAACTGCTAAGGTCATCAGTCCCTAAGCTTACACACTACTTAACCTAAATTATCCGAAGGACAAACACACATACCCATGCCCGAGGGAGGACTCGAACCTCTGCCGGGACCAGCCGCACAGTCCGTGACTGCAGCGCCTTAAACCGCTCGGCTACAGAGTCACGATTTTAGTTTTAAGACATAAACAGTAGGGACTTCCCCACGGGAGTGTTTTGGAGGCAAAATTACAGCCCTTTTGCTCACTAGAACATTCTCTAAATAGAAGTGAAACACAGTCTCGAGATAAATGTGAAACGGTGAAGACGTACATTACGTTGTGGTGAACAAAATTGAGCATAATTGTTGTAAAAGCCTCGGATGGACGAGATAAAGTTGCTACTAATAATTCACCAATTCCTTTAAGCTGCTCTTATGCAAGGAAGTAGAGGTGGCTCTATATTTTGTGGGCCAGTTAGCTTGATGTTGTTTGCTGGCTTACGGCACGTATTACGTTACAGCAAGATCTATTGTGTTGGCCAAGTATGATGATGGAATGTGCTATGACATCTAAGCCATAATTAAAAGCTGCTAATTCATCATACTGTAGAAATTCTCCTAAGAGGCTATAATCAATGCTCATCACCTGTGAAGGCACTAAGATATATTTTTTATTGGTGCAGTTCAGTGTATAATAGCTTTCATACTAGGACGACGTATTGTAAAAGTCATTACCTTCTTTCGCTTTCTTGTGAAGATCTTTGAGTTGGGTATAAATATAACATGTTCTAAATGTAAATTGCTGGTATAACTAAATAAAACACCGCAGTGTTGACAAAGAATCCTTACCAGCTATTTCGCTCTAAATATTACCTCAAACTGGGCGTACTGTTGCAGAGGAAGAGACCAAAAGGTACTTCACAGTTTTACTTACCTACAACAGAAAAATACTATGGTACCACTTCGTCTACACGATTTCATAAATTCATTTTTGTATGGCGAATGTAACTTCCAGTTTCACAAATTGCAGAATATGGTGTTTTTTGCTTAGTGAAAGTATAATCACATCATTGCAGTCTTGTTTCGACATAAAGTGTAATGTTTTAATAATCATTACAAAGCGTATTTCTATACAGCATGATCAGATATTGTAAAGTAATATGAAAGTAATTATTACAAGGTACACTACTAACAAAAGCACCACCACAGAAGTTAAGCATCTTCATTACTTATCAGGTTATTTTTACTGAATATCTCACTGTACATTTATTTATAAGTGTAACATATTTGCAATAGAGGTGCTTGGTGCAGATGAAAGTATTATTTTTTCCACCAATCAACTCAGTAGATGTATGGTGTCCATGTTACTCAGTTCGCAGTGTAACATCGTCATCTCAAAGTGTCGGCCATTAATATTTCTACCCTCCTCCTCAGGTTTTTTAGTAACGTTAGTTTGTCGATTCCTTTAATCAAAATTCTGTTGGTGTGGTAAGACTCAAACTCTGCGTTCTAGACAGAGATTAGTAAAGTGAATGCTGATTACTTACTACACGCAAGTGTCCACCCACAAACATTTACGAAAACGGTTGATGCTCACGATCAGTTATAAGCGAATACATATCCACATTAGGATAAAATTTGTGAGGCATCGCAATCTACGCCCGTATGATTCGCGAGATGCATGAAGGAGAAACACTTCAAACGGTTTGGCTAGAAACAGATCTGATCCTCTCTGCCGTGTTGCCAAAGAGACAGGAATTACCAACCACGCTGATATTGTCGTGACAACGATTAATAATGGCAAAATGTTCTCCAAGAAACATAGGGGAGTATATCTGTTTTTTAATCGTTCAGTTTGATACAATTACTGCGTTATCATCCACCATTATCGTTTGTAGAACAATGGTGGGACACTAGAGCGCTTACAAAACAAACAACGTGACAAATTCGTTTTTCTAAAAGCCTCGCAAATTGAAACAAGTTGGAACAGCGTAGCGCGCGTTAAAGAAAGTACATGTGGAATCAGTTCCTTAAAAACGGATTTGGCAAAGCAAGTTTCACTCCCTCACGCCGTGATATCTTTTCTATTGACAACATTCAACACTTCAAGTACTTAAGCTCATCCGCGAGCTTCAAACTTTTCAGTATAACGGCGCATCCAATTAGGTACTAACTATTCTGCAATTAAATAGTGTAATTTATTTTTAAGAGCTCTCAGTTATCAAATATTGTACAACATCGATCACCCGATGGAAATGAGTGCCATTAGACATTTGAAGCATAAGATGCGAAGGTAGTGAGGAGAGTTTCATACATAGAAGCAATGAGGTCAAGTAGTTTCAGATTCAAACCTTATAGATTCTTCACAAACGCAATATCTATTGTTAATTAAGAACAGAAAAGGAAAGTTGAAAATACATGAAGTGTTATACTAAATTTAAGAATGTGGACAAACAGCCGAAGGTATAAACTTAATTTAGAAAATGAAGAGCTGACGGTCAGCTAGACAGGAAGTATTTTGAGGCTGAACAGTGCTGGACCTAGCGCTGTGGAAGTGCTTGCTTGTGGAACGCCATGGAAGATCTGTGTGAATTTGTGCCAGGGGTTGGCGCTGTTGGAGGGGCAAGTATGTCGAGGTGGAAGACTCACCCACGGCGCAGGGAACCGCCACTAGCGCTAGGAGCTACCAGAGAGGCCGATGCTACGATCTAGCCAGACCTCATAATGGTTAAAGAGTTTAACGCTCGGTTTGACTGTAACATGGTCTACCTAACAAGTTTTAGAAGTTAAATATGGTTCCCATTCGCATACCAAAGTTGAAAGTTGCGACGCTATCACTCTGAAAGTGGTCACTGTCGAATACGGACAGGAAACTAACAGTGACCAACGACTATGTACGCAATGTTCCCGTGTTCTTTTTCTGTCCCTCCAAGGTTTGCATAATACAGTTACTTTCTCAATCCTGAAAGCTGGCTATGAGTTTAGACGAACATCTCTCTCAAAGGGAAGTAATCTAACTTCATCCCGTCCTTCCAAACTGTGTAATTTTTTCTAACAATAGTCATTCGCGCGTAGAGTTTGGTGCTGACGAGACATCACAAGTAAGTGGGTCCAAGCGATACCACGTGACGATCACAGTAGACCAACAGCGACTCATTTCAGTCCACTCATCCGCCTACCTCAAGAAATCAAATCAGCCATACAAACTGTTCAATGTATTTAAATTGTGTTTTTCGAGAAACTGTTAATTACATAATAATAACTCAGATTGCTTGACAACTCAAACATAGTGAAGAAACCAATGATTTTGAGTAACATAAGGAAATTTGTTGTGGTAGTTGTGATAAAATTTTCGTGCAACGTAATATACTGAAGTGCCAGAGAAACTGCTATAGGCATGCGTATTGAAATACAGAGATACATAAACAGGGAGTACACGGCGCTGGGGTCGGCAACGTCTATATAAGACAGCAAGTGTATGGCGAAATTGTTAGATCCGTTATTGCTGCTACCATGGCAGGTTACCAAGATTTAAGTGACTCTGAACGTGGTGTTATAATCGGCGCACAAGCGATGGGGCTCAGTATCTCCAAGGCAGCGATGGTGTGGGGATTTTCCCATACGACCATTTCATGAGCATACCGTGAATATTAGGAATCCAGTAACACATCAAATCTCCGACATCTCTGAAGCCGGAGATAGATCCTGCAAGAACGGGACCAACGATGACGGAAGAGAATCGTTCAATGTTCAGATGGCTCTGAGCACTATGGGACTTAACATCTGAGATCATCAGTCCCCTAGAACTTAGAACTACTTAAACCTACTTAACCTATGGACATCACACACATCCCTGCCCGAGGCAGGATTCGCACCTGCGACCGTAGCAGCTGTGCGGTTCCGGACTGAAGCGCCTAGAACAGCTCGTCCACAACGGCCGGCTCGTTCAATGTGACAGAAGTGCAGCCCTTCCGCAAATTGCTGCAGATTTCAATGCTAGGTCATCAACAAGTGTCAGCGTGCGAACGATTCAACGGAACATCATCGACATGGGCTTTCGGAGCCGAAAACCAACCCGTGTACCCTTGATGACTGCACGACACAAAGCTTTATACCTCGCCTGGTCCAGTCATATACTGATACTTGACTGTTGATGACTGGAAACATGTTGTCTAGTCGGATGAGTCTCGTTTCAAATTGTATCGAACGGATGGACGTGTACTGGTATGGAGGCAACCCCTTGAATCCACAGACCCTGTATGTCAACAGGGAACTGTTCAAGCTGGTGGAAGCACTGTAATGGTGTGGGGCGTGTACAGTTGGAGTGATATGGGACCCGTGATACGTCTAGACACGACACTGACAGGTGATATGTACATAAACATCTTGCCTGATGGCCTGTATCTATTCATGTCCATGGTGCATTCCGATAGACTTGGGCAATTCCAGAAGGATAATGCGACACCCCAAACGTCCAGAACTGCTACAGAGTGGCTCCAGGAACACGGTTCTGAGTTTAAACACTTCCGCTGGCCACCAAACCCCCAGGCATAAACATTATTGAGTATATCTGGGATGCCTTGCAACTCTCTGTTCAGAAGAGATCTCCACGCCCTCGTACTCTAACGAATCCCTGCAGGGTTCATGGTGTCATTCCCCTTCAGCACTACATCAGACATTAGTCGAGTCCATGCCACGTCGTATTGCGCACTTCTGCGTGCTCACTGTGGCCCTACACGACATTAGGCAGGTGTATCAGTTTCCTTGGCTCTTCAGTACAGCAAAAACTTCGTACCTAAGCAAGATTTATTTCTAGTGAACACCTTTCTTCCTATCGGTAACAGATATTCACGACTGCAATAAAATATTTTCTGATTGATTGCTCTCCATACGATACAGTATCTTAAATGTGTTTTCACATCTGTAAGAAATCTATATTTCGAATATTGTAACCAGTTTATTGACACTATAAAATTTCCTATCATGAGTTGAGAATCAATAACAAATAAATACTGTTCTAGGATAATAGGTTTCACTGGGGACCAATTCGAAGTTTCTATCACATGTGCGGAAATGGAGCTACCGTGTAATATTCTAGTTTAAATAAGACTGATTTGGAAAGTAACATTTATTTACACAGCAGATAAAGTTCAGAAATAATACAGTCCCACAAAATCTTAGACCAGATTTTAATGCAGCACGAAATGTAAAAAAGATGAGCCACTTTAATCACAAATTCTCAATACTTTTACGTTCCGCAAATAAATTCACCTATTTTATTTTGCTAAGATATCAAACGTGGTTGATGATATAGTGGACCCAAGTATGGTTACTACATTCAAACAAATTTCTTTTAAGTTAATATTAATATAAATGAAAATACGGCTGGCCTTCAGGCAGCTTAGTTACATTATTAAATGCATTTTTATACTAGGCTTTGCTAAATCACAACCCTTAAACTTCTGAGGAGACGGCTGTCTACGAAAAGATTTTGGGTGGACGCCGAGAGTCACTTCGCTGATCTTCTGACAGCTGACGCAAGCCTAAGACACTTTTACTTTATGTGAATGCCAACCAAACGTAGGTTGACAACAGTATAAAAAGGTGTTGGAGGTCACTCATGAGTCGTGAGCAACTTCTGTGACTTATTTAGAAAGCTATGAAGACACGGTTTAGTATTCACATTGCACAAAGTTACAAAACCCGAGAGCCCATGTTAATCTCGAGACTGGGAATCGGACACAGACGTCTGTTTTCTGTTGCTGGTGCGGAGCAAATTTATGGTCTTGTTGCAGTTTGTTAACAAAGCCAGTGCTATGTCCCACTCCGCCATAGCTTCCCAACTGGTTCTATAAAGTAACAATTGACACAGTACGAACGATACGAAATACTACCTGGCGAAAGAAAACTGAATTGACACAGAAGCCTATTGGCCGAGATAAAGATTACATTCCCAAATGTCGAAAAAAACAGGACTACAACTGAGTTGTGGAAGGTGAGTTGTCAAATATATTTTAGCCAGAGCAGTATAGTCGTATAACATGAAAAATAATCTTAGATCAGAAGTTGTGACCAGCTTGCAATGGACAGTCTGTAGATAAGACTGCTCACTCTGAAATTACATCGATTCTCATTTCGGTTGCTGTGAGACATTGTTTTACTTATCTCAAATGGCATTGGTCTACACAGAGTCAATAGTAGAGAGGGGAATGGTAAATTCTCAAATGTTTTTCAGTGTGACCACAGAGGAAGGGCGTTAATATACAACAAGAACAGTAGTTGTACCTGGACTCTTCCCTGGGACACACGTCAAGTTACTTCTAAGTCTGTCGATTATTTTCGATCCGAGACAACATGGTGCGTCTTCCCTACCAATAAATCCTCAATCTAGTGACAAATCTTGTTTGTCCTTTATTTGATAGATTTTTGTGTGCTACTAACTGAAATGCTTTCCGAATGTCAAGATATACTGCAACTCCTAATTTGCCCTGATCAATGGCCTTCAGATTGTCATTTCAGAAATGTGCGAGTTAAGTTTCGCATTAGCGATGTTTCAGAATTCATGTCGGTTCGCAAGGAGAAGGTCCTTTTCTTCATGACACCTCATTACCATTGGGTTCAGCATGTTCCCAGATTTTAAAACATATACTTATCAGAGATACTGGACGGTAGTTTTGTGGATCACGGCTGTTACCCTTCATGTAGGTGGTACACGCGATTACTTTCAACTTTTTTGTTAGAGAGATGTACGCCATATTATCGCTAAAATGGGACTGACACTCAACTGCAAATTCTGTATAGAATCTGAAAGAGATTCCATCGTGAGCTGGATCTTTTTTCAGTTTCAGCGATTTCAGATGTTTCTCAAAGCTAGTGTAATCGTTTATTACCTGTTTCATTCACATTTGCAATACTACCAGAATGACACTGGGACAGTACTCCTTATGTTCCTTTGTAATCCCACATTGCAAAACGGGGCTTGAGTGTACGTAAACTTATAATTCTCCCACGTAGGGGACATCACACTTACATTGATCCTCGGCAATGTAACGCCTAGAATCGGTTTGCCCTCTGAATCCGTATTATAGTGAGAAACTATGAACAGCATGGGAAGATGAGCAGTTGAGTAAACTCATAAATTTGTACGTTGTACAGTACTTTGAGTCTAAAAAAGGGAGAACAAATGGTTCAAATGGCTCTGAGCACTATGGGACTTAGCTGCTGAGGTCATCAGTCCCCTAGAACTTAAAACTACTTAAACCTAACTAACCTAAGGACAACACACACATCCATGCCCGAGGCAAGATCCGAACCTGCGAGCGTAGCGGTCGCGCGGCTCCAGACTGTAGCGCCTAGAACCGCTCGGCCACTCCGGCCGCCAAAGGGAGAACATTTCCCTCTCTAGCTGTAACTAGGTATGAGACAGTTCCCGAACTGAAGCGCTATTTCGTTTTTTATGTTACTACGAAAGGTAAATCATGTCGGAATCGCAATTACAGAGTGTACAAAGCTGTTTCATATTATGTACAGCATAAACGCAAAAAATTGCAGACTCGGGATTTAGTTTTTTTTCTGTTGTGGCCTTCAGTTTCATGCTGCCCTACACGCGGCTTTATCCAGTGCAAGCTTCTTCATCTCCGAATCACTGCTGCGACCTACATCCACTTGAACCTGTTTACTGTTTTCACTCCATCCTTCTCTCTACAGCTTTGATCTCTCACACTTCTCCCATCACCAAACCGTCGATTCCTTATTGCCTCATGATATGTTCTGTCAAAACCGATTCCTCCTTTTAGCCATGAACTGCCACACATTTCTTTTCCCACCTTTTGGCTCAATACCTTCTCAGTAGTTATTCGATGTAGCCAACTGATCTCCAGCATTCTTCTAGCACTTCGATTCAAAAACTTCTATTTTCTTCTTGTCTGAATTGTTTATCGATCACATTTCACTTCTAATCATGGCTAAAATCCATACAAATACCATCAGAAAAGACTTCCTAACACTTGCATTTATAAAATTTTGTATTCGGGCGGATCCATGGCCTCTAGATGCCTAATAAATGTAAACATAGTCCGTAGTAGGCTGTAATGCGATGTTTATTTAGTCCTACGATTAGCTAATTTCGACTAAGCGTCATTGTCAAGCACGTTTGTAACATCTATATTTCACGCATTTTCAAATCAATCTCAATTAAAAGTAAAAAGTAGCCATATTCCATCATTTTACGAAAGGATCCACACTTCGGTGACATCTTTTAAGGTCGCATTCTGAACTTTGCTGTACGTACAACAACATGGTAACTCGCCGTGTTCTTGTACATGAAGTTCAGAGTAAAAGTTCTTAAAAGGTGTCACTGTACTGTGGGTCCTTTCTTAAAATGACGGAACATGGCTACTTTTTACTTGTAATTAAGAGTGATTTGAAAATGACGTGAAATACAGATGTTACAAATGTGGTTGACAATGATGCTTAGTCGAAATTAGCGAGTGTTACGATTAAATAAACATCACATTACAGCCTACTAAGAATCATATTGACATTTATTGCTTAAATTTATGTATGATATTAACAAATTTCCACCTTCTCCAGTTGTTCTCCTCCAATAATTATTACGTTACTTGGTTTATCTTTCTTTCTAGCAAATTGGAAGAAATGAGAAAGAGATCAGTGAACCTGGCAGACAGGCAGAAACATTCCACTATTAAGAGCCTGGTTTGGAACAAAGACATCCCACAACATAGTAAAGAAGTACTACACGGAAGTTACTACATCCCATAACTGGTCTATGCATGTAAAACATGGATAATGAAGAGAAGAGATGCTGCCATATTACAGGCATGAAAAATGAAGTTCCTCGTCAGTAGGGTAGGATTAACAAGGAGAAACAGGACGAGGAATAAAAGGGAAAGGGAAAAATCGAAAGATAAACTCTAGCAGAGCAGAATAGAAACATCAAGGCTAAGATGGTACCAGCACTTAACGAGAATGAAAAACATGAGGATGCCAAAGAAGACAAATGAAATGGGGATGCAAAGGAAACGACCAAGAGCAAGACCAACTGATAGAAAGCTGAAAGATGTGGATGAGTATGTTGAAAAAAGAGGCGAGGACTGGACCAGAGTGAATACAAAAAAGATGATGGAAAAACCGGACTCGATGCCGAAGCTTGTATTCCAAACAGGCCCAACTTGGAGCAGGGAACTGTTCAAGATGATGATGAATACAAAATTCCTCATTTTCGAAACTTTTTTAATTGCTGTTTACAACCTGCGTTTATTTTCCCCTCCACTGCGAACATCATCGATTATTTTTGTGGCCAAATACCGAAACTCTCATTTCCTAATATAATTCCCTCAGAATCGCCCGATGAAATTCGAATGCATCCCATTACCCTTGTTTTCTTCTTTGTTTGATGGCCATCTTACAATCTCTTTACAAGGCACTATCCATTTCGTTCAGCTACTCTCTCAAGTCAATTACCATATCTGAAATAATTACAACGTCATCGGGAAGCCGCAAAACTTCCTTCTCTGTGAACTTTGATTCCCTTTCCAAATCTTTCCTTCGTTTACCTCACGGCTTGCTCACAGATGGAACAATACTGGGGTAGATTACAGTCCTGTCTCACTGCCTTCTCGACCTCTGTTTCCATTTTATGTATTTGGACACATGCATTTGCAGTGTGGCATCCTTTCCTGTTGTAAACACGGCTGTTCGCGTCACTGTTGAATTGTTTCGTATATATTTCTCAGACGGCGCGCTGATAACTCCTTGGCATTCGGTACTTAAAATGGACGTAGGCTAATTCTGATGTTTCGGCAATAAACTTTATTGCTTACATTATATTTGATGTTAGGTGTGTAGCAGTAACATTTGTTTTTATTTTTTCGCGCAGATTTGAAATGAACATAGCACAAGATTTTGCAGTGGGAATCATGGTGCCATTATCTATTTTAAAAAGGAAGCACGGCCAAACAAAACTTATGTTGATATGGTTCATTAATTGGGCGATAACTACCATTTTCTAGTCCATTATCAAGAATTTCGTTGCTGCATTTAAACCAGCGTATTTAAGCGCCGAAGGTGAAAAGAGCCCTGGAAGGCCAACTCAAGTCACAGCCTCGGAAACCGAAGATGCTGTTCATTCCATGATCCTGGATTATCGGAGGATAAATGCTAGAAAGAAAGCAGAAACCCGTTACATATCCTGAGAACGTGTTGGTCACATTATTCATATTTTGGACATAAGAAAGTTCTCAGCCATATGGGTTCTCAAATGTCTTTATGAAGACCAGATGCTGTTCATTCCATGATCCTGGATTATCGGAGGATAAATGCTAGAAAGAAAGCAGAAACCCTTTACATATCCTGAGAACGTGTTGGTCACATTATTCATATTTTGGACATGAGAAAGTTCTCAGCCATGTGGGTTCTCAAATGTCTTTATGAAGACCAAAAACGTCAACAAATAATTGCTTTGCAGTCAATTTTGGTGCAGTTCCTATGGATTCTGTTGGATTTTTGGATCATCTCGTCACCATGGATGGAATAGGGCTATAGACGTATGATTCAGAGACCGAAGAAAGTCCAAAGCATGGAGACAGAGTTGTCCCCACGTCCAAAAAAGTGTGAAACTCTATGATCAGTAAACAATGTAGCCATAGGCTTCCGAGGCCGTTGTCACAGTGGATAAAATACTTCTGGGCATGTGACCACACTGTCACTGTGTAAAATCCTCCGACGTTTCGGCCACAGTTGCAAATGGCCTACGTTTTTGCTACCCTAAGGAACCTGAGGAACTCTGAAAAAGAAAGGAAAACTGTAGTGGTGGTCGAAACGTTGGAGAATTTTACACATTGACAATGAGGTCACATACCCAGAAGAATTTTATTGATTATCACCATCCTAGTTGCTCGTATTGATCCTTTGAGATAAAAATAGAACCCTACATACTGACTACTTACAACATGGTAAAACCATGACGGCAAAGTACTCTGCTGAACTTCTCGACAAACTGACGAAACACTTCATTTACAAATATCAAGGAAATCTGCGAAAAGGTGCAAGACTACACCTCAAATGGCGGCCATCAGGCTGCAAAATACGTTAATGTTCGCTTTTAAATCTTTAAATATCCACCCTATTCACTTTATCTTCTACCCTCCGCCGGCCGGGGTGGCCGCGCGGTTCTAGGCGCTACAGTCTGGAACCGCGCGACTGCTACGGTCACAGGTTCGAATCCTGCCTCGGGCATGGATGTGTGTGATGTCGTTAGGTTAGTTAGGTTTAAGTAGTTCTAAGTTCTAGGGGACTGATGACCTCAGAAGTTACGTCCCACAGTGCTCAGAGCCATTTGAAACTTTTTCTTCTCTCCCCGCCCACCGCCTCCTCGTATGTACTGATGTTCTGTTGTTTTATTTTACTCAACAATAGGTTTATACTAGGAGCACAAATGAGCAACAAATTGATATGATCATTGAAGTCCTGAAAAAACGAACAGCGTGTTGCTGTTATTATTGTGGTCTTCAGTCCAGAGACTGGTTTTATGCAGGTCTCCATGCTACTATGTCCAGTGCAAGCCTCTGCAATTTACATCCTTCTGAATCTGCTTAGTGTACTCGTCTCTTCGTCTCCCTCTACGATTTTTACTCTCCACGCTTCCAATACAAAATTGGTGATCCCTTGATGCCTCAGAACGTGCCTACCAACCTTTCTTCTAGTCAATATGTGCCACAAATTCCTCTTCTCCCCAGTTCTATTCAGTACCTCCTCATTAGTTACGTGATCTATCCATCTAATCATCAGCATCCTTCTGTAACACCACATTTCGATAGCTTCTATTCTGTTCTTGTCTAAACTAGTTACCGTCTATGTTTCACTTCCATAAATGGCTACACTCCATACAAATACTTACAGAAAAGACTTCCTGACACTTAAATCTATAACCGATATTAACAAATTTCTCTTCTTCAGAAACGCTTGCCTTGCCATTGCCAGTCTACATTTTATACCCTCTCTACTTCGACCGTCATCAGTTATTTTGCTCCTGAAATAGAAAAACTCATTTACTACTTTAAGCGTCTCATTTTCTAATCTAATGCCCTCAGCATCACCCGAGTTAATTCGACTACATTCCATTATCCTCGTTTTGCTTTTGTTAACGTTCGTCTTATACCCTCCTTTTGTGAAGACATCGTTATTTGCGATAGATATATATTTATCATGTTTTTTATTTCCTTTTTTCCGTCTGCTCATATATCTTTCATGTTGTAGCGCATTTTTCGTTTGTCCTGTAATATAGAGATAAAATTGTTTTCTAGATTTAATATGTACACTCCTGGAAATGGAAAAAAGAACACATTGACACCGGTGTGTCAGACCCACCATACTTGCTCCGGACACTGCGAGAGGGCTGTACAAGCAATGATCACACGCACGGCACAGCGGACACACCAGGAACCGCGGTGTTGGCCGTCGAATGGCGCTAGCTGCGCAGCATTTGTGCACCGCCGCCGTCAGTGTCAGCCAGTTTGCCGTGGCATACGGAGCTCCATCGCAGTCTTTAACACTGGTAGCATGCCGCGACAGCGTGGACGTGAACCGTATGTGCAGCTGACGGACTTTGAGCGAGAGCGTATAGTGGGCATGCGGGAGGCCGGGTGGACGTACCGCCGCATTGCTCAACACGTGGGGCGTGAGGTCTCCGCAGTACATCGATGTTGTCGCCAGTGGTCGGCGGAAGGTGCACGTGCCCGTCGACCTGGGACCGGACCGCAGCGACGCACGGATGCACGCCAAGACCATAGGATCCTACGCAGTGCCGTAGGGGTCCGCACCGCCACTTCCCAGCAAATTAGGGACACACTTGCTCCTGGGGTATCGGCGAGGACCATTCGCAACCGTCTCCATGAAGCTGGGCTACGGTCCCGCACACCGTTAGGCCGTCTTCCGCTCACGCCCCAACATCGTGCAACCCGCCTCCAGTGGTGTCGCGACAGGCGTGAATGGAGGGACGAATGGAGGCGTGTCGTC
This sequence comes from Schistocerca piceifrons, assembly GCF_021461385.2. NCBI lineage: Eukaryota > Metazoa > Arthropoda > Insecta > Orthoptera > Acrididae > Schistocerca > Schistocerca piceifrons. Next base: position 77,993,898 of record NC_060145.1, on the reverse strand, counting down.
TTCAGCGATGAGAGTCGATTCTGCCTTGGTGCCAATGACGGTCGTGTGCGTGTTTGGCGCCGTGCAGGTGAGCGCCACAATCAGGACTGCATACGACCGAGGCACACAGGGCCAACACCCGGCATCATGGTGTGGGGAGCGATCTCCTACACTAGCCGTACACCACTGGTGATCGTCGAGGGGACACTGAATAGTGCACGGTACATCCAAACCGTCATCGAACCCGTCGTTCTACCATTCATAGACCGGCAAGGGAACTTGCTGTTCCAACAGGACAATGCACGTCCGCATGTATCCCGTTCCACCCAACGTGCTCTAGAAGGTGTAAGTCAACTACCCTGGCCAGCAAGATCTCCGGATCTGTCCCCCATTGAGCATGTTTGGGACTGGATGGAGCGTCGTCTCACGCGGTCTGCACGTCCAGCACGAACGCTGGTCCAACTGAGGCGCCAGGTGGAAATGGCATGGCAAGCCGTTCCACAGGACTACATCCAGCATCTCTACGATCGTCTCCATGGGAGAATAGCAGCCTGCATTGCTGCGAAAGGTGGATATACACTGTACTAGTGCCGACATTGTGCATGCTCTGTTGCCTGTGTCTATGTGCCTGTGGTTCTGTCAGTGTGATCATGTGATGTATCTGACCCCAGGAATGTGTCAATAAAGTTTCCCCTTCCTGGGACAATGAATTCACGGTGTTCTTATTTCAATTTCCAGGAGTGTAACTGGAAATTATTTCTTTTTTGTAAATAGATAAATGATTAGAGTTTATTGATTGTGGAAAACTTTAATTCTTTTGTTTATCGTTTACTGTAATAAATTTGGTAGAAAATAGTTCTGTAAAGATATATGTAATTTACTGTGATGTTGTATAAACTGTGGGCGAGAGTATTGAGAGAGAGCAATATCGATAGTCGATCCAACAATGCGGGGGGTGTGTTTTTAGGTAGCTAGAGAGGCGGACACATGTTTCACTGTGGGAGTCGTGACTTACGAGCTGGTGAAGATTGACTTTAGTGGCAAGCGATGTACGTTTTTAATGAGTGTTTTATACCAGGACGTGATATGATAATAGTAAGTGTAGAAACTGGGCGAAGTAAATATTGATACTGTGCCGTGAGACGAAGTAACTATGACAACGCAACCGAGAATGGACAGTATTGCAGTTCTGAGTCTGTGAAATGAACTACGCTTGTATTTTGACTGTGTTTTCGTACACTCAAGTACTGTGAACTTACGTATTTATTCGCGTTTCGATGAACTACCGGACGCCTATAATCAGTAACAGTCGTTCTGAACTTATGCGAACTGTATATTATGTGTGAGTACATTCCCGCCCAGGACGGTTTTTCGCGATCGCGGCACTCATAATACGAATTGACTTTCTACAGAATTCGCGGTCGGCAAGTTTTATAAACTGTGTGTGGTTTAAGTAAACTTAAATTGTGTGCGCCAGAAACATTAAAACTGTGCACATACAGACATCTGTAACAACAATTACATCGACCAGCTTGTGGCATGCAAAACGCCACTGTAATCAGATTTGCAGCTTAATAAATACCACCGCCCGCCCGATTACAGGAAAAATCATCAGTTGCAATCACACGACCGTGGGAGCAGATCTCAGCGTTTCACCAGGACCAGCCAGCTGCCGTCGATATCGCGACCATGGTCACAACACACAAGATAAGATTTAAAAGCAGCGCTCTCCTCTCGAAGACTCAAAATTATTGCAAACAATTTTAATTTGTAATTTCTTTTCCTTTTGGCTGACATTCACGTAACGTTTGTCTTCTTTAGAAAAAAAGTGTTCTCCAGGAAGTGGTGTGTTCTATGTAGACATTGTTGACTTTCTTAAGCAGTAGCCATTTTCCTTTTAATTATTTCCATTTTTTTTTACATTTTGAATCCGATGCCGCTGCATGTATATTTTTTATAACTTTTGGAGGGTATGTGTCTAAATTTGTGTGCCGTAACATTTACTAGAAGTATGGTAATGTTTTGCTACTTGGACAAGGGCGCCCACCAGTAATTTCTTAAACGTCGACCAATGACAGTGAAGCTCGTTTGCTATTGGTGCTAACATTCTATAGTGGGTAATTCAAAGTTGAGTAGCTGTTAAACCACACGGGTTCTGATTATTTTGAATGAGAGTCGTGTAAAATTGAGAGTTCATAACTCAACTTTGGTATTCTTTTGTTTATTGATCTTAGAATCAAATTGTTTTTTGTCAATGTCATTAAATCTTATTTGATATGGTTATTCTATGCTAAACTGGGATAAATGCACGGTCAGATATTGTGTTGGGAAGTAAAATTGGGAGAAACGTCTATTTAGATAGGACTTGATTTTGACTGCATTAGTTAGCACGGTACTTTTCGAGTATTTTGGCGATACTTGGTGACAGGGTAGAATCGCAGTCGTCACACACCGTCCATTCCATTCAGCTGCTCTTCCAGTTCCTTTGCTGTCTCTGACACACCTACAATGTCGTCGTCGTCAAACATCAAAGTTTTTATTTCTTCTCCATGGATTTCAATTCCTACTCCAAATTTTTCTTTTGTTTCCTTTGCTCCTTGCTCAGTATACAGGTTGAATAACATCGGAGATAGGCTGCAACCCTGTCTCATTCCATTCCCAACCACTGCTTCTCTTTCATGCCCATCGACTCTCATAATTGCCATCTGGTTCCTGCACAAATTGTAAATAGCCTTTCGCTCCCTGTATTTTACCCCTGCAGCCTACAAAATTCGAAAGAGAATATTCGAGTCAACATTGTCAAAAGATTTCTCTAAAGTTTACAAATGCTAGAAGCGTGAGTTTGCCTTTCCTTAACTTATCTTCAAAAATGAGTCGTAGGGTCTGTACTGCAGCGCGTTTTCCAACACTTCTATGGAATCCAAACTGATTTCCCCAGAGGTTGGCGAACAGCCTAACGAACTTTAAACGGAAATCTGCGAATGTATCCAGTAATGAACCGAACAGCTGTTGCTGCCGCAGCCATTTCGTGCTCGCAGGTACCGTGGAAGCGACAACATCGTCTCCATCCATGCCTTACAGTCGATTACTATGTTATTCAAATCTAGGTACAGGAGGAATTTCTATCACAAATCCTGTCCAAGTCACCTTGTATCCTCCTACAGTCACTCAACGACGACACCTTTCCGTACACCACAGTATCATCAGCACACAGCCGCACATTGCTATCCACCCTATCCAAAAGATCATTTATGTAGATAGAAAACAACAGAGGACCTACCACACTTACCTGGGGCACTCCAGATGATACATCGTTCTGTTTGGGAGTGAAACAGGGAGAGAAGATGTTAGTTGTGGTACGAGGTACCCTCCGCCACGTACCGTATGGTGGATTGCGGAGTATGTATGTAGATGTAGATGTAGATATCAGAGTAAACGAAATATGATTTTTTTCCATCACTATTTTTGACTCAGAAAACATGTGCCGAAATGGTAACAGTGTTACAGTGGAGAGACTCTGCTCACCTCTGCGCGTCCTTGGAAGACAGGCGATGAGGGTGCAGGCGGCCGGCTTGCCATCAGGGCCGCAGGTACACGTGTTGCAGTCCTGCTTGAAGGTCGTCCCAGGCGTGCACTTCTCCACTTCTGCAATAAAGCACGGCGTTCAATTAGTTAGTTCACTTCCTCGAGAAAAGCTCGCTATCACATTCCTTGTGCATTAGAAAATCGGCAAATTTGGCTCTTTCATTTTTATACACCCAAAAAGTACGTAAGGTGTAGTTCTTAGTCTTCAAAGGATATCGTGATGAACAGCGATATATGATCAATACACCGCCAGGTGCGGTACGGAAAGATGGCTAAAGCCTGAAATAGCTGCAGCCGAAATTTTTACAAAAAACCCTATCGTTTTCCGGAATGACATATTAAATACAGTTGGTGGTGGATTGTTTATTCTTGTCAGAAGTAGTTTAACTTGTAGTGAAATTTAATTAGATTGTCCCTGTGAACTGGTGTCGATAGAGCCTATACTTGACAGTCGGAATATATTAATAACTGGTTCCTTTTAACAACCCCTCGACCCGGATGATGCAGTTACTGAACAGGTCAAAGAAAACAGGTCAAGGAAAAGTGTCATTTCATTCAGGTACCCCATTCATAAAATTATAGTTGGTGGTGACTTTAACCTACCCTCGGTATGTTGGCGAAAAAACACATTTAAAGTCGGTGGTAGGCACAAAATGTTGTCCGAAATCGTACTAAGTGCCTTCTCAGAAAATTATTTCGAACAGTTAGTTGAGAACCCCACTCGAGGTGTAAACGGTTCCGAAAACATAGTTCATTTCATAGCAAAAAATAATCCTGACCATACAATTAGCATCATGACAGATACAGGGGTTGGTGATCAAACGGGTGTCATAGCTAGACTGAATACCGTGACATGCAATCCCAGCAAAAATTAACACAAAATACATCTATTTAAGAAAGCAGATAAACATTCCCTTGACATCTTCCTAACAGACAGCCTCAATTCCTTCCAATCTGTCTATGTAAGCGTGGACCAGATGTGATCAAAATTCAAAGAAATAGTATCGACGGCATTTGAGAAATGTATACTTGATATGAGATAGTGCTGATCCCCCATGGTACACCAAACAGGTTAGACCACTTTTACAAAACCAACGAAAAAAGCATGACAAACTTAAAAGAACACAAAATCCACGATACTGATTAAATTTTACAGAATCTCAATATTTAGCGGGATCTCCAATGCGAGGTACTTTTAATAGTTTTCACAACGAAACCCTGTCTCGAAATTTCTTAGAAAACCCGAAGAGATTCTGGTCGTATGTGAAGTACATCAGTGGCAAGACGCAATCAACGCCTTCACTATGAGATAACAATGGTGAAGTTACTGCTAACACTGCCACTAAAACAGAGTTACCAAACACGGTTTTCAGATACTCCTTAAACAGATAAGATGAAGTAAATACTCCAGTATTCAAATCGAGAACAACTTAACTTAGAAGTAGATATCCTCGGTGTAGCGATGAACACTTAAGAAAGGCAAAGCTTCCAGTAGAGTTTGTATTTGAATTAGGTTCCTTTCTGAGTGTGCTGATACAATAGCTCCATACTTAGCAATCATACAGAACTGCTCGTTCGACAAAAGATCCATAGCCAAAGACTGGAAAGTTGCACAAGTCACATGACTATCCAAGAAAGGCAATAGGAGTAATCCGCTGAATTACATATGGAAATATTTCTATATCTCCTTCTTGGATTCACAGTGCCAGGTTTACACCTGATGGCTAAAACTGCAACTAATTTTTGCTAGAATAAATCGGCTCCACATTGACGCATCCTAATACCAACGAAGCTCGCTACCACACGATAAATAAATCCCACAACGAATCTCTGTGACTAGCTGCACTTTCATTACACCCACCTGCTACTTACTGTAAATTATACGCAACCACGTGGTGGATAAAGGTTGAACATTTTCACATCACGTTAGACAAGCTATCCTCAGGTCTTCGGTAGAGGAGACTTTGTTATTAATCAGCGTATTTTGATATAATCTCGTATAGAAGTACACCAGTATGAATGCTTGTAAGTGACACGTGACACGTGTGGTACATCTGTTAACACCAATAATGTGTGAAGAATGACAGAAATTTAGTAATTTGTTGCTTCATTACCATATGAGAAATAATATGTTACATGCGCAATTTCCTATGAATAAATTCACATCTAGATGTAATTTAAAATAGTTATTTTCGAACGCAGTCGAATAAAGCGTAGCATGCAAAAGTTGACGTCCGTTAAACTTTAAGAGGGCTTTCTGCTAAATTATGAATTTCTTCTTTCTTTGAGTAAGACCTAACAGCTTTAACGTCAAAACGTGTTTCATTCACGGTCTGGTTAATATGATCACTTCCTTTATGTATGTTACTACAGTTTGCTATTTGGTGGATGGGACTATGAGTGTCAATAGCAAATAACGTATTATCGCGTTTATTTTATTATAAATCGAGTCACGGATGACAAATGTTTATTAATCGGGTTATTAATTTCGCTCAACTATGACCATATTGAGATCTGACTCATTTGTCGTCCGTAGCAGGATTTATAATAAAATAAATACCTCACGAATTGCTGGAGAGCCTTACTGCGACTACGGCGCAACTGGTAGATACTTTCGTGTAATGGTGGGCACCGTAGTAACGTGACGAGGAGAACTTTTTTAAGCCAGTTTCGTATTTTATGTTAATTTCTAATTAATTTCGCTCTCAGCGACGTGGGAACCTTTCCACTTGCCTCCATATCATCAGCCTTTGTGGCATTGTCGCTGCTTATCCGTACAGGAACAAGTAGCTCTATAGCTGCTCTCACTACGATTAGCTGCCACTTTCCAGACCATGAAAAAGCGAAGCTTACGCTGGAAATTTAGAGATTCCTACGTCAGCAGCAAGCAACACCATTATTGTGTAGGCGTAAGATGAACCTGCTTTCAATCGACACGATAGTTACTTTTCTGGCCAACACAATAAATCGGTGTCTGTGTCTACCTCATAAGCTGAGTGGTCAACGCAGCTGACTCCCACGTGGAGCAGCAGAGTCCGATTCCCAACACGGTCAGGGATTTTCCCTTGATGGGAGTAATGGAGCGGGATGCACTGAGCGTCGTGAGCCCAAATGACAAGCTACTTGACCGAGCAGTAGCGGCTTCTGTTGCGAAAACACAACGGCCAGGAGAGCAGTGTGCTCATCGCTCGCCCCTTCATACGGCGCCCAGTGACGCCATTGGCAGAGGTTCTGATGAGCCCGTCAGGGTCTGTCAACGAGGGATGGAGAAAATGTCGGTTAAAACCAATGGTAGAATTCTTTTGTCTTTGTTTCATCTCTATGTTTATTGTTGGAATCAATAGCAAAGGGTAACCCATAATCTGTTATTTCAGAAACCGGTTATATTGAGCGATAAATTGGAAATTTATGGTAAGTTCCTATCGGACCAAACTACTATTGTCATCGGTCCCTAGGCTTACACATACTTAATCTAACTGAAACTAACTTACGGTAAGGACAACAAACACATCCATGCCCGAGGGAATTTTTGGATTCATCCTAACTAATGTGATTCCAATAGACTCATAATGACGTGATACAGCTCATCATTTCTATCTAATTTTTTCGTTGCAGCTGGAGCTAATGTCTTGTTCGCTTTCCTCTGTGAATGCTGGGCAGCTGTAAGCACCACCTACGGTAACATATACCACTAAATTGGCCCATCATCGTCAGTATAACACGCGGGAGAGTAAAATACAGTTGAGACTGCAGAATAAAGGTTATTCTACGATTGATAATTTCCAGAAGTATTAACTTTTCCATCAAAGTAAAGATTTTAGAGCCGATAATTATTCTAGCAAAAGCTTTAGAGCTAATTATCCATGTTATGTCCATGTCAAAAAATAATTATTAGGATAGAATAATTTAGCATATGCATTACTCGTCTTTGGTTATAACTAATATCCGGAAAAGGAGTTTTCGAATTACGTAAATGTATAACATTTTATCTTTAAGCACAGTCAGCAACAATAACGCATTTCCATTTCGGTTAAATTAAATACCTATTCGCATGGTGCACTGCAAAAACTATCTTAGGAAGTAAGAAAATACACTACACCTATTACTGAAAATATGGAAGGACAAGAAGAATAATATAATACGAATTCAAAGAAGACACTTGCTGAGCTGTGTGAATAGTACAAAACCATGACATTTAACAACTCGTGGTCGGAAAGTGCTGACACGGTTTATTTACCGAAGGATGGCAAAACTGGTAGAAGTCGACTCGGACAAGATTAGTTTGAACACTGGAGAAATACAGGAGCATGTGAGGTAATACTAACCCTACGAATTGTCTCAAAAGATATTTTGAAGAATTGCACACTTATGTTCATAGTGTTTGTAAATTTTGTAAAAGTTTTGGACTCTGTTGGCTGCAATACAGGCTATGAAATTCTGTGAATAGAAGGCATAAAACTGAGGAGCCGAAGGTTACCTATAGTCTGTACAACAAGCAGCCTGTAGTTATAATGGTCGAAAAATATGAAAGGGAAAGAATTATTTCAGAAAACATTGAGTCAGGAATGCACATCTTCCATGTTGTCTAGTCTGTAAAAGTTAGAAAGGGGATTTAAGTTTAGGAAGTCTTTAAGGTTTGCCCATGACATGAAAAGGACCTTGGAGATCATTTGAACTGAATGGACAGTGCCTTGAAAAGTGGTTATAAGATCAATAACATCAAAAGTAAAACAAACGTAAGGAAGGTAATCAAATCGAATTAGGCTATGCTGAGGGAATTAGACTAGGAAATCGGACATTGAAAGCAGTATATGACTTTTCCTGTATGACAATCAAAATAACTAACGATATCAAAATTCAAATTTAAGTGATAGGAGATGGAGATTTGAAGCTTGTACGTTAAACAGTTCAGATAAGAAGGAATTATAACAATTTGAAATTTGGCGCTACAGAGTAACGTGGAAGATACGATGCTCACATCGGATAACTGGTGAATAGGTTGAAAGGTCTCTGTTGGATTCCTTTCATGCTAATTTCTTAAATCTGTTGTCATTTACGGCATAAATTCCACTTCTAAATTTACTGTGGTGTTTCTGACTCTATCTGGGAGGAGACTGAGCAGTGGAACGTGTTACGTTTACACATGTACAAGAACGATCTGTCACGCTACTACACTTTAAAACACAGTTTATGTGTAATTCATGTCACACAGTCTCATATGGAACCTACATGGGCTTTCTTTTATATAGTGTATATGATAAGATACTGTCATCCCCCTTCCCTTCTGTGTAAAGGATGAATGAGCAAATGTATTTCTAGTTGCATGCTTGATGGTAGCAGACAAGCCTGTCTGCTAGAGAACAGTAGGACCAACGTTGGAACAGGTAGCTACGCCTTCTAAAAGCAAAGAGGTTTCTATTCTGTTTCTATTCGTGGTATGGTCCTGTCCGTCCCTTGTCATGTTGGTATAGGAAGCTGCCTCTCTGGTCACTTCCGTTTGTATCTGTGAGGCACCCTCGGGACCCACCCCAGTCTGTCCGCGGCGAGCGTCTGAAGTGGTAAGATCTCCGGCTAAGCGAGTCTCTGCTAAGTCCGTAGGACAATGGATTTCTTAAGTTCAGCCTAACTGAAAATTTAATCACCTTTGTTTCAGGTTTAGATCTAAAATATCTTCTGTTATCTTAAATTGCAACGCAGTGTAATTCGAGTGTGAAGTTCAGAATATCTTCCAATAGTTGCTTTGTCACTACTTTGTGAGCAAAGTGGAACCACAGGTTGATGATCCATAACTCTAACTAAGATCATCAATCTTAAATGCGAATGTGCGTGAGATTATAACGTCTCGTCTTGACAATATTTTTCAATATAGCAACTTTTCTTTATGTTCAACCCACGTGGAGTGTACTTTGTGAGACCAGTACCACGTGCTTATATTATTGTTTGACCCATCAGGTTATTAGTATGACGATAGTAACCAGTTGGAGGTTTTTGTTTTGTAAATTGCGTTTCGATGTAATTTATTTTAATTATCAAAATTATTGTGGAGGTGACTGTTTGTGTGAACCAAGTTGACCACATGAAGCATGTGGTGTAATCATCAAAATAGCCCTCAACTATTCTTTTCGGGAAGATTTCACAGAGAGTTAATATGAATTTAGTACACCAGTGTGTGGTAATTACATGACGGACAGGATTGTCCTACCTCCGTAACTTCTCTGGGTGAAAATTGAATCGGTTGGTTGTGGTTAATTTCCTCTTGCATATGTTTCAACGTTGTTCGTGTGTTATTTTATGAATGCAGTGTTGTATGCAGTCTGCAAATCTTGGCTCCATATTTGATGTGTTCCGTAAGATTACAAACTCAGAATTTCACAATCCTAAATAAGGCACTAGTTTAGTTATCAATCAAGTATAATACGCTGAAATTCTAACGGAACAATGATCAATGTTACAATAAATGTCCAAATATAAACTGATTTATTTATTTTTATTTAAATTCTCTTTTTATATACTGTATATGTCAACGGTTGTCGTAAGATGACTATTAAAAGATTATAATTAATGTTAGTCTGGTTGGCAATTTGGTAAACTAGACTGGATACCTGGTGAAACAGTTGCTCAGTAATGCAATGATAACTTCCCAAGACAGCTCACAGCTTTTAACCCGCTTTTATCGTCTTGAATATCAGCACCGCTTCCAGAACAGCTTAAAGCATCAACTTTACAATGTACTAACTCGAAATGAGGAGAAAAGAAGTTATTGGTAAAATTTGACTAAAAGGAGTGATTGATTGTGATAGGACACATCCTGAGGCACCAGCGCTTTCTCAGTTCAGTAATGTAAGGAGTCCAAGGCTTGACTTCCGTCTACCGGTTCAAATGGATGTGGATTGCAGTAGTTGCGCAAAGGTGAAGAGTCGTCTTGGAAAATCGGGGTTTCTGCCGGTAATCCGCTTTAAAATTACACTATATTTCGCGTAACACGCAAGACTGCGATTTACGCGCTCGAAATGTATTGCAAGTACGGCGTGGATCATCGGCACAAAAATCGATTTTCCAAGATGACAACGTCTCGCTGGGAAAGCTTTCATGCCCACAACATAGATGAACAGGCTTCCACCGGAAGAATAGGCTGAAGAGACGACAACAATGTTGATAATCGAAGAAATCTGCCGTTTTCTTCAACTACAACAAAGCCGTCACGATCGCTCAACACCACTGCTACTCGTGCTTACTTATAGGGTAACGGCAGATTCCACATGTGAATCAGTAACAGAGAAATCAAAGGATGCAACATTTTCTTCGTCGCTCTTAGTGCATCACTATATGTTGTATTACGAGACAGTTCCCACAAATAAACGTCAACTGAAGTATTAGTAGCAGTGATCTTGTCTATCTGCTTGCGATGGAAAGATATTCTTGCCCTTGATTTGTTGAGTTTACGATAGAATAACACGTGAACTAGAAATGGTTGTCGTACCGTTCTGCAGGACTCGCACCGTATCCAAAAGAAAATGCAAAACAAAACATAATATTTACACCAACAGATAATTGGTGAGTATCTCAGATTATGACATATCTCGACGCAGAAAAGGTGTGCAGATTTATTACAGTGCATCACATCGGAATTAGAAGAACGTCCGAGAAACAGCTCCTCACCTTCTTCTAGTCCAAGACAGCCTATCTCGGTGCACGCCCATCCCACGCCTTCTTCACAGAAACACGTGTTGCAGTCGACTTTCTTTGTGTCACCGGCTTTACACGCTGAAACTGGAGAACGTCAGCTCATTGACAGGCTGTAACATGGGCTACGAATATGAAAACGACGTCAATAGTAAGTAAAATACTTTTCAAATGATTTCTGTACAATACGCTAAGTAATATACGGCCCAGTGACATTAATCTGACCACCGCCCGTGTTCGACGTCCGCGTGCAATAACCGCTCACAGACGGCGGCTGGCAGCACTAGCAGTAACTTCCAGTTACCTACAAAATTATGTGTAAATCTCTGTTGAATGAGGTAGAAGATCAAGCAGAACACGCAACTGGCGAGTACAAAGCGGGCTTCGAAAAAAAATAGATTTTGCGCAGAGCAAATTTTTAACTTGAAAATAATCCTCAGGATCAAAACAACGTGAAACCTTAACACAGTCGTTACATTCATTAATTCAAAAAGGCGTATGATTCCGTAGACAGGGAGACAGTATTCTTAACAGTGGAAGAAGCAGGAATCGACCAAAAAACCAGATAATTAGTCTAACAGACGCTGAAAGATACAACTTCTAAATTAAATTCATAGAAAAATTTCTGAACCCTTCAGAATTAAGACAGGAGTTCGGCAGGGAAACGCTTGTCACCGACTCTCTTCAGCCTGGTCTTAGACAAGATCATTAGAGAGTTGAATAAATGACTACGAGAGAAAGACACCGAAGGAATCCGCACATGACAAGTAGGAGTGCAGCTAAAAGCAGATTACAAATATCGTATGGTAAAAGGGAATACATTGAAGATAAAAGCAACAAAGAAAGATTATCTACAAACACAACACGGAAACATTAAAAAAGTTGATAAGTTTAAGCATCTGGGCGAATGGGTGAAATGAAATGGGTTAGATATCACCACGAGGAAAGAAAGATCGGAGAAAATGCAATTAGCATACCAACTCATCTGAAACCGATATAAAAAAAAGCTCAGTATCGTGAGACAAAAATTAAACAATGTGCAACAGTAATTAACCGGAAGCACTATACGGATGAAAATGTCTATCACTATATAAAAGAGGTGAACAAGAAGAACTGAGAAGGAAAGAAAGAAAAATACTCTGGAAAATTTGAGAATAATAAAAGAACAAAGATAAGTATTGCTCGAAGAGCAGATCCATATAGAATCGTGGAAACAATCACAGATACAACATGGAAGAGGAGATTAAAGCTTTCCGGACATATCTAATGAACGGATGAGAAGAGGCTAACGAAGAACATTTTTAATTTATTTCCAAATTAAAAAATTCCGCTGGATTGTTGGAAGAGACACGAACAGATATGAAAAAATTTAACATCACAGAAGACACCATACAGGACAGGGAACAATTCAGGCTAGTCATCAACACTGGAAAGTTTCCTTTAGAACAACAGTGTACCACGCAATGGAAAATTTTCTCTTTCCAATCGCATATAGACTGCGGGAAGAATGCTTTAATATCGCTATGCGCGCTGTGCACAGTCTCAAATAGTCCTCGCGGCCGCTACGGAATCGATGCGCATGGTCCTTGAAGAATATTTACGGATTCTTCACTTAACACTACTTCTCGAATCTTTCATGGGATAATCGACTCCTACCTCCAAGCCCGTAACATCTCACGTTATTAAACATTTTCGTGACGCTCTCCCGTGTGGCAAAAAAACATTTGATGATTCGTGCTGCCATTCTTTCAGTACGTACCATAGTCTCTGTTAGTCCTAACTTGTATTGGTCCTACAAACGTAAACAATATGCTAAGATCGGACTCTCAAGTGATCTGTAAGCAGTCTGGTTTGCGTACTGACATTTCATTTCATTTGAAATATTATGACAATCTAGAATGAAATTTTCACTCTGCAGCGGAGTGTGTGCTGATATGAAACTTCTTGGCAGATTAAAACTGTGTGCCGGACCGAGACTCGAATTCGGGACCTTTGTCTTTCATGGCAAGAGCACTTGCCCGTGAAATGAAAAAGGACCGGAGTTCGAGTCTCGATCCTGCACACAGTTTTAACCTGCCAGTAAGTTTCATTACCACAATCTGACTGATAATATGTCCAGCTTTTTCTCATATAATATTGTGTTTGGTAGAATAAGTATACAATCGTATGTGTTCAGTAACTTAAATGTGTCAAGTATTATACAATAAAGAATAGATGCTGTTGACGGCAGTCAACAGGTTCCTGATAATGCACGAAATATGTGATATACCTGTGTGACAAATAGGAAGAATATTTTCTCTCCGTAAAGCATTTAGCGTACATTTAGTGTTGCCGGCCGCTATGGACGAGCGGTTCTAGGCGCTTCAGTCTGGAACCGCGCTGCTGCTACGGTCGCAGGTTCGAATCCTGCCTCGGGTATGAATGTGTGTGATGTCCTTAGGTTAGTTAGGTTTAAGTAGTCCTAAGTGTAGGGGACTGATGACCTCAGATGTTAAGTCCCATAGTTCTTAGAACCATTTGAACACTGAGTGTTCAGCAATAGTGTGGCACTAAAGGTAGCTCTCCACGTTTATGGTTAACATTGTAAAGCAGCTTACTTAGGTAGAATTCATTATAAGATGCGAAACGGGAACCACTAATCGTAAATAACTGCTGTGTACCGGCACAATTAAAAAGCCAATATGGTTGCCACGACTGGAAATAATTTGTTATCCTGCGTCTGGAATAGTGGCTAGAGGTTGAACGAAATTTAAAACCAGTGAAACTGATGGCATGAGCTTCATTACTTGTTTTCTACATTCGTCCTGAATAACGTGATTCCAATGGATCCGTAATGACGTGATGCTGGTCATCGCTACTAGCTGAGGTCTTACGAAACGTTTTCGTGGCAGCTGGAGCTAATGTCCTCTGACAGCACAGCACGGCTGCCAGCAGCCACGGTAACATTTACCAAGAAATCCGTCCACCGACATCAGTGTAACATACGATTTTATTACAGACCTATTTGAGACTGCAGTATGAAGGTTATTCTGCGATCATAATCTACGATTATCTGATTAACGGAGAAGGTATTAGTGTTTCCATCAAAAAGAAAATTTTAGATCCTAGAGCTGTCCCAGTGAACGCTTTATAAAAAAAATTTGCGTGTTACGTTCATGTAAAAAGTAGTTATTAAGATAGAAGAATTTATCGTACGCATTACTCGAGTTTCGCTTTAACTAATATCGGAGAAACTACTGACAAATAATGTCCTTGTATAATATTTGACTCTTAAACAAAATCACAAACTGCAATATATTTTCATTTCAGTCTAAATTAAGAAGCTTTTCGCAGGGTGCAGTGAGGAAAAAGATCTTATGAACTGAGGAAAGGAACAACAATTATTACAAAAAATATGGAAGCACAACCTATTCACGGACTTCAAGAAGAATATTATAGCACCAGTTCCAAAGAAGTCAGGTAGTGGCATGTACGAACACTACAAATCCATACCCGTTAATAACTGTTGGTTGCAAAGTACCGAAGAATTATTTACAGAAGAATGGGAAAAGTGGCACAAGCCGACTTCGTTCCGAGGAAATCCAGGAGCATGTGGGGGAAGAATGGTTCTGTGACTTGTCTTCGAAGATATTTTGAAGAATTGCGCACTTACGTTCATAGTTTTTGTAGAGTTTTAAAAAGTTTTGAACAATGCTGACTGAAGTACAGACTTCTAAATTCTGAAGATCTTTCCCCTTTTAAATCATCAGTTTTATTACTAGTTTGTTACGTTCCGCCACGAATTCCTATCCTATGCCAATCTCTGCATCTCAGAATAACATTTGCAACCTACGTCCTCAATAATTTGCTGGATGTATTCCAATCCGTCTTCCTCTGTATTTTTCACCCTCAACAGCTCCCTCTAAAACCGTGGAAGTTTTCCCTGATGTCTTAATAGATGTCTTACCATCCTGGCTCTTGTTCTTGTCATTGTTTTTCATGTATTCCTTTCCTCACCGATTCTCCGGAGAGCCTTCTAATTCTTCACCTTATCAGTCCACCTAATTTTCTACATTCGTCTGTAGCATCACATCTCAAATGCTTCGATTCTCTTTGTTCCGGTTTTACCACCGTCCACGTTTCACTATCATACAATTCTGTGCTCCAAACGTACATTTCCTGATATTTCTTCCTCAAATTAAGGCCTATGTTTGATATTAGTAGACTAGTCTTGGCAAGAAAGCACTTTTTGCCAGTGCTAGTCTGCTTTTTATGTCCTCCTTGCTCCGTCCATCATGAGTTATTTTCCTTCCTAGGTAGCAGAATTCCTTAACTTCATCAACTTTCTGACATCGAATGCTGATGTTATTTTCTCGCTGTTCTGATTTCTGATATTTCTAATTACTTTCGTCTTCCTTCGATTTACTCTCAATCTATATTCCGTACTCCTTAAACTGTTAATTCGTTTCATCGGATCCTACAATTTTCCTTCACTTTCACTGTGGATAGCAATATCATCAGCGAATCTTATCGTTGACATCTTTCCACCTTGATTTTTAATTCCACTCTTGAGCTTTTATTTAACTTTGGTCATTGCTTCTTCCATGTAAATATTGAACAATAGAGGCGAAAGGCTACATTCCTGTCTTACATCCTTTTTAATCCGAACACATCCTTCTTGAGCTCTTATGGCTCCCTCTTGGCTTTTGTACAGCTTGTGTATTATCCGCGTTTCGCTACATCTTACCCCTATTTTTTCTCAAAATTTCGAATATTTTTGCACCATTTGACACTGTCTCACGCTTTTTTCATGTCAACAAATCCTATGAACGTGTTTTGATCTTTCCTCGTCTTGTTTCCAGTACCAACCGCAACGACGGAACTGCCATTTTGGTGTATTTTCCTTTCCTAAAGCCAAATTGATCGTCACCTGACACATCCTCAATTTTATTTCCCATTCTTATGCATATTATTCTTGTCAGCAACTTCGATGCATAAACTGTTAAGCTGATTGTATAATAATTGTCGCACTTGTCGGCTCTTGCTGACTTCGGAACTGCGTGGATGATGTTTTTCCGAAAATCAATCTCATACACTCTCCTTAACAATGTTAATAGATGTTTTGTTGCTATTGCCTCCAAAGATTTTAGACAGTCCGGTGGAATGTTATTCATCCATTCTGCCTTATTTGATTTCAAGTCTTCCAAGGTTCCTTTAAATTCTGATTCTAATACTGGACCGCCAACTCATCCCTGTCTGTTGCTCTTCTTTCTTTGAGCACATCATCAGACACGTCCTCCTCATCATAAAGGTCTTCAGTGTACTCTTTCCACCTATTTTTCTCTTCCCTTGCATTTAACACTGCAGTTCCCATTTCTCTCTTCATGTTTCTAGGGTTACTTTGACCTTGCTTTGACTTTTCGATATAGTGACTCAGTCGTGCCGACAGTTATTTATTTTCCGATTCCTTCACATTTTTCATGCAGACATTTCTCCTTAACTACCTTGCACTTTCTACTTATCTCATTCCTACGTGACCTGCATTTCTGTATGCCTGAATTGTCCTGAACATTCTTGTACTTCGTGCTTTCATTGCTTAACTAAGTATTTCTTCTGTTACCCACGGTTTTTTCGCAGTTTCCATCTTTGCATCTATGCTTTTCTTTCCAACTTCTGTGATTGCCGTTCTTACAGATCTTCATTCCTCTTCAACTGAACTGCCTGCTGAAATACTCCAATACATATATCCTCAACGAACTTCAAGCGTGTCTCTTCATTCCTTAGTACTTCCGTAACCCACTTCCTTGCACGTTGATTCTTCCTGACTGGTCTCTTAAATTTCAGCCTAGTCTTCATGACTACTAATCTGAATCTGTTCTGGTTTCGAAATCTGGAATATTTACTTCGTCTTCTTTCGTGAAGGAAGTACGGAAAACTGTATTTAGTAACTCCGCCTTAGTGGCACCATCATCGGTAACATTTCCATCGCTATCGCGCAGTGACGGTATTGACTGATTTTTGCCACTGGTGTACTTTATATACGACCAGAATCTCTTTGAGTTTTCTACCATATTTTGAGACAATGTTTCATCGTGGAAACTATTAAAAGCAAAATTGAATATAAATGTGTTAGAAAGAACAGATGTAAGAAGGTGAACGATAATCAGTACCGACAAAGAGAGACTGGTAGCTTTTCGTGGTACATAAGAATGGATATATCGCGTGGCCAATAAAGCGATACTGACTCGCATTAGGGAATGAAGAAATTCATGGCACAGCTTCACTTAAGGAAGGGGTCGCTTGGTGAGAGACATCCTGAACCCACAAGGAATCATCAAAGGGGGCGGGGGGGGGGGGATGAAAATTTTCAGGGGAGACAAAGGCTTCACTGCATTAAGCAGGTTCAGACGGATGAACGCTGCAGTGGCTATGCAGAGATCAAGAGTACTGTACAGGTTGAACTAATATGGAGATACCACAACAGCACGACATAACTGTACGAAACCTTACGTTTACTACAACGAAGCCTGTTTCATTATTCTACTCCATTTTTACTTACTCGGTTGACGTCATCCTGTGGCAATAGTGATTCCGCACGTGAATCATTAACAGTTTCGTCAAGAGTTTACATTTTATAAAAATGGTTCAAATGGCTCTGAGCACTATGGGACTCAACTGCTGAGGTCATTAGTCCCCTAGAACGCAGAACTAGTTAAACCTAACTAACCTAAGGACATCACAAACATCCATGCCCGAGGCAGGATTCGAACCTGCGACCGTAGCGGTCTTGCGGTTCCAGACTGCAGCGCCTTTAACCGCACGGCCACTTCGGCCGGCTTACATTTTATACATCGCATGTAGTACACAGCAGCGCATTAAACAAGGAGGTAGTTTCCACACATTAAATGAGTTAACGTATTTCCTGATTAAGATGGAAACATATTTGTTGCCTTGAGTTTTAGTTTACGATGGAGTAACAGATTCAGAGAGATAATTTTGTCATACCGTTCTGCATTTCTCGCACCGTAATCAAGGAAAAAGTGAAACAAATATGCATGCATAATAACAAAATACAGTTGGCGAGTACCTCAGAGCAGAGCATATGTCGACAGTGAGGTGAGTCGTGCAGATTTATTACCGTGCTTCACACCGAAACTGAGTAACGTGGTATAGAAAGCTGCAGTCACCTGCTTGTGGCTTAGGACACGCTTTCAGGGTGCACGCCCAACCTGCACCTTCAATGCAGAAACACCTGTTGCAGTCGTCCATCTTGGTGTCACCGGCCTTACACGCTGAAACAGCAGAACTTGAGCTCATTGTAAGGAGTGGTATTGGCCAAGAATTTGAAAATGGCGCCAATAATAAGTGAAACAATTCTCAAACGATTTCTGCAACAATTCGCAGAATATTAGTTGGCTAGACAAGGAATTGGCAAGACAAGGAGCGATCCATACCAAGTTATTTATGAAGTAGCAACTACAGTCAGATTTTTGCATATATGCATATAACTCATATTACATCCTATGTGCGTGATCTCTTTCTTTATTTAAATGCTTAAATGCATATATTGCCAGATTTGTCTCATTTTTGAGTAAGTGTCGAAAGAGATTTGTAATTTATGACTAGTTACGCAGTGTTCCCAACATTGCGACGTTTGCATCCTATAAAAGCTGTGAGTCTTGATCTTTTACAGCACTTTACGTGAATATAAAAAAAAAATTCTTTTGAACTTAACAATGAAACAAGATAACTGGAAGCGAGCTTTATCAACAGTTAAGAGAACTATAAATAACTATAATCCTAGTTTTACCATTCTCACGCGGATTTTGCTTCGCCTTAACCCAGAGATCTTACAGCATTCAGAAAGCTATTACAGCAAGTGAGGAAGCAAGAGCTCAGAGCAACGTCGATTTAAAAGAACTAGTTATTCTTTGACAATAAGCTACTTCCCTGGAAATAAGCGATTATACTACCAACGAGCACTAAGGTGTTTCTGCAGATTCATTGTGTATAAAAATAATAAATGAGATGGAGGATACAAGCGTTAAGTTTACGTTTTGTTCAACAGTAACTTTTGCCCGAGACTTAGTCCGCTTGTTATCTCGAAGCCACACGAATTTACAAAAAATTCCTGAAGCTTACTATCGGCGAGAAAAACGGACATTATAAAAAATCGAAGGTGAAGGTGTGAAAAGGGCGCAGCAGTAAAGAGCTGATGTGTTTGCAAGCACACGTAAGAATATCTGAAGTATGAAATACCAATATACCTGGATAGGGGAACAACCTAGTCTTGTATTTAAAGGAGTTACTACAAATAAGGACTTCTTTATATGTAACATTTAAAATTTTGCCCTTAGGAGCCATTAAACACAAATTTTCTGAGCTAGCAAGCAAGCTACGTGGTGCTGTCCATGTGAGAAACATTTCGTCCTGAGGTTAATGCCGGCGATTCGAAGCATCTGTCCTTGCGTCTCGTTGATGGTGATGGTGGAGTATATATGTGCGTGACTCGTGTTCGTGCCATCTCTTATTTAACACCCTGTTTTTACCGTACTGCCTCGTCATTATGTTAATTTTCAGTTACTAGTGTCACTGAGTTGCTGCCTTGCCTGCCCGTGAGAGGCAGCAGCGGCGCTTATCGATATAGGCCCTGCCGTGTTATCTTTGCTGGACTGATATTACTTTCTGGTCGTCATGTGTCGTCCAAAGAGTTGGAACGCGCCAGCAGTGGAGTCCGGACCTGGCAGTCGGACAGTTGGGACCCGACGGAAGTACGGTCGGGCTGGAGCGGCAATGAGGTTCGGATAGCCATGACTCACCCGACCGTTGCCGGCACACATGGCTGGGGACGGTCTTGGTTGGTCGTCTTACCGGACGACGTGTATTTGCTCGCCGATCGCGTATGGGTTGGCGGTGTGTGTCTCAACTCGTGGTTCGTCCTGGTGATTGCACAGTCACTGCTTTTAGCAATTGCCGCGTTCTTCGTCCAAGTGTCTGTGAAATTGTGTGTAGCCTGTGATGTTCACTACCCAGTTATTTTAGTGCTGTCTCCGTGCTGATGTGTAGCAGTGGGTCGGTTGGCGCAGTCGCGTTGTAGCACCAGTGGGGCATGCAGCGCCAGGGAGGCGCGGATAGCCATCACTTGCCGATGATTGCCCACACACATGGTTTGAATGGGGACGACTTTGGTTTATCGTCGGTCGGTTGTCTTGTCGGACGACGTTCATGTGGCCAGCGATCGCTTATGGGCTGGCTGTGTGTGCCAACTCGTGATTCGCCCTTGTTTTGTTCAGTCACTGTCGTTAGCATTGTCTGGTTCTTCGTGCAAGGGTTCGTGAAACTGTGTGTAGTTTATGAGGTATGACTGACAAGTATTTAAAGGGTGTCGGCGTACTGTTTCTGAATTGGTCGGATGGCGTGGAGTAGCGTAGAAGGACAGGATAGCCACCACTCGCCCGACGATTACCGACACACACGTTTCAGTGGCAACTACTTTGCTTGGCCGTTTGGTCGTTCGTCTGACGTGTATTTGGGTCGTCCGCCGCTTATGGGTTGTCTGGGATCCGTTCTGGTTGTTGTTCCAGTCTCCGCTGTTAGCATCGTTTGAGTTTTGGTGCAAGTGTGGAGTGGAACTGATCTTGAATATTGGTCTCTTGGCTGTCTGTCGGTTGGGTTCCCAGCGGATTGAAAATGGTTGGGCTGACTGCCTGTCTCACCTAATCGAGCGTTAGTGTTTGAATTCCAGGATGACCCTCGAACATCTGAGCACCCTTCGGTGGACTGCCCTATTTTTTTAATTGGTTCTTGTTATTTGTACTTGTATGGCTTCTAGCCGATTTTTCTTTTAGAGTTGTTTTGCTCTTAAGGCCTTCAGCCTAGTGTAAAGTACTGTTTCATGTAAGCCCTCTGACATTTTAAAATTTTTAATGTCGTTGAATTTTTAAGTCTTGGGCATTCAGACGATTTTGACTTTGAGTTATTTGCTCTGAAAGTCTTCAGCCTAAATTAAAGAACTGTTTCACGTAAGGCCTTTGGTATTTAAAAAAAAATTGTTATGAGGTTTTAAGTATTACGAGGTCAAATTCAAATGGTTCAAATGGCTCTGAACACTATGGGACTTAACATCTGAGGTCGTCAGTCCCCTAGAACCTAGAACTACTTACACCTAACTAACGTAAGGACATTACACACATCCATGCCCGAGGCAGGATTCGAACCTGCGGCCATAGAGGTCATGCGGTTCCAGACGGAAGCGCCTAGAACCGCACGGCCACACCGGCCGGCGTTAGGCCTTCAACCGATTTCAATTGAACTAACTAAAGAACAGTTTTAAGATAAGGTTTGCCTTTAAAATTACTGATTATCCTTGCGTTTTAAGTTATTGGCCTTCAGCCGTTTTTAAATTATAGTGGCTTTCAGCTGGTAATTAAGTCCCAAAGATTAAAACTGTGTGTTAAAAAAATTATTTTTGGCGCTCGTGTA
The DNA here is from genome assembly GCF_021461385.2 of Schistocerca piceifrons. NCBI lineage: Eukaryota > Metazoa > Arthropoda > Insecta > Orthoptera > Acrididae > Schistocerca > Schistocerca piceifrons. The sequence goes on along the minus strand of NC_060145.1, from coordinate 77,972,190 downwards.
ATGTTTGATCAAACAATAAAGTTGTATGTTCGTGTGTAACTGACAGCCCCTTATTTTAGCCCGTTTCCATAATTTAAACTACCTTTCCTGTCCTGTGGGATTAGCAGGGCGTCTCAACAATTGACTTTAATGAAATGTTTGAGGAAGATAAGAGTATGTGATCTCGGAGATAAGGCACACAACAATTTTGAAAAGGAGGAACTTAACACCTAATTATGAATGGAAATGTGGAGCAAGCAAGTATAAAATGGAAAGTACATAAATCAACCGAACGGAGACTGCCGGTATGATTAAACAGATAGTCAGTTATGAAAGAGTAGGAAAGAGAGATGCAGTTTCGCCGAGGAACATTTGAATTCTGAAAAACAATGTAGAGTGTAAACCTATTCTATGAGGTGAAGAACGAGAAGAAGATTGTCGACAGCGGTTTAGATCCGGGCTTTGCGTCTGAATGTTTAAAATGCTTAGCAGCAACCGCTGCTCAAATACTAATGCTTTTTCTTTCTTTTTACAGTCCAATTTCATCTAGTCATCAACGGAGTGTAACTCTTGCCGTCTTACCATATTTCAACTACTCTTTCTCTCTCTTCATCCTTGCTACTGCATAAGCTACGTTACAATAATTATTATAATAATTCAGATAATGGGCTTTGTTACTTATTAATAAAGCAATCTGTAGCCCCAAAACTGAATTCAGTATGAGGGAACAGAAATATTGAATCATTTGCTCGGTAACTGACAGGACGCAAATTTAATTTTAAACACCGTTTCTTCCGGGCTACTCCTTGAGTTCGATAGACAAATATTTAATTAAACACTGCCGTATTGTACAGCACAGCAGAAAATTGTCAGATTATTTAGAAATATGTCTTCCACTTATAATATTATTATGACTAGTATTATACGTTCATTTGTATCAAATTTTTACCACTGTGCTATACTGTCACGTATTTTATTGCATATAGCAATGAAATATCCTGTAAATTACGCATGATGCGAGAGCAAGGGGAGGGAAGGAATAATTGGCGATGGGTCTGTGGTAAAAGTAAAGTTGGTACCAGACAGATTTTTTTTTTAGGACTGAAGCAGAACAACACGACGAGATCCGATATTCACAAATCAGAACGCATTTAAAATCTTGCTGACACCAGATGGCTACTGGTAAATGCCTAAATTCGTACTGCATCTTCACACTTTGAAAATGATGCACACATTTCATCTGATACAGACGAACTGTCAAGCCACTCACCTGCCTCCACCTGTGGGCAAGCCTTCTTCGTGCACGCCCAAACGCCGTTTGCACAAACGCATGTGTTACAGTCCTCCTTCTTCTGCTCACCAGCAGAACAAACTGAAACATCAGGAAACACCGTGATCAGTGGCGCTGGTAAGCCCCAGGAGCTTGCGTTCATGCGGCAATTACGTAAAATTATTAGGGACAACTTGCGTATAATATCGCAGGCATATACTTGTTACATATTACTACTGCGCGTTCATCACACTGCGTTGCCTGACGTGTACCCACGATTTCTTTGCTGAAGAGGTGAACGCACAGGATAACTGTGAAATACTACAAGAACAAAGAAGGCTTTATTGCTGTGCGTGCCAAGCATTTGAGTGTTGAGACCATGCCAAAATAGACTAAAAATTTATAAAAAATAATTTCAGAACTGTATATTAATACAGCCGTACTGAGGAAGTACACTACAGCTGGCGGAATAGAATGCTTACATGTGTGGCAAAGTTTAAGGATCTCAAGTTGATTCCGTATTTCTAGATTTCCGGAAAGCTTTTGACTCCGTTCCTCACAAGCGACTTCTAATCAAGCTGCGGGCCTACGGGGTATCGTCTCAGTTGTGCGACTGGATTCGTGATTTCCTGTCAGGAAGGTCGCAGTTCGTAGTAATAGACGGCAAATCATCGAGTAAAACTGAAGTGATATCAGGTGTTCCCCATGGAAGCGTCCTGGGACCTCTACTGTTCCTGATCTATATAAATGACCTGGGTAACAATCTGAGCAGTTCTCTTAGGTTGTTTTCAGATGATGCTGTAATTTACCGCCTAGTAAGGTCGTCCGAAGACCAGTATCAATTGCAAAGCGATTTAGAAAAGATTGCTGTATGGTGTGGCAGGTGGCAGTTGACGTTAAATAACGAAAAGTGTGAGGTGATCCACATTAGTTCCAAAAGAAATCCGTTGGAATTCGACTACTCGATAAATAGTACAGTTCTCAAGGCTGCCAGTTCAACTAAGTACCTGGGTGTTAAAATTACGAACAACTTCAGTTGGAAAGACCACATAGACAATATTGTGGGGAAGGGGTGCCAAAGGTTACGTTTCATTGGCAGGACACTTAGAAGATGCAACAAGTCCACTAAATACGAGGGTCAGTCAAAAAGTAATGCCTCCTATTTTTTTTTCTACGTTTAATTGTCAGGAAATTTAAATGCAATTACATAGGTTGAAAACCACAACATTGAGGATCATTTTGTCATTTTTCAATGTAATCTCCGCCCATCTCTACAGTTTTGGTCCATCTTTGAACAAGGGCATGTATCCCAGCACGGTAAAAATCACAGCTCTGCTTCCTAAGCCATTGACGCACGGATGTTTTGACGGCCTCCTCATCTTCAAAATGAATCCCACGATGAGCTTCTTTTAGTCGCCCGAACAGATGGAAGTCTGATGGTGCCAGGTCAGGGCTGTATGGGGGATGAGGCAAAACTTCCCATCCAATTTTGACAATCTCGTCAGAGGTGTGACGACTGGTGTGTGGTCTTGCATTGTCATGCAAAAGAAGAACATCTGCCATTGATTTTGTTGGGCGAACTCGCTGAAGACGTGCTTTAAGTTTGTTGAGGGTTGTGACGTATTGAACAGAATTTATTGTGCATCCCTGCTCCAAAAAATCAACCAGAATCACACCCTCTGTATCCCAGAAAACTGTTGCCATAACTTTCCCTGCCGATCGCACAGTTTTGAATTTTTTCTTCCTCGGCGAGCTTGTGTGACGCCACTCCATTGACTGCCTCTTTGATTCGGGTTCAAAAAAATGCACCCATGTTTCGTCCCCGGTCACAATTTTTTTCAGAAACTCATCTCCCTCCAAACGGAAGCGCTGCAAGTGTTGGGAGGCTATTGTTTTCCTTGCCTCTTTATTCTGATCGGTTAACATTCTTGGAACCCACCGTGCACAAACTTTTGATTACCCCAATTGTTTAATAATCGTGATCACACTGCCTTTACTAAGAGAAATAATGCGACACACTTCATCTGCAGTCACCCGACGGTCACCACGAATGATGTCATCAGCTTGCTGAATGTTGTGTGGAGTCACTGCACTCACCGGCCTGCCGCTCCGCTTTTCGTCAGTCAACGGTGTTTGCCCTTCAGCTTCCTTACAACGACGAACCCATCGTCTAACAGTGCTGACATCCACTGTCGCAACACCATACACCTTCTTCAGTCTTTCATGAATGCGTATGGGCGTTTCACCTTCTGCATTCAAGAATTCAATCACACAACGCTGTCTCAAACGAACATCGATGTCGGCCATCTTACAAACTTCTGCTGTGCTGCCACCTGTTGACACAGAAAGTTACTACTGCAGTGGATTGCAGAAGAAGGTTTGAGGAATGGCGCCAAATTCAAATTTTTCACTTAACTTAATTTCTTTAAGTAGAAAAAAATGGGAGGCATTACTTTTTGACCGATCCTCGTAGATAGCTTACACTACACTCTTTCGCTCTCTGTTAGAATATTGCTGCGCGGTGTGGGATCCTTACCTGGTGGGATTGACGGAGGACATCGAAAGGGTCCAAAAAAGGGCAGCTCGTTTTGCATTATCACGTAACAGGGGAGAGAGTGTGGCAGATATGATACGCGAATTGGGATGGAAGTCATTAAAGCAAAGACGTTTTTCGTCGCGGCGAGATCTATTTATGAAATTTCAGTCACCAACTTTCTCTTCCGAATGCGAAAATATTTTGTTGGGCCCAACCTACCCCTAGGCAGGAATGATCATCGAAATAAAATAAGAGAAATCAGAGCTCGAACAGACAGGTTTAGGTGTTCGTTTTTCCCGCGCGCTGTTCGGGAGTACAATGGTAGAGACATAGTATGAGTGTGGTTCGATGAACCCTCTGCCAAGCACTTAAATGTGAATTTCAGAGTAATCATGTAGATGTAGATGTAGATGAAGTTGTTCGTACACAGCAACGGAAACAAGAATAGCAAGAAAAGTGATGCCTGAGCGACGGGAAAAAGTATGACGGAAAATCTGAGGTGTTGAGAAAATTCAGTAGAATATGTAGGAATTTCACAGGCAAAAACAAGCTAAAGGTATGTTTCCGACAGTTACCTACACTGAACACACAAAAAAGTCTGGAGCGGCGTGGAAGGGAGATGGCGAATGACCGCGTACGGAAAAAGGGATGATTGTTAGACATAAATATCAAATATATAATAGCAATAATATCTAGAACATCTTATTTGTTGGTCTTAATGGACCTAAAGAAGATCTGTATACTTCGGTCCGATAATCACAACAAATATTAGCTAATTAATTTGATCGTTATTTTGCTGAAAGAAGTTTGTCAGACATCGATCTCTGACAGATTTTATTGGTCGTTTCTCGACGAGATGTATGTGTTGTTCCATTTTCACTTATTTCAGCACTTTGGCGCAACAAGATGGGAAATCCATAGACTGTAACTACGTTCTTTTCCAATGACCGCGATGTTTGATTCTGATAAGTGTACCTTCAGCTTCAAATACCCATTTTTTGCTCTGTGATTTGAATCGTGAACATTATTAGCAAACGGGTTTACTTTCCTGCAATACGCTTTCACACTGTTCTCGAATTTTGGAAGCTTTCCGGCGCGCGGCGACTGAGTCTCTGTCGAAGAGTATGGTACCTAAAATGTTACTCGCTGTAGTGCAGTCTTACGGAATGGCGAAGATTGGTTGTGTTCGATAACACGTTCGTTCACTTCAGAAACACATTCGGTATAGTTCCGCAGTATCGTTTAGCGAATGAAAACCGACCGCACCGACTATCGGGCCATATCCGTAGTCGGATTCAGGACATCCGAGTAGATGAAATCCAATACACTCATCGTAACGGAACAAAATACAAACAGAGCAATAGTTTGTACCGAAAACTAACAATAGAAGAAAATTACTACATACAAAAGGCTAAAGTGGAAGGAAAAAACCCCAATAAACGGCAACAGATGTGTGTCAAATCTTATGGGACTTAACTGCTAAGGTCGTCAGTCCCTATAAACGGCAACACAACACTTTCCAACAACATACTCCTTACCGCTCTGAGAGAACTGACCCAGAACGCAGAACAGAAAGCACACACACTCAAAACAATCCCTCCCCATCACACACAGAGTCATCAATAAGGAACAGAAGTAGTCAGAACTCCAGCTACCGTTTCCATAGCCTTCTCGCAACACGCGATACATTCCTCGTGACACGCGCGAACAGCAAGATGACGTAATACCTTGCATCATAAATGAAGTGCGAAAGTTTTGATTTTCTGTGTACAAAATTAGCTGCAAGCCGCCTAACGAACTTGAGTACATGACAAACTAGGTAACAGCCTATTACAAACCAATGATAGATCAACAGCACTACCACAATCCCAATCGTAATAACGCTGACATAAGTAAGTTCACATTTTAGTATTTGTTCACTAACAGCAGGTCACGCAGTTGCAGATGACATGCTGCACACCGAGAAAAACGGCGACAGAAAAAGCACTGAAAATATGCCATAAACAGCGACAACAATACTTAAAACCATGTTGTAACGTACAATAAAGAAGGTAGCGTGAAATTATCCACAGAAAACAGTATTTTAAAAGACAAACAGTGCAAATGCAATAACTTGTTACAGTGTTTTATAAATATGTTATTTTCTGCATGTTTTAAACTTAAAGAACCCACTGATGATGACGATATTTGTCGCTGAAGCCAGTTTGTGAAATAAATAAGAAAATAAATATCAAAAAGTGTTTTGCATCAAGGCGGATTGCCAATTCCCATATTGTTGTTTCTCTATGCAAACACGGACCAAATGGAAGAGTTCCAAGATAAAGTTATTCAAGCTACTGATATGGGTGGAACGGTTACAGTCAACATCTACATCTGCATCTACACTCAGTAAGCCATCTTACGGTGTGTGGCGGAAAATATTTTGTGTACCAGTGAAAATTATTCCCTTTCTTTGAAAGTCGCAAATGGCCTGCGAGAAGAAGGGCTGGTGGTAACCCCCCATGTGGGGTCGAATTTCTCCAATTTCATCTACATGACATTTTTGTGAGATATGCTGAGATGGCAAAAATAGATTGGTAAGTACAGCCTCCTAATTCTAACAGTAACCCCGCACAGTGATTCAGAGCGCCTTTCTCGTATAGTCTTTCACTAAGGGCAAACTCCCCCCCACCCACCTCTCAGCCAAAGGGAAAAAAATATAGTGCAGTCAGGTGTTTTCCTTTCAAGAAAATGATTTAAAAGTCGGTATTACGCAGTTTTATAACAGGATCAGAACTGAAACTTTTTTTTATTAGAACTGAAAGTCACCATTCGTCTTCGAAAGTGTTAAAAATGCCCCACATCCCCAGGTCTTACCCCCCCCCCCCGCTCCCAGAGTGACGTATGGGCAATGGGCACTCTTGCCTGCCACTGGAGTTGACTGAACATCTTCGTGAGGCTTTTGCACTTACTAAAGAAATGAAATGCACTGGTCCTCTTTGGATGTCCTCTGTTTCTTCTCTAGAAGCAATATTAAAGTATTGGATGGACGAAGGTCATTTCAGGTGCCTCCTTCGTGGGTGGTCTACACTTTCTGAGGATTCTTGCAATGAATTTCAGTGTGGCATCTGCCTTCCGTGCCATTCGTTTCACGTGGTCATTCGGGTTTAAGTCACTCCGCATGTATACATACAGTGTTTTGTACTTGTAATTGCTTCTAGTGTTTATTCTGCAGTTGTGTTATTAAACAATAATTCGCCCATCTGCCTATTTATACGCAATAAGGTGAAGTTTATGCTGAGGGACGGCTGCCAGTCACTGCACCCAGTGGCGATCTTCTGCAGGCGTTTCTGCATTTCGGTAGAATGCTATAGCGTTGCATTGTCTTTGTACAGGATACCGGCATCAACCGCAAAACATTTCATGGAACTTCCTATACTCATTTTGGGCCATATACAGGGTGAGTCAGCTAACGTTACCGCTGGATATATTTCGTAAACCACATCAAATACTGACGAACCGATTCCACAGACCGAACGTGAGGAGAGGGGCTAGTGTAATTGTTTAATACAAACCATACAAAACTGCACGGAAGTATGTTTTTAACACAAACCTACGTTTTTTTAAATGGAACCACGTTAGTTTTGTTAGCACATCTGAACATATAAACAAATAGGTAATCAGTACCGTTTGATGCATTGTAAAATGTTAATTAAATCCGGAGACATTGTAAGCTAAAGTTGACGCTTGAAACCTCCGACGTTCAGTTGCCTGCTGTAACAAACACAGGCCACGGGCGTTTCATAGGACGTGGAGGACGCATAAATTGGCCAGCCCGTTCTCCTGATCTTACACCTCTGGACTTCTTTCTGTGGGGCACGTTAAAGGAGAATGTGTACCGTGATGTGCCCACAACCCCAGAGGATATGAAACAACGTATTGTGGCAGCCTGCGGCGACATTACACCAGATGTACTGCGGCGTGTACGACATTCATTACGCCAGAGATTGCAATTGTGTGCAGCAAATGATGGCCACCACATTGAACATCTATTGGCCTGATATGTCGGGACACACTCTATTCCACTCCGTAATTGAAAACGGAAACCACGTGTGTACGTGTACCTCACCCCTCATGGTAATCTACATGTGCGTCAGTGAAAAAGACCAACAAAAAGGTGTTAGCATGTGGACGTAATGTGCTGTTCCAGTCTCTTCTGTACTTAAGGTCCATCACCGTTCCCTTTGGATCCCTACGTAATTCGGTGTTCTGCGATACACACGATCGAACAGCGGAGGAGTGGTACTCAAGCGCCAACTTTAGGTTACAATATCTCCGGATGTAATTAACATTTTAGAATGCAACAAACGGCACTGATTACGTATTTGTTTATATGTTCAGATGTGCTAACAAAACTAACGGGGTTCTATTTAAAAAAACGTAGGTTTGTGTTAAAAAACATACCTCCGTGCGTTTTTGTATGGTTTGTATTAACCAATTACACTAGCCCCTCTCCTCACGTTCGGTCTGTGGAATCGATTCGTCAATATTTGATGTCGTTTACGAAATATATCCAGCGGTAATGTTAGGTGACTCACCCTGTATATATATATATATATATATATATATATATATATATATATATATATATATATATATGGGCCATATATAGGGTGAACAAGAACTGAACGTAGAAAGTTTCAGAGGTTGTTCATTGGTATCTTCCGAGGTATGAGGTAGGTGGAACCTAGAGCCTCCGGCGACTCATAACAGAATAATAATGTAACTACACTCCGTACGACATGTTACCACAATAGCCCTGTTTTCACTGAAAACACTTTTACAACATTGAAGAAGCCTGTAGTACTCAATAATCAAAACGTTAAACACACAACACAAAGTAATGAAACATTCCTCAGATATATGCGAAAGTAGGCGATCAGTCAGAACATTATGACCACTTACCTAATAGCTGTAAGTTCACCTTTAGCATTTGTAACAACGGCGATACGTCGTGAAATGGAAGCAGTGAGGACTTGGCAGGTCGATGAAGGGGGTTGCACCACATCCGCACACATTAGTCGCTTAATTCCCGTAAATTCCCGAGAGTAGGGCGATGAGTTCTGACGCCACGTTCAGTCGCACCCTAGATGTGTTCCATCGGCCTCAGATCTGGCAAGTTCGGCGGCTAGCACATCAACTGTAAGTCGCCACTGTGTTTCCCGAACCACTCCATCACATTTCTCGCCTTGTGATAAGGCGATTTATCTTGTTGAAAAATGCCACTGCTGTCGGGAAACATGATCGTCATGAAGTGGTGTGCGTGGCCCGTAACAAGTGTGCGATACTCCTTGGTCGTCATGGTGCCTTGCACGAGCTCCACTGGAGCCATGGATACACGCGTGAATGTTTCCTAGAGCATAATGGAGCCGCCGCCGTCTTGTCTCCGTCCCACAGCACAGGTGCCAAGGAGCTGTTCACCTGGTAGACGACAGATTCGCGCCCTCCCTTCGGCGTGATGAAGAAGTTATCGGGATTCGTCAGACCATGCAACTTTCTGCCAATGCGCCAACGTTCAGTGCCGTGGTCAAGTGCTTATTGCAGTTGTAGTGGCCGATGTCGTGCTGTTAACTTTGGCACATGCGTGGGTTAGGAGTGTTGGGTGCACTTCGCATTCAGCCACACTATTACTCAGCAATATTTGCTCTAAAACTAATAATAGAGAAACGACTAGATAAGAACCTGAAAACATAAATAGCTTTCGTAGATGTAGAGAAAGCCTTTGATAATGTTAAATGGGATAAGATGTTTGAGGTACTCAAAAAAGTAGGAATAGACCATAAAGACAGAAAAATGATATGGAACCTGTACAAAAACGAGACAGCAGTTATCCGTGGACGGACAAAACAAGAAGAGGTGCAGATACAGAAAGGTGTCCGACAAGGCTGCGCACTATCCCCTGTTATCTTTAACGTATACATTGAAGAGGCGCTGAAAAAAGTAAGGGAAAATTCACAGACAGGTGTAGTAATTCATGGCCAACGAATAGATATGATAAGATGTGCCGATGATATAGCTGTCCTGGCTGAAAGTGAAGAAGATCTTGTAGTCCTACTGAATAGAATGGATAAAGTTATGGGCGAAGAATATAATATGAGAATTAATAAAGCAAAAACAAAAGTAATGGCATGCGACAAAGAAGATCAAGTGAAAGTCCAAGTTCATGTAGGCAATGAACTGCTTGAACAAATTGATAAATTTACTTATCTGGGCAGTAATATTACCAGGGATGGAAGGAGCAAGGCAGAAGTGAGAAATAGAATAGCTCAAGGAAAGGCTGCTTTTTAACGAGAAGAAAAACATATTAACATCTAAGAGCATCAGCCTTGAAACCAGGAAAAGATTTTTGAAATCATATGTGTGGAGTGTGGTATGCTATGGGTGTGAAACATGGACTCTCGGGACAGAGGAACAGCAGAAGCTAAATTCTTTTGAAATGTGGTGCTATAGACGCATGCTCAAAATAAAATGGATCGACAAGGTCACAAACAAAGTGGTTCTGGAAAGAACAGGTGAGAAGAGAAGCTTCTGGAGTTTCATTGTTAAAAGAAGAGTACAATTTACAGGCCATCTGTTAAGACATAATGGACTCCTGAACACAATCATAGAGGGATATGTCGAGGGGAAAAGACCAAGAGGAAGACCACGACTGAGGTACATGGATCAAATCGTGAAAGATGTGGGATGTGACACCTATAAAGAAATGAGGAGAAAAGCTGAAAGACGCACAGAATGGAGACAAGCTGCCATTGTAGCTGTTGAAAACCAATCCTTGGATTGACGACTACAGAAGAAGAAGATTACTCAGCCCAGCATTTCAGTCTGATGTTAGTTCTGTCACATTTCACCGAATGTCCTGCTGTACCAGTCTGCCCAAAGATACGACGTCTGACATCTGTAATGAGAGGTGACAGCCAAAACTTCTGGACATGGTATCACCTTGGATTCACCACGTGTTGAGGACGCTCACCGCAGCACTTCTCGAACACCCGACAAGTCGCGCAGTTTATGAAAAGCTCGTGCCGAGCCTCTGGGCCATCACAATCTGTCCTCTGTCAAACTCAGATAGCTCGCGCGCCTTCCCCATTCTACACACGGAGAGCACGCTCAGTGATGCTAGACGCATCGTGACTGTGTCTGAGTAGGGGTTATTTCTCGCCAGGTGACGCTGCTGTCACCTGGACTGGTTTATATCATGGAGGTAAGAACAGAGGGAGACGCCGTGACGTCACAGCTGTGAAGCTATGTGAAGCCGAGGGTAGCCATCTGAATCCGACCAAAACATTGCTGCTGTAAGCTTGTGTGCATAGGCTTCTCGCTCGCTTTTGGAAGAATTTTGCGCTATTATGGTGACTTGTGTGGTGTTCGGATGTACGAATCGTTCTGATTGTGATGCGAAATCGAAGGGAATAACATTTCATTTGTAAGTTGTCTCGTTAAGTGTGATTTTACAACTTCATTGTGAATGAACGTGTGCTACATCGGTACTTGTACTATAGCGTGTTTTTCTCCTGTATGATTTTCTATTTCCTAAAAATGAAAGTCGGAAAGCTCTGTGGGAGAATGCCGTGAGGAGGAAGAATTGGTGTGCGTCTAAATGGAGCACTATATGTTCTCAGCATTCCCGAGAAGAGGACATAGACCGAACTTCCCTTTCAACAGTAAGGCTCCGAGAAAATGCTGTACCATCAGTTTTCCCTACACACCCAAAACATTTGCAAAAGGTATGTTAATTCAAAGAATTAAATTCTTAGTTTTCAAGTTCACGTTTCAGTATAATACGTACGTATCGTCGATAATCGAAGTGTTGAGTAACTCACTTTGTCTCCATCATGTACCAAATTAAAAGCTAACACTACATTAACTGGCGTAAAGTGTAGGCCTAAACAGGACACTGTGTAGATTTGCCATTCTATGTACCGTATTTCAGTAAATATTGGTGGTAATGAACAGTGTTTCCCAGTAGTGTAACGTAACTGAAATGTCCCAGTACGTATTACAAACAAGATGTATTTATGGGGCTTTGGAGGGAGGGTATAGCTAACTTAGTTTTCAGTTTCTATTATTTAGTTTGTGATACACGTTTATTACTGAATTAACAAAATTGTATCGTTTGCATTGATGGCTAGCTATTCGTAATATTACATTAAAAACTATTTTTAATCAGAAGAAACGGGGAATTTTGCCTTTACGAGATTTTATTTTAAACAAAAACTTTGAAACAACCAATCTGATGACGTTACATACGTATATGGTGCAATTAGCGACTGTAATACACGCAGCGCTATAGCACACTGGCAATGTTTCGGTCAGAGTGTCATGGCAGCGAGCCACGCCCCCATGGCTTCAAAACGTAGTACGGCTGGGATACGTAGCGCCATCTCCCCTTATTCTTACCTCCATGGTTTATATCAACAGTAGATAGGTAGTCATAATCAGGGGGGCGCAGAAAGCTATGCGCAGAAAGCAACGTGTTTTCTCAGTTGTGCGGATGACGTCACGGTGGAAGCAGCTGTGCCAAACAGTACACAGTTCGAATTGTGTGTGATTGTTTTTCTTGTGTTTTTTTGTGTTTGAAGGAGTATTTTGATTGATTTCTTTCTTCTGAGGTACTCAGTCAACAGCGGAAACATTCGGAATTCGGGAGTGTTAACGGTTTTTGCTGTAATTGATATTTGATTCGGAACTGAAATAGTTAGCGATAGTGGACAGCGGAATCAACATTGTGTTCGCCAGCTCTATAGTTTATGGTTCGTCCTGTGAAATTCCTATTGGAGAATCTACAAGTGAGTGAGAAAATTAATTTTTACAATGCCAGCCTGTGCTGTAACGGGCTGTTTTTCCTACAACTGGAGCACAAATGGAACTGACGTAATGTATCACAGTTTCCCGCGTAATGAAACATTACAAAAACTATGGTTGTCGAAATGTTGAGGGAAAGACAGTGTAAATGTTGCGCATGCAAGAATATGTTCTCGCCATTTCGCATAAACAGGTTACTTAAGGGATTTACAGTCTGAATTGCTTAATTTGTCCCGAAAAAGAATGCTCAAGCCAGATGCAGTTCCTTCGCGCAATTTGCCGTGCAGTAGTGCGACTGTCAATGTGTCACCCGCAACAGAAGACAGAACCAAACGGTATAAGAAACGAGAACTACATAAGAAATCTCTGGAAACATCATAATAAGAGCACATGTACAGATGACAGTTTTTTTTTTGAGACACAGATAAAGTTACTTTGATGAATACTATAGCTGCTTTAGAAAGAAGGAATGCTGTTCTTACAAACAAGTGTGTGCAATTTCGAGGTCTTTAGTAAATTCATTTCAATGCGATTAAATGAATAGTTTCTGATTTATTTGAGCCGAGGTTTCGAATTTCAAGTGTGTGTCAGTGTGGTTATGATCTGACATTTTACCGATGTGTGAGGCATAAGCTGCGAAAGAATATAACTCATCGGTTTTAACTGTAATATTTTAGCAGCAGAAAAGCAGTTTAGACATCTCATTTCTGGTATAAACAAAATCTTCCGCCAAAAACTTGACGTAAACGCGCATGCCGTGTCGTCTGCTTGTGAGCGCTTGCTTCCACGCTGACGTCACTAGGCCAGCCAATGGCAGAGCAGAGCGCTTACTGCCCAACCTCATTATTTAGTAACCTTGGTCATAATGTTCTGGCTGATCAGTGTACTTCGATGGGGTTGTCACCGCTGCTTGAATAGCTGAGCAGAGGATAGTTCTGCCACCCTGCCATTGCATTTAGTGAGCCTGTACACATGGTGCATATCGGCAACTGCAGTGCAAACCGGAACTACACCGAAGCTGTTCACTGGTACCTTCTGAGGTGTAAGCTATGTGGCACCCAGAGACTCCGTCGGCTAGTAAGAGAGTAAGAACGTAACTACGATCTCTTCGATCTGTTCCCACCATCATCCTGGTATCTCTGAAAATATCATTAGAACCGTAAAGAAGCCTGTAATATACAGGGTGAGTCACCTAACGTTACCGCTGGATATATTTCGTAAACCACATCAAATACTGACGAACCGATTCCACAGACCGAACGTGGGGAGAGGGGCTAGTGTAATTGGTTAATACAAACCATACAAAAATGCACGGAAGTATGTTTCTTAACACAAACCTACGTTTTTTTAAATGGAACCCCGTTAGTTTTGTTAGCACATCTGAACATATAAACAAATACGTAATCAGTGCCGTTTGTTGCATTGTAAAATGTTAATTACATCCGGAGATATTGTAACCTAAAGTTGACGGTTGAGTACCACTCCTCCGCTGTTCGATCGTGTGTATCGGAGAGCACCGAATTACGTAGGGATCCAAAGGGAACGGTGATGGACCTTAGGTACACAAGAGACTGGAATAGCACATTACGTCCACATGCTAACACCTTTTTATTGGTCTTTTTCACTGACGCACATGTACATTACCATGAGGGATGAGGTACACGTACACACGTGGTTTCCGATTTCAATTACGGACTGGAATAGAGTGTGTCCCGACATGTCAAGCCAATAGATGTTCAATGTGGTGGCCATCATTTGCTGCACACAATTGCAATCTCTGGCGTAATGAATGTCGTACACGCCGCAGTACATCTGTTGTAATGTCGCCGCAGGCTGCCACAATACGTTGTTTCATATCCTCTGGGGTTGTAGACACATCACGGTACACATTCTCCTTTAACGTACCCCACAGAAAGAAGCCCAGAGGTGTAAGATCAGGAGAATGGGCTGGCCAATTTATGCGTCCTCCACGTCCTATGAAACGCCCGTCGAACATCCTGTCAAGGGTCACCCTAGTGTTAATTGCGGAATGCGCAGGTGCACCATCATGCTGATACCACATACGTCGACGCGTTTCCAGTGGGACATTTTCGAGCAACGTTGGCAGATCATTCTGTAGAAACGCGATGTATGTTGCAGTGCTCTCCGATACACACGATCGAACAGCGGAGGAGTGGTACTCAAGCGTCAACTTTAGGTTACAATATCTCCGGATGTAATTAACATTTTACAATGCAACAAACGGCACTGATTACGTATTTGTTTATATGTTCAGATGTGCTAACAAAACTAACGGGGTTCCATTTAAAAAAACGTACGTTTGTGTTAAAATACATACTTCCGTGCATTTTTGTATGGTTTGTATTAAACAATTACACTAGCCCCTCTCCTCACGTTCGGTCTGTGGAATCGGTCCGTCAGTATTTGATGTGGTTTACGAAATATATCCAGCGGTAACGTTAGGTGACTCACCTTGTATAATATTCAAAACGTGTAAGACAAAACACTGAATAATGAAACAATCCTCAAATATGGATGCGGGTACAGTGATCAGCCATAACGTTAAGACCACCTACCTAATACTGTCGATATTTACACTACTGAGCACTGCTTTCAGTGCAATACAGTTACAAAGCTAACAGGGGCCAGAAATCAAACGAAATGCAATTACCCAGTAACGAGACGCGGCATATTGTGAGTTCCTCATACCGGTAAACTCAGAAAGTATCCCTCAACAGCCCCAGGGGAATTCTGGTTCACTGTTCCGCGAATACAATGCGAAAAGTAACAGACCAGACTGCAGAATAGTATCGAACAATCAGAGTGTGATCCTAGATTTGAATTTTGTTAGTGACCCCTGCATTTTATTTGCGATAAAAATTCAGAAACTTACCGTGTCTCAACGAGAATTGGAGAAGTACTTGAAACGAAATGAAGAAGTGAATCAGGGAACAGACTAGAGTCAGCCGGCCGGAGTGGCCGAGCGGTTCTAGGCGCTAGAGTCTGGAGCCGCGCTACCGCTACGGTCGCAGGTTCGAATCCTGCCTCGGGCATGGATGTGTGTGATGTCTTTAGGTTACATAGGTTTAAGTAGTTCTAAGCTCTAGGGGACTGATGACCAAAGAAGTCCCATAGTGCTCAGAGCCATTTGAAGCAGACTAGAGTCGACTGCATTGAAAGGTAAATGAAGCTGGGCTACATACGTAACCAGGCATTCAGGAATTATTTGCTGAATTCCCAGAGATAAGAAAGCTCGGCATGATGTCAAAAGCCATGCGGATATGGATTTGTATAGCAAAGGGTTGTAATGCATGAAAAAGTCCTAACGAGGCGGTACGAGCATGGTGTGATGACACACACGGCTGCAGAATAAGTGATTCTTCACCGTTAAACAACTGCTGACTTTATTAAAGCAACAGTTTCCTACGCGTTATTCGCTGTGACTTCGAACCAGGAGAAACATAAAGAGAAGTATTATTTTTGTTGACACCCTAATTAGCATAGACTTCCATTAACAGTCTGGTTATGTAGACAGCGAAAGCTTACCTTCCTCGGCGTGGACCAAACCTGCCGCGACGATCAGCAGAAGTACGCTTGCTGAGAGCTTCATGTCTGGAGGCTGCTGCCAGTGTCTGTCTCTCGCGTCTGCAGCCGATCCTTTTATACTAGGCGTTTCCTCACTCACTGTCAACGACCGGCTTTCATCCGTCCCGTTTAGTGGAAAACACCAGCCACAAGTCAGGGCTGTTAATGATGCCCCACGATAACGCTCCACAAGGTAATGTCGGGCCGTTACGTATTTTGACATTAACTGTTGCTTCACTAAGACATCGTTGGTGGCTGTAAATGTTTTTCACAGTTCCCTCGGTGTATTTTGTGTTGTATCTTCTTTCTCTCTACTCATGTTTTTTGTTCTCTTTACATATGAACCGATTTCACTAGTCAAAGGTATCGAAAAATATTTAAAATGGTTGCGAGTTGGATAGTTATACTTTCATAGTTCTAAGTGAACCACTTAGTGAACTGTGGGAGATGCTAGTGAAACATCATGCTAGTTATTATGTACCGTTACAGAAAATACACTGCGCATGCAGACTATTTTTTGCAAAAACGATGCCACAAATTGTTTTCACACCATCTGACTGGTTTTGTTAGATGACATTACTCTAAGAATACAAGGCACTCGTAAACTGATATATTAGATGAAGGAGGAGTGGGAGACTGTTGGCGTAATTGTAGGGCATCATCTCTTTTAAGTAGAAGAAGGAACAAAACTCAATTTTTAGGAATATTACTACCGTAGAAGATAAATTCAGAATCACCGTTACATAAGTAGATTATATGTTGGTAAAATTTAAAAATAAACTCTTTTTTGTGCTATAGAGACACCAGCTACATGCTAAAATGAAATACACAGCGCATAATTTATAGGGAATTGTAATAGTATTCATCACACTTCACTGAAGTTATCAGAGCTGCAAGAAATTGGAGGTTGGAGCATTTTCAGACTAGTAGCAAAACATGATAATTGTAGTGTATTAGAAGAGTTGCAATTTTTCGTACACGATGAACAGAAATATTTGAAATAGTCGATACAATCAGAAGATCTGGTTATTCTTTGAGGCAATGTCCAGTTGGCAAAGTATAAAATACGTAAAAATTGGTTTAGTAATAAAACAACTGGAATGTACCACAAAGGAAATAATGAATAATAGACAACAAACCACAGGTACAATGAAAGGGACGAACACGAGTCATTGATACGTAACTAGCATGACAGAGTACTGAACGTTAACAATTCCTTAAAATACAACTGTAATTACTTAGATTTCTTTGAGGCATTCGGATTATGTTGTTTGAGCTATCGTCAAAAAGCATTGAAACCTGTGATTTACCATTACATTTTCAGAAAAACGTTAGCATTTCTTTAGCATATAAATCACGATCAACACAGAATTTCACAGAATTTCACACTTGCAAACTGCCGACTAGATTAATATACCAAAGATTACAAACCACAATATTGATCGTCGAATCCATTCCTCTCCCTTTACCCTCACCCTGTAGGAACTCAAAGCTCGCTGTCTTGCATGAGTCTGTGACCAAGAGGTCAAGATTTCGAGTCGTGGCGATAGTATTTCACACAAAAATTGCTAACTGTACAACTTCTAAGTAAAGACTTTATTGGAAAGATCCAAAGTGTCCTACCATCAACAGCCACCCAAAGGTTTGGAAATTAGGGTGTGAGGTTCGAATTCTGGCGACGATTTCACAAATATTTCTACTTGTCATTTATTTTTAAATTGTCTAGTGTACTGCGCGCATAGATTTGAGTCTTCAAAATCGTATATTTGATAATGTTACTGGTCTGTAAGTATTAAAAGGTGGAAACCAAAATATTTTTCCACTCATATATTACAAGCAATAATTTCGTTTATCACAAGCTTCCTAATTATTGAACATGTCCAACATAAGAGCTACGTTGTCAGACACTACCTTTGGCGTTATTTTCACGTAATCAACAGTCTCTTTCAAAAATATGTCATGAAATGCCATATTACTCACACTTTAGATTTGAAAGTCCCAGTGATGTCCATTTCATCACAGCTAGTTTTACACTAAAGTATCACGTTACCGTTATATGTTATTACCAAACTGTGCCAACCCATATTCGTCGCCACACCTGCCCCACGTTATTTAAAACTATTTGTATTTTTTTTATCTTCTTATGCTCTTCTTCTTAAACTTATTGTCCTTTCTCGCGACTTACACAATCAAAGTTCAGCGTTACGTTATCGTTTCCATATTCATCTCTATTAACAAATAAATTCTACATTTTCCAAGAGTAGCAGAAGTATTTTTTTCACAGTGAAGTCCAGGTACCATAGTAAGAGGACCGGAAAACAGCTTGGCTAGAAACTTTTAATATTAAAGTTGACGTGAAGGATATGAGCAGCAACAGCACGTCTTGTGTGCATACAAAGAGTTAAGTTGATTGCTTTAAACTGAAACGAAGTATCATACCTGTGCTGTACCTGTTGCTGTAATTGAGGTACACAAATCATGGCCTGCACCTGAATAGGAGGGGGAAGGAGAAATTAGCTTGAAGAAAGTGTAAGGGGGCTACAAACACACAAGGCAAAGTCCCTGTGATTACTGGAGTCAGAGTGGGACACTATTTAGGTTAGAGCCATATTACGCAGTCTTCAAGGAAATTAGAACACAATAGGACCATAATACATGCAACAGTTACCAGAAAAGTAAAATTAGTTTGTTTCTTCAGGACACTATGGGGATGAAAACGAGGTTGATTAAATTCTTGAATGTGTAGAAGATGTGGAAAATTCTGAGGTGGCATATGCTCTGTACATCTCTGAACGCCATGTAAAGATAGGGATAGAAAAGTTAAGTATAAATGATTGTAGAGTACCATCATTTACATGTAAAGTGATCACGGAAAAATGACGAGTTGCAGCACATGTAAACGTTGAACACTAAGTCAAATATATTGATACAAGCAGTTTTTGTATAGATGAGAACCTAGAAGCCTGTGTTCGTGAGTTGTTACTACGGAACACTTCCCTTCTCTAGAAAACTTTCAGCTGTTTATGAGAAGTCTAGATGCTTTGTTGAGTTACCTGCCGTATACGAAGAACAATTAGTTGTTTATGGAGATTTCAGTGGATATTTTTTAAAAAATTCTGACAGGAAAAGTCAACTGGGATAACCATTTGGGTGCTTCAAAATGATTTAAGTGCCTAATCTCTCAACTCTCATGGAGGAAGATAGCAGGACTCGGACACATGACGCAATCTTTT
Organism: Schistocerca piceifrons; assembly: GCF_021461385.2. Taxonomy (NCBI): domain Eukaryota; kingdom Metazoa; phylum Arthropoda; class Insecta; order Orthoptera; family Acrididae; genus Schistocerca; species Schistocerca piceifrons. The sequence goes on along the minus strand of NC_060145.1, from coordinate 77,952,746 downwards.
GTAGACAGTGATCAGACTATGTCAATTAATGTGCACCCAACTGCAAACGGATTATCATAGTACTATGCAAAATTATCGGAAACAAAGAATGTAGCATGGTACTGTGCTCAGGCATGTTCATCGAATGTAGTGAGACTTATTAATGAGAACAGGGTACAATATTTTAAGAATAAGATGAAAAATGTAGTATGGGACATAGAAAGAGATGCAAATCTGAAATATATACCATAGAAACTTTATGTCAATATTTGAATGAAGTATGCCTAAAATGTTATCCAGTACGTCTGTTAAGAATACATGTGAGCCATGCGTAACAAAACGGATTAAAATTTTATGTCAGAGGTAAATAGAAATTTATACAGCGGCCAGACTACGTCGAAAGGTGACGTCACTTGTATAAAAGACACTGTACTCTTTTGAGGAAAGTCATTAAAATGTGCAGTAATGTGTCATCCTCAGGTGAGGATGTGGATAGGAGGGGCGTGTAGTCAGCACACTGCTCTCCAGCAAGATTAAAAACTACATGGGATTTTGTGAGATAGAGGACAGGACAATGAGTCAGTGTACGAGATACCACATCACTTAAATAAAATTACGATGTTGCGGCGATAATTCAGAGTTGCAAGTATTTTTAACAACCACTGTATAAAAGTAGCAGAATATGTAGTGTTAAATGGTTCACTTGATGGAGCAAAAGAATATATTAAAAATGTCATTACACATAACAGAAGCACCCCAACATCCTTCGCTGAAATGAATTATAAAACTCTTAGCAAGCAAAAGCTCATGTGATGTTGATGAAATTTCAGTAGAATTCTCAAAAGTTATCCTAAACTATAAAGCAATGTTCTTAATAAAATATGTAATGATTCACTGACAAAGTAAATTTATGTAGAGAATTTTAAATATGCAACTGTTACACCTCTTTATAAGAAAGGTGACAAGTAAGACTTAATTAATTATTGTCCAACTGTCTTACTGAATTTATCCAAACAGATTAAAATATGAAACTGTTACACCTCTTTTTAAGAAAGCTAACAAGTAAGATGTAAATAATTATCGTCCAGTTTGATTACTAAAGCTGTAATACAACGTCACTATGGCTCCTGATTTTACATTGAGTTACTGCTACTGTTACTCCTTGTAGGGCCTTGGCCTCCCACACAACCTCCGCCCACTATATGACATAGCTCCATTCAGCAGTACTAAACAGTCCTCCAAAGTAATACGTTCAGTCAATGATATAACAATTGCAATTTTCAGGAAAAGCCTACAGCAGTTAGACTGGGATGAGGTGCACCGTGAATCTGACGCCAACTCAAAATATAGTTTATTTCATGACACTTTTGTAAATGCATTTGAAAACTGCTTCCCCAAGAAAATAGTTAAATATACTCGTAAGAAACCATGTAACAAACCATGGCTTATTAAGGGCATAAAAATATCTTGTAACCGGAAAAGGGAAATGTATCTGACAGCAAGAAACAGTAGTGACCCAGAAACTATCAAACATTATAAAAACTACTGTGCTATATTAAGAAAAGTTATTAAAAAATCCAGAAGTATGTGTATCATGTCTGAAATCAGCAACTCTAATAATAAAATTTAAACAATTTGGAATATTATTAAAAGAGAAACAGGTCAACCAAGAGCACAGGAAGACAGTATTACCATCAAATTGAATGAAAACTTTATGAACAAAACGTCAGAAGTTGAAAATATTTGTAATAATCATTTTCTAAATGTTGTGGATATAGTAGGATCCAGGTGTTCATTAGAAGATGCTAGGCTGTTAATGGAAGATGCCATACCTATGCAATTTGATACAATTGAAATCTCACCCACTTCTCCCTCTGAAATTGGGAAAATAATAAACTTGCTTAAAAGCAAAAACTCACATGGAATTCATGGCATTTCCAGCAAAATACTAAAAGCATGTTCTCAACAGATAAGTAAGATTCTCAGCCACCTGTGTGATAGCTCTCTGGAACAGGGCATTTTCCCTCATAGACTGAAATATGCTATTGTTATACCTTTGCATTAAAAATGGGGTAGATCTGATGTCAACAATTACCGTCCAATCTCCCTTCCAACAGCTTTATCCAAAATTTTTGAGAAAGTAATGTATTCAAGAGTATATTCACATATCTGTAAAAATGAAGTACTGACAAAATGTCAGTTTGGTTTCCAGAAAGGTTTTTCAACAGAAAATGCCATATATGTTTTCACCAATCAAATTTTGAATGCTCTGAATAACTGAACACCACTCATTGGGATTTTCTGTGATGTCTCAAAGGCTTTTGATTGTGTAAATCATGAAATTCTGCTAGACAAGCTCAAGTATTGTTGCATGAGTGGATAGTACACAAATGGTTTAATTCATACCTGACTGGAAGAGTGCAGAAAGTTGAAATAAGCAGTTCTCATAAAATTCAAAGATCAGCACATTCCTCAAACTGGGAAACAATCAAGAATGGAGTTCCACAAGGGTCGGTCTTGGGTCCTTTGTTGTTCTTAATATAGATTAATGCCTTGCCTTTCTATATTCATGAAGAGGCAAAGTTAGTTCTCTTTGCTGATGATACAAGTATAGTAATCACACCTGACAAACAAGAATTAACTGATGAAATTGTCAATAATGTCTTTCAGAAAATTACTAAGTGGTTCCTTGTAAACGGACTCTCACTGAATTTTGATGAGACACAGTACATACAGTTCTGTACAGTAAATGGTATGACGCCATTAATAAATATAGACCTTAATCAGAAGTATATAGCTGAGGTAGAATATTCAAAATATTTAGGTGTGTCCATTGATGAGAGATTAAATTGGAGGAAACACATTGATGATCTGCTGAAACGTTTGAGTTCAGCTATTTATGCAATAAGGGTCATTGCAAATTTTAGTGATAAACATCTTAGTAAATTAGTTTACTACGCCTATTTTCACTCTTTGCTTGCATATGGCATTATATTTTGGGGTAATTCATCTCTGAGTAATAAAGTATTTATTGCACAAAAGCGTGTAATCAGAATAATAGCTGGAGTCCTCCCAAGATCATCCTGCAGCCATTTATTTAAGGATCTAGGGATATTCACAGTAGCTTCTCAGTATATATACTCTCTTATGAAATTTGTTATTAATAACCAAACCCAATTCAAAAGTAATAGCAGTGTGCATAGCTACAATAGTAGGAGAAAGGATGATCGTCACTATTCAAGATTAAATCTAACTTTGGCACAGAAAGGGGTGAATTATACTGCCACTAAAGTCTTTGGTCACTTACCAAACAGTATCAAAAGTCTGACAGATAACCAACAAGTATTTAAGAATAAATTAAAAGAATTTCTGAATGGCAACTCCTTATACTCCATAGAGGAATTTTTAGATATAAATTAAGAAAAAAAATATAAAAAAACAAAAAAAACAAAAAAATTAAAAGTTGTTGTATTAACTTAATTATGTTGCTAACTTAATTACGTCATGTATTGGAAAATTTGACTCGTTCCACATCATTACAAAATACTGTATTCATGATCCACGGAACTAGTATTAATCTAATCTAATCTAATCTAATCTTCTCTGCTGGCTGCCTTGGCTCTCCATCTTCTCACTCCCATCTTTCTCAAGTCCTCTTCCACGTTGTCTAGCCATCTGGTCCTTGGTCTGCCCCTTCTATGACGTCCACTGGGTTTTCCTTTGAAAACTTTCTTGCTTGTGCTCTTGTCCAGCATTCTTTCGACATGTCCCAACCAATATAGTATATTACTCTTTATTTCAGTCACGATATCTGGTTTGTTGAACAACTCTCTGATCTTATTATTTCTGATTCTACAAGAATCTTTATCATTCATTGGCCCGTAGATTTTCCTTAGTATCTTCCTTTCCCATCCCAGCAACAACTCCTCATCATTTTCTGTCATAGTCCACGTCTCCGAACCATATATCACCACAGGTCTAACTACTGTACGATACACTGTCAGCTTCAGATTCCTAATACGGTTTCTTGCTTTAAACACTTTAACCAGTGCAAAGTAGCTCCTGTTACCAGCTGCAATCCTTGCATGTATTTCTGCTCTCATATCATTATTCTCAGTTACCATGACCCAAAATATTTAAAGCTCTCGTAGTGCTCATATTTTTTTCCGTTCAAAGCCATGCTTCTTTCTCCTACACTATATCTTTGCTTAGATGTTAACATATACTTGGTCTTTGAGTGGTGAATGGTCAGCCCCATCTTTCTACTTTCTCAAGCTTTTCTTCCAGGTCCTGTTTCCTCCTGGATAACAAATCAATATCATCCGCATATGCAAGCTCCTGAGTCACTCTACTAACCTGTGTTGCACCAGGGTTGTTGCTTTGTGTCTTTATCATTACACTCTCCAAGGCGACATTAAACAGAATAGTGGAGAGCACGTCACCCTGCTGCAGTCCTTAGTTAACTTCAAATGCCTTTGATAAAGTGCCATCGATCTTTACTTTGTATACTGTTCTCCTTCTCAAAGTCATTTGAACCAATCTTATCAGTTTGTTAGGGACTCCTGCCTCTTGTATTACCTTCCAAAGTTGATCCCTTTTGATACTATCATAAGCTCGTTTGATGTCAATGAACAGCTGGTGAACATCGATGTTGTACTCGTAACATTTTTCAAGGATCTGTCTGATGGCGAAAATGTGGTCTGTAGTGGAGTTTCAGAGAGTTAATTCTGTAATTTTAAAGTAATTTCTCGTGTATGTATGTAATTTATTAGTTTTGACAGTATTCACTAAAACTAACTGTAATATCCTTATGAGAGAAGTATTATATCGTTATAACAGCTTTGTAGTAGAAAGGTTGGCAAAATCAGGGAATTTCGTATTGTATAGAACCCAATGAATGTGTTTCGGTTAACAATGATGTCACTGATCACGAGTGTGGGCAGGGTAGGAGAGAGAGAGTTGAAGGAAGGATCTGCTATTTTTCTGTGTTGAGGTATGGAGACAAAGTGACGATGGTCTAATGCGGGATAGAGGCTGCTCTCGAAATAGTGTTGTTAAGTACGGCAAAGCATTGTGCAAATGTGAGCAACCACACACCTGGACACAGTACAAAGCATATAAAAATAATTAGCGGTAAAATAAGAGTACTGTATGGCCCAATTTTTATTAACATGTTGCCATTTCATTTACCGTTAAGTTAAATCAAGTAAAGTCAAGAAATCAGATGCAGTCGTAATTAAAGGTCTTCGTACATTCTAGCACCTCTATTGCATACTGTTAGTAAATAAGAGTTTTTTCACAGCAAAGCGGTGATGCTATTTCAATTAGTGAGTTTCATAATTTTATGTTGTGTATTTTGCGAATATTTCATATGCAGCTGATTTTCGTGAGACTGGCACCTCTAGAATGCTTATCGTTAGTAGGCGAAGTCATAACGAACTTCTCTGAGACACATTTATTATATTATGAAACAGTGATTGTCTTGAGTATTTGCTTCACTGATCCTACCAACAAATAGCGTTACAATGAGTAACGTGATTTTGTACATTTCACATGATGTGTACTGTTATCGGTTTGTATTGATTGAAAGTAATTTTAGCACATTATTAATCAGTTTAATACTGTGCACATTATACACAGATTTTCAGTTACGTTCACACATGTGCATTTTTCCCCTGCAACTGACTGCCTTTACACTTACACTGAAGAGCCAAGGAAACCGGTACACCCGCGTAATAACGCGTAAGGCCCCTGCTATAACACAAAAGTGCCGCTACGTGACTGTCTGAAGCAGTGATGGCGGCAACTGACACCATGAATTCTGCAGGGCTCTCTATAAATCCGTAAGACTACGAGGAGGTGGATACCTCTTGTGAACAGGACGTTGCAAGGCATCCCAGATATGTTCATGTCTGGGGAATTTGGTGGCCAGCGGAAGTGTTTAAACTTAGAAGAAAGATCCAGGAGCCACTCTGCAGCAATTCTGGATGTGAGGGGTGCCGCATTGTCCTGCTGGAATTCCCCCAGTCCGTCGGAATGCACAGTGCACGTGAATGGATGCAAGTGATCGGACAGGATTCTTACGTACATGTCTCTTGTCAGAGTTGTATCTAGACGTATCAGGGGTCCCATATCACTCCAACTGCACACGTCCCACACTATTACAGAGCCTCCATCAACTTGAGCAGTTCCTTGCGGACATGCAGGGTCCATGAATTCATGAGGGTGTCTCCATACCCGTACACGTCTATCCGCTCGATACAATTTGAAACGGGCTTGTCCAACCAGGCAACATTTTTCCAGTCATTAACAGCTCAATGTAGGTGTCGACGGGCCCAGGCGAAACGTAAAACTTTGTGTCGAGGAGTCGTCAAGGGTACATGAGTAGGCCTTCGGCTCCGAAAGCCAATATCGATGATGTTTCGTTGAATGGTTTTCACGCTGACACTTGTTGATGGCACAGTTTTGAAATCTGCAGCGATTTGCGGAAGGGTTGCACTTCTGTCACGTTGAAAGATTCTTTTCAGTCGTCGTTGGTCCGGTTCTTGCAGGATCTTTATCCAGCTGCTGCGATGTCGGACATTTGATGTTTTACCAAACCCCTGATATTCACGGTACACTCATTAAATGGTTGTAGGGGAAACTCGTTATTTCATCGCTACCTCGGAGATGCTGCGTCGTATTCCGCTTGTTTAGCATATCTCTGTATTTGAATACGCATACCTATATCAGGTTTTTTGGGCTCCATTGTACAATTATTACGTAGTTTCAGCGTCAGTTCATTCATTAATCAATTTTATCTTTTGCTCATTGTGGGCTGGCGACCGTTATTAACTGATCTTCAGTATAAATTTCGTACAGTAGTATACTTATTCAAAATATTAGCTAATTCATTTGATCTATTATAAAATTTCTTTTTCGATTGTTGTTGTACTCAGATATCTGAGCGATAATGATCAGGTCATAACTATCAGCGTAACATGAAAGGATTGATTTAGCTCTCTTGGCATTTAAATTAGCCTCATGATTCTAACAGATTGCTTAAAGGTTTGCCATCGAAATACTAGACATTATGACTTAGCGTTAAAGTCTGAAATTATTGCTATGCTCAGGACTATTAAGGTAAATATTTGCCTTCCCCCAACCCCATTTGGGTGTAGTCGACAGAAAACACGACAAGACTTTGAAGGTGCCAGGAATCAACACTCTACAGGGTTGCTGATGTAATTCAGCATTTAACGGTGACAACACAGAACAGATTACTTATTTTGTTGAGTGTGACTGTCGATAAAACAGTTCATTGAAGGTTGTGTCCAATACACATATCATTTAAAGTTGTTCTTTACCTAGCTTAAATTTCTCAAAAAAAAAAAAAAAAAAAAAAAAACAATTAAGTGGTATGCTTAACTATATTCGTATATAATCTTTAGTTATTGTCTTCGTTATCGTTCTTTCTTTCAATGGTTTCTCACATCATTGCAGGAGGAACATAGAAGAGGAAGGACAAGTATAGCGATATAATAATTATATTTTGTGTTTTATAAAACTGGGTGCCAGAAATCAGGAGGTGCTGATGACAGTGATGGTTGCGTCGTTTCTTTGGCGATGACAAGGTGTGATGGGCCCAAGGTCATAGTGGAAATGACGTTGTTAGTAATTGGAGTCATCGCGGTAGTCAGGATCTGGACAGCAGGAAGGTCATATCATCATAGGTCGGGTTGTACCTCACCATGCCATCAAAAAAAAATGGTTCAAATGGCTCTGAGCACTATGGGACTCAACTGCTGTGGTCATAAGTCCCCTAGAACTTAGAACTACTTAAACCTAACTAACCTAAGGACATCACACACATCCATGCCCGAGGCAGGATTCGAACCTGCGACCGTAGCGGTCGTGCGGTTCCAGACTGTAGCGCCTTTAACCGCTCGGTCACTCCGGCCGGCACCATGCCATCAGATAGCCTAGCGTCGCCTGACTACATGCAAGAGTCTTACAAAAGGGTCACCACTATGTAATGTACAACCTACATAGTTTGTACCGAAAGAAACTTCTTTATGAACTTGAGGTAACATTTTTTATGCAAATGGAAAGGAATGAGGATAAATTTAAACACATTCAATGCGTCCATGGTAGTCACATCGGGATGGACCTCTTTATATCATTCACGAACCATGATTCAGCGTCTACCTGTAAAGTAATTTAATTCAATTTATTTATGTCTTGATAGTTTTTAATAAAGTGACGTCAAAAAAAAAAAGAGAAATAACTCTAATAATGCTATGAACAGTGTGATGCAATTTAATTTAGCCCGACGCGGATCAGCAGTCAGCAAACTAGCTGAGAACTCAGGGTGATTACAGGATTATAAATAACTAATTGTCTCTCTCTTGAATGATCACAGATATTCCCCAATACGCACCAAAAGTATAGTTAAAACTCATGTGCCTATAGCACCAGATATTATTTCGTATGGCAGTTCAATGTAAAGTGATAAAACTCCAGATCGTGGTTTCGTCTCGAATACCAATATAAGATAACAAGCATAATCTTTTGCAGATGAAATCTTATACTAGAACTAGAATCCTGTGACCAGGACTTTCTGCCTGGGATATTACCTCGCAACCTTGAGAAAATCAGAAAGTGAAATATATTAAGTTATTCGTAGCGGCCGCAAATCTCGTGGAATCTGAAAGAAAGTTAGTGTCCTAACCGGCGGCACGTGTCGCACATGAACTGAAAGAAAATTACTAATTATTTACTAGTATGGCGCCTAACAGTGGTCAATGTTCTGTGAAGGCCACATCTACTCAGGACAAGCAATGTTTAGGTTTACAAATAATTACGTAGTGTACACAAATTTTAAGACATGAACCACTATACTTTACAACTTACATAGACTGTTACAGCAAGATGAACCTCAGACAATCTTTCTTTCCTCCTCCAGCCTAAGCACAGAAGAAGACCAAAGGACAGAAAGTTCAGTAACAGAATCTCGAATGTCCATGGAATATGTTGCAACACAACGGATTTGTTTAATCTTTGGCATAATCGCTAGCTATTCACATGATAATTATCACTACATGGCATTTACAAACTTAAAATTGATGACCACCCCAGGAGATACAGTGCATAGCACATAGTGTTTTAAACCATGAACGAGTTCATAGGATAGAAATGTCCACAATATGCACATACACAGTTTTTTAAATGTACAATTCAAATAAATAATGATGGTGCACCCAGTACTCACAATGACAATCATGTCAGGCGCCCAGCCCGCACAATGGTTAGCCAAGCTACCGGATCGTTGCGCATCTGAGTACTTGAACGCAAGTGACATTGAGTAAAGAATTGCTCCACATCACACAAAAGAAAAATTTATCTTCTTGTACTACACCAGAAGTGGATAGCAATTTGCTGAATTCATCTCTCATCATTATCATCATTTAAGACTGATTATGCCTTTCAGCGTTCAGTCTGGAGCATAGTCCCCCTTATAAAATTCCTCCATGATCCCCTATTCAGTGCTAACATTGCTTCATCTTCTGATGTTAAGCCTATTACTTCAAAATCATTCTTAACCGAATCCAGGTACCTTCTCCTTGGTCTACCCCGACTCCTCCTACCCTCTAATGCTGAACCCATGAGTCTCTTGGGTAACCTTGCTTCTCCCATGCGTGTAACATGACCCCACCATCTAAACCTGTTCGCCCTGACTGCTACATTTATAGAGTTCATTCCCAGTTTTTCTTTGATTTCCTAATTGTGGACACCCTCCTGCCATTGCTTCCATCTACTAGTACCTGCAATCATCCTAGCTACTTTCATATCCGTAACCTCAACCTTATTGATAGGGTAACCTGAATCCACCCAGCTTTCGCTCCCATACAACAAAGTTGGTCGAAATATTGAACGGTGCACAGATAACTTAGTCTTGGTTCTGACTTCCTTCTTGCAAAAGAGAGTAGATCGTAGCTGAGCGCTCACTGCATTAGCCTTGCTACACCTCGCTTCCAGTTCTTTCACTGTGTTGCCATCCTGTGAGAATATGCATCCTAAGTACTTCAAACCGTTCACCTGTTCTAACTTTGTTCCTCCTATTTGGCACTCAATCCGTTTATATCTTTTTCCCACTGACATTACTTTCGTTTTGGAGATGCTAATCTTCATACCATAGTCCTTACATTTCTGATCTAGCTCTGAAATATTACTTTGCAAACTTTCAATCGAATCTGCCATCACAACTAAGTCATCCGCATATGCGAGACTGCTTATTTTGTGTTCACATATCTTAATCTCACCCAGCCAGTCTATTGTTTTCAACATATGATCCATAAATAATATGAACAACAGTGGAGACAGGTTGCAGCCTTGTCTTACCCCTGAAACTACTCTGAACCATGAACTCAATTTACTGTCAACTCTAACTGCTGCCTGACTATCTATGTAAAGACCTTCAATTGCTTGCAAAAGTTTGCCTCCTATTCCATAATCTCGTAGAACAGACAATAACTTCCTCCTAGGAGCCCGGTAATATGCCTTTTCTAGATCTATAAAGCATAGATACAATTCCCTGTTCCACTCGTAACACTTCTCCATTATTTGCCGTAAGCTAAAGATCTGGTCCTGACAACCTCTAAGAGGCCTAAACCCACACTGATTTTCATCCAATTTGTCGTCAACTAATACTCGCACTTTCCTTTCAACAATACCTGAGAAGATTTTACCCATAACGCTGATTAAAGAGATACCTCTGTAGTTGTTACAATGAATTCATCTCTGTAAGTGAAAAATTATATTTAAAGCTTATTGTTCCCATCAACATATCCTAACTGTGCCATAACTTTCCACGATGTTTGCCCATCAGTGTCCCATACCTTCCACGAATAATCGCTAACACAAAAATATCCGTCTTAGAAAGTTGAATCACTGTATCACAGTTTATCAGTCAATATTATTCACAGCATGTGCTTTTGTGTTACTCCCATGGATTTCATTTGTCATTAGTAAAGCAAATCACAGGTGAAAATATTTATAGAACTAATCACATACATAATTCTGTGAGAATTATATGGATGCTCCATTAAGAAATGAATTTACAATAAATGAAACAGTTTTGTATCACACTCTGGTTTGTTTTTGTAAAGCTTTAGTGTTCTCACCATTCTTATAGGCTAGGACAACGTTGTCTGCACATAAGACAAAGCCAGTCTTTGAGTACGATTTTGGATCGAGTCAAAACCACACTGGAAAATCGACAAGACGTAGAGAAAGAACGAAATACAAGCTCACAGCTGAACAAAACACCAACTTCGAGCACGTGAGATGTCAGGACAAATGTAATCATTCAAAGCTTGTTTACATGGCATAATACTTTTCACATGGCTTTGAATACTACTAATACTAAATTAGCTTTCCATCCTCATCATACAGCAATATGATATATGATTGCTAATGGCGACACACCCCACTCATAACAATATTTTCTTTCATTTTTACTACAAGTACAGGAAAAAGTTATACGAAGAAATGTTACACTAAATCCTTGATATTTCGAACAATGTAATGTGTTACTTTACAGTAATGAGCCTAGACATGTACTTGTATGTGTCAATTTTCTTCCACTTTCCTTACAGAAAACAATCAGTTTATTTCCATTAGGATAGCATCACAACATGTAGCTTTTGTTTGTCATAATGTACTGTCTGGAAAGTATATGCGCTAACACTGAAATGTCTTTTGGTTTTGGATTTCTAATAGTTACTATTTAAATATCAATTAGTTTTTGGTTAACACAGGCAATGTAGGACACAGTAATCAGTCCATTTGACATTCGCAACATAGTATTCTTTCCGTCCATGTTCATACTGCACCTACGTATGTCTGTGCTCAGTACTTATTAAGTTAGGTGCTAGTCATTTTAAACAAATCATGTGTACACAATTACTTAATTTAATATGCAAAATAAGATTAATCCTTCATGTACTTACTTTTTAAAACTTGGTTGGCATGCAGTCCCTTAGTTTGTTTCTTTTACAATAAGCTACAGAGTAGTGTTCTTCAGGTGGAATCCAGATTATCATATAAGAAAAGATGTATAATAGCTGCCACTTACAATTTGTTCTGTGTGGAAGTGAAGATTGTGGATGAATTTTCAAAAGAATACTTTTGCCTATCCGAAATCTTTGCACCTGTTATAGTTTACTGCCGTAGTACGATTTTTTCAAGTGCGCTAGTTCAGTGAGTGTGACTAAGTTTTCTTCTCCTTTCTTCTTTATGAAGCTGTGGAAGCAGAGCTATCCACTCATTCTTCTCTTTCGTCTTACATTGTAGTTCAGCTGGAGGGCTCTGTGTTGTGTAGAGTGGCAAGTTCTTTTTAATCTGTTCTTGTAACTCTACATACTATCCAACGTATCTGTTGACTGGGTACATATGTACGTAGAAAGTTATTAATTTCACCGCAAATTCTATACACGGTGGGGCTATATTCTGAGTGACATCAAAATATTAGTATCTGTGGAAACTGTTGTTCATACAGAAATATTTTCCACACGTAATAAGTAAAGTCTGGAGCGTTGTCTGACAACAGGGTGCCTTGCTGACCAACTGTAGGCATGATAGATTTTACAGTTGTTTTGATGATAGGAACTTCTGCTATAGACTTTGTAGCACATAATTTTACATATTTTTTGAAAATACCATAAAGAACTCCAACAAATTTAACTCTGCCTCTTGGAGATGGCGAAGACCCTTCAATATCAATTGAAACTATCTGTAGCCATTTTTATTGTAAGATAGGATCTAATTCTGTACAACAGCTAATGGTTGTGACTTTTATCTTTGGAAATATGAGATATGTCTTACGCAGCTGTTGTGTTTGTCTCATCATGCTGTGAAAACAGCAAAACAAATTCGTCTTTCTTGCACATCTAATTGCGTCACCAAGCGCTCATACATGTGGCTGGAGTGAAAATATACCATGTGCCAGATCATACATCATGTCTTTAGAACAGAACATCATTAAATATTTTTTAGTGTTATATAAGTTATTCAGTATGATGTTGTGAAAGTTTTTCTCTAACTTTACACTAGTGCTACATTTTGAATATCAGTCAAATTTCTTGATGTATATAAATAATGCTGTCTGTAATACTGTCTGTCATTAGTAATGCACGAAAATCAGTGTTCTATAGGTCCTGTGTACAGGGGTAAACCTTGTGGTAGACATGACAGAGTATTTGTCATTATATTATCTTTTCCTGAAATGTGTACTGTTTCAAAACTGTACTCTTGCATGAATGGTGGGCAACGCGCCAAGGATGCATGGAGTGGTTTGCATGACATAAGAAAGCTTAGTGTCTGATAATCACAGGAAACTTTGATATGTTTTTCGTAAAAATAATAGCTGAACCACTTAAGACCCAAACAACAACTAAAGTTTCCACCTCGGTATCAGAGTAGTCACGTTCACATCCTGACAATATACATTTAGCAAAACTTTTAACATGAATATCTTGCTTGCCATCCTCCTCACGAAGTTGAAATAAGCTTGCTCCCAAACCAGCTAACGAGGCATGACTCATAACACAAAAATCTTTGGGCTTAGGTGGATGATATAAAATATCAGAGTTACCTAAAGCTTCGTTTATTCAAACAAAATATTTATGGCAGTCACTTGTGCATATACACACTGAATTTTTCTTTAATAAGTTAAGCCGCGTGGGATTAGCCGAGCATAAGCCAATTAATAGAGCGTACTGCACTACATACAATTTCTATTTGGGTGTTTGCTTTTTAAGTCATGTGTCATACATGTATATTCACGAAACACACTATACAATTATTTATTTATTTATTTATTTTTACTTGCCCACACTTTCTAACGTGGGCACCTCAGTCTAGTTGCAACCCTTGTTCACAGTACGAGCAGCCCTTAGCGGCTCGCCATCTCACAACTATTCATGACGTCGCCTTTCCGGCTTAGATCTTTTTTAATATGTGACTTGTAAGTACTGCATCTTGTTCCAGTCAGTACAAACTTTAATTTTATTAATTTATTAAGTACCTAATATGTTTTAGAACAGTTAGTCTAATTCTGAAGACGACGCAGATAGTAGCGTCGAAATCTGGTGAATTTTGACTTAATATTTGTGTCCAAGGGCTTATTTGTTCTATACAATTTAAAAAACGACTAACACAATATGGCGGCTTAACCCATTTTAACACTTCATCCATGAAGATGGTCTGAGATCAAAACCGGTAGACTTTGGGTTTAAAATAAAAACAGCTGATGATTCAAATATGCGTTTATACATTACCTAATGGCTCTTGCCAGTTATCTTCCAAAAATGTCATTTTGTCTCTCACAAATTTTGACTTCTGTGGATTTGCTGTAACTCCTCAGTGCGAAAATTTGTGTAATGTTCTTTCCAACAAATCTAAATGCCCTTCTAAAACTGGACTGGCTATTAATAGGTTATCAACATACAATATCACCTAATATAGTAAGCCAGTCCCTAAGACTTTATCCAAGACAGTAATGAGTACACCTGGACTTAGATTTAATCTGAATAGCAGTACACAAAATTGATAACTTCTTCCTCCAAAGATGAAAGCAGGTTATTTTTGGATCTTTTGATACACTTACCTGCCAATATGAACCTCTGAAATCAGTGCTGATAAGATATTTTACGCCATGAAACCTTTGTAACTATTCAACGAAATTCTCTGATCTAATTAATGTAGGAATAGTAATTTAATTTGATGGCTCCTGGATCCAACCCTGGGGAATGTTTCCACCAGTCTTTGCTCAGATAGTAGAGGGCTGCAGTATAATGGCATCGAGGGCTGCGTAATTCTCCACTCAAGCATTTGCTTTATTTCATTAGTGGCCGCCACTCTCTTGGTCCATGGGATGTAGTATGTGCTCTGATTGAGAGCAGTACATTTCAGGGGAGTGAATGTCCACTTGCTATTGGTATGTGTTGATAATACCAACTTTCCTTCCAAATACATGTACATACTTTCAAAGCAATTTCCTTAAATATACTTGTTGCAACGAGTCAATGGTTTTCTGTTCTATGGTCTCATGTTTTACTTCATTTTCATGTGTGTGTGTGTGAAGGTGTACTGTGGGTGCATACTATTTTCGTTTTAAGGGACCTTACCTTTAAGCCTTGGCAATAACTTGTATAACTTTCTGTTTACCAATTCAACTACAACATTTTTACCACTGATGTTTAGAAAGTATTCGGTCACTGTGTACTTCTCTCTCAGGAAGTCAATGCCAAGAGTGATTTCTGCAATAAACCCACTTTATGCTAGGAACAGACATATCTTATATCCATTTCCTATTTCAACATGCACTTGGTTTTGCATTTTGATATTTTATGAGCTCTAATAATCTTACAATTCTGTAAAGGAAATATTGGTACTTTAGTGACCTCATGAACGTTACTAAATGAACTGGATGACACGACATTCACCACAATACTCATGTCCAAGCTACATTGTAATCGATGGCTTCCCTACAACGACGTGTACAGTAGCTTGAACAATTTCTTCACTGTGAGTGATCATTTGTAGGAGTCAGCTTTTATTCTTTCTTAATGTCTATGTCATGTTGTTATATCCAGTGATCACCCCTTGGCCAACATTTCAGGTCATTATGTGGCCAAACCTAATTAGCTGAACCCCGCATTAATAATATTCACAGTGGTATTTTGTGACCACTAGCTTGTTTCAAAAGTGTTGTTTTGCACTGGAGTGTCTTGTAAATTATGATTACTGCTCACGTTTGATAGATTGCAAGTCCCCAATCGGGGCGACACTGATCGTTATGGTTGTTGTTCTGCCAGTGCCAGAATTTTTGCTTTTTTGAGTCATCAGTCTTCTGACTGGCTTGATGTAGTCTGCCACACATTCCTCCCTGTGCCAACCTCTTCATCTCAGAGTAGCACTTACAACCTACATCCTGAATTATTTTCTGCATATATTTAACCTCTGTCTTCCTCAGTAGTTTTCACCATCAATAGCTCCCTCTGGTACCATGGAAATTATTCCCTGATGTCTTAACTGATGTCCTATTGTCCTATCCCCTCTTCTTGTCAGTGGTTTCCACATATACTTTCCTCTCCAATTATGTGCATAATCTCCTCATTCCTTATCTTATTAGTCGACCTAACTTACAACATTTGTCTGTAGCATTACATCTCAACTTCTTCTCACAGTCCAAGTACACTACCATAAAATTCTATGCTCAAAATGTACATTCTCAGAAATTTCTCCATCAAATTGAAGCCTATATGGGATACTAGACGATTGCTATTCGCCAGGAATACGCTGTTTGCCAACCCTAGTCTACTTTTGATGTCTCCTTGCTCTTTCTGCCATTGCTTATTTTGCTGCCTTCGTAGCAGATATCCTTAACTTCATCTACTTCGCTGTTCTCACTTCTACTATTTACTCTGCGATTTACTCTTAATCCTTACTGTGTACTCATTAGACCTGTTCATTCCATTCAGCAGATCCCGTAATTCCAATTCACTTTCACTGAAGATAGTAATGTCATCAGCAAGTCGTATCATTAATACCCTTTTAACTTGAATTACAGTTCCACTCCTGAATCTTTATTTTATTTCCACATTGTTTCTTCGATGTCTAGATTGAACAGTAGGGGCTAAAGACTACATGATTGTTCGATAATGCTCGCACTTCTCAGCTCTTGCAGTCTTCAGAACTGTGTGGATGATATTTTTCCCAAAGTTAGATGGTATGTCCTCAGACTCACACATACCACACATCAACGTGAATCGTTGTTTTTTTGCCACTTCCCCAAATAATTTTAGAAATTCTGATGGAATATTATCTATCTCTTCTGCCTTATTTGAACTTAAAGTCTTGCAAAGCCCTTTTAAATTCTGATTCTTATACTGAATCCCTTTCTCATCTAAATCTACTCGCATTTCTCCTTATATCATGTTAGACAAATATTCCCCCTCATAAAGGTCATCAGTCTACTCCTTCCACATACCCATTCCCTCCTCTGCATTTAACAGTGAAATCCCCATTGAACTCTTAATGTTACCACCCTTACTTTTAATTTCGCTGAAGGTTGTTTTGATTTTTCTGTTTGTTGAGTCAGTCATTCCGACAATCGTTTCTTTTTCGATTTCTTCACATTTTTTTGCAGCCATTTCGTTTTAGCTTCTTTGCACTTCTCGTTTACTTTATCCCTTACTGACATGCATTTATGTATTCCTGAATTTCACTGAATGTTTTTGTACTCCTTCTTTCATCGATCAGCTGAAGCGTTTCTTCTGTTTCCCATGTTTTTTTCGCAGTTACCTTCTTTGTAGCTATGTTTCCAACTTCTGTGATTGCTCTTTTTTGAGATTTCCATACCTCTTCAACTGTTGTGCCTACTGCGCTACTTCTTATTGCAGTATATATAGCCTCAGAGAACTTTAAACGTGTCTCTTCATTCCTTAGTACTTCAATATCCTCTTCTTTGCCTATTGATTGTTCCTGATTAGTTTATTGAGCTTTAGTTTACTCTTCATCACTATTATATTGTCATTTGAGTCTATATCTGCTCCTGGATACGCCTTACAATCCAGTATCTGATTTAGGAATCTGTGATCGTGATATAATCTAAACGAAATCTTCCCGTATTTACTGGCCTTTTCCAACTTTATCTCTTCCTCTTGTGATTCTTGAACAGTGTATTATTCGCTGTTATTAGCTGAAATATATTATGGAACTCATTAGTCTTTTTTCTGTCTTATTCCTAGTACCAAACCCATATTCTCCTGTGACCCTTTCTTCTACTCCTTCCCCTAAAATCCCATTTCAGTCAGCTTGACAATTAAATTTTCAACTCCCATTATATACTGAATTATTCGTTCAGTATCCCCATAGACTCTCCTTGTCTTCATCTTCTGCTTGTGATATCACCACGTATACCGTAACTGTCGTTGTCGGTGTTGGTTTGCTGTAGATTCTGATAAGAATAACCCTATCACTGAACTGTTCACAGTAACACACTGCCTGCCACACCTTCCTATTGCTGAGGAATGCTACTCCCATTATACCGCTTTCTGCTCATCTAACTACTGACTCTCACTATACCTACCATATGATACCATTACCATTATAAGTAGGGTGATATCCGTTATTATTTGTTCTCTTCTTATTGATATTTAGTGGACTATGATCAATCAGCTGTGCTTACACAGCGGGGTTGATGCCAGCTACAACATAAAATTTCCACAACTGTCCCTCGTTCTTGCCTGATTGTAAGACTGGATGCACAGCATGGAGAACTGTGCCACGTCATTATTGTTATAGTTATTGGTAAATTTTAAATCTTCATTTGTCAGAATGTAATACAGATATGAAGTATGTAAGATTGGTTTCTCGGACATGGACTAATTATTATCTTTGATACAGCAGCTATTTTGCTTTTAATGTTCGTAGATCACCCCTATGTGAGAAGGACTCATCCAAATACTGTCTTATTCCAGAACTTCGAAAGATATATATGATTCCATGCTTAGTGTTGAACGATTCAGGATTAAGTACCTCCTTAGGGAGACTTCCTTGGACATCATCAGACTAGTATTCTGATAAGTACCATTTTCAAAATGTTTGTAATTTTGACATTTTGCAGTACCACAGTTTTCAAGGCAATGGCTTCACTTTGAGTGAAACCTGTGACATACTGAATCTTTTCCTGGTCTGTCCACGACTTTGGTGGCACACTTTTAAATGGCTTGATTAAAACGACAGGATCAATATCTTTTTTGTTAGGGATAAAACTTGAAATTGTCTGGCGTTTAATAATCTTTCATCGAATATAACGAATGACAATGACAGTGCTGCCCCATATCCCATATGATACTTGGTTAGGTGGATACCTTTATGATTTTTATGGTTACAGTACCTTGCCTCATATGATGTAGGACCAACATTTTCATCATCTCCCTTAGCAACAGAGTACGGTGGAATATCTGCTCTTTGTTTAACCACTGACAGTCCCTGTGTATACTGTTGTCTTGTGACATGACACTATACAGCCACTCTGGTAAATCTTCGTTTAGGGTAGTTTTAATTCAGTTCAAGTCTGTGTTAGTTACTTCTCCTGGAGTTCTTCCTGTGATAACACTTCTGTAACTGTCTGCTGAACGACATACAGCATTTCTGAAGCTAATCGTTAATTTACATTTGTTTCTTTGCTTGAAATTCACTGTTTACCTTAGTCCCTTGCTCAGCAGCAAAATTATCTACTTTTATATCTAGCTTATGAACAGATTCTTTTACTTGTGCTCGTTCATCAGTGAATTCTTTTATCACATGAGGTGTGCTTTGATAAGCAGTTTCCAGTGCAGTGTTTTCAGTAGATTAAGTATTTTACTGCATCAAAAAATTTGCCACATTGTACATTGTTGTAATGATAGACTACATATTTTAGTTGGCTAGTCTGTCAGTGTAGGTGACACATTATTACACTTGGTCAGCATTCCATAAGGCTTAATCGATAATTTAGATGACAGTTAAACCGAGATACATTATGAGAGTTGGATCTTACATGAGGCTTGTGGTTGTATTAATTTACTCGCTGTGAGTATTTCAGATCCGTGAAGTGAAATTTCAGAATCCTTAGCGGCAGCATCAGTGAATTCTCTGCCACCAGCAATGGATTCTGCCTTGTCTCATGTTTCAGTATCCATTTTAGTTTATTTCCATATCTTTACTATAACATGTAAGATGACTGATTTCATGTGTAAAAAAATCACGCATCTCAGTGTAATGTCAACACACAAATAGCAGTTTTGCTAAGCTTGAATGTTCTGGAAAGACGCACTAATAGATTGAAACAATAAAGAAACAGTAAGCTATTATGTGCTTTCATGATGTGAAGTCAGCCATCTTGTCAAAACTAAATATACTATTTTTAAAACTAATTACCAGAAGAAATTTAAAATATTCAAATTTCGATTTAAACTAGGCCATGAATGACTACAGGTGTACAGCAATGCAAAGTAGAACAAACAATGTTGCCCCTACGTTTTCTATTATTGTAACGTAGACTACTGTTCACAGGTTGTTGGAAAAATTGTTTTTTCTGGTAAATATTTGTTGAGTTACTGTTGTTTTCTAATTGTCTTCTTTTATTCTATTTCTTCTTCGGCTGCTCGTCAATTTTCTATTACTCGTCAATTCTGTGAAACATGAAGCAAACACAAGAATAGATATAACAATGTAATGACGATAAAGCTTGGCACAACAATAGCAACGCAGTGACTGGAGCGACATTCTATATATATATATATATATATATATATATATATATATATATATATATATATATATATATATATATATATATATATATATATAAAATGTCGCAGAACATAACACATACATGACCTTACAGAACAAGAGAGCGGTAACAAGAAGATTTTTCAGACTTCGTTTTTGTTAACTATATATATCTATATATATCGAATGTCGCTCCAATCACTGAGTCCCAAGAATTGATTTGGCTTGTATTCGTACCTGTGTGGATTTTGTAAATGTTTAGAACTAAAAGTAAAGTGTTTGCAGACTAAGACTGCATTACATCTTTCCCAGTCGTGGAAACTAAATTTTAAAACAATTAATTATTTAAAATGATGCCAAAATTTTAACATCAGTCATCTTCATTGAAATGACTTAACACATCTATAAGTTGTTATTGAAGTGAGGACAATTTTGCTGACACAAAACCATGTTAACGCTTAGTTTCGAGGGGAAAAAATGATGTGCATGATAATAACAGTGACAATCGGACTTCGTAAAGAACATTAAATTGCACCCTGGACTCGTAGAAATGAAAATGCATTAACGACTGCGGTCTGATGTCGAACAATCATTTCTTCAACAAACCAGTTAGTTTCAACGAGTTTGACAGGATGAAACATTAATAGATATTTTATATAATATTATTAAAAGGGATGAAGCAATTGGCTAAATAAAGAAAATATAGTTAAACTTATATTTTTCAAACAAGAGTGCAGAACGTAACATATACATGATCTTACAGCTTGGTGGTCAGAACAAGAGAACGGTAAGAAGATGAAGATTTTTCAGACTACGTTTTTGTTAACAAAAAACATGACACGATCGTAAAATGGAGAAAAGATATTAATTAGTTGCGTAGAGTTAAATTCCGTTTTAAGCATATGATTCTATCTCTGACGTAGTTAAATATACTGATTCTTTACACAACGAAAGACATGATGGTCAGTCGACAGAAACTGTTTGTGTAAATAAGTAATTTTATCAGTAGCTCAAAACAGTAACATGGCAACTTTCAAATATTTACGACTTCTGGGGCACCATCTCCTGAAAATAAAACTTTCGTCCTTAATTTTTACACATCACTTTATATTCTGGAAACCATCGCTCCTGAAGCCGTCCCTTGGTGAATGCCCGAAGTCATTTTTATGTCTGTAGATTTCCCTCTATTGGGAATGATCTATTGTGTTCTGTTTGGTGTAAACATTTCAGTACAGTGGCGCAGCCAGTCAGATCTTTTGTAAGCTCATATTTTGCTCATTGAGCAGCAGTGCGGAACTTCGTAGGATGTATTTCGTAGACAAACAAAGCGAGGTGGGTTTCACACGATCGTTGTTCCTGGAAATCATGTTGATTCGCACAGCAGAGTATTTCGGTCTCCAGAAGTGTCACAAAAAGATACCAGATTATATGCCTCATAAAAAAACCCTCAAATACGCATGCAAATATGCATGCAAAATGCTTAAAAATGAATGAAAAGCGTCTAAATATGCAAGATCAAATAATAAAAAAAAACATGGTAGTTCTGCGTACATTACACCTCGAAGTCGAACCTGTGCATAACAGTTACGAGGACGAACACCGGCCTGGTGAAAAATCGGCACATTTAGAACGCTGATATCATTTGCTGAATATTTTGTGGTAGAGGTTAGGAAGAGGGCATTTCTGGAATTATTTTCTAAAAATTTGCAAAATGGGCACGCATACCGTGTTTCAAGAATTGTTACCTCTTTGCTGTTATTCTCGGTAACAAGCGGATGAGATGGGAGTGAGTCACAGCGAAAGAATTGTTTTGTACAGGACCAACTTCGAGATATATCTCACGCAGAGGGGCACGCTCAAAAACTCCGTAATGTTTTATAAAAAAAAAAACATACGATCATGATCTTTTTTGAACAATATTAACTATTAATTAATACTATTGGACCAAAGCATTATTCACAATTTCTTTTACATTTTTCTGCTATTGAAAACATAAACGACCAAGTACTGTTCCAAATGTTCGGTAGTAAGATTGTGACTTCGATCAGTCAAAACATTTTTATAAGCAGAAAAGGACCGTTCTACATCAAGTGAGGTAACTGGGCAGTATTTGAATTTCGGTGCTATGTTGACACTTAATGTTTCTGGTAAAAGTTCACCCATGCCATTAATAAAACTATCAATTTCGCAAAAGGGTTCAAAGTCTGGGTTATTGTTTAAAGTGTTTTAAACTTTTATCTTGCTTGGGAATACCTCCGGCAACGAGGAGGTCACTAGAATAATTTTATTCATTAACTGAATAGATTAATTCAACGCCAAACCTCAAGTTTCAAGGTTTTTAATACTTGCAGGTAGCCGGCCGAAGTAGCCCGGCGGTTGTAGGCGCTTCAGTCTGGAACGGCGCGACCGCTACGGTCGCAGGTTAGAATCCTGCCTCGGGCGTGGATATGCGTGATGTCCTTGGGTTAGTTAGGTTTAAGTAGTTCTAAGTTCTACTGGACTGATGATCTCAAATGTTAAGTCCCATAGTGCTCAGAGCCATTTGCCATTTTCATTTGCGGTTATATGGATAAAAATGAGTTCTAATCAGCGGCTTTTTTAATGCCGGAGTCATTAAAAGCTTCCTTGCACTGGAAAATTGCCAAATTCTCTTCACTATCGAAGTCGTTTACTACCCCTCTAATGGCCTCGAAATGTTCATTGTAAAACAACACAGCTTCGACCCACGTACTCCAACGAGCTACCATTAGTTCGGGAGGTAAAGGCACATTTGGTAGTTTTTCTTTGTAGCTCTTGATGCGAGCAGGAGCCTTTAGAAATACTTTCTTTGTGGATGAAATCAGTTTATTTATATTCAAAAACGTGGAACGTACTTCTTCAGAAAGGTGATGTACTCCATGAGCATAGCACGTCATATGAGTCAAATTGGGGTAAAATACTCAGAGGGCTTTTCCTGCTTCGGTCATATTGGGAGCAGCAACTGAAACGGACACAAACACCATTTCATCTGCAGAAGATTCTGGAAATATTTTTCTAATACCTTCACTCACAGCCGGCCGGGGTGGCCGAGCGGTTCTAGGCGCTTCAGTCCGGAACCATGCGACCGCTACGGTCGCGGGTTCAATTATGATTCTAGACTGCAATTCTAGAGGTGTAAAATTTTACTAAGGCCTAAAAGATTATTCTTTTAATTATAACTTTGAAGGTTATTAGTTTGTTTAACTTAAGTCGAATCCTGCCTCGGGCATGGATGTGTGTGATGTCCTTAGGTTGGTTAGGTTTAAGTAGTTCTAAGTTCTACTGGACTGATGATCTCAGATGTTAAGTCCCATAGTGCTCAGAGCCATTTGAACCATTTTTAACCTTCACTCACATATCTGACGATCGTAGAATGATTTACCTTTTCAGTTTCTTTGCAGGCTGCTAAATAGGAAGAGAAGGCTCTTCTTTTAAAGCGCCAACAATTAAATTTGCAATGTAATAGCCACAAGTGTCTGTAGTTCCGTCAACTGAAATCTTGATAACGCTCTCCTTCAGTTCATTGCGTATTTCTTCCAGAAAATGTAGGTAAACTGTCGGTATGTAGTTTTTACGCAATGTTGATTCATGTGGTATATTTTGATTTCAGCAATATTTGCGCAGGAAGGCTTTGAGGACAGGGTTTGTAAGTTTGTGAAGAGAAATATTGCTTCCAATGAATGGTTCACAAAAATCCATGTTAAACTGACTTTTTTTGTTACCTTTGGACAAATCCCTGCTCCTGCAACTTGCTGTCGTCAGAAGTTGTTACCGTAGTCCTTTCTTCTGCATTCCTGCGATATGAAGACCAGTATTGACATGTTGGTCTATTTGAAACTTTTTTTGCACGAAACATTTTTCTCGCAAACTCGACATATAAAACAATTACGGCATGTGTAAATGTTCCAGGTCGTAAACACACTCAGCTGTGTACAAGTAAACAGAAAGCTAAACTGAAGGAATGGACGCTAGTAAAAGCTTGCGTAGTTTCATTTAATTGTTGCCGACGAGTACGGTATGGGAGCGGAGGGGATTAATTGGGGGAGCGGGTGTAGGAGCATTGACTCTTGGCTGCGTGTTCCTGTTCCTCTTCTGTAATAATTTGGCTAGGCAGCGGTCTCTCGCTTAGCGACTGCACGCAGTTCTAGGTTACGGTCAATCTGTGAGACATCAAAACTAGATCGATCTAGAGACCGCCCACCTAAATTTCTAAAATACTTTAAACATAGAGCGAAAGTATGCATCGTCACTAGTTTTTAGTTAAAGTATGCAATAACAGGTGAAAAGGAGCCAAATATGCAAACGCATACGCAACATGGAAATGCATATAATCTGGTCTCCAGTCATAATACACGAGCATAAAGCATGTACCAAATTCTACAATAGACTGACGTCACAGGTCCAGACATACAGTTTCGTGTGACTGTTAAACGACCCTTCTTGAAAACGGGAATGACCTGTGGCTTTTTCCAATCACAAAGAATGCTTCGCCAATGCAATTACTTACAGTAAAATGCTCATAGTACATGAGCAGGTTCCTTCGGATTCGCTTTGTGCAACCGTATTGGTATACCACGGGGTCCAGTGGCTTTTCGTCTATTGAATGACTTCAGTTGATTTTCTATACTACGGTCACACATTTCAAAATGTGTCATTGCCGTTCATGCAACGAATTAAATCACGGCCAGAGCACAGTCCTCGTCAGTGTAACTTATGGCATGACTGCGACATCTCGCACCAGTACTCAATAATTAACTGTACGCACTTGGTACATTTCGTTGGGGGCGACAAGTTTTCAGTTTGTCGCCAGAAGAGGGAGGTCTGCCCTGCAGATCCACGAGGATGGTAGACTCCTTCGAAAGTCTTCTACCAACCTTGTGGAACTGCGGATCAGGCACACTGTCTTCTGGCGAGAAAGTGAAAACTCGCCCAACGAAATGTACCAGGCTCATAGAGTTAATTAGTGTGTACTAGTGACGGATCTGAAAAAGAACACGCAATACGATATGTCACAGTCATGCCAAAAGTTTTACTGATGAGGGAAAGATCGTCTCTTTGGTGGCAGCCAGGTTTAGATGAAATGGTCTAGTTTCTCAAAATGCTTATTGTGGGCAGTTCCTGGTATAGTGCCACAGGTCACCACAGTTGTGGAAAGAACTTGGATGTTAAAATACTATTCGCGCCAGCTATCGACTGGCGTTGATAGACACTCTCTCACAGTATTTCAAGAAAGTAAGTTTCGTTCAGACAGTAGAGGAATCAAGTTTCTGAGCAGTCCGCATTTAACTCATTCAGTTACGTATATAGAATGCTCAATCATCTACATTAAATATTTGTCTCATTTATCATGCTGTTGCAAATTGTCAAGTTGTGAAAGTAGAGGGTGATTCAAAAAGAATACCACAACTTTAGGAATTTAAAACTCTGCAACGACAAAAGGCAGAGCTAAGCACTATCTGTCGGCGAATTAAGGGAGCTATAAAGTTTCATTTAGTTGTACATTTGTTCGCTTGAGGCGCTGTTGACTAGGCGTCAGCGTCAGTTGATGCTACGATGGCGACCGCTCGACAGAAAGCTTTTTGTGTTATTGAGTACGGCAGAAGTGAATCGACGACAGTTGTTCAGGATATGGTGTTTCGGCCACGTCTCCCAGTCACCATTGATGATTTGAAACGAGAAATAACAGCAGCTATCCAAACTGTTACGCCTGATATGCTACAGAGAGTGTGGAACCAGTTGGAGTATCGGGTTGATATTGCTCGTGTGTCTGGAAGGGGCCATATTGAACATCTCTGAACTTGTTTTTGAGTGAAAAAAAACCTTTTTAAATACTCTTTGTAATTATGTATAACAGAAGGTTATATTATGTTTCTTTCATTAAATACACATTTTTAAATTTGTGGTATTCTTTTTGAATCACCCTGTATTATTCATTTTTGCTTTCTGCAGTCTTCCAGTTACATGTGTGTCTCATAGCCTAATAGCCAATCTATTTTAGTTTGCTACAGTTTTCAGAACGTTGCTCTATATTACTTACTGGCAGTTATCCACTTGATTGCATTAAATATACAGGGTGTTTCAAAATGAACAAACCGCTTTTAAGGTGTTGTAACATTTATTACGTTCAACTTAGAGTTGTGAATAATACACCAAATGAGAGAGCAACTCAAACAGTTTTGTTTGTATACCTGTGAGTAATGGGAAGAATATGGAACGACAAAGAGTGAGTGAAAAACGTGTTGAACGAGTGCGAGTCTTTCACTCTTAGCCCCAAGAAATATCCGCGCGGACAGTTTATGGGCTTTTCTTTTTAGGCGAATCAACTGTAACTGATCTTTCTTATCTTGATGTGCTACAGCTACGGCCTGCGTCTCAATGGGTAGAAGCTGAACAACCGACGTTTATTTTGGAGCAAGATGGTGCTCCGCCTCACTGGCATAACTCAGTACGCGACTGGTTGAACGACGTTGTATCCGACCGGTGGATGGGCGCAAGGGGCCGGTTGACACAGAATTTTATGCATGACATTCACGTTCATACACGATCTGATGCGATCATGCGTATGTGCCTCCTATACCAGCTGATGTATCCGACTTTAGAAACTGTCTTATTGCATCAGTTACTCCTGACACATTGATCAAGGTTTCGGAACAACTCGCCTACCGACTCGATGTGTGATCGGTGTTCACACTGAACAATTGCAAGAAAAACTGTTTGTGTTTGTCTTTCATTTGGTGTATTATTTATAACTGTAAGGTGAACGTAATATGTGCTACGAAGCCTTAAAACCCGCACTTTTATTTTGAAACACCCTGTATAACTTGTGTTTTTAGTCTGGCTTACATTTTGAGATCCCTGATGTCCCATAATTTCCCTATTGTTAGAGGACTCTTAAATAACAGACATAATCAGCTGCATTTCTATTCATTCCTATTACATTTACTTCATTGAGTAAAGTTTACTAGCACGCAGTGGCGTGGCACAGTTATTCTTAAAGATAAAAAGTGCAGAATTGGTAATGAGTGTCCAACATCACTTGTTTTTACAGCACATATAGCTGGTGCACAAGGTAATGAGCTTTATTCTGAGCTCTTCCAGCTCTGTTAATTGTGTCACTCTTAATGTTACTAGCCCCTTGCGTCCTGGGTAGGAATATTTTCCGTAGTTTGCACCTAATTTCTGCAGGCTCTAAATCAGCTAACCGCACTTCCTCTTTACTACGAAACGGCGGGTGATTTTCACAGCGACCTCTGTCCAGGATACTTTCCTTTGGTTTTCTGTGCGACCCGCAGAACGTCAGAGTGAAACTCATCTCCGATTGCAGAGGTTATTTTCTTTTTCCATGCGCAGGACTAATCGCGGAACAAAGTGAGACTACTACAGTCCACGAAACTGGAATTACCATGGTCATCTTTTGGGAGAATATTTTATCTTTGTAAGGCAATAAGATACCATATTAATTTCTCTTGTTTGTGAAGTTGTGTGCAGGTGCCTCAGAACATGACGCTTCTAGCAAAAACATAAGAAGACGTGTGTGTCAGAGCCTCTCACCGCCTATGCATGTGTCGGTAATGTTGTTGAACAATGGTCAGTAAGAAATATCGTTGAGACCTTCAATGCATGTTTATCGCTTCAGCGACGTCGGATTACGACAAAAAGGGTAACAAGGTATTATGTATCGTTCCTCTTCATATTTTCTGTTGACGGTGTCTCATCCCCCGTTCGAGGCGTGTCGGCGTACGGCCTGTTTATCGTTTCGTTGAGGTGGGTAATTTTCTTTTTGTGGAGACGTTAGTTTCTCCCACTTCTACTGAGTTTTGAAGGCTGAGACAGACTTTACTGATGTATCGGATTTATGTATATGGCACGTGGAATATATGTAGATTTTTATGTTTTGAGTGGTCAAAGGATATACTGGACCTATGCTTTCAAATATACGACCTAGAACCAGACGTGAATAAATGCTGTCGGGAAATGCTGAAATGTAAAGATTTATTTTTCTCAGAAGCCAGTTTTTGTAAAAAGGGCATTGAGTGATAATGTTCTCATTTGTGTTAGGGACTATTGTTTCCCTCTGTGCCACCTGTGAATGGTTACTAGCTTTGATGTCTAGAATGTGTTTCAAGATAATGTTCACCACCCTTTATATTGTGTGTCTAGCGCACGTCTTACCAATATCTATCGCTTTGTCTTACAAATGGTGTAAGGTGTCAGGCAAATCCAACACCTTCCATGAAAACCCTGACATGATAAGCAAATCCAGTAGTATGTCACATAGCTGCGAATAAATCATGACATTAAATTAACCAAAGTAATACAAGTAACGAGTGAGCAAATGGAATACCACAGACTAACACAAGAATGCCTAAATGAATGTCATACCTTCCCACCGTGAGACAGACGCAGTTCCGAGGGGAGAAACGAGAACAGAATAAGGGACGGACGGACACCCACGTCGCCAGCTAACCGCTAGGACCACACCACCCGCAAGTTTTAGCGTGAGACTTTTTCGCGTCTCTGTTACGTTAGGACCACCCCCCAGCCCATGTTAAAACTAGAGCCCTCCAGAAGAACAGTATAGATCTTACGATAACACAAAAAGGGCCACACCACCCGCAAGTTTTTAGCGTGAGACTTTTTCGCGTCTCTGTTACGTTGCAAACTGTAAAAAACATTGCCCCACCACGAAAGGTATAACGTTTCTCATTGGATAGACAGAATTTTTGTAGGCGGAGCTTAGGGTTAACATTGAGACCCTGACTGGTCAGATGAAAACACAGCCAGATAGTTTTTTTTAAACCAACTTCGGTAAATTGTAGTAAGTAGAAGTTAGGAGAGAGTTGCTTCCGAGATGGCGAGGTGAGCGGAGCTGTGCTGCCCGCCGCCCCTGACGAACACCGACAAGGTAATGAACGCGCGCGATGCCGCATAACAGCGCATAAAGCTTCACTCACAACTGCAGAAGTCTCATCTGTTACACCCCCTTTTTGCATAATACTAGTGTCGATCGTCAATTAAAGCTCATGGTGTTCACATTTGCCACTTGAATAAAAATCTGAAACGCGATGATTTTTCTGTTATACAGTTATTGAGAAGCCACATCAGCCACTGTAATTTACGACAAGTTAGATAAGTAATTAAAGATAATTGAGGGTCACTGTAGACCATTTTGATAGTTTTCTCTTTTGTGAAACTTAATTTAAACCTAGATTACAGATGTGATATGGCATAGGTCATCCTTCGATCCATTGTAGAACTTGGAAACCCACTCAGCGAATATTCGTTCACATTTTTGTTGAACGCAGTCGGTTTTTACCATCCTGTATTAAAACATTTCCTTTTATCAATAGTGCAATTTATAAGCAACGTTTTGTGAGTAGAATAAAATTTCCAATGGTAAACGTAACTGCTTTTTCGACGTTATTTTACCAGATAACTAAAAATAGGAAAGCCTTGAACCCCTTCCACTAAATTTAGTTAGTATTAAGATTCTTTTACAGGGAGTGCAGTGGAGCTGACGCTGAAATCATTAAGTATTTGGTTATATCATCGCTAGTCTCACTAAACTCTTCTGAATTCTACATGTCATGTGTGGTCTGGCGTCTCCTTACCAGCAACAGGTCCCGGGTTCAAACTAGTCAATTCCCTAAAAAACACACTCAGAGCGTCATTGCGCGAAAGTGGTAGGGAGTCACGATATAGAACAAACAGACACCACGCAGAATGTTAGAAAATGGCGACCCTGGCAGGATGGTAAAATACCATGATTGAAGGTCGACCACATGCGTAACTAGGTCAGAAAAATATCCTGTTGAAAAATTTTCTTAATAAAAAAAATTTTTTTTAACGTTATAAATAGTCGAAAACAGTAGCTGCAGCGATAGATAGTAATAAAGTATTCAATAGATAGACATTCTAGCAGAGACAATAGCATAATTAAGTTATGAATTTTAATATTGTTAGAATTAAGTTTTCTCTCCAATGCAAGCGCACAGGTGGCGGATACATCGTTGACAAGTTGGTTCTGACCCAACAAGTAAGTGAATTGATTGTCAAGTCGTGTGAGCAAAAAGTTTATGAAACGCGTGAGATCGTATGAGCGCATGTTGACGCGAAGTAGGGCGCGTGAATTGCTTTTAAAACAGAAAGTAAGGGATTCGGAAAGATTAGCAATGGCAGATCGAGACCTTGACCGAATTGAGGTAGTGACCCAGCATGAAAATGGACAGAGAGTAGAGGACAGTACAACAGACGATGCAGTATCGCGAGAAATAGTACATATAACGCACCATAACGAGGATAATGTACGTCAAGGCATAGAAAACGTAAGTCAGCATACGACAGAGGAGCAGGAAAGTAGAGAGACAGTGGATGAGGATTCTAACTTGCGTCTTGAATACGTAGAACCCATAGTACAAGTAATCAGAGCTCCCTCACCACAGAGTACAAGGAACGCGAGCAGAAACGTGTCGCAGCACAGTTCAATGCAATCGGCTGCAAACCAACACTTGGGCGAAAACACAGAGCGTAGGACGTCGGAAGAAAACGCAATAGGACCCACCAATCTGGCAGAATTATTACAATTAATGACGGAAACCATGACAAGACAAAATAAAGAAATTGCGAACCAAATTAAAATTCAGAATGCAGAAACGACGAACCAAAATGCAGAAATCACAAGACAAATGCGTGAGATTAGAGAACAAAACAAAAAAATTCAGTTACACCTAAGTTATATTGAAGACGAGGCAAAAGAATCTCGAGAAGTGATAGGAAACTTAGTAACAGGTCACAATCAATTGAGAACAGACATTGACAAGGTACAAGTGGACGTACAAACATTGTGTAATGACACTCAGGACGAGATCAAAACATTACGTAACAACACCCAGGGAGAAGTCAAGAAACTAGAGAAACAGATAAACGAAATTACTAGACAAGCAGCAGGTACAGCGCGTGAAATTGTTGAAAACAGTGTGTTACACAAACGTATCACAAAAGCAGCGCTGAAAAGATATGATAACCACATAGTCAAAATAGAAGCGCAAACGTAGCGACAATTTCAGAAATTGCGAACAGAGTTGTTGCAAACCACTGAAGAGCGTAGTGAACAGGATCGAACAAGCACTGAGTCTGCAACCACATCCGTATCTGTAACAGCACCGGAAAAACAAGCAATTAACGAAGATATTACGCATTTACGATTGCAATCACAGGCGGAAAATAACATACATGAAATCAGACAGCCTGCACAGCAACAAACACGTGTCGAAATTCTTGATGAACAAACGTCATCACAAACACATTCGGAACCACAAATGTATGTTTCAAGACAGTTTGGATCGTGCAATGAAGCAGCAAGGTTAGCCACACAAGATTCCGAACCAATACGTGACAATGGAAAGCCAGGTCGCGAAGAGTACAGTGCAATGCATTCAGCTACACGTTCACAACCGATGGAAGAAAATTATTGCGCTCACTCCAACGATACTACGCAAGGGTAGGCGAAAGTTACAGTGGACAATATCCAATGGATCTACCACAACCGGAAAGAACGACGGAAGAAATGATCAGAAACAAAAGTGGCGAAGAATCGCGAATTTCATATGGAACTATGACGAAGCACGACAACGATCATTTCCTCACAGTCAGAAAATTTCAACACTTTCGAGAAGGAAACTCATTACATCCCCAAACTTTTATTGATCAATTCCAAGTAGGATTACCAGAACAATGGACACTAGCACACAAATTAGACTTTATATGTGCACACATGTCAGGAACAGTCGCAGACACCATGCAGAATGTTCCAGTGACATGCCGATCGTACGAAGATTTCAGAGAGAAGTTTCTCTCACGATATTGGTGCAGCGAAGCACAGAACAGAGTGAAGTACGAATTATTACAGAACCCATATTTTGAAAATTCAGGAGAGAAGAGTCCCGAGAAATTTTTCGAATTAATGGCAAAGAAAAATCAATACTTAGACGTACCATACAGTGACGGAGAGTTGATTAAATTATGCGCGATGAAGCTACCATTGAAATACCAGCAATCATTAGTAGGTCGTGGAGGCAATGACGTCGAAGCATTTAAATGTATTCTAAGGGAACTAGAGTTCATATTTTCCGAAGATGATGCAAGAAAAAGATGAAACGCACGTGAAAACGAAAGCAAAAAGCAGTGGAATCCACAAGACACAGTACGAAAAAACAATAATTACGAACCATGTGATAACTTCGCACCAAGAAACGGCAATAGATTTCAACAAAGAACCGGTTATGGATTTAGGAGAGAATATGGCAATAACTATAATTCACCCCGGAACGGCAACAACTATTACAGAGGGAATAACGACAACCGGAATGGGTACTGGAGAACCAATAGACCGACAAATTATCAACAAAGAAACCACTATCAACAAGCTGAGCAAGAAAAGAGAATACAGATAGAAGAGGTGGAGGTAAGACCACCAAATCCCAATAAACGTTCGAATTGACAGCTAAGCCCCCATGCCAAAGAGAATGACGCACCGACCCAGGACAATTGCAGCACCTTGGACAGAGAAGTAAAAATCTTATTACGAGAAGAGAAGAAGGAAGAAACAAATCCGCAGGGACCAGATGAAAACGAAGACAAGAAAATAACAATATCGTGTTGGGACGAAATTAATTGGGAGAATACTGACGAGGAAGATGAATTACCAGAGGCATGCACAACGAATGTAGGAGGAAAGGACGAAGTAATGAGCATTGCAGAGCTATTTGAGATGGAAACCAGGGAAAGCGAATTCAATGAGGATAATGCGCAGTCGACAGAATTTGAAAATAAGTTACGAGTGGCCACACAACCCAACGCATATAATGAAGGAAGTTATGAAGCGATAATTGGAGCATTTAGATGCGATTATGTGGAAGTAGCGACGAAGAAGGAGAAGGTAGACGAGGATGAGGAAAAAGTAGAGGATGTTGAAGAAAGCGTAAATGAAGGAAGAAATAGAGAAGAGGAAATAAAAGAGAGAGAGGTAGCAGTCGAAGCCTATCCTACAGAAAGTTCGAACTCACAAGGGAAATTCCTAAAAAGACTCATGTATGATTCAGTGGAGGATTCGTTGATGCAAGAAGAAGAAGAAGAACAGAACCAACCCTTTCAAATTCAACCAATTGTGAAGGCCATGGTAAAGCATATTGATAGCGAAAGTGAACTGACTGCGATCTCAGAAAATTTATTCATGCAGTGTAATGCCAATGAGAAATTGCCAGTTATGAAAACACACAAGATTAAAGTAAGAGGTCCTATTAGAAACACTGCTGCGGAAGTTACAAGACAAACAAGGTTAACTCTTTCACATCAAGGTCAAAAGATCGAAGCCAACTTCGTGATTATACCTAAACTAACGTTAGATTTGATTATAGGTGCAGATTTTTTAAATGAGAGATGAGCGATAATAGATATGGGGAAAGGTAGCGTTACATTCGGGAATGTCACACTTCTCTTTGAGCAAAAGCTAAAATTAGAAGCAATACCAGTTATAAACAAACAATTAAGAATGACACGAGATAAAGAGGATGAAGAATTAGAATGGTATGCACAAAAGGGGAAATCGCCTCAACTCATTTTAGAAGTCCATAAATAAATCGACGAAAAATTGCAAGAAGTTCAAGGTATTTCAGAACACAGTAAAAGAGAATTAGAGGGTATTTCACGAGATAAAGCAGAAGTATTTTTACCTAAGACTGGCAGTATTAAACACTTCCAGTACAAGTTTGAAGATTAATTTTATTACTGGTAAATAATCAGCACAATATTTCAAGATTATGTTGCAGATAAGATCGTCAGGAGAAAGAAGAATGAAGAGAGAGGAAGGTGGGAAAAAGAAAGTAGTTTCAATAAAAACAAAAACAAAAATAACACCAATAGTACCATAAATTAAGGTGAAGGGATAAAACGTAGATAGTCTAACAGCATGAAATACTAAAATGCTATACACCACGACACTACACAAAAAATAAAAATAAAGCGAATTTGAGGATTTTTGTAGAAGTTAAGACTCAAAACATCTTAGAATTTTAACATGGAAAAGGCGCCGAAATTTGTAAAGCTTTTTAAGAAGGCATAAAACAATGTAGGTACTAGGCATATGTTAGATGATTATAAGTAAAACTTTATGTAAGAACCATTGTAAAAACTCCAACAAAGACCAGATGCAACGACCCACAAGTTGCAACGTGAGAAATATCAAGAAAGAAAAGGACATAATTAGCAAGACACGATTCCTACAAGGTAGAAGCGCCGAGAGAAAGGAAAGGCCAGCGAGACCAACAGAGGGCCCTTCTTGTAGCGAAAGTGGGCTGTAAATAAATCTGCTGCCAAGCGGAACCACAGAGTGCTAAAACCCTGCAGAGACACGACAGAACACTGAACGCCAGAAGGGCCTCCGAGTGCCCCCACTCAGCGGAGCGAACAAAAAACGGCCCGACGAGAAGACGGTTTGGGCAAGCCACCACTGGCAAAAAAATATGTGTAAAAGTCACACTACCGCTATTAAACAGCACGCTGATGCACGAAACTGAAGAAGACGTCCACAAAGTAGAAATGACATGCCCAAACAATTTATCAAACAGATACTAAGAGGAGAACTTCAAAGCGACTAGTTATCAATAAATATTTCCATATCCTGCCCAGAGAAGAACCAAGAAGCAAGTAAGAAGCAGAGAAAAAGCAGGATGAACAGAAGTTGAAGATTCGCAAGATTGAGACCAAGAAAGAAGATGGGTGACGAATAGACAACATACCTTCCCAAATCCCTATCCTATTGTAAACTAGTCGTCTGCGAAGTATTACAACGAAAAACAACCGCATTCAGCGACACATAATGATGACTTGCACGCATACAAAGCCAGTAAACCACGAGATTCTGCACTCACAGCTCCATTCCATTATGGGACCTCCACAACAGCAACACACACTTGCAAAGCAACAAGGAACGACGAACGAAGCTGTACATCAAATACTTGCCCACTTCCATCTCACTCAAGTCCATCACCTTCATGCAAAAACATTCGCCAACCTCATGCTTCAACATTCATAGGATAGTGTGAATGTGTGAAATCAAATTATGTGATGTAGGAATTGTGCAAAAGAACCGTGTGAAAAACTAAATAAGTTAAGCACACCAGACAGCTAATAAACTACAAAATAACAGTCATTGACTATGGACTTAAGTAAAAAATAGACTATTGATAAAAATAAGTCATTAGTTCTGAAATGGGCAGTATATGAAGAACAAAAGTAAGGCATAATAAACACAAAACTATATGCCACTTATTTTCTCCTCATAAAAATAAAAGAATAACTATGTTTTACTTATTTTCTTCTTATAAAAACAAAGAAGAAAAAATTATCTTGTTGGATATTTTCCCTTTTTTTTAACATTTGTACCATTTGTTAGGATAATATCTCAATACTTGTGTATGTATATTTCTTTGTCAAAGCAATTCTTGGAAATAATTCTTATTTGTTAGTGTAACAATGTTGAAATGAGTGTCTAGAAACAAAAACATTTTACTTGCACATGATATTTAGAAAATGTGTTAGGAATAGATTTTACTTAATTACTACATTTATAAAAAAAATATATTTCTAAGAAAATCGATGTGAAGGACTCCTCACTTTCCATAACAAACTTCTTAAAAAACAAACTTCACACTTAAATAAAGAAAGAAAATAATGAAAAACTAATAAGAGCATAAAAATATTCTTCTCTTGTCATTTTTGAGAATAATGTGGACGAATATAAAAATGTAAATAAGTAATACAAACTAGCATAGAACCAGAATAACGTGGCTGAACAGTAAGCAACAATATTTAGATAACGGAATAATTTTTGACTGGCTTGGACAATGATTCAATCATTGCCCAACTTCAGTACAACAATTAAGTTCGAAGAGTGGTGATATGTAAGGTGTCAGGCAAATCCAACACCTTCCATGAAAACCCTGACATGATAAGCAAATCCAGTAGTACGTCACATAGCTCTGAATAAATCGTGACATTAAGTTAACCAAAGTAATACAAGTAACGAGTGAGCAAATGGAATACCACAGATTAACACAAGAATGCCTAAATGCATGTCATACCTTCCCATCGTGAGACAGACGCAGTTCCGAGGGGAGAAACGAGAACAGAAGCCGAGAGCAGAACCGTGTTAAGATTGAAGGCCCAACGATAAGGGACGGACGGACACCCACGTCGCCAGCTAACCGCTAGGACCACACCACCCGCAAGTTTTAGCGTGAGACTTTTTCGCGTCTCTGTTACGTTGCAAACTGTAAAAAACATTGCCCCACCACGAAAAGTATAACGTTTCTCATTGGATAGACAGAATTTTTGTAGGCGGAGCTTAAGGTTAGCATTGAGACCCTGATTGGTCAGATGAAAACACAGCCAGATAGTTTTTTTTAAACCAACTTCGGTAAATTTTAGTAAGGAGAAGTTAGGAGAGAGTTGCTTCCGAGATGGCGAGGTGAGCGGAGCTGTGCTGCTCGCCGCCCCCTGACGAACACTGACAAGGTAATGAACGCACGTGATACTGCATAACAGCGCATAAAGCTTCACTCAGAACTGCAGAAGTCTCATCTGTTACACCCCATTTTTGCGTACTACTGGTGTCGATCGTCATTTAAAGCTCATGGTGTTCACATTTGCTACTTGAAGTACAAATCTGAAACGCGATGATTTTTCTGTTATATAGTTATTGAGAAGCCACATCAGCCACTGCAATTTACGACAAGTTAGATAAGTAATTAAAGATATTTGAGGGTCACTGTAGACCATTTTGATAGTTTTCTCTTTTGTGAAACTTAATTTAAACCTAGATTATAGATGTGATACGGCATAGGTCATCCTTTGATCCATTGTGGAACTTGGAAACCCATCCAGGGAATATTCGTTCACATTTTTGTTGAACGCAGTTGGTTTTTACCATCCTGTATTAAAACATTTCCTTTTATCAATAGTGCAATTTATAAACAATGTTTTGTGAGTAGAATAAAATTTCCGATGGTAAACTTAACTGCTTTTTCGACGTTATTTTACCAGATAACTAAAAATAGGAAAGCCTTGAACCCCTTCCACTAAATTTAGTTAGTATTAAGATTCTTTTACAGGGAGTGCAGTGGAGCTGACGCTGAAATCATTAAGTATTTGGTTATATCATCGCTAGTCTCACTGAACTCTTCTGAACTCTACATGTCATGTGTGGTCTGACGTCTCCTTACCAGCAACAGGTCCCAGGTTCAAACTAGTCAATTCCCTAAAAAACACGCTCAGAGCGTCGTTGCGCGAAAGTGGTAGGGAAACACGATATAGAACAAACAGGCACCACGCAGAATGTTAGAATAGAAGGGCACTGGAAAATTTATGTTTTTATATTTTTGGGGGTAAATTTTTTAGTTTGATTTAGATTTGAAAGATTAAAGTTGAAAGACCACGTCCTTTGATCTCTGTGGGAATCGTGTTTTTGATTTTCAATTACCAGTCTTTTAAGTCAATGGCACTACGGGATTAAACGTTAAATTTTTCTTAATTTGACACTTTTACACAGATTAACATTCCTTAAAAAGTCTTACATGGCAAGAACATACATCTTAGGAGTCCCATATGGTGATATAACACAGCCACCTGTGAATCGTACAACTCCGACAAGAGAAAACACAAGCGCTTAAGATTTAAAAAATTCTGTTGTTACTGAGCACACGATCAGATGAAGAAATATATGTTCCATTTGTTGTAATATGCACACAAGGGCCATTCTTCATTTTGCTGTAACATTGTTTGCAGACATGGGTTAATTTAAAAAGAACAAAACCACAAGCAGAATGTAGTTGAATGTGATTGATTGTCTTGTGAACTGAAAATGTGGCAAAAGCCACGATAATAAGAGGAGAAACTCGTGCTCAGATCTGCTATGGTAGGGGATCTTTGAATACAATGTATGGAGCATATAAAGAGCCATGGGATGGTATTTTAAAAAATAATTTCCGTTTTTTGTCTTTTGCCACCACGTCAGCATGGTATTTTTTTTCGTATGCAAACACATTTAATTTTACATAACAGTTTGTTACTTATTATTCACTCACGGGAATGTAAAGCCTTTTTGCTATTAGATGAACTACTCTGTTCAAACTGTATTTTTGCCAAAAATTAAACTGTATGTAGGTGTCAGTCTTTTTCAGATTTATGTGAATGCATTTTGCTGTAAAGTCATTACATCGCAATAAATGAGGGCAAAAATATTTGTGCAGACTGTTACACTCTCAAAAACGAGAAATCGTGGTTTTAACCTTAATTTTATCTTGTATTTCCAAAGAAAATTTGTATTTAAATGTTTTAAAATGTTATAATACTCATGGCAGCATCAATTTGACAAAGGTGGACACTGATATACTCGACTTGCATATTATATTTAGATTCTTATACAGTCAACCATAAAAAATTCAAAAGTTTTTGAGTCCTTAACGACGCGTCTATGAAATCCAGCTTGCACCGTGAGTCCAGGCTGAGAAGTTAATCAGTTTCAACTACAGTCTATACATGGGACCAAAATTATACAGTGAACATGCAGTTTTGTTGTACACCATGTTGACTAAGTGCAAACGCTGACTTACTGTAATTACCCTCACATTTTTCTTATTTTCATTCTTTGTTGTGGAAGTCATGCATGCAACCAGATGTCTTGATAGATCAAATATCCTTGTTGGAAAACTGGTAGGGGTCCATATCTTTACTTATCCTTGGTTATAAGGGTCTGTTTGTTTCAGGAGTGCCGAAACCAAGTGGTAAACCAACGTCGCAATATGAGATATGGATTTTATTCCTTTTTGAAGAGGGGCAAAGGGTGAAGCGACATGACTATCACATATCACATAGCACTTTTATCTCACCACTGTCACGATTGCGCGATAATTAACTGTGTGAGCTTGGTACATTTTGCTGGGATTGACAAGTATTTCACCAGAAGGGAGTTGGTCTGGAAAGCTAAGCAGCCCTGTAAGATAAGCAGAAAGCTTTTCACACTGTCTCAATAGTAGGGAAAGAGTGACTCCAGAGCGACAGCCAGTTTTAGCTGAAATGGTCCTGTTTTCCGAAATGCTTATTGAGGGCAGTTACCAGCACTAATCCACCTGCCAAAGGCACTGTGCGGCAGGTTGCCACAGTTTTCTCCTGTGGGTGTTCTAGGGT
Source organism: Schistocerca piceifrons (assembly GCF_021461385.2). NCBI lineage: Eukaryota > Metazoa > Arthropoda > Insecta > Orthoptera > Acrididae > Schistocerca > Schistocerca piceifrons. The sequence continues at coordinate 77,913,185 of NC_060145.1, read as the reverse complement.
GAGATATGCCCTTCTGTCGATACTTCAAAGAAGAGGCTGCCTACTGATGTTTCCCTGGTGTGAGAAAAATCGTTGGTGGCATCCAGAATTACGAACTGTCTAATCCGAAATAATGTCCCCTCCTCCAGACGCAGTGCGGTCGGTGCTGACCAAAGGAGAAAGACTGTTTGAAAGAAGTACCAACCTCATTAACTGTAATGATGCTTCTGGCAAGGTTTGAGTGGGAAATATCTGCTGTTATCTCTTGTTTTTACATAGAAAAAGGAACATATTCGTTCATCCGATTGACAACAACAGTCAGCCTCCATTCCAAGTGGAGCTTGGAACTTGCTGGGATTCTGGGAACATCTTAGTTTTTAAAATGAAAATTACTTACCAGTTTACTACCGGCATCGACAGCCGCCTTTTAGTGGTGTTTGAAGAGGGTAAGCTGCGCTCAGGCAGTAACGTAATCCACTTGCTAAGCAGCTTAGATTTATCTCATTTAGTTACGCATCTCGAATACTTAATTATCTGTACCAAATATCAGTCTCAGGTCTCTTGCTTTTCCGAGCTGTCTAGATGTGCGAGTTTTATTCATTTTTGCTTCCTGTACTGTTCTAACTAAACACGAGACCCAAAGGGTTTAGAGACCTTTTGTTTCAGTTTGCTACAATTTCCAGAATATAGGTCTATATTCAAAATGGTCCAAATGGCTCTGAGTACTATGGGACTTAACTTCTGAAGTCATCAGTCCCATAGAACTTAGAACTACTTGAACCTAAGCAACCTAAGGACATCACACACATCCATGCCCGAGACAGGATTCGAACCTGCGACCGCAGCGGTCGCTCGGTACCAGACTGAAGCGCCTAGAACCCCTCGGCCACCCCGGTCGGCATAGGTCCGTATTATTCGTTGTCAATTGTTCACCTGATAAGATTAAATAAACTCTAGTATTCTCAGGCTGGTCTACTTTTGAAACCCCTAATGTCCGAAAACTTCTATGTGTTTAGGCAACCCTTAAATATAAAAACGATCAGCTGCATTTCTAGAATGTTTACTTCACTCTGAAGAGACTACGTTAACTTCAGTGGACGAGCACTATTCTTAACTACACTCCTGGAAATTGAAATAAGAACACCGTGAATTCATTGTCCCAGGAAGGGGAAACTTTATTGACACATTCCTGGGGTCAGATACATCACATGATCACACTGACAGAACCACAGGCACATAGACACAGGCAACAGAGCATGCACAATGTCGGCACTAGTACAGTGTATATCCACCTTTCGCAGCAATGCAGGCTGCTATTCTCCCATGGAGACGATCGTAGAGATGCTGGATGTAGTCCTGTGGAACGGCTTGCCATGCCATTTCCACCTGGCGCCTCAGTTGGACCAGCGTTCGTGCTAGACGTGCAGACCGCGTTAGACGACGCTTCATCCAGTCCCAAACATACTCAATGGGGGACAGATCCGGAGATCTTGCTGGCCAGGGTAGTTGACTTACACCTTCTAGAGCACGTTGGGTGGCACGGGATACATGCGGACGTGCATTGTCCTGTTGGAACAGCAAGTTCCCTTGCCGGTCTAGGAATGGTAGAACGATGGGTTCGATGACGGTTTGGATGTACCGTGCACTATTCAGTGTCCCCTCGACGATCACCAGTGGTGTACGGCCGGTGTAGGAGATCGCTCCCCACACCATGATGCCGGGTGTTGGCCCTGTGTGCCTCGGTCGTATGCAGTCCTGATTGTGGCGCTCACCTGCACGGCGCCAAACACGCATACGACCATCATTGGCACCAAGGCAGAAGCGACTCTCATCGCTGAAGACGACACGTCTCCATTCGTCCCTCCATTCACGCCTGTCGCGACACCACTGGAGGCGTGCTGCACGATGTTGGGGCGTGAGCGGAAGACGGCCTAACGGTGTGCGGGACCGTAGCCCAGCTTCATGGAGACGGTTGCGAATGGTCCTCGCCGATACCCCAGGAGCAGCAGTGTCCCTAATTTGCTGGGAAGTGGCGGTGCGGTCCCCTACGGCACTGCGTAGGATCCTACGGTCTTGGCGTGCATCCGTGCGTCGCTGCGGTCCGGTCCCAGGTCGACGGGCACGTGCACCTTCCGCCGACCACTGGCGACAACATCGATGTACTGTGGAGACCTCACGCCCCACGTGTTGAGCAATTCGGCGGTACGTCCACCCGGCCTCCCGCATGCCCACTATACGCCCTCGCTCAAAGTCTGTCAACTGCACATACGGTTCACGTCTACGCTGTCGCGGCATGCTACCAGTGTTAAAGACTGCGATGGAGCTCCGTATGCCACGGCAAACTGGCTGACACTGACGGCGGCGGTGCACAAATGCTGCGCAGCTAGCGCCATTCGACGGCCAACACCGCGGTTCCTGGTGTGTCCGCTGTGCCGTGCGTGTGATCATTGCTTGTACAGCCCTCTCGCAGTGTCCGGAGCAAGTATGGTGGGTCTGACACACCGGTGTCAATGTGTTCTTTTTTCCATTTCCAGGAGTGTATGTAAGAGATGCAGGAGTGACTTACAAGGCACTTGTTTGACCGATTCTTGAGTATCGTTCGACGGTCTGCGTCTCTTACCAAGTGGGATTGACAGGGAAAAGCGACAAAATCCAACGAAGACCGGTTTGTTTCGTCACGGGATCACTTAGTTGTGCCGGTCGGAGTGGCCGAGCGGTTCTAGGTGGTCCAGTATGGAACCGCGCGACCGCTACGGTCGCAGGTTCGAATCCTGCCTTGGGTATGAATGTGTATGATGTCCTTAGGTTAGTTAGGTTTAAGTAGTTCTAAGTTCTAGGGGACTGATGACCTCAGATGTTAAGTCCCATAGTGCTCAGAGCCATTTGAACCATTTTCACTTAGTTGGTGCGAGAGTGTTACAGAGATGCTCGACAAACTCCAGTGGCAGCTGCTACTAGAGACGTGTTGTGCGTCGCGGAGAGTTTTCCTAGTGAAACTACGAGAGGCAGAGTCGGATAACGTAGTAATTCCACATACATCTACTGAACTGAGTACTAGGAGAAAATCGAGAGTGCTAAAAACGAGGCTTATCGACAATCATTATTCCAACACACCATTAGCGAGTAGAACAGGGTAGGGGGGATCTGTCAGTGGTACCAGAAGTACACTAGGCTACACTCTGCCATGTGTGGCTTGCGGAGTACTGATGCAGATTTAGAAACGAGTGTCAAACGTACACAGGTTTTTACAGTAGGAGTAGTTGGTGCACAACCGATTGAGCCTTATTTCCACCTCTTCCAAGACGGTTAATTGTGTCATCATTGGCGTTATTGCGTCCTGCGTCCGGTGTGGGAACATTCTGCATACTTTGCATCTAATTTCCGCAATTATTAAATCAGCTACGAGGTTTGATGAAGAAGTAACGGGAATTTTTTACTTTTGCGGGTTTCATTCATCTGATTCTCAAGCTTTTTGATTATCTTGTTGGTATACATGTTCCTGAAGTGAGTTGTTTGGAATAATTAGTTACTGTTGAAAGTGAAAGTCGAAAAGGTATGTCCTAGAAAAAGCGAATTTTTATTTTCGAAAAGGATGGACTGAAGAATTTGCAGTACATTTGCTTGAAAAATGTAATAGACTACAGCTTCACATTCTAAATGTTGACTGCGGATTTGGCGAACCTACTCTGTGTAACACAAGAGTTCACGAGTGGTATAAACGTTTCAAAGACGGTCAAGAAGACGCCTTGGACGCCCAAGCACATCAATTACTGACGGCAATGTGGAAGAAGTAAAGAAAATGGATCTGGGAAATGGTAGAATCACCATAAGAGAGATTGCTGAAGATGTTGGATTATTCTTCGACTCATCAAAGCAATTTTTGACGATGTTTTGGGCAAAGTTTGTTCCGAAACTGTTGAATTTCGACCAAAAACGACGTCTTCCAGGCGTCACCGAGGGATTGCTGCATGAAGTCGACAACGATTCAGAAATTCTAAAGTTGGTTATAATTATTATTATTATTAGTCGTAAAGCTCCCAACATGGAAGACGCTAAGTAAAGATGGTTCACTTCTGGGGCTTCTTATTCTTCTTGTTTGCCCACCAGGTCTTCATTCTTTGCGAGAATTCAGCTTTTCTTTCTTCGCTCCATTTTGTTCCAGTTCTCGGCGCTTTTGTCTCTGGTTTGACTTCCCATTTGTCAACTTTAAGTTTGAAATTGTTTCTTTTGTTCATGTCTTCAGTAGTAATGTTGGCTAATTCCAGATCTCTCTTTACATTTTTGATCCATTCTCCTCCATTAACAAGGGATGCTACGTATCTTACTATTTTTTTTGTAAGTCTGTGATCGGGAAGTCTCACTATGTGGCCATAGAATTTTAGACGCCTCTTCCTCATGTCTATCTCTATGTTAGAATATTCTTCAATTTTAGAATTTTTCTGTAATCTATACCCCTCTTTGGTCCATCTTGGTCCCAGAATTTTCCTAATGATTTTCCTTTCCTCTTTCTTCAGGTTTTCCATATCTGTTTTCCTTTTAAGTGTCAAGGTTTCGCTGGCATATAGCATTATTGGTTTAATTACCGACTTATAATGTTTAATTTTTGTATTTATAGATAGACATTTTTTATTGTAAATGTTTTGGACCAGCCCTAGACCCCTACGAGCTTTTAATATTCTTTCTTGTTGTGAGTATTTTTCAGAAATTATCTCTCCTAAATATTTAAAGTATGGTACCCTTTTAATTTCTCCATATTTGGTTTGTAACTTAGAAATTTCTAGATTTGTTGTTGTAAACACCGTTTTCTCAAAAGATATTTGTAGGCCAACTTTTCCTGCACACTCTTTTGAGGTTTCTATCTGTTTGACTGCCATTTCACTAGAATCTGCCATTATTGCAAGATCGTCTGCGTAGGCTAAGTAGGGGATTTGTAGGTCATCTTTTTTGGTTCCCAGTGATATTGGTTTCCAGTACTTTTCTTTTTTGAGTTCTTTTTCCCATTCTGCCATGACTCTATCCAGAACTAAGTTAAATAACAGAGGTGATAATCCATCACCTTGTCTAACCCCAGTTTTTATCTCAAATGATTTTGAAAGTTTTCCCATGAATTTCACTTTGCATTTTGTATTTGTTAATGTCTGCTCTATGATGTTCCGTGTCTTCTTATCCAGTCCTTGTTCTTCAAGAACTTTAAATAGTGTGGGTCTGTGAATTGAATCATATGCCTTTTTAAAGTCGACAAAGACATATACTGTAGGCTTCCTTCGCATTTGTCTCATCCTTGTAATCAATTTCAAGTTTAAAATTTGTTCTGGACATGATCTGTTTGGTCTGAAACCAGCTTGGAAATCTGAGATTTTGGGTTCTAGCAGTTTTTGTGTTCTTTCAAGAAGACAAGCTGATAATACCTTGTATGTGACGGCAAGTAAGGAGATTCCTCTATAGTTGTTCACATCCGATTTATCCCCTTTTTTATGTAACGGATGTATTAGGGCACATTTCCAATCTTCTGGTATTTCTTCAGTAACCCATATGTTTTGAATAATTTTAACTAGCTCATTTCTTGAGTTAGACCCTAGACTTTTGAGAAATTCGGCTACAATTCCATCTTCTCCTGATGCTTTGTTATTTTTGAGTTTGTTTATGTGTTTGATAATTTCTTCTTCAGTTGGCGGTACAGAGTATTGCTGTTGCGGGGCTTTAGTGCTGGATATTGGAATAGCTTCTGTTGGTTCTGGACAGTTTAGTAGCGTTTCAAAATATTTGGCTAATTCTTCACAGTTTTCTTCGTCGCTTAGTGCCAGATTCCCATCTGATTTCCGAAAATAGACATTTTGAGGGATATACCCTTTAATTTGGTTTGCAAAAGTTTTGTAGAATCCATGCGTATTATAATTTTTAAAATCTGCTTCTATTGATTCCAGTTGCTGAGTTACATACTTTCTCTTCTCTTGTCTAATAAGTTTATTTGAAAGTTTCCGTGTTTCTAAAAAGTTTTGAAGAGTTTTCTCATTTTTATTTGAACTGTACTTCGCAAAGGCTTCTGTACGAACTTGAATTGCCTTTTCGCATTCCATATTCCACCATGGATGTTTGTGCTTCTTCTTCAGTGGTATTTGCTCCTTCGCTATTTTTGTGATTTTTTCCTTGAATGTTTCCCAGTTGTTTGCGGGAGAATTTTCCCATTTTTTAATTGTTTCTGATTCTGTTAGTTTTTGTAGGTCAAATTTTGGGATTGCTGGTGGAATTCTTGGTGTTTTCCTTCTTGGGGTGAATTGGACCCGAACTCTTGTGAGATAATGATCTGAGTCAATATTTGCACCTCTCCTAACCTGGATATCTCTGATCTCTTTTTGGAAGTTATATGAGATGGCCACATGGTCAATTTGAAATTCTCCCAATTGGCTTATAGGGGATCTCCAGGTCTTCTGTTTTCTTGGTTTCTTATTGAACGACGTTGAGCTGATTTTCATGTTGAATTGTTGACAAAGTTGGATTAGTCGCATGCCATTTTTGTTGGTCAATTTGTGTGCTGGGTATAGCCCAACCGTCTTCCTGTATTTCTTTTCTCTGCCAATCTGTGCATTGAAATCTCCAAGAAGTATTTTGACATCATTCCTCGGTATCTTTGACATTTCAAGTTCTAATCGTTCCCAAAATTTATCCACATTGTCTAGGTCCTTTCTATTGTCAACGTTGCAGGGTGCGTGAACATTAATTAGGGTGTAATATTTATTCTTGTGTTTCAATCTAAGAAACATTAGTCTATTGCTAATAGTTTTTACAGATTTTACAAATTTAACTGAGGATTTTTCGACCATAAAGGCCATACCAAGCATGTTTGCCCCTTTACCAATTTTTCTGTCCGTTCCACTTTTGAAAATTCTGAAGCCATTGTAGTCAGTGATTTGATTATCAGGAAATCTGGTCTCTTGTACTGCTAGGATTTGGATTTTCAGCTTCTTTAATTCTTCTGTTAATGTGTATAATTTTCCGGTTTGTATTAGTGTCCGTATGTTTACTGTTCCAATGTAATCTTCATTTTTGGGAAGTTTTCCAGAGTGCTCCGATCCACTCACAAGTCGTGTAGGTCCGGTCTCCCCAGAATCCGATAGACCGGTTGCCACCTTTCTGCTAGGTGGGTGGATTTCACCACCTGGGGTACTTTTGTTATTACATACACGAACCATGATTTTACTTGTAATTGTATTTTGGTCTGACATGTGCCAGTTGGTAGGATCAAGGTTGTGGAGCCTTGAAACAGAAATCAGCCGCCACTAACATGTGGAACAGACGCTGTCGGGAAACCGCCACTGACATGTGGAACCGTCTTGCCCTAGTTTGCTAGTTTTGGTCCACCCCGGGTATTTTATTTCCCCGGTACCCCACCATATCTGGTGAGCATTCCCCTATCCGCCACCTGGGGAGGAGCCTGGTAGGAGACTAGCAACTCCCCCAGGAGATGGTTATAATAGGTAACAATAATGGGTATACGAGTATGACGTCGAAACCAAAGCCCGATTGCCCCAAACAAATTGCCTAAAAAGCCAAGACCTAGAAAATTTTGACAAGTTCGATCACATATTAAGGTTCTTCTCACTGTTTTCTTTTACATTTGCACCCCTTATCACAACAAGTCGTTTTCTCCCCTGTTCCACTTGCAGATAAAGCCCCAGAATGAGCCCTAATTTCTAGCATCTTATCTTCGTGGTCCCTACGCGAAATGTATGTTAGTGGCAGTCTAAATCTTCATCTACACTCTTACTCTGCTCTTCACAATAAAGTGCTTGGCAGAGGGTTCAATGAACCACCATCGAGCTGTCTATCTACCGTCTCACCATTACTCTTACTCTGCTCTTCCCAATAAAGTGCTTGGCAGAGCGTTCAATGGACCAGCATCAAGCTGTCTCTCTACCGTTCCACCCTCCAACGACGGGCAGGAAAAACGAGTACTTAAATTTTTCTGTGCGAGCCCTGATTTCTCTTATTTTATCGTGATGATCATTTTTCCCATTGTAGGTGGGTGCCAACAGAATGTTTTCGCAATCGGAGGAGAAAACTGGTGATTGAAATTTCATGAAAAGATACTGTCGCAACGAAAAACGCCTTTGTTTTAATGATTGCCACTCCACGTATCATGTCTGTGACACTATCTTCCCTATTTCACGATAATACAAAACGAGCCACCCTTCTTTGTACTTTTTCGATGTCACCCGTCAGTCCCATCTGATGCGGATCCCACACCGCACGGCAATACTCTAGAATTGAACGGACATGCGTGGTGTAAGCAGTCTCTTTAGTAGACCCGTAGCACCTTCAAAGTGTTCTGCCATTGAATCGCAGTCTTTGGTTTGCTCTACCCACAACATTATCTATCTGATCGTTCCAATTTAGGTTATTTGTAATTGTAATCACTAAGTATTTAGATGAAATTACAACCTTCACATTTGTGTGACTTATCGCGTAATCGAGATTTAGTGGATTTCTTTTAGTATTCATGTGAATAGCTTCACACTTTTCTTTACTCAGGGTCAATTGCCACTTTTCGCACCATACAGATATCTTATTTAAATCATTTTGCAGTTCGTTTTGGTCATCTGATGACTTTACAAGGTGGTAAATGACAGCATCATCTGCAAACAGTCTAAGACGGCTGATAAGATTGACTCCCGTATCGTTAATATAGATCAGGAACAATAGAGGGTCTATAACACTTCCCTGGGTAACGCCTGATATTACTTCCCTTTTACTCGATTACTTTCCATCTATTACTACGAACTGTGACCTTTCTGACCGGAAATCACAAATCCAGTCGCACAACTGAGGCGATATTCCATAGGCACGCAGTTTGGTTAGAAGACGTTTGTGAGGAACGGTGTCGAAAGCCTTCTGGAAACCTAAAAATATGGAATCAATTTGACATCCCTGTCGATAATTCTCATTACTTCATCAGTATGAAGAGCTAGTTGTGTGTCGCAAGAACGATATTTTCTGAATCCGTGCTGACTATGTGTCAATAAATCGTTTTCTTCGAAGTACTTCACAATGTTCGTAAACAGTATATGTTCCAAAACCCTACTGCAAATCGAAGTTAGTGATATGTGCCTGTAATTCAACGGATTACTCCTACTTCCATTTTTGGGTATTGATGGGACTTGAGCAAGTTTCCAGTCCTTAGGTACAGGTATTTCTGTGAGCGAGTGCTTTTACGTAATTGCTAAATATGGAGCTATTGTATCAGCATACTCTGAGAGGAACCTGACAGGTATACAATCTGGACCAGAAGCCTTGCCTTTCTTTAGTGATTTAAGCTGCTTTGCGTCACCGAGGATATCTACTTCTATGCTTCTCATCTTGGCAGTGGTTATTAAAAGCATCTCTCATTAAAATACGCTCTATATATTGGACTTCTGCAAAACTTTGCCAGTCTTAGGGACTTCACGTTCTTTTAAATTTACATGCTTTTTTTGTTGCTTCTGCATAGCGATCTGACCCATTTTGTGTACCATAGGGGATACGTACCATCACTTATTAATTTATGTGGTATATATCATTCTATTGTTGTCGATACTGTCTCTTTGAAATCATTCCACAACTTTTCTACGCTTACATGATCAGATCGGAAGGAGTGTAGAGCGTTAAGAGCATTTTTATCGCTTGTTTAAATAGATATACTTTGTGTTTCTATTTGATGGTTGTAGATGTTGCTGCATTCAGCCTGGCAGCAACTGCCTTGTGGTCGCTAATCCCTGTATTCGTCACGATACTCACTATTTGTGAAGGATTATTTGTTACTAAGAGGTCAAGTAGGCTTTCCCAATCATTTACTCCTCGAGTGGGCTCATGAACTAATTGTTCAAAATAATTTTATGAGAATGACTTCAGTATGATTTCGGAGTTTTGCTATTTGGGGAGCAAAATAACTGATGATGGTCGGAGTAGAGAGGATTTAAAATGTAGACTTGCAATGGCAAGGAAAGCGTTTCTGAAGAAGAGAAAATTGTTAACATCGTGTATAGATTTAAGGGTCAGGAAGTCGTTTCTGAAAGTATTTGTATGGAAGTGAAATGTGGACGATAAATAGTTTAGAAAAGAAGAGAATAGAAGCTGTCGAAATGTGGTGCTACAGAAGAATGCTGAAGATTAGATGGTTAGATCACATAACTAATGAGGAGGTATTGAATAGAATTGGGGAGAATTTTTGTGGCACAACTTGACTAGAAGAAGGGATCGGTTGGTAGGAAATGTTCTGAGACATCGAGGGATCACCAATTTAGTATTGGAGGGCAGCGTGGAAGGTAAACATCGTAGAGGGAGACCAAGAGATGAATACACTAAGCAGATTCAGAAGGATGTAGGTTGCAGTAGGTACTGGGAGATGAAGAAGCTTGCACAGGATAGTAGTAGACCACAACAACAACAACAACATGATTTCGGATGACATTGTATGCTTGCCGCCGGCTTTAAACGTATAATTTTTCCAGTATATCGAGGGTAGATTGAAGTCACCACCGACTATAAACGTATGAGTGGGATACCTATTTGAAATGAGACTCAGGTTTTCTTTGAACTGTTCAGCAACTATATCCTCTTAGTCAGGGGTCGGTAAAGCGATCAAATTAACAGTTGGTCCGATTTTCAAGTATAACCTGTACCCATACCATTTCGCAGGAACTATCTATTTCAATTTCACGACAAGGCAAAGTATATGTGACAGCAATAAATACTCCACCACCAACTGTATTTAATCTATCCTTTCTGAACACGGTTAGATCATTTGAAAACTTTCGGTTGAACTTATTTCCGGCTTCAGCCAGCTTTCTTCACCTATAACTGTTTGAGCTTCAGTGCTTTTGGTTAGGGCTTGGAGCTCTAGTTCTTTCCCAACACAGCTACGCCAATTTACAACTACAATACCGATCGTTTCTACAACCAACGTACTGTGTTTTACCTGTTCCTTTTTAGACCGACTCCTTTTCTGTCGTTCCCTGGGACCCTCTAACCTAAAAAACCGCCCAGTCCTTTCCACACAGCCCCTGTTACCCATGTAGCCGCTTCCTGTGTGTAGTGGACTGCTGACCTATTAAGCGGAACACGGAAACCCACGACCCGATGACGCAAGTCAAGGAATCTGCAGCCTACTCAACCATTTCCGATAGCCACCCGAAACCAGAGAGGATGGTTCTGCAGTCTGCTTCAAATCCGTTCTCTAAACTTTCTCAGTAGTGTTCTTCGAAACGAATCTCTTTATCCCTCCAGGGATTCCCTCTTGAGATCTCGAAGCATATCCGTGACACTTGCTTGCTGTTGGAACTTACCTGTAACAAACCTAGCAGCCCGGCTCTGTATTGCTTCGTCTTGGTGCGGAACCGAAACACTCAAGAACAGGTGGCACTAGCGTCCTGTATGCGGACTCCTTTCAGATAAACCACACTTTTCCAAAATTATCCCAATAAACCGAAATCAACCATTCTCCTCGCCTACCGCAATATCCACATGCTCGATCCATTTCATATCGCTTCGCAGCGTTATGCGCAGATATTTAAACGACGTGACTGTGTCAAGCAGGACACTAATAATGCTGTATCCGAACATTAGGATTTGTTTTTCCTACTCATCCGCTTTAACAACGTTTTTCTACATGAAGAGCCGTCTGCCGTTCCTCCCACCAGCAACAAATTTTGTCTATGTCATCTTTTATCAAGGTACAGTCACTTATCTTCGACATCTTCCTGTACACCACGGCAAGATCAGTGAACAACCGCACGCTGCTGCCCACCACTTCTACCAGTTCATCTACGTATATATAAAATAGCAACGGTCGTATCTAACTTCCATGGAGCAGTCCTGATGTGACCCCTGTCTCTGATGAACTCTCGCCGTCGAGACGATATACTGGGTTCTATTACTTCCGTTACAATGGAATAGTGCTTCATGAGTACCTGCGTTATGGTCATACGGTCAATAACCCTACAAGGAAGTTATGAGCAATTTGCGTGAAACAGTCGGAAGAACCCGACCAGAATTGTGGCTAAATCGCTCGTGGAATTTGCATCGTGATAATGCTTCCTCTCGCACCTCTTGTTCGTGATTTTTTGGCAAGGAACAAATCCGTTATGTTGCCTCAGCCACCGTATTCGCTGGACATGGCGTCCTGCGACTTCTTTCTTCTTTCGAGGCTGCAGAGAGCCATGAAAGAACGTAATTTTGCCAACACTTATGATATAAAATCAGGATCGTTGAAGGAGCTAAATACCACGAACAAAAGTGAGTTCCAGCGGTGATTCCAAGATTGGAAAAAGCACTGGCTCAAGTGCGTTACATTTGAGTGGGATTACTTTGAAGGGGACAAAGTTCACGTTGATGAATAAATAAATATTATTTAAGAAAAATAAAAACTTCCGTTACCTTTTGATCACACCTCGTAATTACACGTGCTCTTTATTACTAAGTGGTGGATAATTTTCAGACTGTGTTCCAAAAGGTGTTTAATATTTCGTCATCTGTATTTCATCCTCCGGTTCTACATTATTATGGTCCCTATCTGTCGATTCCTTACTCTAACTTTGGTTTCGTTCACTTTTAGTATGAGAGACTTCGGCTAGCTACAAAAACTGCAGTGAAGTTCTCTCTGATGTCGTGGCAGCTCTCTCACACTGCTATCGAAACACGCTGGATCTTTCCTGTCCCTCAAAATTTTGCTTAGAACATATATATATATATATATATATATATATATATATATATATATATATATATATAAGCCATACGTCAAGGCAGTCAGGTATAGGCAGTATTTCTTCACTTTCGAAAAGCATTTGATTCAGTACGTCTTGTTATCGAGGGTTATCGAGAGGATTTCTTGGTATGGAGGACCTTTGGTGTTCTTTCTGTACATTAATGACCTTTCAGAATATATTAACTGTAGCCTCAGACTTTTCGCAGATCCCTCGGTCACTTACTGTACACTGAAGTACAGTCTGAAAAAGATGCACAAACATTGTCAGATCTTGATAAACACGACTGTTCTTCTTATTACAGAAGTTTGTTCGCCCAGATTGCATAATAACACACAATGATTACGTGTTTCAGCGAAATTAAATCGCCATCTTCAGATCACTTGTGCATTGTTCGCACAGCTATTCTCTTACCATATGAGGAGAGATGGTATTATGGAATATCGTCTCTGTGTGTTCAGTTAATGTGAACAGTCGACGAAGTAGATTGGCCCCGTAAAAATTATTTATATACAAATAATCGGAAAGTTGCAATTTAATTTCACTGTAACCAGTAATAGTTTTGCATTTTTATGCGATCAAGACGATTAAGTTTCTGCATTAAGAACAACCGTATTTAGATACGCAGACTGCGTCCAATACAGTTGACAATGTCAGTTAATCATTGTAAGATACTGATAAGATTTCAGAGTGGTACAAAGGTTGGCAACTGTGTTCAGAAATGTAAAATGTGACACTTTAAACTTAGTATTCTATGATTAGAATGTCAGTGAGTCATAAATGGAATCAATCACCCCATTAAAATGGCTGGGTTTAATAGTTTTGAATATGGCTAGATCGTAGGTAATTCTGGTTCAGTGGTAGAGTATTAGCAAAATTCAATAAGTCTACATATGAGGTAGCTTAGAAACCACTCGTACTTTGCATCGTACAATATTACTCAAGGGGTTGGGACCTGTAGCTACTAGCGCTGACAGACGATATTCAACATGTACGAAGGAGAGTAGCACAAATACTCAAAGGTTTGTTTTATCCACGAGAGAGCATCTCAGATTCACATATGAATGAAGATAGACACAAACTATTTCGTGAAAACCTGCTTACAGAGTGTAAAGCACCAAATTTGCAATGAAGAATGGGATATAGTACAACATCCTACGTTCCGCTGCCGCAGGAAGTCAAAGAAAAGATTATACGAATTATAATACACAGAGGCGTTGAGGCAATCATTCTTCCCACGCTCCATACTTAAATGTAGCGGCAGGAAGCCCTAATAACTGATCGAGCGAGGTAGCTCAGTTGTTAGCACACTGGACTCGCATTCATGAGGATGACGACTGAAACACGCATCAGGCCGTCCAGATTTAGGTTTTCCCGTGATATCCGTAGAGGGGTCCTTTGGAAAAACGGGGCCCATTTTCTTTCCCATCCTTCCCTAATCAGAGCTTGTGCTCCGTCTCTAATGATCTCCATGTCGACGGGACGTTAAACACTAACCTCTTCGTCCTGCTCTCCCTAATATCTGGTGCAATGACTTATCCTCGCCCATGCATTTTACATTAGTTTGTAGAGTACGTCTGAATCAATGAATGATAAATTATTGACATTGGAAATCCATTTGTGACGTGGGTGAAGAGTTTGAATTTGAGGAGTATGGTATTCTCATTCCAGGGTTAAGGAATTGTAGCGTATCAGATACAACGCGCTCAGCGTTTTTATTTTGCCTGCAGGAAGGAAACCACACAGCGTCAGTTCTATAATCTGCCACACAGCAATTGCATTTCGAGTTTGGAGCAGTCAGACGCGGTATATTTGTCATTCTCTTTTCCTTTTCATATATGTTAGAAGCTGCAAATTTTGTCCTTTTGCGGATGATAAAAGTATGGGAATGAAAATTAGTACCGACCTTCTTAGTGAAACGGCTGCTACAAATCCTACCCTACATCCAACGTCTCCTACATAGAATATTTAGAAATTAGTTTCCCCAGCAGGAATATTTTGAAATTACGTAGTTCCTTAACTTCCTTTCTGATCACTGATATTGAGCCTCATTTTTCACGCCTTATTTTCTGTCTTCTGTCTCTTTCTTCACAATTTCCTCCTCATGTAATCTAAAAGAATTAGTATAATCTGGATTTTGTAACATTTCTTACTATTTTCGCCTTCCGTCGTGAATCGTGATTTTATAGTAGTTTTCTTATAAAATATTAAGTTGTAATTTAATGATTAACCACGAGCTGAAATTATCTGGAGACTATTGTGAGATAACTATTTATACATTTACTAGGTACACGATATAATATTTATGTGATCAAGTATCACGTATTAAGCTGTGAATTATGGAAGACATTAGACTGTGTCATCCTAATAATCTATTACACAAGATACGATTTTCTGGAGGTTGTAGTTGAGGACGTGCCTGTTAAGAAGCAGCCCACAAAAATTTGGCCTAGAGTGTTCGAGTTACACCGAGACGATACGTCTCCTGCGTGGGATGATCTTACGAGTAGAATGGGAGTCTCGCGGGATTCGATCATTGGCCCAATACTGTTCTTCCTTTGTACGAATTATCTAACATTGTATTTGTATTGAGGGACAAAATTAGAGTCGTTTGCAAATGAAAATAATGTTACTGTTAAGCCACGAAAGTTAGCATTACTCTTCCTTACAGTAATGGTTTAATGCTCCGTGATAGCTAACACTGTACAAAAATGCACGCACGCAAGCTTGAACGAAAAAGCCACTCAGGACAAGATGCGTTTAAGGTAATTAGCTGTGCATCATTGGAATACTTTATAAGTAATAAAACTCGATGCCTACTACCTACTAGCGTTACCTGATACGAGATGTAGTGAGTAACATCGCAGACTGTAGTGCTGTCTGTTGTCCAGTATTGTGAAGCAGAAACCCGTGACTGATCGCTGTTTTATACTAAATATTACTTGAGAAAAACTCGTAATAGTTTCATTAAATAACGACAAGTATTTTTGCTACATCGCTGTTACGAAAACCAAAACACATCACATATTTGCAAACATAGTAAAAATGGAATCTTCACTTTTCTTTTCCAGTAATATGAGGTTACTTTAGTTTGCACAGTTATTACTTAGTTTGTGTTAGGTTGCAGCATGAGTACAATAACGCCCGATGAACTTTAGTTAATTGTTACTGCACCTGGTTTTATGAACTGAGTGAATTTAAGTTAACTTACAAGTGAAATTAAATTTCTCTCAAATGAAATGATGTTATGTCTTTCACTTGGACTCACTCGGTAATATCGGTGGAAAGCTAGGATCCTATTGATGATTAGTAGAGTGGAAATCAGTACCACTCAAGTCCGTTATAGTTTAACTCAAAACACTGTAATATTCAAAATGTTGCATCTCACCCGTTGATAAGAAGTCCTATACATAGCTAAACAGCTAAATGGCTCGATCTTTTTTTAGGCGAGTTGCTGATGGTGCGACGTAATGCGTTCGGTTGCAACAGTAGTGGCAACATGCTCTTCCTCCGCAACAGGCTAATTTTAAAAACTTTGGGCACACTAAACTCTTCTTCCAGTCCTTCAGCTACCAATTTTTCTAGCGTGTTTTGTACTTTGACCAGATATAAACTCGCTCAACTATTTACGACGTCTTGCCATATTTAAAATACCGTTTCGACAATACACACTCTGTTACGTCTACACTGCGTCCATACTTCACCACCGATAACTTTCAGCTAATCTGTTCTTTCCGTCTCTTTCTCTACGCGCATTTGCGTCCAACTATATTATTACCACATCTGAAACACCTTCTTAGGATTTTATACGATACCAATTTCAACGACTTTGGCAGCGTTTCTGCCACAAAGTTTCACGATATATTTTTCTAATGGTTTTTCGTAAATACATTCCGGTTTTTTAGGTGGTGAAATTAACAAAGTGCATTAACAAAGTGCATACAGAATTAATTAATTAATTGGCAATTCTAGAGCACTGTGTTGTAGCATTATACGATCTTGTAAGGAACCCACACCGCGCAGTAGTTCTCCAGAAGACGATGGACAAGTGCAGTGTAGGCCGTTCCTTTAATGAATTTTTGCATCGTTTAAGTACTCCGCCAACGAAACGCAGTCTTTGTTTCGCATTGCCCACAACATTTTCTATGTGTTGATTCCAATTTAAATTGTTCGTACTTGTAACACCTAGGTATTTCATTGAATAGACAACCCTCAAATGAGCAAATATACGACTGGAAGAAAAGCTACTGAGTAGAAAATTGAACGAGCAAACAAAAAAAAGACTGGTTCTTTTCTGTGTTTGAACGTGGTGTAGTATGTAGCAGAAACTTCGATGGTAAGGAAGGAAGATGAAAGTAAGATTCGATGCGTTTCATATGTGGTATATAGGATGATGGCAAAGATATTGTGGACAGAAGGGGTGCAGGACGAAAAGGTATTCAGAAGGAATGATGGGAAAAGACAAACAACTTGGAGATTTTATAAATAAAATGTAATTGGTTAGAAGAGGAGAAGACGCTACTTTAGAAAGGGTGGCGAAAGGAAAACGAAGAAGAGGGAGGAAATGATACCAGTTAACACAAGAGGTTAAGGTACAAAAGATATAGGAAATGAACGACAGAAGACAAAGACAGATGATACTACCTTCCTAAAGATCAGCATAAAATTTACGAAAAAAAACCCAAAGAAAAATGAGTGCTCAAAATACATACATAAACAAACAAAAAAGTCCATGTGGTGCAAGAATATCCAGAAAAAGCACACAGGACATCCTGCATACTATATCATGACTTCTGGAACTACTGATACATTTGATTTATTGACCCAATAGCTAATTGTACAATTCAGAGGTAATACTGTTATACGATTCTTATCATTACTGCGCTGCAGCGTACTATTACTTGGTACCCACTTCGGTGAAACACATACTTCTTGGTTGCGCTGAGTCCGTACACTACCTCAAGCGACTGCGAGTTCTCAGTAGATGAGTCGTGCTCAGTCTCAACATTCACACCATAAGACAAGAGGCCTCTTTCAATCTTTGCATCCGATCACCTAGGGATATAGCTCGGCGCGCATTTGTAACACCAATATCGATATTGTCTAGACATATATAACTTCTACATCTACATCTACATCTACATGACTACTCTGAAATTCATATTTAAGTGCTTGGCAGAGGGTTCGTCGAACCACAATCATACTATCTCTCCACCATTCCACTCCCGAACAGCGCGCGGGAAAAACGAGCACCTAAACCTTTCTGTTCGAGCTCTGATTTCTCTTATTTTATTTTGATGATCATTCCTACCTGTGTAGGTTGGGCTCAACAAAATATTTTCGCATTCGGAAGAGAAAGTTGGTGACTGAAATTTCGTAAATAGATCTCGCCACGACGAAAAAGTCTTTCCTTTAATGACTTCCATCCCAACTCGCGTATCATATCTGCCACACTCTCTCCCCTACTACGTGATAATACAAAATGAGCTGCCCTTTTTTGCACCCTTTCGATGTCCTCCGTCAATCCCACCTGGTAAGGATCCCACACCGCGCAGCAATATTCTAACAGAGGACGAACGAGTGTAGAGTAAGCTGTCTCTTTAGTGGACTTGTTGCATCTTCTAAGTGTCTCGCCAATGAAACGCAACCTTTGGCTCGCCTTACCCACAATATTATCTATGTGGTCTTTCCAACTGAAGTTGTTCGTAATTTTCACACCCAGGTACTTAGTTGAATTGACAGCCTTGAGAATTGTACTATTTATCGAGTAATCGAATTCCAACGGATTTCTTTTGGAACTCATGTGGATCACCTCACACTTTTCGTTATTTAGCGTCAACTGCCACCTGCCACACCATACAGCAATCTTTTCTAAATCGCTTTGCAACTGATACTGGTCTTCGGATGACCTTACTAGACGGTAAATCACAGCATCATCTGCGAACAACCTAAGAGAACTGCTCAGATTGTCACCCAGGTCATTTATATAGATCAGGAACATCAGAGGTCCCAGGACGCTTCCCTGGGGAACACCTGATATCACTTCAGTTTTACTCGATGATTTGCCGTCTATTATTACGAACTGCGACCTTCCTGACAGGGAATCACGAATCCAGTCGCACAACTGAGACCATAGCCCATAGGCCCACAGCTTGATTAGAAGTCGCTTGTGAGGAACGGTGTCAAAAGCTTTCCGGAAATCTAGAAATACGGAATCAACTTGAGATCCCCTGTCGATAGCGGCCATTACTTCGGGCGAATAAAGAGCTAGCTGCGTTGCACACTTCAGTGTCTTTTTTTACTTAATGTGGGATCTTTGTAAATAAATGTTTTATTCACTAGTTATGTCACTGTAATTAATCTATGGATGTAATTTTAAAAATGTTGTTGTGTAAACAAACTGAAATGTTATAACTTTACTTGTAATACTTGTTCGTACATGTGGAAAGCAGATTTGTAATCATCTGAAACATAGAGGGAAGGTCTTCTGCAACGAAACTGATATGCAGGAACAGGAAAGGTGGATGCGAAGGAGCAAGGAAGGGCAGCGAGATTGTATAATGTAGTCTCGGATGCGGAAGCAGTTTGGCATGTTATTCATGGCATACACTGGTTGCCTCTGTACTACGAAAATACGCCGCCATGAATTTTCAGAGCTTGATATACGGCTAGAGCCATGAACACCTTTGGTACCTTTCTGATTAGCCACAGGAAATCGTCAAAGCCGCCACCTTCGTCTCCAATTATTGGCTGAGTACTGTAAACTTGCAAGGATCAGCCATTTGTTTTCTTATTCAAATAATAATCCCATTTTCTTTAAGCTTTGTGTCCAAAACCCACACTTAATCTCTTCATTTCTGAAAAATAATTGCTTTCTTTAACCACATTTTGTGGAATATTAAACTTAATATATTATTCAGTGTGCCCTGTTTCTGAAATATTCCAAGATGTTTTATTAAAAGGATGGTTAAAGTTCCACCAAAGTACAATTACAAGGAAATGATCTTAAATATTTTGCTTAAACGTTACTCTAATTGAAATGTCAGTACAGCACTTAAATTATTAGCATGAAACTGGGATTATTCAGAATAGTTAATGGCTTATGGAGTTTGTAGGGCCAGCATTAGCATTAATTGCTGTGTGAACTCTCCTTGAGGAAACAAACAATACTCAAAATAGAGAACATTTCAGTGACAGTATTTTCCAGTAACTAAACCGATAAAAGTATCTCTTGTCCAAGTTAGTATTCCTGAACTATTAGTAATCATTTATGTGTAATATTGATTAGCTTTCTACTATAATGTACAGATAGTAAGTGTTATTGAGAGCTAGTTGTTGCCAAAACGAATAATATTACTTCCGTGTTCTTCAAGCCAAATTGTTGTCACATTACTTGCTAAACTGCACTCCTGCTTTGTATCTTACTTGCAAAACAGAATTTCAGTGTTAAGTAAATTAAATACCAATATTTAATTTTATTTGTGAACAGTGCTAGTACTTGGTACCAATCTGCCTAATTAGGCTGGGCACCGTTCCCTTTTACGTAGTTACTGCTACTAATGCAAATTTTATTTGATTCCCATGTATTCCGCTATTGCTTCCTTTCAATAGAAATGTTTCGAGAAATGGAAAACAGTCCGATACATTTTCACTACACACGTTCACGATCATTTCAAATCCTTTCGCAGGAGTCACATTATGGGTGAATTGCTAATTTAATAGTAAGCGGTCGTGTTACAACTACGGCTCCTCAATACATATGCGATGGTCAATTTCAATATTCGCAACTTGTTGCGCGAGTCCTATTTCAGTCTTTGCAGCCAGTCAGTGAGCGAGATGGCTCATTGGTTACCTACTTGGCTCGCACTATTCACATTCGATTTTCGGTGTTGCTGTAGATCCAGTTCCAGATTGGTTCCTTCGAACAGGCCGTGGTCGATCTTTCCCTTCCTTGTCCAACGAAGCTAGTGTTCTGTCACTATTGAGTTCGATTTACACGAGACTTCACATTCTACACGTTGTTTTCTTTTGGCATTCCTACTGAGAATTGTTCCAATCACGTACGCGACCACGCCGCGTAACGTCCGATAGGCACGTCCCAGGTCCTAGGCGTTTGGAGGGGAACACGTAGCACCGGAGTTAGCTATCGCGAGCGTGACGTTGAAAATTCCAGGCGAGGTAGCATTTCCGCACCAGCGGCAACCTGCGAACTCTGTTCTGGCTGTTCCAGAACTTACCAGCCAGGTGCGCCCGCTCAGAAAGCCTGTTTACCACAAGAACACCTTTCCTGTGGAGAGCACATGATGAATATAATCTACTGGACGTCTCTTCAAGTAGAGGAAGATCTGCAGGAACGAATTACACGCACAAAGACATATACACGATGCAGAGCGGTTTTTTTTTCGGAGCATGCTACAATTGGCCGCTTTCTTCGGCCCTGTAGGAAAAATTGTAGACCTTAACGCATTTTGCGCGGTACTTTTGTCTTCCTCCTCATAAGCTTTCTTGGAAAGATTCGCTGTCCTCACCTGGGGAAAGTCTAAAATTAAACCTATGATAGTTGTGGTTTTTAGGCGGTTTTCCACATCCCTCTCGGTGAATACTGGGCTGGTCCCCACATCCCGCCTCAGTTACACGACTCACAGATATTTGACACACATCCGCACTTTTCCATGATTTACACTAGACGCAGACAGATGGGGTACTCTGATTCCGTCCCGTGGGGTACGGGGTGGTGGCAGGAAGGGCATCCGGCCACCCCTTCCAATTAACATGCCAAATCCGATTTAACCACGTCATCCCCGCGCACAATGCGGGACACAGGCGCAAGCGATAGATACATTGATAGATGGATAGTTAAGGTAGCACTAAGCAGGAAGGGCTAATTAAAGGGCGATAAGCGGCAGTTTCGGGATAGCTGGATCGGACCGAGAAACAGCTTTTTGTGTAATCAGTGCAGAATACCATTTCCCTTGAAGTTTTTGTAGCCATCTCAGAGGAATATAGCGTAAGGAGATAACAAGGAAGTCTGTTTACTGCATTTTCTGTATGTGGTGCTGCTCTCTCTCTCTCTCTCTCTCTCTCTCTCTCTCTCCCTTTATCTTCTGTGAGTCAGCTACGAAGTCACAGAGAAGGGTCCGCGGCCGCTATACCAGCAAGTCTGTACACCCCTGCGTTAGGGTAACAGAATCTCAGTCGTACATGAGAATCAACATCCACATTGTTGAGATTCCGACTAACTTTCGATCACCTTGGTAACTCGTAATGACGGCGTCTCAGGATTGGATCGTACGATTTGGCACATGTCTCATCTAACATGACGCAGTTTTTCTCATTCCGATGTGTTACTTCAGAATTTGAAGCGCAGTCGTATCAGCTAATCCTGCCTCTAGGGCCAGCTCACGAAATATTTGGTGTACATCATTGATCAGTGTACTGAACAGAGGATTATGCGACCCGTAATGTTAAAGCTGTCCCACGAGCGGCTTTCGTATTCTCTGGCTCGATAAGCGCAAACTGATACTCTTACAGAAAAAATAAGCTGAAAATTTAATGTAGTTAAATTTTCACCTTGGATACGCCGGAGGCCACGTTTTTCGATTTAGTCAACAAAAATGTACAAAAGTGACCTTTAAACTCACCTCCAGCCTCACACCCATCTCTCACCAGCCATTATTTCTAGTATGTCGTTCGTGGTACTCCCTCCTACCACCGTACAAAAATTTCCGGCTGTACAAGTATTCCTGGTATTCAGCCTTCTTTGGTCTCTATTGATCGGACTATTACGCCACCATAATAGTGGACTATTTCGTTAACATTAATTTAAACGTACCGTGAATGTCATGAAAGAAAAACAATTTTTGTAAACACCACTCTACAATCAATTACGTTGACATCTCGATTCAAACTTAACCGTTACAAGCACAGTACTTTCGTAGGCCTGGCGAATACAGCGACGAAATCTTTTAGTTTATGCTGTTAAAATTCACAACAATTTTAGGTAAAATTTATATAATGGTCAATTTTACAATTTGTAAGTGCTCGACGAATCCGGCAGCGTAATAAGGCCAGTCAATGAAGACTAAAACAAGGTCGAATGTGGGAAATAATTCGTGCAGTCACATATATTTGTACAATGGTATGAGGGAGCTCTATGAACGTTCTTGAATAACCCCAAAACCGTGGCCTCCACCGCATCAAAGTATAAAATTTAATTACATTAAGTTTCCTACAAAAAGGAAGATTTGTTACTCCAAATTCGGAAAATTTCTTTCACCCCTAAACCCGAACAGCATCCACATTAGTTTCCCTCTTCAGCAAAGAACTTCGGATCACTTAGATAGAACACGTGTTTTCAAATTTTGATTTCGTTGTTCTTCAACACACTACAGTATACGTGCTTTACACTTCAAAGTAATATTGTACATAATTCTGAGAATATTCCATGATTATTCTGAGAGGAACTGTGCTTAAGAGCTCTGGCTAGTTGTAATTGGTGTTCGCTAGTTTTGTGTGCAATACTTCTGCAAGTATGTCTCTTAGAATACGTCCCAGCGTCATATTTTAATATGAGCGGCCAAATGTAAAGGCTACCACACATTTTGCTTTCCTACTGTCTGCTATTCTTGTTTATCTCTAATTAAAATACTACTCTGTGAAGAGTACAGTGAAAAAATCGTTTTGATGAAAGCGCAATCTTCTCTGTGTCGTTCGATAACACTTCCTCGAAATCTTTTACTTGAACCTTATACGTACTGTCTTTCCAACCTTCTTCTCTGCCGTGATTACTTTTATTCAGACGAAACTAACTTGCCGCCAAAAGTACTATACATTTGTTATTACGAATATTGGCCGCTACCACACGTTTTCGTATTTTTATTCTGATTTTAATAATGTTATTGTTATTCAGACTATATCTTTAACTTCGGCGTAAGTGTTTCTCCGACTGAGAAGCTTGAGGAAATATATTTTGTATATGACTGGTATGTAGCTCCCCTGCTTCAATGTAAATGATTCCAAAAACTACCTGAACACAATAAATGAATAATCAGTCTTAAAACATCTCTCATACATAATACCAGATTCTTTTTCCTTTCTTAGTGTGATCCTGAAGTACTGCGTTGTTTCCTCTGCTCCTTGTCATTCTTTCTCACACCCTACCCGATACATTCTTTTTCTTTTCCTCTTCTCTGCTTCATTCCTTCTCTCGCTCACTATTTCTACCCGTTCTATTTCAGTCCTCTCGTCTCTCTCTTTCTCTCTCTCCCTTTCCTCCCTGCCTCTTCCCATCCTCTCTCCCCTCACACACTGAGGCTTAAAGAGTGATACGGAAGAAAGTGAAGCACACACACCGAAATCAAAAACGAGACGGAGGGAAAAGAGAGGGAAAGGAGGGAGACGGAGACAAGGCAAGCAATCATTAAGACTTTTTAAATAAAAACTGTTTTATCACGTCTGCAGATATGCACTTGAATTCATAAAATGTTTGCATAGAATGTAAATTTATTTGGCTACTTAAATGAGAAAATTGGCACAAAGAAGGAGAGCACAAAATTTCACGGTTTTGGCAATAAATATAATTCTGTCATCTTTCTGTCAAATTGTTCTACTTACTTCTTATAATATTTTAGACATATACTGCGAGGAAACTTCTTATATGTTGTAAACTGCAAGTAATGTATCTTTTCAGAATTTTTGACAAATAATTGGCAAGGAAAAATTTGTTAATGTCCATAAAGGGTTTGTTAATCTGTTTTTCTAAAACAGTACTTTATTCGCTATGTATCGGAAAGTATATATAACTGCAAATTAAATAAGGTTTTCATCTCCTAATGTTACTGCCAAAGGAGATTAATACACAAAAGAAACAGGAAGGTCCCCTTGATGGAATCATGTGGTACATCAAATGCAATCAGTTTCTAGTGCGTAATGATAGCCCAGTAAAAGCCTGTTTACCATTACAGTCTTTGTTTCCTGCCAATGACATAAAATTTGATCCAGTCTGCAGCATTCCACCACAATACACAGATTTACTTGAAAGGAGACTGCGATTAATAGTCAAGTGCCTTTGATAAGTCACAGGATATACTAGTAACCCGTAATTTATCGTGTAACTATTTAAGTACATTCTCGCTATACGTGTAAACAGTCTTCTCGATATCACAACCCTTTAGGGATTCAAACCACGGTTTTGAAAATATACGTGGTATTTCAGAAGGAATAGTAAATATTTTAGGACAGTTTAGCAATGATTATCTCGAATTACACATTCCTCATTACATTTGGCCATTTTAATTGATTCCAGAGATACAGTTGTTAGACTGTAACCCCAAACAAATACACAAAGAGGATATTAAATGAAAGCGAACGAATGAATTTGTTCATAGTTGATTTTCAGAATTTCTGTCTTCGACTTCACTGCAGTCTCGAATTCTTTTGATAACACCAAACATCTATGCAAAAGTGTAGTGTGATACGATAGATGATCATTAGATTGGGCTTGTGTTGCAGCATCGTCTTAAAGGGCCCCTTTACCGAAGACTTTCTCGAAAAGGAGCTTCCAGCATGACGGGGCACGTGCACATACTAGTCGTCTGGCGACGCGTCATGTAGTGTTAACAGTGCAAGGAAGATGGATCGGCAGAAATGGGCACTTTTCGTGGTCAAAAAAATCACCGGACTTTGCCTATGTGTATTTTTGCGTGTTGGTGTGGTTGAAAGATAAAGTTCAAACAGAAAAAGTAAACAGAACAAATAAGTTTGTCGTTCGGATTATGAGTAGTACTGCCTTCGTGAGAGAGCGCAGGGACAACTGCAGAAGAGCCACACGTGTTATTGTCAAGAGAATTCAAAATTCAAAATGGTTCAAATGGCTCTGAGCACAAGGGGACTTAACATCTGATGTCATCGGTCCCCTAGAACTTAGAACTACTGAAACCTAACTGACCTAAGGACATCACACACATCCATGCCCGAGGCAGGATTCGATCCTGCGATCGTAGCAGCAGCGCGGTTCCCGACTGAAGCGCCTAGAACCGCTCGCCCACACCGGCCGGCAGAATTCGAAAGTGCATTGATATCAGAGGTTGCATTTTTGAATATCGACTTCAAATTTAATCATTTTCCTTTGCTTCAGATCTTCTGTAAGTATTTGTTTTGGGTTTCACTATAATGAATGTATGCATGTAGTCAATAAAAATTACTCACATTTTGATTGAAGTGTTTTATTCGAATCAGTCCATGCTACCACCTCCTAAAATATTTACTATTCCTCAAGAAGCACCTTGGAATATTTGTAAACAGATGATTAAGAAGCCACTTCTGTTTGATGTTTTCTACAATTTTCGAAAACGGCGGGGAAAGTAATATTGGACAGATGTTATACGGTGTTCGTTCACCTCCTTTTTTATACAGTATTTGACTTCAGCGTATTTCATCGTGTTCGTGTTGTTGTACAAATAACTTAATATGTTACTAAATGCAGAAAAAGCTCGAAGAAGGATGCAAAGTTGTTCTAGCTGCCCAAAAATACTATAATGTCATGTGAACGAGAGAACGAGTGGAAGTCTTGTAGAGAGAAAAAAAGCGACGAAACACATTCCAGCCCCGAAGGGTTGCTAACACTATTATTACGAGAATAATAATTTAGAAATGTGGACTACTCATCTTGACACCTGTAGAGACACCTCAGTACACCAGCAGATACCTGTGTTATCGTCTCCCGATCCTCAAGTGACGGTCTGGAGCAGACTCATTGACCGGTGGTGGGGGCAGCTGCAGGTGGACAAGGGGGCGTATAAAAGGCCCGGCCAGTGGTCCGCCGGGCAGACGACGTCAGCAGACATGGCGACCTCACCGGTGCTGGCATTCGCCCTCCTCCTAGGTGCCGCCATGGCAACCGTGGCGTACGCTTCGTATGGTAAGTTGGACTCGAGACGAAAACCAGCAACAGTCGGCCAGAAATACTAAATTTTGACGCTACACTTACTGACAGATCAAGACACGAAAGAGGATTTTTGCCTTTATTATTGCAAATACTTACTTGGAGATGACTGTTGAGCCAAATATGTGTCTCTGTATGTATGTCAGCAATATAGTACTACTTCAACCACATACCCAAAAGATCCGCAGCGGAGCTGCTAGTGCAAACCCTAATCAAAATGTAGTGAATGCATATAAGAGTTTCTACTGTTGCATTAGCATAAAACCATTATTGCCAATGGTGAAATTTTACGTGGTAGGGACAGGGTACTTTTCTGTTTATAAATTGGAAAATTTAACGTGTTACGGAGGGATTGATTTTCCATTTACCTTTAATGCTGAACGTGTTTATACATGGAAAACGTCAGGAGAATGAATCCAGACAGTCTTCTCCCAACGTAGTAGATGATCGTCGTTTTTTACGTAGCATATGATTGCACTGAATCCAAAGGTTGATGGTAACGTCTGTCAAATAAGACTACAAATTTTTCTACGAAACAATTTTCCATATTCATTGAGTGGTACCGGCCAGGGTGACCGAGCGGTTCTAGGCGCTACAGTCTGGAGCCGCGCGACCGCTACGGTGGCAGGTTCGAATCCTGCCTCGGGCATGGATGTGTTTGATGTCTTTGGGTTAGTTAGGTTTAAGTAGTTCTAAGTTCTAGGGGACTGATGACCTTAGAAGTTAAGTCCCATAGCGCTCAGAGCCATACAGAGGTGCAAACAATCTCCTCAGCAAGGAACTGAATCTTTCAAAAATATAATCACACCACTAGTACAACTATAAACGTCCAGCATTCGTTTTATAAGTATAGGGGTAAGTAATATCTTTTCTTTAGCTCCTACAATCACTAACTGTGATCAGTGTCGCTTGAAAATGCAATGGCTTCTTAACGTTTCCCGGTATTTAGCGTAACATTTGAACCATTTCTTTGAAATGACATCATCATCCAGCGGTTTTGGTACTTAAATCCCAGCTGTGTTGGAGCCTACATTATGGGAATTGTGTTCTGCCTGCTTAGTTTGCTGCCCAGGTAGCAACACTCATTGACTACGTTTAGTCTGTCGTGTCTCCATCCAAGCGATATTTCCTGTTTGGTTCTCATCAAAACTACAACATCTGGTCTGTTTTAGATATCAACCAGATCACAATTACACCGGAGCCTCCATTCCCTAGTGATCTCAACCTGTACCGGAAAACGGGTCTTCCTCAATACTTTCCAGTTGAAAACAAGAAGGTTATTTAAGTTTTTTTCCGGATACTACACGTTTCGCAACCACATAGCCCATTGTGGTGGATCAGTGTTTTGTAAAGGCTGCGTCATTTAAAAAGCTGATTCAGACTGAAATTCGATCACGTTACGGCTTGAATCCTCACTTTGATTTCTGCCTTACACGATGCGTTCTCTATGAAGATTACTGCCAGATATTTAAAATTATTAACCCTTTTAAAGTCGGGTTCCGACTACCAGTGCTAGGAATAGGTCTCGTCTCTTAAATAGATATGAGTCCTGGTCATCATCAGATACTCGGTCTTCGATCCATTCATAAGGAGACCGGTGCTGCTTGCTGCCACCTCTCCACTGTCGCTCATTAGCAATAATTCTCCCTTAGCTCTGGACAACAAATCACTGTGCATAACAGTATTGAAGAGACGCAGAGTTTGGTTCTTTCCATTTGTTAAACGTTTTGACAAAGAGGCACGTGTATCAATCTACCTCGTGAAAAAAATACAAAATTGGTGCACATTGTGGAAAATAGGCTGCAACAGGGACTGAAGGCTGACTCGATAGCGAAAACCATTCATGAGACCTATTCAGTTTGAAGATAACATCTGAATATTACGCAGCACCAACTATAATTTGAAATAGTGATGTTAAGTGGGTAATGGTAGGTGGAATGGTCCTTGCGTCAAATCGTAAAAGTAATTAGAAGCACCGGTTGAATGTCAATACCCAACAGTCTTCCCGTAGCTAAAATGTTGAGTCAAACTACCTAAAAATTCTACCAATCGATTAAATCGGTTGAAAAATTATTGAGTAGCCTCTGGACGGGATAAATCTCACCTTTTGTAGTTCTAAAACTAGAAAAGTCGTTGATCAGTCCGGAACCGCGCGGATACTACGGTCGCAGGTTCGAATGCTGCCTCGGACATAGATGTGTGTGATGTCCTTAGGTTAGTTAGGTTTAAGTAGTTCTAAGTCTAGGGGATTGATGACCTCAGATGTTAAGTCCCGTAGTGCTTATATCCATTTGAACTATTTTAAACATCGTTGAAGTATTTACTATTTCCTGTCAAAGAAAATCTCCTAGGGGCACGATATGAGGAAAATGTCCATTTGACAGAGGTCCTGGTAAAAAGTATTTTGGTAAGTTGTTCTCATTTATGAAGAAATGTTTTGAGTGATGTTGGTATTATCTTCAAACATTGTGTAAATGGAACTGCACTTTCAAATTACCCTGTGTTTCTTAACTTCTTCTGACCTGTTTTTTTAGCGAAAACTACTGTATCTCATTATTTTCCCTTCAATTCTCTAGAAAGAATGATGAGTTGTTTTCCATAATAATACATTTGAGCTCGGAATTGTGAAACTCTTTCAATTTGTTTCTTTAGTACAGGTTAATATGTCTAGAAAAGCAATCAATTATTGCAAGGTAACAACCTAAAAGACTTGCTGCGACTCTAAGAACATTTAATTACATTTCTACACTTCAGTCTGTGTTTGACGGTGTGTATTGTGATCTTCAATTGTCCTGGTGCCTACGCTATCGCTCTGCTTTGTTCCGTTTGCAGTTGGGGTTGGGGGGGGGGGGGGGGGGGTAGGGAGGGGGTGAGGACTGCCGCTATTGGTGTTTTGGAATGAAATTCCAATGACCGATGACCTCGATGTTTTTTAGTGTAATTGTAATAACCTTAACCCGCTGTTTTTAAATATTTTGGTTGAATGCTGTTCTATTTCGATTTAAACCGCTTTCCGACAGACGTGTTACAGCTGCTTTGGAGTGCTGCAGCTATGGCCTTATTGGTACAGACTCTTATATCATTTCTCTTATCTGTAGAATCTAAATAATTTTTGAAGTTTCTAACAACTGTATCTCACAGAACGATTATTCCTGACGTTATAGATGTTACTGTCACTATAGCCGTCTACTGGTGAAACTGTCTTCGTTGAACAGTGCCGAATTGCCTACATCAGTTGGGCACTGGTGTCATTATGGAGTATTAAATGACATGATACTTTGCTCTGATTGTAATAGATATGTTTCTCCGCTTTTACTGTGTTACTATCGTGCATTCATTTTAACATTTTATCTTTAAGTCCTACATTTCATGCTCTAGATCTGTGATCAAGTTCGCACCGAAACGCGTCATGATAAACATAGTTATTTCGGCAATTAATATGTTTCTCATCATTTAGAGAGAGAGCCTGTGGCCCTAAAATGAAATCTGTTTCTATAATGTCGGTACCAACCACCAAACGGGTGCTACATTTTGCTATAAGTATCTTGATGTGTAAAACGTAAGGACTAAATTAACTTTCGTTGGTGTGTCGCTACCAAATAAAGTAGTTCGATGAAACTTGGAGCATATATAAAAAGAACAGCTGCAGTACAGTGCAGAAGGTCACAGAAACGTACCTTCATATGGTGAGAGATAGGAACACGTAATACAGCCAGGAACATCATTGAAGGCGATCGTTTGATGGTTCGATTTTTACAATGTGTGGGTGGGGTGCGGGGGGCACAACGTTACCTTGGAACGAGCGGACATTCGACGAATGGACCGGCCCGCTCGTTAATCCGCCTGAAATCCCATCGAGCAAGCGGGCGATGTGTCGAAGCACTCCACATGCACCAAAAGCCACCCAGCAGATGTCAATCGCTCTGGTGGAGGAATGGAAGGCCCTATCACAGGAACCTTTTACAACCCATTTGCCACCATGGGAGCACATTTACGGAGCGTGCACTGTCTACCGTGGTGATCAAACTAAGTTCCGCCTTTTCTAATGTCCAGGGGGCCATCGTAAATTGCATTTTTGCAGAGAAATTTTTCTCTCTGAAAAAAAAAATCATTTTTCTTCGTCTGGTTTCGTATTTCTCTCAACTACCTTCTGTACTATACTGCAGCAGTTCTTCCTATGTATGATTCAAACTTCGCCAAGCTATCTATGTCGTGAAACAGCAGTGACACATTATGCGAAAGTTACTTTCGACCTTAAGCTATGCGTACCAGTGTATTTTACAATTATGTAAAATGTGCCACTATGTGTTCTGAACCTCAGTACATCGACAGGCAACCTTTGAGAATATAGTAACTATTCTGAATGGTCGCCTTACGCTTTACTGTAGCCAGAATCGCTTAGCGACATCTATTGCTGAGTAACAAATTGAACATCGTATAGAGTGACGCTCATGTTGTGTCCGGAATTGACAAGATACAGGATGTTTCAAAAATGACCGGTATATTTGAAACGGCAATAAAAACTAAACGAGCAGCGATAGAAATACACCGTTTGTTGCAATATGCTTGGGACAATAGTACATTTTCAGGCAGACAAACGTTCGAAATTACAGTAGTTACAATTTTCAACAACAGATGGCGTTGCGGTCTGGGAAACTCTATAGTACGATATTTTCCTCATATCCACCATGCGTAGCAATAATATGGCGTAGTCTCTGAATGAAATCACCCGAAACCTTTGACAACGTGTCTGGCGGAATGGCTTCACATGCAGATGAGATGTACTGCTTCAGCTGTTCAATTGTTTCTGGATTCTGGCGGTACACCTGGTCTTTCAAGTGTCCCCACAGAAAGAAGTCACAGGGGTTCATGTCTGGCGAATAGGGAGGCCAATCCACGCCGCCTCCTGTATGTTTCGGATAGCCCAAAGCAATCACACGATCATCGAAATATTCATTCAGGAAATTAAAGACGTCGGCCGTGCGATGTGGCCGGGCACCATCTTGCATAAACCACGAGGTGTTCGCAGTGTCGTCTAAGGCAGTTTGTACTGCCACAAATTCACGAAGAATGTCCAGATAGCGTGATGCAGTAATCGTTTCGGATCTGAAAAATGGGCCAATGATTCCTTTGGAAGAAATGGCGGCCC
The DNA here is from genome assembly GCF_021461385.2 of Schistocerca piceifrons. Classification (NCBI taxonomy): domain Eukaryota; kingdom Metazoa; phylum Arthropoda; class Insecta; order Orthoptera; family Acrididae; genus Schistocerca; species Schistocerca piceifrons. The sequence goes on along the minus strand of NC_060145.1, from coordinate 77,881,378 downwards.
AGACCAGTACTTTTTGAGGATGCAGGGACGATGGGACTGCAACATGGGGCTTTTCGGTTCCCCATATGCGCCAGTTCTGTTTATTGACGAAGCCGTCCAGGTAAAAATAAGCTTCGTCAGTAAACCAAATGCTGCCCACATGCATATCGCCGTCATCAATCCTGTGCACTATATCGTTAGCGAATGTCTCTCGTACAGCAATGGTAGCGGCGCTGAGGGGTTGCCGCGTTTGAATTTTGTATGGATAGAGGTGTAAACTCTGGCGCATGAGACGATACGTGGACGTTGGCGTCATTTGGACCGCAGCTGCAACACGGCGAACAGAAACCCGAGGCCGCTATTAGATCACCTGCTGCACTAGCTGCGCGTTGCCCTCTGTGGTTGCCGTACGCGGTCGCCCTACCTTTCCAGCACGTTCATCCGTCACGTTCCCAGTCCGTTGAAATTTTTCAAACAGATCCTTTATTGTATCGCTTTTCGGTCCTTTGGTTACATTAAACCTCCGTTGAAAACTTCGTCTTGTTGCAACAACACTGTGTTCTAGGCGGTGGAATTCCAACACCAGAAAAATCCTCTGTTCTAAGGAATAAACCATGTTGTCTACAGCACACTTGCACGTTGTGAACAGCACACGCTTACAGCAGAAAGACGACGTACAGAATGGCGCACCCACAGACTGTGTTGTCTTCTATATCTTTCACATCACTTGCAGCGTCATCTGTTGTTGAAAATTGTAACTACTGTAATTTCGAAAGTTTGTCCGCCTGAAAATGTACTGTTGTCCCAAGCATATTACAACAAACGGTGTATTTCTATCGCTGCTCGTTTAGTTTTTATTGCCGTTTCAAATATACCGGTCATTTTTGAAACACCCTGTAAATACTGAATTATCACCATAGGAACGTTTTAGTTATTAGATTGTTCGCTTTTCTGCGAATATTTAAATCGTTGAAATAACTCTTTTACTAGCTCAAACGAAGTAAGACATTGCATTTCGCACGCTTCGATCTGCTGCAAAGTTTGTACGTAGTCTCGACACTGACTTCTCGAAAATACGTACATAAACGAAAGTTGAACCGCCTAATTAGCAAACCACTTCAATATTAAGTCAGTTTGTCAGATATTTATTAGTTAGCTACATAATTCATTGATACTTTGAACATTCCTTTTCGCGAAATGTTGTGTAACGAATCGATTTACAGGATATGCATATGCGACTAGTGCTTGTGAACATATAATTTTTTAGTCTCCATCATACAACTATACTTAAAAACTAGGTTTTCTTCTGTTTTTGCAGACCAGCAGTTTTTAAATAAAAGTTCGTCCATACAGTAGAAGGATGCTGTCAGGAGAAACAATATTAGGTTAGAGTTAAAACCAGCCCCGATCCCTGTTAGACATTTCATTATACTAGCCAAGTTATCGAAACTTTATGTTGCTGCACGCTGAACTCCCTCCTGAGCCACTGACGGCTGATGGAGTAATTTTAGTCCATTAATCTTGTAGTGCGGTGGGTATGAACATCGCTTGTAATCTCAAATTTTGATGGACTGTTTATGACGAACCTCATTAGCAGCTACATGGATTATGATGATGAGCAGGTGCCTGCATTACCACCGAGGGTGAAAACATATATTATAATTCCTGCTCGCTTTCGAGCAGTCAGTACTTTGTAACTGACGAGTTACCCCAGAAAATTATTCTATGATACATTATTAGCGAAAACTCGGTTCAAGAAGCACAAGAGGAGTAGGTATACTGAAAAAAGATCGGAAGCTACGGGAGGATTTCAGTTAGATTACATCATGGTCAGACAGAGATACCGAAATCAGATAGCTCATATAGACAGTAGCTGATATAGACTCAGATCACAATTTAGTAGTGATGAAAAGTAGGCTGAGGCTTAAGAAACTAGTCGGGAACAATAAATGCGCAAAGAAGTGAGAAGCGGAAGTACAAAGGTTTGAAGAGATGCGCTCGAAGAACTCAGCTGCTATGCTAAGAAATACTTCAAGTAGGCAGTTCGGCTGATGAATAATGGACATCTCTAAAACAGCAATCACAGCAATCGAAAAGGACAACATAGGTACAAAGAAGGTAACTGCGAAGAAAACATTGGTACGTATGAAATACTGCAGCTGATAGATGAAAGAAGGAAGGACAAAAATTATCAGGGAAATTCAGGAATTCAGTAAGACAAGTCACTTACGAATGAAATCAACAGTGCAGGGAAACTAAGGCGAAATGGCTACGTGGAAATTATGAATAAATCGAAATAGATATGATTGTCGGAAGGACTAACTCAGCATATAAACAAGTCAAAACAACATTCCGTGAAATTAAAAGCAAAGGTGGTAACATTAAGAGTGCAACGAGAATTCCATTGTTAAATGCACAGCAGAGAGGGGCTACGTGGAAAGAGTACATTGAAGGTCTCCATGAGGAGAAATACTTGTCTGATGACGTGATAGAAGAACAAAAACGAGTCGATAGAAGAGACAGGGTATCCAGAACTAGAATCTGTATTTAAAAGAGCTTTGGAAGACTGAAGATCAAATAAGACAGAAGGAATGGATTACATTCCATCGGAATTTCAGAAATCTCTGGAGGAAGTGGCACTGGTGTGTAGAATATATGAGTCTTGCTACATACTATCTGGCTTTCGGAAAAACATCGTCCGTACAATTCAGAAGACTGCAAGAACTGACAAGTGGAAGAATTATCGCACAGTCAGCTTAACAGCTTACGGATCCAAGTTGCTAAGAAGTATAATGAACAGAAGAATGGAGAAGAAAACTGGGGATTTGTCAGATGGTGATCAGTTTGGCTGTAGGAAAGGGAGAGGCACCAGAGAGGCACTTCTGACTTTGCGGTTGATAGTAGAGGCAAGAGTTAAGAAAAATCAAGACACTTTCATAGGATTTGTCGACCTGCGAAAGGTGTCCAGTAATGTAAAACGGTGCAAGATGTTCGAAATTCCGAGAAAAATAGGGTTAAACTCTAGGAGAGACGGGTAATATACAGTACATACAAGAACCACGAGGGAACAATAATAGTACTCGGATTAAAAAGGTTATAAGAAAGGGGTACATCTTTTCTCCCTATTGTTCATTCTATACATCGAAGAAGCAATGATGGAAATAAAAGAAAGCTTCAAGAATGGAATTAAAACTCAAAGTAAATGAATATCAATGATAAGATTCGCTGATGAAATTGCTGTCCTCAGTGGATGTGACGAAGAATTGCAGTATCTGCTGAATGGAATGAACAGTCTAATGGGTAGAGAATATGCACTGAGAGTAAATCGAAGAAAGACTTAAGTAATGAGAAGTACCAGAAATGAGAACGGCGACAAACGTATCATCAGGAATGGTGATCACGAAGTAGATGAAGTTGAGGAATACTGGGACCTAGGTAAAAAGAATAACCAGTGACGGGCGGAGCAAGGAGGACCTAAAAAGCAGTCAAGCACTTGCAAAAAGGGCATTCCTGGCCAAGAGAAGTCTACTAATATCAAACAGAGGTCTTAATCTGAAGAAAAAGCTTCTGAGAATGTACGTTTGGAGCACAGCGCTGTATGATAGTGAAACATGGACTGTGGAGAAAGCAGAACAAAAGAGAATCGAAGCATTTGAAATATGATTCTAGAGAAGACTGTTGAAAATTAGGTAGACTGGTAAGGTATGCAAAGAGGAGTTTCTCCGCATCGGAGAGGAAAGAAATAGTGGTCCATTGATCGTGACCGGACCAAAAATCTCACGAAATAGGCGTCAAACGAAAAAACTACAAATAACGAAACTTGTCTGACTTGAAGGGGGAATCCAGATGGCGCTATGTTTGGCCCGCTAGATGGCGCTGCCATAGGTCAAACGGATATCAACTGCGTTTTGTTTTTAAATATGAATCCCTATTTTTATTACATATTTGTGTAGTACGCAAAGAAATATCAATGTTTTAGTTGGACCACTTGTGACAGATGGCGCTGTAATAGTCACAAACATATGGCTCACAATTTTAGACGAACAGTTGGTAACAGGTAGCTTTTTAAATTAAAATACAGAACGTCTGAACATTTTATTATGGTTGTTCCAATGTGATACATGTACCTTTGTGAACTTATCATTTCTGAGAACGCATGCTGTTACAGCGTGATTACCTGTAAATACCACATTAATGCAATAAATGCTCAAAATGATGTAGGTCAATCTCAATGCATTTGGCAATACGTGTAACGACATTCCTCTCAACAGCGAGTAGTTCGTCTTCCGTAATGTTCGCACATGCATTGACAATGCGCTGACGCATGTTGTCAGGCGCTGTCGGTCGAGGCGTTGTCGGTGGATCACGATAGCAAATATCCTTCAACTTTCCCCTCATAAAGAAATTCGGGGACGTCAGATCCGGTGAACGTGCGGGCCATGCTATGGTGCTTCGACGACCAATCCACCTGTCACGAAATATGCTATTCAATACCGCTTCAACCGCACGCGAGCTATGTGCCGGACATCCATCATGTTGGAAGTACATCGCCATTCTGTCATGCAGTGAAACATCTTGTAGAAACATCGGTAGAACATTACGTAGGAAATCAGCATACATTGCACCATTTAGATTGCCAACGATAAAATTGGGGCCAATTATCCTTCCTCCTATAATGACGCACAATACATTAACCCGCCATGGTCGCTGATGTTCCACTTGTCGCAGCCTTCGTGGATTTTCCGTTGCCCAGTAGTGCGTATTATGCCGGTTTACGTTACCGCTGTTGGTGAATGACACTTCGTCGCTAAATAGAACGCATGCAAAAAAGTGTCATCGTCCCGTAATTTCTCTTGTGCCCAGTGGCAGAACTGTACACGACGTTCAAAGTCGTGGCCATGCAATTCCTGGTGCATAGAATTATGGTACGGGTGCAATCGATGTTGATGTAGCATTCTCAACACCGACGTTTTTGAGATTCCATTTCTCGCGCAATTTGTTCTGTTACTGCTGTGCGGATTAACCGCGACAGCAGCTAAAACACCTACTTGGGCATCATCATTTGTTGGAGGACGCTTTTGACGTTTCACATGTGGTTGAACACTTCCTGTTTCCTTAAATAACGTAAGTATCCGACGAACGGTCCGGACACCTGGATGATGTCGTCCAGGACACCGAGCAGCATTCACAGCACACGCCCGTTGGGCATTTTGATCACAATAGCCAAACATCAACACGATATCGACCTTTTCCGCAATTGGTAAACGGTCCATTTTAACACGGGTAATGTATCACGAAGCAAATACAGTCCACACTGGCGGAATGTTACGTGATACCACGTACTTATACGTTTGTGACAATTACAGCATCATCTGTCACAAAGTGAAAAACGTGGTCCAACAAAAACATTCATATTTCTTTACGTACTAAACGAATATGTAATAAAAAATTTGGGTTCCTATTTTTAAAAAAGTAGTTGAAATCCGTTTGACATATGGCAGCACCATCTAGCGGGCCAACCATAGCGCCATCTGGTTTCCCCCTTCAAGCTAGGCGAGTTTCGTTCTTTGTATGTTTTTCGTTGATGCTTATTTCGTGAGATATTTGGCCCGGTCACTATCAATGGACCACCCTGTGTATAGAAAACACTGACAAGAAGAAGGGAGCTGTAGAGGGCGTAAAATGTAGAGGAAGACAGAGATTGAAATACATCCAGCAAATCCTTGAGGACATAGGTAGCAGGTTGCGAGTAGTACTCTGAGATGAAGAGGTTTTCACAGTAGAGGAAATCGTAGCGGGCCACATCAAACCAGTCAGAGGACTGATGACTCAAAAAAAGAAAAAGTCATAATGGATTGGAAATGTGGAAACTATGCCTGATGCTTGATTCATTTGTTTCCCAGACTATCGATTATACGAAGAGCATAAGTAGCTGAACTTAATTGTTTGAGCAACTCATTAATATGCTTCTTCCAGTTCAAATTTTCACAAGTATGTACACCCAAAAATTTTGCGACTGTCCCGTGTTTACTGACTCCTATACATGCGCTGCAGTAGTTGTTAGTCTGACTGTGCCTCTTGTATAGAACTGAATACAATATTTTCTCAAAATTAAAGGAGAGCTCATTTATTTATTTATTTATAAGCCATTCACATGTATGAAGAATAGGGATGGTCCAAAAAGTGAGCCTCGTGGGAATTATTTCTCAGCAGCTAGTAACATTTTTTTCCTTTCAACATTCTTTGAAATATTCAAAAAATCTTTTTGTTTTCTGTTTGTTAAGTGTGATTCAAACCAGTTATGTGTAAAGCCATCAGTTCCATAGAACGCAAGTTTTTCTAAGAGAGTAACATGATCTAACCAATCAGACTGCTTGGAAAGAGGGCATAAAATACCAACTAGAAATATATGATTATTTTTAATGCATGTAATATTTGTTGGCTTGACGTATCGATACCATTCTCAGTCGAGCAATATTTCTGGAATCCAAACCGTGACGTGCCAAGTAAACAGTCTATACTTACTTGTGAGACTACTCTTGAGCACATTACTTTTCCGAATATTTTGGAAAAGGCATCAGTAAGGAAATTCGATAATAATTATTTCTATCGTGTCGCATTCGTATATAGAGTTTTATCAATTGCACACTTTAATCTTTCTGGAAAAAAGCCCTGTGTCAATAATGCGTTACACATATCACTAAAGACATTACTTATTTAGTTCGACTTTTCAGAATTTTGTTTGCACTTTCATCAACACCATATGACTTTTTGCGTATTAGCATTTCTATACATCATTTAATTTCAGTGAACGATGCTTTTATTGCTTCTAGTTGCTTATAGCTTTGTGGAATGACATTTTTAATATTTTCACTTGTTTTTTCAACTGAAGCACTTAATCATATTTTTACTGCTACGTTTATAAAGTGACTGCTATATACAGATGGAGCTCGAGGAATATCAAACACAACATTATTCTACAGTAACAGCCCAGAAGTACATGATTCTAAGATTTTGGCTTTGCGTCCAACTTTTACATATGTTGTAACTCCTCCTTTCTCTATGTTCACTCTACACGCAAATGATGCTATAAACCCTATATGTTTAGCTTCTCCGTCTCTATGGTTGCATGACGCTCAAGAGGCACAGAAAATGTTTTACTTAAGAATTTTCCACATTTCCTAGGTATAGAAGAAGCTCAATTATCTACTTTTTCAGCTCCATAAAGTTCTGATGAAACAAATAACTTTACTTTTCTGGAAACTGTTACATAAATTATAGTCCTGTATTTCTTCCGTAGTCTGTAAACTGACTTTAACCAAACAAATGTGCCCCTCAGATTACAGAAAACTCCGGGATTTTGCCTTGTGTGCTTGTGGACCCCTTAAATTCTCCTTCCGCCTCTCATTTAGGTGCAGGTCACAATTTGTACATGAGTATCTCCCAATTGCAGCAACAGGCGCGTCGCAAATATTGGACTTAGTTTCAATCAAAAGCAATACACTCGTCTCTTTGTTTACACGGCTGACTGTGTTAACCCAGGGCCGGTTATGTCGCTGCAAAATAACTGTTTCACTCCCTTCTAAACTACTGATTTCTATATATTTCCTTCGATTCTCGTAAGTGCACTCAGTTTTCGGTACAAAATGTAGATGATATCTCGCTCGCTGCGTTATATCCTTACTACTTTCAGAACTTCAAAAAGCATATCTTAGTACACATTGTAATAAGCTTTCTCCAAATACACAAATGCTATGAATGTTGGTGTGCCTTTTCCCATTTTAGCACAAGGCATAAGATCAACATTTTCTTTCTCAGGAATCCTATATTTTAACCTGAAGTATATATAAGTGCATTTCATTTGTTGTGGCAGTTCACAATAAACTGCATTAGTTTCATGTCTGGGACTGTACAGGTTGGCCGGTGCCTGAGTGTAAACCCGGCGAACATAAACAGGTGAACTGTAACTGCTGCAACTGTAGCCTAAACGGAAAATGGGTCTGCACCAACAGGACTTGCCCTGATAAGGTGGAAGGTGAGTAGCTCTGATTATCTTCTAAACTATCAACTACACTACCCTTACACCTACGTAACAGACAGAATAAAGTTTAACACACCATTCGTCAGTAAGAGTCTATAAAGTCAATTTGGTCGTACCTAAATGTTTATTCCTTGTGTGGTATCCTCATTTATAATTTGTAGTCCAGGCAAGTAATTCATTATTTAAGCCATCCTTGGTGAATGGCAACTGGTAAGCAAATCACAAAGGAATTCTTGCTTTACATTTCGTGTTTACTTTTTTAATACGCCCTACATCTGGGCAAGTTCCATAGAGCGTTGGTTCTGGTAAAGATAGATCTTGAATTATATCTCAGTACTTTTGGCAGTCCTTTTAGCGGCATATCGGGGCTTAGACCAAACTCATATGTAATGTGCAGCTGCGCTGTCTAGCTCATTTGCGTACTGCCGAGGGACAACTTCAATGTCACAAGCAACTTTTTATTAGTTGGTAACTGCAACTACATCCACGTAATTTCCGAAATAGCTGATATCGGTTTCGTTTCGACAGAGTGCTGTCGTTGAATTCTTTGTTGAAGAGGTAAGCATCTGATACTGTTATTAGACGCAGACTTCACAGTACACGCGGAAAAATGTGAATGGGAGTCAAGTTTCGAAAAGTGAGTGAAACACTTGAAAGATGGCAAAACGACATCCAAGATGAGCCTCGTATGTGGGCTGCTTTGAACTTCTTCCACAGTACTCAACAATGAAAGAACTACCGAGTTCATTGGAGACAACAGATCTTTCAATGTAAGGAAATCGCAACAAAGCATGCGATAAAATATCATGATACGGAAACATTTCAGAGTTGATGATGATGATGATGACGGGTCCCATACTCCTTTACAGAGCGTAGGGGAGCGACGCGGTAGACCCGCGCCGCCTTACTAGGCAAGATCCTAATGGAGGTGGTTTGCCATTGCCTTCCTCCGACCGTAATGAGGCTGAAATGATGATGATGAAGACAACACAATAACACCCAGTCTTCTCGAGGCAGGAAAAATCCCTGACCCCGCCGGGAATCGAACCCGGGACCCCGTGCTCGGGATGCGAGAACGCTACCGCGAGACCACGAGCTGCGGACATTTAGAGTTAGTATTGCGGACACGTTTGTTACTACCTGCGTGCACGATAGAAGACCACATCATACAAAAAACCCCAAACCTTCTTCAGAAATAATGAAGGTGCCCCGACAAGGTGGAAGGGGTGTAGCTCTCAGTGCCCCTTACGGTAACATCACGTTGAGCATACTCCTCTATAAACGGATCGTATTATGTTTCCACGCCCGTTATTTGAGGAAGTTTACGGAGTCAAGTAGATCATATCTAAATATTTTAACTCTTGTCTGGTATCCACATTTGTAATTTCTGCTTATGTTACGGAATTTGTTGTTTAAATCATACTTGGTTAAAGGAAAAGGATAAGGAAATCGCAAAGAGGTTCCTGCTTTACGCTTCCAGTTTCTCATTTTGTTTCTCATTTTCAATACGTGCTAGGTCTCACGAAGTTGTATGGACGTTTTCAATACGTACAAGGTCTAGTGGAGTTGCGTGGATGGTGGGTCCTTTTAAAGGTACATTTCATTTCATTTTGCATTTATTTTAATAGCATGTGAGTGCTTAGTCCCCTTATGAATTTTCAAATATTAATATACAGTTGAGACATCTACTTCATTTGCTTATTGCCATGTATGAGATCTACGCTAAATGTCGACAGAGACATTTTTTTAATCGGTACAAGCAATTTCAACAATACGAGGAAAAAGCCACTTCATTATATCGCAGTATACAAATTACATATTGTATGTCACCTGATCACGAGCTATATTTCCAAAATAGCGAACAGCGGTTTTGTTTCTTCAGCCTGCTGTCGTTGAAATCTTTGTTGAAAAGAGCTACTCAAATCTGTCATAGAACGTAGGATATAATGCTATTCAGGAACTGTTGCAAAGCTCGGCCCGTCGAAAAATTTGAGGCAGTTTTAGCAGTTCTATGTACGTTTGTAGACCGAAGAACACATTATAAAAAATGGCAAAAACCTTAATTTCGAAATGAGATAGTCTATTTATTGGAGTATCGCGACAAGCAACTGACGCAGGTTCTGTTATTTTGACAGTGAAACAAAATGTAGTATGCAATTTTATCATCTGAATTCTCCGTAAGAAAAGATAAGAAGGACAGTGTGGTCTTTCAGTAAGTTATGAGCAACGTCTTTTAGGGTGAATAGGTTTGCTGTCTCTGTGATATTCTTCAACCTAGACAGGCATAAACGCTGTCAACTTCACACACTGATTTTTAGAACTCCCTGATTCTTTTCACAATTAACATCTTCGGAAGAAGATCCTCTTGCAGTAGGATGATGCATGATATAACATTTTTCATGGGATTGTGACGTAAAACAATCCTTTTGGTAAGAAAGTCTGCCAGAACCTCCCTACTGGCTTGAACTGACACCGTACGACTATTGTCCTTTCGATGCCAACGCTGCGAGATGCTTGAGGATATCCAGAACGAGACGCCTAAGTATTTCTAGACATCCGGAAAAGACTTCGGGCTGCAAGTGAGTTTTCAGATATACATCTTTGTATATTTTCCTGTCATACTGTCTCACTGTTTCTTCCCAAGCAACCAGCTGCTCCTGAATCTCCTCCTTCCTGTTTTCCCATATCATCAAGTAATCGCAGAACACCATTGCTTTCATTCTGTCTTCTGCAAATTTTTCTGCCACGTTAGTCATTCTCTCATACAAGATCACAATAAAGATGCTGGATGCTTGGTAATAAACTGTGAGACAGTATGCAATGAAATGTAATGTCTACAAATCTGAGATCCTAGTTACAATGAAGATGCTGGATGCTTGGGAAGAAACTGTAGGACAGTATGGAATCAAGATTAACTTCAACAAATGTGTGATTCTGATTATGACTCGAAAGAAAGGTAGATAAACTAGCGAAATGAGGATTTGAGTTGAACAATTGAAGGAAGTGGAAAGCAACAAGTACTCGGGAAGTGTGATAGAGGAATATCTAAAAAACTGGAAAGAGATCAGTGAAAGTGGCAGACAGGCAGCCAGTGTTAGGAGCCTGGTTTGGAACAAAGACGTCCCACAAAATACCAAAGAAGTAATATACAGAAGTTACTGTATCCCAGAACTGATCAATGCATTTGAAACATGGGTAATGAAGAATACAAGTACCAGGTGTAGAAGTATGAAACCGGAATTTCTCAACAGATGGCGCTAGCCGTCAGTGCAGTGCCCGCGAGACCGCGTCTGCAGCGCCATCTGCTTCCTATGACGGCTGACGACTAATTTCAACACACAGTAACCCGAGTTCCACAAATTGGTGTCTATTTCAAATCCGTAAACGTGTCGAATTTTGTGCCTACGAACTACGATTTGTGGACAGCATTGGTTTTCTGTTATCATTTGAAGAAAACTGCTGCAGAATCGCATCGAATGCTTGTCGAAGCTTTCGGAAAACATGCTCTTGGCAAAACAGAGCGTTTCAAGTGATCAAAAAAATTCAAAAGTGGTGACTTTGATGTGGGCAGCTACGAGCTTGGGAAACCACCGGAAAAGTTCGACGGCAACGAACTACAGGCCCTATTGGATAAAGATGATACTCAAACTCAACAGGAACTCGCTGAACAATTGAATGTGACGCAGAAGGCCGTTTCTCGTCGGTTGAAAGCTATGGGAAAGGTGCAGAAAGTGGGCTCATGGGTTCCACATAAACTGAATGAAGGACAGCAAGCAACTCGAAAGACCACTTGTGAATTGCTGCTCGCCAGATAGAGAAGAAAGACGTTTCTCCATCGATTAGTGACAGGTGACGGAAAATGGATACTTTTTGAGAATCCTGAGCGTCATAAACCGTAGATGAACTCAGGCGAACCACCGACATCCACTGCAAGACCAAATCGCTTTGGAAAGAAGACAATGCTCTGCGTTTGGTGGGATCAGAAGTGTGTCATCTATTATGAACGGCTAAATCCTCGTGAAATCGTTAACACTGATCGAAACCATCAGCAAATTATCCATTTAAATCGAGCATTACATAAAAAACGACCGTAATATGGAAAAAGGCAACACCATTACACACAGCAAATATGTTCAGCAAAACGATCGAGGTGTTCAGTTGGGAAATACTAGGGCATGTGGCTTGTCCTCCAGACTTGGCTCCTTCCGTTTATCATCTGTTTGCGTCACTGGGGCACGTTCTTACTGAACAACGTTTCAGTTCGCATAAAAATGTACGAAAATGGCTCGCTGACTGGTTCGTTTCAAAAGAAGAACTGCTTTTTATGACGTGGCATTCATAGCCTGCTAGAGAGGTGAGAGAAATGTATAAATAGCAATGTAGATTATTTTCAATAAAATATTGTTTATCACTTTCAAACAACAGACGTATAATTATTGCAATCAAATTCCCGTTTCATACTTCTATATCTGGTATAAGCAGAATACAGGTGTGTCAAATGAACTTCCTCGGACGTAGGGTAGGTATAGAAAGAAGACAGAGAATTAAGAATGAACGGGTACGGAACCCTTGCAGAGCAGGTTAGAAACATCAAGGCTAAGATGGTCCGGGCATTTAAAGAGAATTAAAAACAAAAGGATTCCCAAAAACTTAAAGGAAATGGAGATGCGAAGAAAATGACCAAGACGAAGACCAAGCGATGGATGGCTGAAAGTTGTGGAGTGTGTACAGAAAAGACGTGAGGACTGCTCCAGAGTGAACACAGAAAGATGGTTGGAAGACAGAACTAGCTGGAGCGGCTTATGGTCCCAATTGAACCTAGTTGGAGATGGAAATTGTTCAAGATGATGCTGAGATGTGTATGTTTTAATCAAGAAATGTTAATTAATTTTACAACAGTATGTCCCTCGTGCAGATTGTGCACTGTGACGTACTTTTCCGTTTTTTATTGTTAATTGTGCTGGAATTTTTTCGTTTTTCGATTATGGCAAACGTTTATGTGTACCATCAATACTAAGTGCTACGTATTGGTTTCGTCTTATGACGCATCGATGCTTTAGTTGTAAATTTTCGTCTCTAGTTTGTCCGGATTCAATCTACGTTTATACCCGGAAAAATTTTGTGGCAATACAAAATGTATATTTATTATTTGCTTAAAATGTCCACAGTGGAAATGAAATGCACGCCAAATACAACCTTCAAGAAGAACTGCAACAACTGCACCTGTAACACTACAGGCAAAAAGGCTACCTGCACAAACTATGACTGCTCCCTGCCATATCCTTGGCCCCCAGGTAAGTATTCACTAATCTACTCATATATTATATACATAGCACAGTCTGACAATATCAAGAGAAGAGTTCCTGCAAAAAAAAATATTTTAACATGAATAATATATTTAAGGGGGTTTCTGTACTGTTTATTATCTGCACTTCACTTAGTATCAGGCTGCATTTAAAAAAAGTTCGGGAAAGAGTTCCATAAATTTATATTTGATGGTAAAAAATGTATCTTTTCAGCAATGTTCTTTTTTTTTGTTTTTGTAAATCCCAGTCCTCATTTTTTTCTCTGTCTCGGCCATTAGCAGTTAATCTTTTGCCCAAATGACAAAACACATCTTTTACTATTAGTGTCTAATTCCTCCAAAAATAGTCTGGTTTTATTAGAATAAATTCCATTATCCTTGACATGCTTTTGTTGATATTCATTTTGTAACCTTTGTTCAAACACACAATCCACTTCGTTAAAGTCATTTTCTAAGTTGTTTGCTGCCTCTTACAGAACTGTAGTGTCAATGAGAAACTTTAAAGAGTTTCTATCTTCTTACTGAATTTTAATTTCAACTTCAAATTTCTCTTAGCTTTCCCTTACTGTCTCCTCAAAGAACGGATCGAATAACAACGGCGGTTGGATACAGCTCTATCTTAATCCCTTCTTAACTGCTTCCTTCTTATCAGATCCCTCGACTCTTGAAAATGCTGTCTACTTTACGTAAAAACTGTGTATAACATCTCGCTCCTTGTATTATATCTCTACTACGTACACAATTTCAGAGAGTCTATTTCGGTCATCATTGTCAAAAGCTTTCTCCAAATCTGCTAATGATGTGAAAGCAAGGTTTCATTTCTCTAATTTCAAATACAATGTAGGACCAGTAATGTCTCGAATGCAACTACACTCCTGGAAATTGAAATAAGAACACCGTGAATTCATTGTCCCAGGAAGGGGAAACTTTATTGACACATTCCTGGGATCAGATACATCACATGATCACACTGACAGAACCACAGGCACATAGACACAGGCAACAGAGCATGCACAATGTCGGAACTAGTACAGTGTATATCCACCTTTCGCAGCAATGCAGGCTGCTATTCTCCCATGGAGACGATCGTAGAGATGCTGGATGTAGTCCTGTGGAACGGCTTGCCATGCCATTTCCACCTGGCGCCTCAGTTGGACCAGCGTTCGTGCTGGACGTGCAGACCGCGTGAGACGACGCTTCATCCAGTCCCAAACATGCTCAATGGGGGACAGGTCCGGAGATCTTGCTGGCCAGGGTAGTTGACTTACACCTTCTAGAGCACGTTGGGTGGCACGGGATACATGCGGACGTGCATTGTCCTGTTGGAACAGCAAGTTCCCTTGCCGGTCTAGGAATGGTAGAACGATGGGTTCGATGACGGTTTGGATGTACCGTGCACTATTCAGTGTCCCCTCGACGATCACCAGTGGTGTACGGCCAGTGTAGGAGATCGCTCCCCATACCATGATGCCGGGTGTTGGCCCTGTGTGCCTCGGTCGTATGCAGTCCTGATTGTGGCGCTCACCTGCACGGCGCCAAACACGCATACGACCATCATTGGCACCAAGGCAGAAGCGACTCTCATCGCTGAAGACGACACGTCTCCATTCGTCCCTCCATTCACGCCTGTCACGACACCACTGGAGGCGGGCTGCACGATGTTGGGGCGTGAGCGGAAGACGGCCTAACGGTGTGCGGGACCGTAGCCCAGCTTCATGGAGACGGTTGCGAATGGTCCTCGCCGATACCCCAGGAGCAACAGTGTCCCTAATTTGCTGGGAAGTGGCGGTGCGGTCCCCTACGGCACTGCGTAGGATCCTACGGTCTTGGCGTGCATCCGTGCGTCGCTGCGGTCCGGTCCCAGGTCGACGGGCACGTGCACCTTCCGCCGACCACTGGCGACAACATCGATGTACTGTGGAGACCTCACGCCCCACGTGTTGAGCAATTCGGCGGTACGTCCACCCGGCCTCCCGCATGCCCACTATACGCCCTCGCTCAAAGTCCGTCAACTGCAAATACGGTTCACGTCCACGCTGTCGCGGCATGCTACCAGTGTTAAAGACTGCGATGGAGCTCCGTATGCCACGGCAAACTGGCTGACACTGACGGCGGCGGTGCACAAATGCTGCGCAGCTAGCGCCATTCGACGGCCAACACCGCGGTTCCTGGTGTGTCCGCTGTGCCGTGCGTGTGATCATTGCTTGTACAGCCCTCTCGTAGTGTCTGGAGCAAGTATGGTGGGTCTGACACATCGGTGTCAATGTGTTCTTTTTTCCATTTCCAGGAGTGTATTTTCCCCGGGAGCTGTCTATTGTGCATTTCATCTTGTTGTCATTGCTCAAAAAATTGCATCAGTTTTACGTATGTGTTTTACAGGGTGCCCCGTATGTAAACCTGGCGAAAAGAAGCAGATAGACTGTTGCAACAACTGCACGTGCACAAGTGCAGGAGTATGGATGTGCACGTTGAAGGCTTGCCCCGATATAAAAGAAGGTGGGTCGCTCTCAGTTTCCATTGCCTTATGCATATGGCGGATCGAAATAAGTTTCCACGTCCTCCATCTTAAGAAGTCTACAGAGTGATACCAGCCACAGCTGAATGTTTTATTTAACCACTGTATGGTAACGTCACTTATAATTTTTACGCCAGGAAACGAATTATTTTTTAAATCATCCTTCATGAATGGCAACCGATAAGCAAGATTGAAAATAGGATTCTGCTTTACTCTGCCAGCCTAAAAAAAAACATTTGGGCTCTGCCTTATGGCAGGTCCTGTCATGTGGGAAGCCTCGTCAGAGAGGGCAATCACAGAAGAGTGTAGGGAAGTGATTCCAGTGGTGGCTTCCCGTTGCTTTCTACTGATGATGATATGATAATGAGAACAGCACAACAGCCAGTCCCTGAGCGGAGAAAAATCTCCAACCCCTCCGGGAATCGAACCTGGGTCCCTTTGTGTGACAGGCCGCTGCGCTGACCACTTTTTTTTTATCTCATTTTGTTCGCTTTCGCTCATTGCATCTGCTCGGGGCGGACGTCGTAAGACATCCGTTTAAGTTCGTTGTTGATCGATTAGCTCAGATTTTTTTAATACAGAGGTCTGCTAACCCTCTGACCGAACACGCTGAGCTACCGTGCCGGCAAGACCACTCAGCTATCGGGGCGCACTCCAGCCTAAAACACTTCGAATATATAGAAGGGCTGGTGGAGTTGCACAGTAGGTGAATGCTATCGCTTGGATTCTGTCTCACGAAGTTTATCAGTTCCTTTAGCAATACGTCGAGATTTTGCTCATTTGAATACTGACACGTACGAGGGCAGTTTGTGTCTAAAATCAGTTGTAGAGTAAATGAAATAACAAAAACCTTGCAACAGGGCACATTAATGTGCAAGAAACTCTTCGAAGCTCTAGTCATCGAAATCTTTGTGCCATCTGTATGCATGAGTACAGACGCAAGACAACATCGTAAAATAACCCAAAACTTTCGTCAGAGGTCTAGAAATGAAGGAGACGCTTTTTCCATGAGTATTGTGAAAAGCGGTTGATGTTGGTTTTATCACTATGAACCAGAAACAAACGGAAGTATGAAATGGTTATAACCTACCCGCACTCATCTCTAATTATACGATTCAGTGACTCGTATTACCTAATGTTCCGCATTTTTAAGAAAATTCGTCGATTCCAATGAATAATGCTAACCATTAGAATGCATTAAGGACTGTATCTTGATCGCTATCGCACAGATACATATCGATACAGATACAGATACGTATCGATTCAGTGACTCGTATTACCTAATGTTCCGCAATTTGAAGAAAATTCGTCGATTCCGATGAATAATGCTAACCATTAGAATCCAATAAGGACTGCATCTTGATCGCTATCGCACAGATACATATCGTATGTGACAAAGATCAAAATTAAGTTTCGTGTGGAAATAAACATTGCACTGTAGTTAGCTGTAATTTTGAGTATGTCACTGAAACTATATGAAATTTGGTTACAGGAAATAACTCACAGTCACCAGCTCATAACTGAGCAAAAGTTAGTAACAGTTGGATATTATACTGATCCTAAAATGACGTAATAATCGCAGTTGTGTAGGTAGACAGTAGCAGAACAGTAGGCACATGCTCGAGCATGAATGGTAAATGCATCATCATCATCATCATCATTTAAGACTGATTATGCCTTTCAGCGTTCAGTCTGGAGCAAAGCCCCCCTTATAAAATTCCTCCATGATCCCCTATTCAGTGCTAACATTGGTGCCTCTTCTGATGTTAAACCTATTACTTCAAAATCATTCTTAACCGAATCCAGGTACCTTCTCCTTGGTCTGCCCCGACTCCTCCTACCCTCTACTGCTGAACCCATGAGTCTCTTGGGTAACCTTGCTTCTCCCATGCGTGTAACATGACCCCACCATCTAAGCCTGTTCGCCCTGACTGCTACATCTATAGAGTTCATTCCCAGTTTTTCTTTGATTTCCTCATTGTGGACACCCTCCTGCCATTGTTCCCATCTACTAGTACCTGCAATCATCCTAGCTACTTTCATATCCGTAACCTCAACCTTATTGATAAGGTAATCTGAATCCACCCAGCTTTCGCTCCCATACAACAAAGTTGGTCGAAAGATTGACCGGTGCACAGATAACTTAGTCTTGGTACTGACTTCCTTCTTGCAGAAGAGAGTAGATCGTAGCTGAGCGCTCACTGCATTAGCCTTGCTACACCTCGCTTCCAGTTCTTTCACTATGTTGCCATCCTGTGAGAATATGCATCCTAAGTACTTGAAACCGTCCACCTGTTCTAACTTTGTTCCTCCTATTTGGCACTCAATCCGTTTATATTTCTTTCCCACTGACATTACTTTCGTTTTGGAGATGCTAATCTTCATACCATAGTCCTTACATTTCTGATCTAGCTCTGAAATATTACTCTGCAAACTTTCAATCGAATCTGCCATCACAACTAAGTCATCCGCATATGCAAGACTGCTTATTTTGTGTTCACATATCTTAATCTCACCCAGCCAGTCTATTGTTTTCAACATATGATCCATAAATAATATGAACAACAGTGGAGACAGGTTGCAGCCTTGTCTTACCCCTGAAACTACTCTGAACCATGAACTCAGTTTACCGTCAACTCTAACTGCTGCCTGACTATCCATGTAAAGACCTTTAATTGCTTGCAAAAGTTTGCCTCCTATTCCATAATCTCGTAGAACAGACAATAACTTCCTCCTAGGAACCCGGTCATATGCCTTTTCTAGATCTATAAAGCATAGATACAATTCCCTGTTCCACTCATAACACTTCTCCATTATTTGTCGTAAGCTAAAGATCTGGTCCTGACAACCTCTAAGAGGCCTAAACCCACACTGATTTTCATCCAATTGCTCCTCAACTAATACTCGCACTTTCCTTTCAACAATACCTGAGAAGATTTTACCCACAACGCTGATTAAAGAGATACCTCTGTAGTTGTTACAATCTTTTCTGTTTCCATGTTTAAAGATTGGTGTGATTACTGCTTTTGTCCAGTCTGATGGAACCTGTCCCGACTCCCAGGCCATTTCAATTATCCTGTGTAGCCATTTAAGACCTGACATTCCACTGTACTTGATGAGTTCCGACTTAATTTCATCCACCCCAGCTGCTTTATTGCACTGCAATCTATTGACCATTTTCTCCACTTCCTCAAACGTGATCCTATTTCCATCATCATTCCTATCCCATTCTACCTCGAAATCTGAAACATTACTGATCGTATTTTCACCTACATTGAGCAACTCTTCAAAATATTCCCTCCATCTGCCCAAGGCATCCACAGGATTCACCAGCAGTTTTCCTGACCTGTCCAAAATACTTGTCATTTCCTTCTTACCTCCCTTTCGAAGACTGCTAATTACACTCCAGAATGGTTTTCCAGCAGCTTGACCCAATGTCTCCAACCTGTTTCCAAAGTCTTCCCAAGATTTCTTCTTGGATGCTGCAATTATCTGTTTGGCTTTGTTTCTTTCTTCAACATAACTTTCTCTGTCTACCTGAGTTCTAGTATGTAGCCATTTTTTATACGCCTTCTTTTTCCTTTTACAGGCTGCCTTGACTGTGTCATTCCACCAAGCTGTTTGCTTCCTCCTACTTTTACACACTACTGTTCCAAGACATTCTTTAGCCACTTCTAGTACTGTGTCCCTGTACCTTGTCCATTCCTTTTCCAATGACTGTAATTGACTACATTCAACTAACTGGTACCTTTCTGAGATCGCTGTTATGTACTTGTGCCTGATTTCCTTATCCTGAAGTTTCTCCACTCTTATCCTCCTACATATGGACCTGACCTCCTGCACTTTCGGCCTCGCAATCCCAATTTCACTGCAGATTAAATAATGATCAGTGTCATCAAAGAATCCCCTGAATACACGTGTGTCCCTCACAGCCTTCCTGAATTCCTGATCTGTTATTATATAGTCAATGACAGATCTGGTTCCCCTGCCTTCCCAAGTATACCGGTGAATGTTCTTATGTTTAAAAAAGGAGTTTGTGATTACTAAGCCCATACTGGCACAGAAATCCAAGAGTTGCTGCCCGTTCCTGTTGGCCTCCATATCCTCTCCAAATTTACCCATAACCTTTTCATACCCTTCTGTTCGATTTCCAATCCTGGCGTTAAAATCACCCATGAGCAGAACACTGTCCTTGTCCTTTACTCTAACAACTACATCACTGAGTGCCTCATAAAAACTATCCATCTTATCTTGATCAGTCCCTTCACAATGCGAATATACTGACACAATCCTAATTTTCTTGCTAGACACTGTCAAATCTATCCACATCAGTCGTTCGTTTACATACCTTATTGCAACTACGCTGGGTTCCATTTCTTTCCTGATGTAAAGCCCTACACCCCATTGTGCTATTCCTGCTTTGACTCCTGACAAATAGACCTTGTATTCTCCCACTTCTTCTTCTTTCTCACCCCTTACCCGAATGTCACTAACAGCTAGAACGTCCAGCCCCATCTTACTTGCAGCCTCTGCCAGCTCTACCTTCTTCCAAGAGTAGCCCCCATTGATATTAATAGCTCCCCATCTCATTACCATTTGTTTGCCAAGTCGTATCTTAGGAGTCCCTGGTTTGTCAGTTAGAGGTGGGACTCCATCACCTCCAAAGGTCCGAGGCATTTTGCTCTGATTGTTGCCAGCATCATATTTAAAGTACCAGGGAAGCAGGTTGCTAGCCTTACTTGCCCCGAGTCCCATTGGGTTTTACCCCTAACGGCTGAGGGACTAACCGGTGGATTTGGTAGTCTTTGCCGTATGAGTACAAAGGTGACCACGACTTAGAATATGTCCGAGATGCCCAGCCTTATTCCAAAGTAACTGGTATCCCGACTGTCGGGACCACTTACTTGGCCACTCATACGTTGCCCGTGGTTCATGAACTAGGACATGACTACAGGAACCCACACCATGAACCACATGGTAAATGCAAGTATTATAAAATCCATTTAACTTAATTAGTAGTGCACTGGATTACTCTGTAATTAATAAAGCCAAATATCGATTAACTACTAGCAGCACATGTAACAGATCCACTAAGCGACATCAATCACTGTAGTGCTATTTGTCGTCAGGTTTCGTGAAGGAAGTACTCACGACTAATCTCCATTTTAGAGTAGATATTACTTCAGAAAAACTCGTAAAACTTCAGTAACCATACACACTTTGACAACACCACCGTTACGAAAATCGGAACACATGTAATATCTGCAAACACACAACTGATTTTATAACAATTGATTTTGTCAGAATTGAATACTCACTTTCATTCACCGGATATTTGAAGTTACTTTTACTTTGCATTCTTTTTAATTAGTTTACTTTAGTTAATCATTACTGCACTAGTTTCATGAACTGCCAGAATTTATGTTAACTGACATGTGCAATTAAATTTCTCTCAGATGAATTGACATGACCTCTTTCACTTAATTTACTCGCCGATAATGGTGAAATGATTGGACCGTACTGATGGTTGGTTACACCAGTGAGGTTCCAGCTCTCGGCTCATATAGATCCAAAGAACGGCAAGTTATACGTTTATCTTATCTTGGGTTTTCCTCGTCTTATATTTATTAAATTTCATGCGTGTTTTTCCGTTTAAGAGGTTCAAGCTCCGGTTTTTGTTAGTGTAAATTGACTCAGCGCAGTATTTGCTCATTTCTTTTGTTTTGAAAACAAGTGCCTGTTCGTTTAGTAAGACAGTCAGTGAAGCTGCAGCTCTCGGCTGATACAGATCTATAGAGCGGCAAGTTAATTGTTTACCTTTGTTGTTGTGGTCTTTAGTCCTGAGACTGGTTTGATGCAGCTTTCCATGCTACCCTATCCTGTGCAAACTTCTTCATCTCCCAGTACTTACTGCAACCCACATCCTTCTGAATCTGCTTAGTGTATTCATCTCTTGGTCTCCCTCTACGATTTTTACCCTCCACGCTGCCCTCCAATGCTAAATTTGTGATCCTTTGATGCCTCAGAACATGTCCTACAAACCGGTTCCTTCTTTTGTCAAGTTGTGCCATATATTCCTCTTCTCCCCAATTCTGTTCAATACTTCATCATTAGTTATGCGGTCTACCCATCTAATCTTCAGCATTCTTCTCTAGCACCACATTTCGAAAGCTTCTATTCTCTTCTTGTCCAAACTATTTATCGTCCATGTTTCACTTCCATACATGGCTACACTCCATACAAATACTTTGAGAAACGACTTCCTGACACTTAAATCTATACTCGATGTTAACAAATTTCTCTTCTTCAGAAACGCTTTCCTTGCCACTGCCAGTCTACATTTTTTACCTTCTCTACTTCGACCATCATCAGTTATTTTGCCCCCCGAATAGCAAAACTCCTTTACTACTTTAAGTGTCTCATTTCCTAATCTAATTCCCTCAGCATCACCCGACTTAATTCGACTACATTCCATTATCCTCGTTTTGCTTTTGTTGATGTTCATCTTATATCCTCCTTTCAAGACACTGTCCATTCCGTTCAACTGTTCTTCCAAGTCCTTTGCTGTCTCTGATAGAATTACAATGTCATCGGCGAACCTCAAAGTTTTTATTTCTTCTCCACGGATTTTAATACCTACTCCGAATTTTTCTTTTGTTTCCTTTACTGCTTGCTCAATATACAGATTGAATAACATCGGGGAGAGGCTACAACCCTGTCTCACTCCCTTCCCAACCACTGCTTCCCTTTCATGCCACTCGACTCTTATAACTGCCATTTGATTTCTGTACAAATTGTAAATATCCTTTCGCTCCCTGTATTTTACCCCTGCCACCTTTAGAATTTGAAAAAGAGTATTCCAGTCAACATTGTCAAAAGCTTTCTCTAAGTCTACAAATGCTAGAAACGTAGGCTTGCCTTTCCTTAATCTAGCTTCTAAGATAAGTCGTAAGGTCAGTATTGCCTCACGTGTTCCAATATTTCTACGGAATCCAAACTGATCTTCCCCGAGGTCGGCTTCTACCAGTTTTTCCACTCGTCTGTAAAGTATTCGCGTTAGCATTTTGCAGCTGTGACTTATTAAACTGATAGTTCGGTAATTTTCACATCTGTCAACACCTGCTTTCCTTGGGATTGGAATTATTATATTCTTGTTGAAGTCTGAGGGTATTTCGCCTGTCTCATACATCATGCTCACCAGATGGTAGAGTTTAGTCAGGACTGGCTCTCCCAAGGCCATCAGTTGTTCTAATGGAATGTTGTCTACACCCGGGGCCTTGTTTCGACTCAGGTTTTTCAGTGCTCTGTCAAACTCTTCACGCAGTATCATATCTCCCATTTCATCTATCTTACCCCTAGTGAGATAAGCCTCTACATCCTTACATTTGTCCTCTAGCCATCCCTGCTTAGCCATTTTGCACTTCCTGTCGATCTCATTTTTGAGACGTCTGTAGTCTTTCTTGCCTGCATCATTTACTGCATTTTTATATTTTCTCCTTTCGTCAATTAAGTTCAATACTTCTTCTGTTACCCAAGGAGTTCTACTAGCCCTCGTCTTTTTACCTACTTCATCCTCTGCTGCCTTCACTACTTTATCCCTCAGAGCCACCCATTCTTCTGCTACTGTACTTCTTTCCTCCATTCCTGCCAATTTTTCCCTTATGCTCTCCCTGAAACTTTGTACAACCTCTGGTGCTTTCAGTTTATTCAGGTCCCATCTCCTTATATTCCCACCTTTTTGCAATTTCTTCAGTTTTAATCTACAGTTCATAACCAATAGATTGTGGTCAGAGTCCACATCTGCCCCTGGAAATGTCTTACAATTTAAGACCTGGTTCCTAAATCTCTGTCTTACCATTATATAATCTATCTGATACCTTCTAGCATCTCCAGGATTCTTCCATGTATACAACCTTCTTTCACGATTCTTGAACCAAGTGTTAGCTATGATTAAGTTATGCTCTGTGCAAAACTCTACCAGGCGGCTTCCTCTTTCATTTCTTAGCCCCAATCCATATTCCCCTACTATGTTTCCTTCTCTCCCTTTTCCTACTCTCGAATTCCAGTCAGCCATGACTATCAATGTTTCGTCTCCCTTCACTACCTGAATAATTTCTTTTATCTCATCATACATTTCTTCAATTTCTTCATCATCTGCAGAGCTAGTTGGCATATAAACTTGTACTGCTGTAGTAGTCGTGGGCTTCGTGTCAATCTTGGCCACAATAATGCGTTCACTATGCTGTTTTTTAGTAGCTTACTCGCACTCCTTATTAAACCTACTCCTGCATTACCCCTATTTGATTTTGTGTTTATAACCCTGTATTCACCTGCCCAAATGTCTTGTTCCTCCTGCCACCGAACTTCACTAATTCCCACTATATGTAACTTTAACCTATCTATTTCCCTTTTTGAAGTTTTCTAATCTACCTGCCCGGTTAAGGGATCTGACATTCCACGCTCCGATCCGTAGAACGCCAGTTTTCGTTTTCCTGATAACGACGTCCTCCTGAGTAGTACCCACCCGGAGATCCGAATGGGGGACTATTTTACCTCCGGAATATTTTACCCAAGAGGACGCCATCATCATTTGCCCATACAGTAAAGCTGCATGCCCTCGGGAAAAATTACGGCCGTAGTTTCCCCTTGCTTTCAGCCGTTTGCAGTACCAGCACAGCAAGGGCGTTTTGGTTAATGTTGCAAGGCCAGGTCAGCCAATCATCCAGACTGTTGCCCCTGCAACTACTGAAAAGGCTGCTGCCCCTCTTCAGGGACCACACGTTTGTCTGGCCTCTCAACAGATACCCCTCCGTTGTGGTTGCACCTACGGTACGGCCATCTGTATCGCTGAGGCACGCAAGCCTCCCCACCAACGGCAAGGTCCGTGATTCATGGGGAAGGCTTTTCCTCATAGTAGATTTATTAAATTTCGTGGGTGTAAGCTCTCATTTTATAAGTGTAAATTCGGGCAGTCTGTAGCTCAGTTTCCGTTTCTGGACAGCCAGCCACATAGCTCAATGAATCAACAGCGTCTGTTGATGACATATTGGGCAGCAGCAAGTTGCATATCTAGGATTCTATCTGCTTCTATAGTTCTTCATTTAGTCTTGCTAGGATGGCTAGGATGTGTGCATGCTGTGTGCGGACGCAGGGGGAGCTGGCCGCAGTCCGCGAATGGTTGCAAGCGCTTTTGGCTACGGTTAGTCACCTTCAGGCTGCTGCCTCGGGGTGTAGCGGTGACGGAGAATCCGGCACGTCGCATGGGACACCTCAGGTGCCCCTTGTCTCGCCCACTGGTTTTGCTGCCGAGACACCTCCTAAAACACGACGCAGTGTATCCGCACTCACAGCAGGGTGAGTGGCGGGTGGTAAAGCGTTCGTGTCAATCGAGGCGGAGGGCCAATGTGGACAGTGATCGTCTGGCTTCGTCAATCACCCTGTGACAGCCGCTCCTTCAGCAGTGTCAGAGCACGCACCCGGGAGAGCGATTTACTACTCTCATGCTCATGAATTAAGGATAATTGCAGAATGTGGTGCCACACAACGTGTCACTACACAAAACTGGCGCTTATAGCTTGGGCACATAGGGAACACATACGACACAGATCTGTAAGTCCACGGTATTGGTGATAAGTTGACAAAACCGTCCAGAAACCCATGTGCTACAAAACGCCACTGTTTCCTGCGCATGTACCCCGACATCAGTTTGGGATATAATCACCATGCACACGTACACAGGCCCCGTAACGGATTGGCATAATCTGGATCAGATGGTCGAGCAGCTGCCCATTCTTGCACCAGTGCCTGTCGGAGCTCCTGAAGTGTCGTAGGGGTTTGAAAACGTGCAGCGATACGTCGACCGAGAGCATCGCAGATGTCCTCGATGGGGTATAGGTCTGGAAAACAGGCACGCTACCCCATTCGCCTGATATCTTCTGTTCAAAGGTACTCCTCCACGATGGCAGCTCGATGGGGCCGTGCGTTATCATCCATCAGGAGGAAGTTGGGACCCACTGCACCCCTGAAAAGGCGGACATACAGGTGCAAAATGACGTCTCGATACACCTGACCTGTTACACTTCCTCTGTCAAAGACATGCAGGGGTGTACGTACACCAATCATAATCCCACCCCACACCATGTACTGTGTTCTTGACACCAGGCCTTACGGGCTCTCATGTGACCAGGGGTCAGTGGAATGCACCTTGCAGGTCTCCACGCGAATAAACCATATCTGTTCAGTCGTCTGTGACTGTATGGCTGGAGACAACTGTTCCAGTGACTGCGGTAAGGTCCGGAGCAAGGCTAGCTACAGTATTCAGTGGCCGCCTGCTGGCACTGATGGTGAGATATCGGTCTTCTCGTGGTGTTGTACACTGTGGACGTCCCGTACTGGACACGTTTCCTGTCTTGAGCACACGGAGAGTCCGTGCTACGACCTGCTGTGTTTGACCAGCCTCCAGTCGCCCTACCCCTCATAACCTCATCAGCATGTGTTTTCAACACACGGTCACCATTAGCGTGTCTGAAATCGTCTGCTCACTCGCTGCACCGTAGTCTGACATGCACCAACACACGTCTGCGCATGTGGACTGCTGCCAGCGCCACCGTGCGATGACCGCAGGTCAAGTGCACCGCATAGTCATAACCCGAGGTGATTTAAACCAGAAAACCGCCCACCAGAGCGTTGTTTCACCATGTATCAGCATTATCCTTAATTTATGAGCATGATTGAAGTTATTGGGAGCTCCAACGGTAGGCGCGCTATAGAGCCGCTTAGGTAGATTGCGTTCGGGGCTAGATAAAAAAGCCAATGTGCACTCGGTAGGGATGCTGTGTGGCCTCATCCGGGATGTGGAGCTGCCTTGCTTGCGGCTGTCGTGTGTGCAAGGTGCAATGTCTGCAAGTTGTGGCTCTCGTCGATACAACGACTCCTGCAGCATGGGTTCTCAGGCCATCCTCAGTTCATACAGGCGGCTAGTGAAGATGGTGAAGATTGCTGCCGGCCGCTGTGGCCGAGCGGTTCTACGCTACCGAGTCCAGAACCGCTCTGCTGCTACGGTCGCAAGTTCGAATCCTGCCTCGGGCATGGATGTGTGTGATGTCCTTAGGTTAGTTAGGTTTAAGTAGTTCTAAGTCTAGGGGACTGATGACATCAGATGTTAGGTCTCATAGTGGTTTGAGCCATGTCGACCATTTGAAGATTACTGACCTCACACGTGGGTGCAAGAAGAGCTCGCAGTTTGCAGCATTGTTCCCAGAGTTGATCGACTTCCTTTGGTTTGAAGCCGAGTGTATGGTCTCAACCAAAGGATCCGTCAACTCTGTCTTAGAACACATTTCTAGACCTGCTTTATCGGTTGGGAATTCTTAGGACTCACCCTGATAAGTCTGGGGTGCACTACACAAAGGAAGCAGCTACTCAGGTAGCAGTGTACTTGTGGAGTGCACTTGAGGTTTTTTTTAGGCTATACTGTAGACTGAGGTACTCTGATGAATACTCACTTAGTCGATACGCAGAAATGGAAATCAAACTCCGTTCGGATTAAAGACACTTCTTGTGGTGTCACCGCCAGACACCACACTTGCTAGGTGGTAGCTTTAAATCGGCCGCGGTCCATTTAGTACATGTCGGACCCGCGTGTCGCCATTGTGTGATCGCAGACCGAGCGCCACCACAAGGCAGGTCTCGAGATACGGACTAGCACTCCCCCAGTTGTACGGACGACTTTGCTAGCGACTACATGGACGAAGCATTGCTCATTAGCCGAGCCAATAGATAGAATAGCCTTCAGCTAAGTCAATGGCTACGACCTAGCAAGGCGCCATTAGTAACATTGCATGTATCTATGGAGTCTCACTTATATCGTCAATAGCGATGTACCAAGGATGGATTAAAGTTAAGTATTACAGAAGCTACGTACCTTTCTTTATAGCTGTTACAGACCTATCTCTTGCCTGTTAAACGCGTGCCTTTAGGCTACTTCCGTGGCGTGGCTGTCTTGCTACGCCACAACACTTCTACTGTCAAAACTTTGTTAGGAACTGTCGAATTATTCGTAGCAAAATTCCCGAATCAACTGCCCTCCAGGTAAGTTCTTGCGCTCAGATTATTCTCGGGACAGAGAACTCGCTGGAAACTGAAATGGAAAGCTCTGAGGTATTTAGTGAGTCATGGAACGTATGTCGGAACGGCAGATTAGAAGCCGTATGAGGGGGAGTGTTCATTGCTGTTTACAAAAATATTGTCTCCACTGAGGCTGAAGTTGAGTGTGACACTGAAGTTATGTGTTCGCGTATAACAGGTCAAGTGAAATAAAGTTAACTGTTGGATGTTTCTACCGGCCACCCGATTCTGATGTGGCAGTTCTAGAGTCAGTCAAAGAATGCCTATTGTCAGCAGCGCATCAATACCAGATCACGCGACACTCGTTGTAGGTGATTTTAGCCTATCGAGTACAGATTGGAATGTCTTCGGATTCATTGCAGGGGGCACAGAGAGTCAGTCATGATTAATACTTTTGAACACGTTTTGTGAAGCCTGTCTTGAGCAGCTAGTTCGACAGACCACACGCAATGGAAATACCTTAGACCTTGTAGCTACAAACAGATCGGACCTTATCGAAATGGTACAAGCGGTCACCATTTCATTGTAGCAATTATGACTACGAAGTTATTACATCATTTAAGAAGGCTAGGAGAGTGTTTCTTCTACAAAGAGCAGATAGACAGTTTTTAGCACCTCAATTAGACAGTGAACTGACATCAGTTAGTTCCAGTAAGATGGACGTAGAGGAATTATGGACAACGTTCAAGCAAACTGTAAATAGTGGTCTGGAGAATTATGTGCCTAGTAAGTCGATTATGGTCGGAAAAGACCCACCGTGGTTTAACAACGTGGCATGGGTTACCGTCACACGCCTTTAAGTGGGTTTCGAAGCAACGATGTAGATTAGGTATAGATAATGATCAACGATCAAGTCAATTACAGTTAAACTACAAACACTACAATGTTCAGAACAGTGAAATTATGATGCTGGCTAGCGGTATACATAACTAAACCATTAAATGCCTCGACTTTGCTTTCAGGTGGGTTGAAACTGGTGCATCATAATGCGTACTGTGGTAATAATTAATAGCAACCGTCCCTTCTTCAGCAACAAGCTACCTTTTAATAATTTTCGCCGCTCAGTACTCTTCTTCCAACACTTTAATTACGAAATCTCCTTGAGTTCTTTTTATTGTTACAAGATATGTGCTCGCTCGTCCACATACAATACCTCGCCATACTTCGGGTAATATACTCTTCATTATGCCTCTGAGCATCGTTTCACAGCACACACATTTTACCACAGATAACGTGAGGCTAGAAACTGCTCCTCTCTCTGCACGCTCTCGCCCAGCAATATTATTGTAATAGTTGAAACATATTCTTTGGTTTTTATACAATACTGATTTCCCTGACTTCTCCAGCGTTTCTACCATAATGTTTACAATATTGTTTTCTAATACTCTGAATTTTCTCATTTTGAGAAGGGGCTATCTGTTTTACTAGCTAAACACATTCATATGTCTAGTTCACATTAATATTTCTTTATTTGAAAGAACCAGAGTTTTCTATCATCTTCTGGTCATAAAAAATAGAATATGTCCAGCTTATGTAAACAGATGTGCAGATGTGCTATTGTGTACTGTGTTTTGTGACGTTACAATCACCTGTAAGTTGTATATATGGACGTGACACCATTTGCACAAGTTGCTTTATGTTTTTTAATATTTTAGTTGTGACAAATCTTTTATAATGTGCTGTTTTTATCCACATGACAACTTGGCTTGAGGTACAAATTAAAATGAATATGTTTCATTGAATTCTAACTGAAAATGAACATCTTTCATAACAAAACGACTTTTTAAGGTTTGGAGATGATAACAAAGTCTGTCGAAACTGGTTCCTTTAAATAAAGAAATATTTTTCCAGTAGTTCCTCATAAATACACTAAGCTTTTTTAACAAAGTAGCGAACATTGAGAAAATTAAAAAGTTACCTACAAAGACATTTTGGTTGGAAGGACGTCCAGCATGCCTGATTTGTCAACCTCGACTGATGGTGCTGAGAATCCAGTGCAGTGAAATGCTAGAGTACATCGAGAAACTTGCAGGTTATTGTTTCTGGTCAGCCTGCATTGACAAGCTGTAGAGGAACTTTCGTTGAGAAGGTGTACATGGATTATTATATAAAACATGATATTTTAATAAACGTCGTATTTTATAACACTGTAATGGCCATGACTTCCACTATGACCCTCGTTCAAAAAGTTTCAGTTCTGTCACATGTTTCACAGTTCTGCCAAATGTTTATAGATACCATCAATAGTACGAACTCTGTATTGCAATAATGTATTGATGTATCTTCACAAAAGTTAGAAATTTTATTCTTCGGATTTTTCACATTCCAAGACAATGTGTTGCATAAAACATTATTTCGACGTATGAGAGTTTGTTTTCTGCTTAAAATGTCCACAGTGGAGACAAAATGCAAGCCCAATACCGTACTCAAGAGGGACTGTAACAACTGCATCTGTAACTTGGCGGGCAACAAGGCGTGTTGCACTACCTGTAACTGCTCCCAGCCGTGGCCTGGGAAACCAGGTCAGTATGCATTTGTATACACATGTAATTATATGTACATATATACAAGATAGACACGAAGCCCATGCCTACTACAGTAGTACAAG
Source organism: Schistocerca piceifrons (assembly GCF_021461385.2). Lineage (NCBI taxonomy): Eukaryota > Metazoa > Arthropoda > Insecta > Orthoptera > Acrididae > Schistocerca > Schistocerca piceifrons. The sequence continues at coordinate 77,850,804 of NC_060145.1, read as the reverse complement.
TTTATATGCCAACTAGCTCTGCAGATGACGAAGAAATTGAAGAAACGTATGATGAGATGAAAGAAATTATTCAGGTAGTGAAGGGAGACGAAAATTTAATAGTCATGGGTGAGGGGAATTCGACAGTAGGAAAAGGGAGAGAAGGAAACATAGTAGGTGAATATGGATTGGGGCTAAGAAATGAAACAGGAAGCCGTCAGGTAGAATTTTGCACAGAGCATAACTTAATCATAGCTAACACTTGGTTCAAGAATCATAAAAGAAGGTTGTATACATGGGAGAATCCTGGAGATACTAAAAGATATCAGATACATTATATAATGGTAAAACAGAGATTTAGGAACCAGGTTTTAAATTGTAGGACATTTCCAGGGACAGATGTGGACTCTGACCACAATCTATTGGTTATGAACTGTAGATTAAAACTGAAGAAATTGCAAAAAGGTGGGAATTTAAGGAGATGGGACTTGGATAAACTGACTAAACCAGAGGTTGTACAGGGTTTCAGGGACAGCATAACGGAACAATTGACAGGAAGGGGGGAAAGAAATACAGTAGAAGACGAATGGGTGACTCTGAGGGATATAGTAGTGAAGGCAGCAGAGGATGAAGTAGGTAAAAAGACGAGGGCTAGTAGAAATCCTTGGGTGACAGAAGAAATATTGAATTTAATTGAGAAAGGAGAAAATATAAAAATGCAGGAAATGAAGCAGGCAAAAAGGAATACAAACGTCTCAAAAATGAGATCGACAGGAAGTGCAAAATGGCTAAGCAGGCATGGCTAGAGGACAAATGTAAGGATGTAGAGGCTTATCTCACTAGGGGTAAGATAGATACAGCCTACAGGAAAATTAAAGAGACCTTTGGAGAAAAGAGAGCCACTTGTATCAATATCAAGAGCTCAGATGGAAACCCAGTTCTAAGCAAAGAGGGTAAAGCAGAAAGGTGTAAGGACTATATAGAGAGTCTATACAATGGGGATGTACTTGAGGACTATATTATGGAAACGGAAGAGGATGTACATGAAGATGAAATGGGAGATATGACACTGCGTGAAGAGTTTGACACAGCACTGAAAGACCTGAGACGAAACAAGGCCCCGAGAGTAGACAACATTCCATTAGAACTACTGACGGCCTTGGGAGAGCCAGTCCTGACTAAACTCTACCATCTGGTGAGCAAGATGTACGAGACAGGCGAAATACCCTCAGACTTAAAGAAGAATATAATAATTCCAATCCCAAAGAAAGCAGTTGTTGACAGATGTGAAAATTACCGAACTATCAGTTTAATAAGTCACAGTTGCAAAATACTAACGCGAATTATTTACAGACGAATGGAAAAACTGGTAGAAGCCGACCTCGGGGAAGACCAGTTTGGATGCCGTAGAAATGCTGGGACACGTGCGGCAATACTGACCTTACGACTTATCTTAGAAGCTAGATTAAGGAAAGCCAAGCCTACGTTTCTAGCATTTGTAGACTTAGAGAAAGCTTTTGACAATGTTGACTGGAATACTCTCTTTCAAATTCTAAAGGTGGCAGGAGTAAAATACAGGGAGCGAAAGGCTATTTACAATTTGTACAGAAACCAAATTGCAGTTATATGAGTCGAGGGGCATGAAAGGGAAGTAGTGGTGGGGAAGGGAGTGAGACAGGGTTGTAGCCTCTCCCCGATGTTATTCAATCTGTATATTGAGCAAGCAGTAAAGGAAACAAAAGAAAAATTTGGAGTAGGTATTAAAATCCAGGGAGAAGAAATGAAAACTTTAAGGTTCGCCAATGACATTGTAATTCTATCAGAGACAGCAAAGGACTTGGAAGAACAGTTGAACGGAATGGACAGTGTCTTGAAAGGAGGATATAAGATGAACATCAAGAAAAGTAAAACGAAGATAATGGAATGTAGTCGAATTAAGTCGGGTGATGCTGAGAGAATTAGATTACGAAATGAGTCAGTTAAAGTACTAAAGGAGTTTTGCTATTTGGGGAGCAAAATAACTGATGATTGTCGAAGTAGAGAGGATATAAAATGTAGACTGGCAATGGCTATGAAAGCGTTTCTGAAGAAGAGAAATTTGTTAACATCGAGTATTGATTTAAGTGTCAGGAAGTCGTTTCTCAAAGTATTTGTATGGAGTGTAGCCTTGTATGGAAGTGAAGCATGGACAATAAATAGTTTGGACAAGAAGAGAATAGAAGCTTTCGAAATGTGGTGCTACAGAAGAATGTTGAAGATTTGGTGGGTAGATAACGTAACTAATGGGAAGGTATTGAATAGAATTGGGGAGAAGAGAAGTTTGTGGCACAACTTGACTAGAAGAGGGAATCGGTTGGTAGGCTATGTCCTGAGGCATCAAGGGATCACAAATTTAGCATTGGAGAGCAGCGTGGAGGGTAAAAATCGTTGAGGGAGACCAAGAGATGAATACACTAAGCAGATTCAGAAGGATGTAGGTTGCAGTAGGTACTGGGAGATGAAGGAGCTTGCACAGGGTAGATAAGCATGGAGAGCTGCATCAAACCAGTCTCAGGACTGAAGGCCACAACAACAACAACATATACAAATGAAGCACAATGACACTAGCAAAAAAAGTTTTCTAAAAATCAGAAACGTTTTCCATCAGCATCTTTATTTCTCACGACTTCGCACATCGTCATTAATTTTTCTCCCCAATATACCATAACTCACCCATTACCACAACTCGTGTACTAATCTGATGCCCTCACCATCGCCTGATTTAACTTCTACTCATTACATTACCGCTGATTTGCTTTTGTTGATACTCGTTTCACAAACTCTTTTCAAGTCACTATCCACTTCGTTCAGGTGATCTTCCAATGTCTTTTAAAGTCTCTGACAAAATTCAATGTCATCGGGAAACAAAGTAGTCATAACTTACTACTGAATTTTAATTTCCTTTCTAAATCTCTCATTAGTTATCCCTGTTCGATCAACATATTCATCAAGTGACATTGAAGACGGGCCGTATCTCTGTCTCATACTCTTCTCAACTACTGCTTCCGTTTGAGGTCCTTTAACTTTTATCACTACAGTCTAGTAGATGTACAGTCTGTGGATATCTTGCCACTCCGTGTGTTCTATCCCTATCATTCTTCAGAACTTCAAAGTGTGTATTTCGCGCATCATTGTCAAAAGCTTTCTCCAACTGTTCAAATGCTATAAATGTATAAATGCCTTTCTTCAGTTTATGAGGTGTACAGTCAAAAGTGCCTCGCATGTAGCTGTATTTCTGAGGAGCTTTTTGTTTTATGCCTGAAAACTACAAAGTGTCCGTTTTATATCGCTGTGATTGTTCACAAGAAACTGCATTAATTTAAGTGTGGGTTGTACAGGCTGCCCTGTCTGCAAACCTGGCGAGAAGAAGCAGATAGACTGCTGCAACACATGCACGTGCATCGGCCCAGGAGTGTGGGCGTGCACCTTGATGGCTTGCCCCCATATAAAAGAAGGTGAGTAGTTCTAAGAGTCCACTGCATTATAGTATGTTTACACGTGTGCGCCCTCCGGCTAGTAGCCGTGCGACTGTACTTGCCCCACATAAAAGTAGAGGCGCGCGTCACACGGGGCACATCTAGTCTGTACTTCCGCGGGGGGCAAGCTACAGTCGCACGGCGACTAGTCGCAAGGTGCACACACTGCTTACACCCATATGGCAATCGAAAGACGTTTCCACGTCCCTCAGGTGGAGAAGTCTACGTAAAGGGACTGGCTACAGCTCAATATTTTAACTGCTCCTATGGTATCTTCACTTGTAATTTCTACACCTGGAGAGGAATAACTACTTACATCATACACCAAGAACGGCAACGGATAAGCAAAATCACTCAGGGGTTCCTGCTTTACAGTCTAACGTTTCCAGTATGCAGCACGTCTGGTGGTGATGCATGAATGAAAATCCCACCTCTGAGATTCTGTCTGATGCTGCGACCGAGGCTGCAGCCCTCGTACCTCGGCCTGCTAGTTCTTCCATTCCCTCCGACGATCTCTGTGTTGCTGGGATGTCAGTAGGTGGTGTCACTTTCCTTCACCACTGCTGCTCCTTTCATAGGAATAAACTCCGGGTTATTAAGCCCCTGCCCGCATCTCGTGGTCGTGCGGTAGCGTTCTCGCTTCCCACGCCCGGGTTCCCGGGTTCGATTCCCGGCGGGGTCAGGGATTTTCCCTGCCTCGTGATGGCTGGATGTTGTGTGCTGTCCTTAGGTTAGTTAGGTTTAAGTAGTTCTAAGTTCTAGGGGACTGATGACCATAGATGTTAAGTCCCATAGTGCTCAGAGCCATTTGAACTATTTTTTTTTTTATTAAGCCCCTTCCAGCGGCTTCGACGACCACCTCTCGACCCTCTCGTCGTGAAGAGATCATTCTGGCTAGGTTGCATATCGGGTACTGTCGTTTTGACCATCGCCATTTGTTAAGTGGTGCTCCCCCACCACTTTGAAATCATCGCGCTACACCTTTGACGGTCTGCCATTTCCTGATGGAAAGCCCTTTTTAAACCATTTTCGTTCTCGTTTGTGTTTGCCGTCTGAGTTACCAGCCTTCCCAGCGAACGACGCGCGGGATGTCGACGACGTTCTACTCTGTCGTACCAATATGGCGAAAGCCATTTAACTTTTAGTTCATCATATCCGTTTATCTATGTTTATAGCTCTTCTTTGTCTTCGTGTTCTACAGTTCTGATGAGGGAGCGTATGACCCTAGCTGTTTTTGTCCCCTAAAAAAGAAAGTTCTACCGTCTTGCTCATTTGAATAATACCGAGGGAGCGGTGCTAGTATTCGTAGCTGACTTTTGTCAGTCGGTAAGTGCAACTACAACAATGCAATAAAAACGACATTATCGTAATCCATGGACTTTATACGGTGTGTTGCCAAACTGTGTCGTTGAATTCCACACGTACGCTAAGTGAACTGCCACTTCTTCAGCAGACGTCTGCTTGTTGAAGGACCAGACGTTTGCTGCTGAAATTGCAGCTCACTCAGCGTGCAGATGGTAAATTGAGCATGGGAGTCAACAAAGAAAGAGTTGTCGATTTCATTAGACACTACGTCCTTTCAGTGTAAATGACATACCAAATATCTTGGGACAGCATACGGTGATACGCAAGACATGTTTCGCAATTTGGGTTGTCGAAACGTTTGTGCCGGTTGTATGCACCTTTGAAGTCCCACGACCACATCATAGAACAACCAAAAAAAAAAAAAGTTCTTCACATGTCTCGGAATGAAGGACACGGCTTTTCTATGAGTATTGGACAAGAAATTTATGACCTTTCCATCTGAAACAAAATGTGACTAAGGAGTGTTATCATTTGGGTTTGACATAAAAATTGTTTGAAAGAATAGTGTTATCTGTTGAGTAAGAAATGAGCAACGTCTTCTGGTGTGCGCAGGATTGCATTCTGATTAATTTTCCTCAGGCTATACAAATATAACTGCTGTCAACTACATTTAGACAGTTCTAGAATTCCCTCACACATGGCACAATAAAATCCGTGGGACAAGAACATTACGTACCGGGATAACGTGTGATCTAACACTGATCCAGAGACTGCAAAGAAAGCCGAGACACTGTAGCAGAAAAGTATTCCACACACACTAACCTGCATGCCTGACTTGTCAACCTCCTACTGCTGCCGTTTAGAAGCCAGTGCAAAGAGATGCTAAAGTATGCACAGTAATATGGCTTGCTTCTAGCCAGCCTGAACAGATTTAAGTTGTAAGGGAATTTCAAACTTAGAGAACTATCTACAGGGATTATATAAGAAATAAACTTTATCATTTATAACAGTGGAATTGCGATGACTTTCAGTATGGCATTAGTTCATAATGTGGTGCGTGAAGTCCCTTTCAGTTTCCTTTATCAATCCTTCTGCTGCAATTTTCTCAATTTTCTCGAACGTTTATGCATGCTGTTAGTTGTAAGAGCAGTGTATTGGATTTATGTGCGGACGTGTCTTCACAAATGTTCGAAATGTTACTGTAGATGCTTCACAAGGCACCGCATGGTGCGTGGCGGAGCGTTCGCTGCACTGCTCTTAGTCACTTCCTTTCCTGTACCACTCGCAATAAGAACGGGGAGAAAATGACTATATTTCCCCACGAGCCCTAATTTCTCTCATCTTCGTGGTCCTTACGCAAAATGTACGTTAGCGCCGGTTCTCTAAATTTTCTCAATTGTTTTCCGCGAAAGCAACATCTTGCCTCCAGTGATTCCCACATGAGTTCACGAAGCTTCTCAACAATACTCACTTGTTGATCAAACCCACCAGTAAGAATATTAGCAGCTTGCCTCTGAATTGCTTCGATGCGACTCCGCACTAATACTGCAATGTTTTTCAGAAACATTATCATGACTAAGTCACATCTTGGTAATGTTCGCTCTTACTTTCCAACGCGATTTGGCTGTCTTTAAATTATAATTATGTCTAAGAAATATTCGAAAAATGGACTGTGCGAGAGGCTGTGGCACATTGACAGTTGCCAAAATGGTCAAAATAGAACTTGTCTTTCAGAGATATGCATCTACTGGTCTACTGGCAAAATGCACTGGTGGCAAGACTCTAAATACTAATGAAAGTTTGCACTGTGTCATTTTGTTCTGAAAGGTGCACAACCATTTATTCTGACATGGCGAGATATAACATGCTTTGAGATTGCATCAATATGCATGTGCAGACCTTATAAAGTCTAATCAACTCTCACAGTTATGTCTCCTAAATTTAGAACACATTTTGATTCGTCTTAGAGCTTGCTAACTAAGCATATGTACACATCACATCTCAGTTCCCACTGACTTCCCTCACATGCAGTATCCATCCCATCCATCCCCCCCCCCTCCCTCCACACGTGTGTGACGTCATGGGGGACTGTGCAAAGATATGTATCTATGCTTAGTTTGGAAGCTGTTAGATGAGATGAGACTTTAACTTTGAGATTGCATCAATATGCATGTGCAGACCTTATAAAGTCTAATCAACTCTCACAGTTATGTCTCCTAAATTTAGAACACATTTTGATTCGTCTTAGAGCTTGCTAACTAAGCATATGTACACATCACATCTCAGTTCCCACTGACTTCCCTCACATGCAGTATCCATCCCATCCATCCCCCCCCCCCCCCCTCCCTCCACACGTGTGTGACGTCATGGGGGACTGTGCAAAGATATGTATCTATGCTTAGTTTGGAAGCTGTTAGATGAGATGAGACTTTAACTAGGTGCATAAATGTCATAATTATTAAACTTGATGACTTCTGTGTGTGAACATTGTCATGATCTCCAAGCATATCATATTTTGCCAAGTCGACATTAATATACATGGACTTTCTCAGACAAGCCGAGTTAATGTCTGCACACTGACATTCAAGGTGTTACAGTTAAGTTGCGGTTATATATTTTGTTATAATACAGACCATCTCTGATTTCATTAAGTCAGGTTATGATGGATACACTGTCAGCTGCTGGTGCTACAATACAGTTTTAACCTCTGGGAGCTGATACCCTCTGCCACGTTGTGGCACATAGACTGTCAACTTCTGGTGTTGCCACACTATTTGGGATCCAGTAGTCCACACATTATTTTTTCACTTGTTGAGTAAAAGCTTGCATTTGGTGAAATGATAGTCACCATCTCTGGGGTGATGGCAGTCATCATTTCAGCTGACCATCATTCTCCCCAGCAGTTTCCACCACACATTCAGGGTAATGGTAGTCACCATGATCAGGGGTGATGGCAGTCACCGTGCCAACTAACCACCATTGCCCCTAATAGTACCCAGAGCATTGGTACTCGCCATGTCAATTGATCATTACAGCCATTTAATAATATCCAGCAAATGTTTGGGGTAAAGGTGATCACCAGCTTTTGACTAATAGCAGTCACCAAGTCGTCACTGTTTCAACATCATTCAAGGTTATGGCAGCCACCATGTCACGTACTCGTCATTGCTCCCCCACCCCTGCAGTGTCTGGGTAAAGGTAGTCACCATGTCACCTGAGCGACATTGCCCCAATGGTATCTGTTGTAATGGCATTCACTTTACCAACTGACTGTTGTTGACCTGCTGATAAAAACCATGTCACGTGACAATCATTGCTACACCCAGAAGTACTGGGGTATAGTAGTCACCATGCCAAATGACCATCATTGCTACACCAATAAGTATCTGGGGTGATAGTAATCACCATGCTCAGCGTACTGGCAGTCACCTTGTCAGCTGACCATCATTACCCCCTCCTCAAAACATTATCCATTTTTATATTGTCAGAGATTTTCTGTGGTACCACAGAAATAAATTTAAGAAACATAGGGTTTGAAAATGAAGAAAAAACGATTCGAATGTGCATGTGTGCAGTGGTTATATGGCAACTTGATAGATTTTGATTTCTTGTTTATCTGTATCTGTTGATGTATGGAGCAGTTTGTTACAATTTCGTTGTGAGTGGTTGTTAAGTTGTAACAGCCTGCTTCTGTGTCATTAAACACATATTAAATTCAGATGTTAAAACTACTAATCAGTATTTCTTCAAAGTGTTATGTAATTGTCACTTTATGAAAGTATAAGTTGGCGATGTTGGCTGTAGGTGACAAACATTTTATACTGAAAGATAATTTTTCTTCCTAGCATGGAGTCGATTTTTGACACTTTGAAGAGTAATTAATTAAGGGTAGCTGAAATCATAGGAACTCTCGTTTATTACTTATACAAATGTGTAATATTACTGTTGAGAATGGCATTTCATCAAAGTATCATGTAGTTTCCATCGTGTGACAGTATATGTCATCCTCCACAAGTGCACTTTACCTTGTCAGTTAAATTGCTAGTACCAACAATAGAACACAAGTGTTTTGATAAATAACACGACTTTTCTCTCTTTTAAGTATGGTACAACGATTGAACCATGCTTGTTACCAATTGCACAATAAACTATAAGTTAAATCAGCAAAGTTTTATGAATATATTTGTAAAAGTATAGACACTGGAAATTAAAATGTCCTGAGATGCCTCTCCTGTTCCAAGTCGGCCCGTTTGACGTCCTGCCCCCCATAAAGTATGGTAGAATCAGTAATCAAACTATGCTCACTGCCAAGTGCACTTTAACCTGTAAGTTATATCAATAGTGCCAACAGGAGAGACATGATTTTTTTTCACTGTTACAGAACAGTTAAGTAATGACAGTACATTAGATGTGTTTTGTACTTGAAAATTTTAAGTACTTTGATAAATAATACATATAATTTTATTTTGGTACAATGATCAAACTTCCTTTCCTCAGCAAATCTGTAGTTACACTTATTTATTATAATAAGTCACCCATATGTGTTCTGTAGTCAAAATCTTTGCATTGTGTCATAAATAATTTTATCTTGATACAAAGGTTGATTTTTACACAGATCGAACTTTCCTCTCTGTATGGAACTGTGTCAAACATTGTCTTTTACCATGTTGTATGTATATATCTTACCTGAAACATTTCGAAGTTATAGTTGCGTCTTACGACAATATGCGGTATAAATGATAAAATGCAGATTTTGAATGTGGTTTGTTGAGATAAATCGTCGCAAAATCTAGGGTTAGTGGATAAAAACACTACCACAAGTAGGTACTAGGTCAAACGCAGTAAGAAGAAAAATATGGTAACCAGTCAATAATATTAATTATAGTTTTATTGGTGCATTATCTTCTTACTTCTTAAAACAGTGCCAGCCAATTTCTTTTTGCAGTAGCAGTAACATAGCGTCATTTACACCTAAGTTGAAGTGACATTTATTATTGAAATGTGTCATTTTGGCAAAGCATTGTTATAGAACAACTGACACTTGGAATAGCACTGTGCCCTTTAATTTGTGTTTGTTTTATCAGTCATGAGTAAATTAAGCAATAATTGCACTCATACAGTAGATAAAAGATTATTTTAGCTAACAAATGTTTTATAGAACAATACTACAGACAATTTAGACATGGATATACCACTGTGGCACTTAATTTTGGGGTCTACAATCATGCTCTAAGCTTAAGTTATAAATAACACAATAATTGCATTCTTCCAGTAGGTGGAACACTATGTTTTTGGTTAACAGTGTTTTATAGGAAAATAATTTAGATGTGTTTGTAACATTAACATAACGGTTTGTGTGTGTGTCATGTGTATGTGCGTGTGTGTGTGTGTGTGTGTGTGTGTGTGTGTGTGTGTGTGTGTGTTTGTTTTTGTGAGTGTGAAAGGGAGCTCTTTGATAAATAATACAGATGCGGAAATACTGTAAGTTGCATCCTTTATGTATTTTGATAGGTAATTCAGGTCATTTTGGTGTTTTTGAACATGTAATTTGGATTGCGACGTTAGAGGGACTACAAAGCATTACTGGGCTCTTTACATCATCTTGCATTTTCATTTTAGTTTCCCAACAGCATAACTGGGTTAGTTCCCCCATCTTGCATTTTTCAAGCTCACGCTACTCCCATCTTGCATTATCAATTTCTTGCCACTGCCCCCTTGAATTCTACGACTGCAGTACTGCCTAGCAAAGGCTGCTTGGACTTGTGTTACTTGTGAGTGACTACAGAGTCACCGAGTTTTATGACAATGGACTGCTCATGTCTTTCCATTGATTTTTCGTGCATAGTGTGTGATGTGTAATCTTTACTGTTTCATTTATCATTGTAAGTTCCATGTATTGGATTATGTAGTGATGTATCTCCGCATCAGTTCAAAATTTTACTCTCCACTTTGCTTCGTTTCGAATTACGTGTACTGCATGAAACATTACGTTTCTTGAGAAGAGTTAATTGTTTGCTTACAATGTCCACAGTGGAAACAAACTGCAAGCCTAATATAACATTCAAGAACGACTGTAACAACTGCACCTGTAATGCTAAAGGAACCAAGGCATGTTGCACTACTCGTAACTGCTCCCTGCCATGGCCGGGATACCCAGGTGAGTATGCATTTACATATACTTCTATATATGTGTGTGTAAAAAGAGAACTAATTGAGATCAAATTTAAATTTAAGTGTTACAAAGTCTTGTGCTCCTGTCTATATTTTTTTATCACCCACCATGAAATACTCTAAATACCTTGAGAAAATACTTCCTATTAAATTTACATTCCATGTTGACAAAGTTCTCTTTTCAGAAAAGTTTTTATTGTTAATTTCACAGTGTATTTCATTTTCTCTCTACTTCAGTAATTGTCAGTTATTTTTCGGGCCAAATAGGAAAACTCATCCGTAAATATTATCACTTATCCTAATGTAATTCCCTCATAACTGGCATCTCCTGATTTGAGGGGAACTTGTAAGCAAAAGTTGGAAATTTTTAGTACTTTTCAAAACATGTTCTGTAATGTTCACTTTTTCCGGCATATATTGTATATAATTTATCTGTATGACCATTGGAAACATTTTATTTTTAATTCTATTGCATTACTTGAGTATCTGTGAAGCTACCTAATTTTGAATATCGATTTCTTTATATAAAGCTATGACTGAAACTGCACCACATAAATGGCTGGGTTTACACTACTGAGAGGAGATATGCAGTGCTCAATGTTGGTTACCCTGCTGCTTTCAATTTGTCTGTCGCTTCGCTACGTTTCATTTGAAAATAGGTGACTTTAGCGCAGAATTATGTCTTTGAAAGTGCTTCGGTGTAGTTCGACACGTTATAAACATGCCTAGAATTGCCACCTTGTTTGAGAAGCGTACATTTGGTGCTAACCAGCACCATAGGAAAGCAAAATTATCTGGTTACCATTAGGAAGAATCCACCATCAGTGTAGATACAGATGATTAGAATGTGACATCAGAGAACAAGAGACTCGACCACCATCCTTACTAGTGAATCCAAATTAAGTCCTCTGTTCGAGGAACTGGGATCATTCGAGGAAATTTTATCAAATAGCATTTGTGGTTTAGGCTATGATCGGATATGATAATTTTAATGTTAACTCTTTATGTTGCAATATTTGTAGTGGGCAAATAATTATAGATGAAGATCCTTCAGTAAGAAATGTGGCAATGTCCATTAGGGTAACGAGGCAGCACATGAGCCACAAACTCTCAAACTACATAAAATCAATTCAGTTACTGTTTCAACCTCGATCTGATACATGATACAAATTCCGATAGTCTGAAGTTTCAAGGGTGTGTTTCGAACACAAGAATTCCTTTCCTGAAGCTGAAAAGCCAGCCATCAAGCTAGTCTATAGGGACCTAGCTCACCCAGACCTCCCCCGAAAGTGTCTGCGTGAGCACACTCAAAATCCCAATGGGTCATTCGGTAATATGTTTCGAACATGAGTGCCCAAGCATATACACTCCTGGAAATGGAAAAAAGAACACATTGACACCGGTGTGTCAGACCCACCATACTTGCTCCGGACACTGCGAGAGGGCTGTACAAGCAATGATCACACGCACGGCACAGCGGACACACCAGGAACCGCGGTGTTGGCCGTCGAATGGCGCCAGCTGCGCAGCATTTGTGCACCGCCGCCGTCAGTGTCAGCCAGTTTGCCGTGGCATACGGAGCTCCATCGCAGTCTTTAACACTGGTAGCATGCCGCGACAGCGTGGACGTGAACCGTATGTGCAGTTGACGGACTTTGAGCGAGGGCGTATAGTGGGCATGCGGGAGGCCGGGTGGACGTACCGCCGAATTGCTCAACACGTGGGGCGTGAGGTCTCCACAGTACATCGATGTTGTCGCCAGTGGTCGGTGGAAGGTGCACGTGCCCGTCGACCTGGGACCGGACCGCAGCGACGCACGGATGCACGCCAAGACCGTAGGATCCTACGCAGTGCCGTAGGGGACCGCACCGCCACTTCCCAGCAAATTAGGGACACTGTTGCTCCTGGGGTATCGGCGAGGACCATTCGCAACCGTTTCCATGAAGCTGGGCTACGGTCCCGCACACCGTTAGGCCGTCTTCCGCTCACGCCCCAACATCGTGCAGCCCGCCTCCAGTGGTGTCGCGACAGGCGTGAATGGAGGGACGAATGGAGACGTGTCGACTTCAGCGATGAGAGTCGCTTCTGCCTTGGTGCCAATGATGGTCGTATGCGTGTTTGGCGCCGTGCAGGTGAGCGCCACAATCAGGATTGCATACGACCGAGGCACACAGGGCCAACACCAGGCATCATGGTGTGGGGAGCGATCTCCTACACTGGCCGTACACCACTGGTGATCGTTGAGGGGACACTGAATAGTGCACGGTACATCCAAACCGTCATCGAACCCATCGTTCTACCATTCCTAGACCGGCAAGGGAACTTGCTGTTCCAACAGGACAATGCACGTCCGCATGTATCCCGTGCCACCCAACGTGCTCTAGAAGGTGTAAGTCAACTACCCTGGCCAGTAAGATCTCCGGATCTGTCCCCCATTGAGCATGTTTGGGACTGGATGAAGCGTCGTCTCACGCGGTCTGCACGTCCAGCACGAACGCTGGTCCATCTGAGGCGCCGGGTGGAAATGGCATGGCAAGCCGTTCCACAGGACTACATCCAGCATCTCTACGATCGTCTCCATGGGAGAATAGCAGCCTGCATTGCTGCGAAAGGTGGATATACACTGTACTAGTGCCGACATTGTGCATGCTCTGTTGCCTGTGTCTATGTGCCTGTGGTTCTGTCAGTGTGATCATGTGATGTATCTGACCCCAGGAATGTGTCAATAAAGTTTCCCCTTCCTGGGACAATGAATTCACGGTGTTCTTATTTCAATTTCCAGGAGTGTATTTGCGAGGTAAACTCTGAAATGGGTAGTCAGTGACGCTTTGTGATCATTTAATGGCGAAAACATGGGAAGAATAAGAGTGTTACGGCATATCATCAACCCTGGCTGTAAAGGGAGTGTAACTTTCAGACCAACAAGAGTTGCCAATTCATATTGAGCAGCTGAGTTCAACTCCAAAGAAGCAAGATCAGAACAAAGGAAGATGCTTTTAGAGAGAGGAGGACGAGGGAGAAGAGACGCTTCTTGGTGCTTTTGAGACTCATTTAAAACATTAGTGAGTTTTTATCAAACAAAATATCCTCCCAGGCAGGGTTTCATATATGGGTTGTAATGGCTGTAAGTGCAGGTATTTCTGTTGGTGGCTGAGGACGGTTTACTAAACTTTACATCAGTATTTGCGTAATTTCCAGAGTAATAATTGTAGTCATTACAAGCCATATGTTTTTAAGTTGGTTAGTACCTCTAAGTGCATGTGGCAAGAGCGAGCCATTAATGTTTATTTTCCCCTGGGCAGCAGGTCAGATGTTGAAGTGTGGACGCGTAGATGCAAAACAGGTAGTCCATACTAACAGGCATTGTCCAGTTAGTGGTGCAGTAGGTCTCTGCAGAAAACGTCATGTCGTAAAGCTTGTGATCTGGTTGTCGGAAGACTGTTCACAGCAGAGAAAAAACAACCAGCAAACTGATGTGTGTACGCATTAAGACACCGCATATAAAAATACCGCCACTCACACCTGTTACGGAGCTCAGACTTCGAGAAGAATACAATTATTCTAATCTCGAAGAAGGCAGATGTTGACAGGTGTGAAAATTACGGAACTATCAGTTTAATAATTCACAGCTGCAAATTACTAACGCGAATACCTTACAGACGAATGGAAAAACTGGTAGTAGCCGACCTCGGGGAAGACCAGTTTGGATTCCCTACAAATGTAGGAAAACGCAATGCAGTGCTGACCCTACCACTTATTTTAGAAGATATATTAAGGAAAGGCAAACCTACGCGGAGAAAGCTGTTGACAATGTTGACTGAAATACCCTTTAAAATTCTGAGGGTGGCAGGGGTCAAATATGGGGAGCGAAAGGCTATTTACAATATGTACAGAAACTATCTGGCAGTTATAAGAGTCGAGGGGTACGAAAGGGAAGCAGTGGTAGGGAAGGGAGTGAGACAGGGTTGTAGCCTATTTTCGATGTTATTCGATCCGAATATTGTGCAAGCAGTAAAGGAAACAAAAGAAAAATTTTGAGTAAGAATTAAAATGTATGGAGAAGAAAGAGAGCGAAGGACCTGGAAGAGAAGTTGAATGGAATGGACAGCTTCTTGAATTGAGGGTATAAGATGAACATCAACAAAAGCAAAACCAGGATAAAGGAATGTAGTCGAATTAAATCAGGTGATGCTGAGGGAATTAGAGTAGGAAATGAGAGACCTAAAGTAGTAGATGAGTGTTGCTGTTTAGGGAGCAAAATAACTCATCATGGTCGAAGTGGAGAGGACATAAAATGTAGACTGGCTATGGCAAGGAAAGCGTTTCTGAAGAAGAGAAATTTGTTAACATCGAGTATAGATTTAAGCGTCAGGAAATCTTTTCTAAAAGTATTTGTATGGAGTGTAGCCATGTATGGAAGTGAAACATGGACAATAAAAGCTTTCGAAATGTGGTTCCAGAGAAGAATGATGGAGATTAGATGGGTAGATCACGTAACTAGTGAGGAGGGACTGAACAGAATTTGGGAGAAGAAAATTTGTGGTAAAACTTGACTAGAAGAAGGGATCGGTTGGTACGACAGCTTCAGAAGCATCAAGAGATCACCAGTTTAGAATTGGAGGGAAGCGTGGAGGGAAAAAATCTTAGAGGGGAAACCTAGAGATGAATACACTACGCAGATTCAGAAGGATGTGGGTTGCAGTAGATACTCAAGAGATGAAGAGGCTTGCGCAGGAGTGCTGAATCAAGCCAGTCTCTAGACTGAAGTCCACAACAACAACACCTGGTACATTAACCGTTAGGATAGTTGTGATGCCGCCTTACCGCCCCGCCCCACAAGATTCTGCTCGACTATTAAATTTCAATAGTCAGTCGCGACCAGAAGGCCATCGGCGATTATCTACCACAGTACCACAACATAAGCACTGTTCATCTGATATGACGACGTCTAAACCTGCAGTCGTTGTCACGGTTCTAATCGTAGCTTTGGAGCAGCTCACAAAGTCACTTCCTACGCGACTATACAAGATTGTACTTTGCAAACATCAACTTAAACGACAAAGGTCATTGTACCACCGAGGCTGAACTGCCTTTCGCTGCATGGTCAGCTCTCAGCCAACACCAGTCGCGATCTGCCGAGAACAAGGTGACGCTACGCCTATTTGTAACTGTTGCTCAGCATATGACGTGAGTCACGACACTTCTCCTGGCATTTATATGTACAGCGCGAACAAGAAGTTCCCTAGCAAAATTTCGGGCTCTATTTTGAGAACTGCTCGAGTGTTTGAGATCCCTACCAGTTCAGATCAAAGGAAGACATTGTAGCAGTTCAAAGGTGAACTGCTAGATTTCGTACTCTTACGTTCGATCAACACATGAGTATTATGGAATTACATCGTAAACTCAAATGGGAATCCCTGGAGAGAAGATGACATTCTTTTCCAGAAACATTGTTTTTAAGAAATTAGATGAAGATGACCGAAAAGATATTGTGCTGCTGTCAACATACAATACGCGCACGGACCTAAAAGGTGAGGCAAGTTAGGGTTCGTGCGAAAGCATAAAGACAGTCGATTTCCTTCCCTCTGTTTGCGAGTGGAACACGTAAGGATATAACTAGCTTTGAAACCAGACGCAAATCTGATCTGATACTCGGTAAGCTTGTATTTTTTTTTCTCTCTAAACGTCCAAGCGGGAAGGTGTCGCAAGCCTTACTGAAGTAAAGGAAGACGGCATCAACCTGAGTGCCGATCTCTACAGTGCTGAGTATCTTACTAGCTGAGTTTCCAAAGATTTCTGTTTGCGGGAACCTTGTTGATTTTTACAGAGAAGATTTTCATTCGCCTAAAACCTTATAATACATGAGAATTATACATGTTCCTTAACAAACTGACGTCAGCGACGTTGGTCTATACTTACATGCATCTGTCCTGAGACCCTTCTCGAAATCTGGGATTACCTGCACTTTTTCCGGTCGCTAGGTACCCTCAGTTGCTCCAGCGACCTGCGATAGAATGTAGCTGGAAGGGAAGCAAGTTATTTTCCATAACCTCTGTACAATCTTACAGGTATCTATTCGGTGATAAGTTATCTCAGAATCTACAATTTCGAATTTTGTACAATTATCGGGAGGAGGGACCGTGTTATGATCGTCCGAGGCGAAACATTTTAGGAAGACCGAATTCAGTATTTCGGCCTTCTCTCTGTCAATTTCAGTTTCGGTGTCAGTATTGGCTCTGACCGAATATGTGATTTCGAACCAATCACTGATTTTACGTAAAACCAAAGTCTCTTACGGTTTTTAGTCAGAACGATTTTCCTTCCAGAGTCATTGAACGCTTCTCTCATTACTCTCCTTACGCTTCGTTCAGCTTTTATTTGCCGGCTAGGTTTCCACTGCTCTTGACTCTGCGATGAAACTCTCTGTTTAAGTAGCGGTTTACTAACGTGGCTATTAATACAAGAGAGTCTATCTCATTCCCTAATTTCGCGTAAGGACATGAAGACGATGAAAGAGAAACTAGTGCTCGTCGGAGGCATATCGAAAGTCGTTTTTCCCTGGCTCCTTTTGCGAGTGGAACAAGAAAGGGAATGATAAGTAATGGTGCAACGCACCTTCCGCCACGCACCACATGTTGGCTTGTGGAGTGTGTATGTATATGTAGGTGTAGACGACAACCAATTGTTTTTGGCACTAAAGGTGTTCAGTATGATTGATACTGTTTGTTACATATCCCTCCTTCCTGATTACCAAAGGATCACGAATTTATGCGAACACATTTGGCTACTTTCAACTTTAAGCCCGTGGGACACGCTCTCTTGTAACACAGACACGTTTTTTGGGAATGTGAAAAACAGCAGAGGCTTTCAATGTCCCCATAACGAGAAATTTAAGCGATTGAGGCAAAAGGAAGGTTCATGTTAGCTGACCGCGACCAAGCCACCGTCCATTAAACGTTAATGCCACTCGCTGCGCTAAGAGTCGTAGAATACGGTACGGTCCCTTATATTCCGTGAAACAATCTCCTCTTTTTCTGCCTGTAATTTGAGGAGCATGAAATGCTGATAAACAGACCCTGTTAATATGTCTGGCAAAGTGTGTAGCCCGGCGAGTCTGTTACCCACATTTCCTTCCCACACACGGGATCTACAGCGAATCTGATGCCTTGCTTCTGTAATCACTCGAGGGTCTACGTTTGCTGTCACGTGCCTGTTATGGTATTAAATTGAGAGCCCATTATCAGCCGTAAAGAAAATACTAGCTGTTAGCTGCGGATCTTCAGCATTCCGTAATCCGACATGGTGGTGCTGTACCGAATAGTTTTCACACGCTCTAAGTGAAATGGATAAAATAATTGCTCATGCCGAACTGATTAAAGAAGGGCGTTGCTTTTGCCTTCGCCTGTTGCAGTAATTGGCACACTAGTTTAGAGATAGTCTTCTAGTCGTTGCACCAGCAGTCACTCTATATTATGCCGACGGTTTCGGGACTACAGCTGCCTCTTGTCCTTCTTGCGAATGATGGTGGCCTCCAAAGCGCTGGAAAAACCAGCTGAACATTTTTTTCGGGTTGTGAATGCGGCACTGTGACAGCCGTTCAGCGCACATGACACTTACTTGTCGATTACCCATAATAGGTACCATGTATGAAACTTCCCGCGTGGACTAACGAGACTTGTTTCACTGTTCACTTTGTTCATATGGAAACGCTAATCTCGCTTCGATAGCAGTACAACCTCAAAACTACACCTAATATATGACTGGCTGTATTGTCCTTTATCCTGTTGCTGTACTACATACCAGCTCATTTCACTTTCTCGTTTTACGGGCGCGATGTCCTAACTGTCTATCGCAGGATGGCTACGAAGGCTTTCACGACTGTGACAAGACCTATTTTAAAATGTAAGTGAAAATGATTTAAAATGTGCGAGGGAGGGAGTGACAATGCGGGAATTGAGCCACATACACACTACTGCCCGACAGTGTCATAACAATGCTGAATGGATCTTCAGGAAAGGAGCCACATAGCGGTACAAACGTATCCCAATAAAAAGCTCAAACCACAAGCAGTGGAAAGACCGGAGCTATTATGAACTGTAATAGCATGTACTTTTCTTTTCCAGTGTGCACTCCAGGTGAGAAGAAGTGGCAAGACTGCAACGAGTGCCACTGTGTGGGCGGAAGGCGTTGGTTGTGCACCGAGCGGCTGTGTCCCCCGGGAAACGGAGGTGAGAAGCACAACGAGACATTTAAACTGTGCTTGACAGTAATTAGGTATCTTCATGACGGAACAGTGCGCTCATACGATAGTTTGTGTGCGTGAGGGAGGGGGGGGAGGAGGGGGGAGGAAGAGCTAGATAGGGGGATGTGGTGAATTTTCAATATTTTGGAAGACGAATGTCGACTCGTAAATAGATTTGTGATGAGGTGGAGTCTCACAGCTGTCAAATAATTATCTGCTGTTGGATGTCGTCATAGCCTGTAATATATCATATGTACCTACCAGCCGGCCGTTATGACCGAACGGTTCTAGGCGCTTCAGGGTGGAACCACACTGTTGCTACGGTCGAAGGTTCGAATCCTGCCTCGGGCATGGACGTGTGCGATGTCCTTAGGTTAGTTAGTTTAAGTAGTTCTAAGTCTAAGGGACTGATGACCTCAGATGTTAAGTTCAAATGGTTCAAATGGCTCTGACAAGGGAACCTCCCCATCGCACCCCCCTCAGATTTAGTTATAAATTGGCACAGTGGATAGGCCTTGAAAAACTGAACACAGATCAATTGAGAAAACGGGAGGAAGTTGTCTGGAACTGTGAAAAAATAAGCAAAATGTACAAACTGAGTAGTTCATGGGAAGATAGGTAACATCAAGGACACTGGGACCGAATGAGCGCCGTGGTCTCGTGGTAACGTGAACAGCTGCGGAAGGAAAGGTCCTTGGTTCAAATCTTCCACCGAATGGTAGCTCAGCGCGTTCGGTCAGAGGGCTACGTGCCCTCTCTAATAAAAAAACTAAGTCAATCGATCAACAACGAACATAAATAGATGTCTTACGGCGTCCGCCCCGAGCAGACACAACGAACTAAACCGAACAAAATGAGATTAAAAAAAATAAATAAATAAAAAAAAGTGAAAACTTTAATTTTTTATTTCCAGTTTATGTGACGAACTCTTACGTTTTCATCACTTTTTTGGGAGTGATTATCACATCCACAAGAAAACCTAAATCGGGCAAGGTAGAAGAATGTTTTTACCCATTCGCCAAGTGTACAAGTTAGGTGGGTCGACAACATATTCCTGTCGTGTGACGCACATGCCGTCACCAGTGTCGTATAGAATATATCAGATGTGTTTTCCTGTGGAGGAATCGGTTGACCTACGACCTTGCGATCAAATTTTCTCGATTCCGATTGGAGAGGCACGTCCTTTCGTCTACTAATCGCAAGGTTTTGGGATGCGGTCGCAAAACACAGACACTAAACTTATTACAGTGAACAGAGACGTCAATGAACGAACGGACAGATAATAACTATGCAAAAATAAAGAAAGTAAAATTTTCACTCGTGGAAAGACTTGAACCAAGGACCTCTCCTTCAGCAGCTGCTCACGCTACCACGGGACCACGGCGCTCCTGAGCTCATGTTCTCCTTGATGCTGCATATGTGGCCCATGGACTACTCTGTTTGTATATTTTGCTTATTTTTTCACAGTTCCACACAACTTCTTCCTGTTTTCTCAATTGATCTGTGTTCAGTTTATCAAGGCCTATCCACTGTGCCAAGTTATAACTGAATCTGAGGGGGGTGCGATGGGGAGGTTCCCTTGTGAGCACTATGGGACTTAATATCTGAGGTCATCAGTCCCCTACTTAAACCTAACTAACCTAGGGGCATCACAGACATCCATGCCCGAGGCAAGATTCGAACCTGAGACCGTAGCGGTAGCGCGGTACCAGACTGAAGTGCCTAGAACCTCTCGGCCACACCGGCCGGTTCAGATGTAATGTCCCACAGTGCTCAGAACCATTTGAACCTACCACAATGTTTCCATCGGTGTTGTGAAGAGCTTCGGTCGGCAGTTGGTATACCTTCCTGATCTAATTTACGATGCCATAAACTTTTCGGGAATTTTTTTCTTTTTGGTTTTGTTTCTTTCCTTCTGTTTCTTCTGTAGCCCTGCTCTAGTTCCTCGTCTTTCCTCCCCTGTAGCCACGCCTTCTTTGCCGTGATGGTAGCTTCTATCACCGTTTTACGTATGTCGTTGAACCAGTACCGCTTCTTTTGTACTAATTTTGATAAAGTGTTTTTGGTTGACGCTTGAAACACATTGTTGAAGTCCGTCCAAAATCCACTTATGTTTTTACTATCACCTTCATTTTCTGTGTATCTTTGTTTGGTACTAAAAACCTCCTGCTAATTTCCACTTCATACCGACAAGTATTAGGATTGTTCCTGTGTGCCCTTGGTGTTTCCCGAGATTTGTTTTCAGTCTGACTTCCATATGTGCAACCACAAAGTTACGATAAGAGCCGGCACCACGGTGCATACGAATATCAATGACACTCCTATGTGTGTTTCAGATTAATAGATGGTCGATGTCGTTTGCTGTCTTTCTATCTCCCGAATGCCAGGTGTCTTCGATTACCTTTGTGTGGAAATGATGTCGGCTTTCCTTGGTTTCCTCGTGTCTGCTTTCATTGCCCATCGTCGGTTACAAGTGTCTATCTTTTTCCTACCTTGAATTTTAAGTCTCCCAGTACGATTTTGCGGTAGGCTGTCATACAGGAGTACATTTATAGCATCTTCTTTGTCGTTTGTAGGCGCATTGAACTTTCCCTTGTGTTTAGTACATTCTTTCATTAACTGTCTCAAACCTGGTGGCTGTTCCAAACAACTCCTTTCAATTGAGAAATCCTGTTCCAAACCCGCGCTTTTGAGTTTTTACACCGCAATTAAACATAGTTTTTTCTCCGAATTCATGTAAGGCTTCTCCAGCAAAATTTTGTATCTTATATTGCAGAAATTTTTACTTTGTACTTCTCCTACGCGTCTTGCAAACTTCTTTGCATACGCCCAGGTTTCTACAGATTCTTTACATCCTATGTACCGATTCGAAAGTCCATTTATCGTTTGCCACGTCGTCGTACAGTGTTGTTCCTTAAATCATTCCGAGGGGTAAGTGAGAGATTTGCAACAATTTGTTTTTGCTTCAGAGGTTTGTTAGTTCTAAGCACAACTTCCAACATAGGTGGGTAGGGACTATTCTGACGGTGGTTACCATATGTTAGGCAGGAAAAAATGAAGTATCTAAGGATAGCATAAGTCACAGAGTTGATTGGCGACTCCATGGAGTGTCCTGTGCTCCACGACCATATAATGGGTATACTTGGAAGGAGAGACAGCATTGGTCGTATTTTTTGTTTTATTAAACGCAACATCGATTTTCGGTCACTTAGTGACCATCTTCAGTGCTGTAATATATAATTTAAATTGATAGGCACTGGTGTCAACAAGCTAACAGCGATCGCAAATGTGATCGCTGTTAGCTTGTTGACACCAGTGCCTACCAATTTAAATTATATATTACAGCACTGAAGATGGTCACTAAGTGACCGAAAATCGATTTTGCGTTTAATAAAACAAAAAATACGACCAATGCTGTCTCTCCTTCCAAGACACAGAGTTACTTCGTTCCCCTCATTGGCTCTTACCGATAGGGAAAACGGAATGACAGATCGTCGCAGGACCAACTTTGCCTGGCTCCTCAGTCAGGGCCTTATCGGCATGGGTGACCCTATCTGCAGCTACGCAGGTAGGGAAAGCTTTTGACACCGTTCCTCACAAGCGACTTCTAATCAAGCTGCGGGCCTATGAGGTATCGTCTCAGTTGTGCGACTGGATTCGTGATTTCCTGTCAGGAAGGTCGCAGTTCGTAGTAATAGACGGCAAATCAGCGAGTAAAACTGAAATATCAGGTGTTCCCCAGGGAAGCGTCCTGGGACCTCTGCCGTTCCTGATCTATATAAATGACCTGGGTGACAATCTGAGCAGTTCTCTTAGGTTGTTCGCAGATGATGCTGTAATTTACCGTCTAGTAAGGTCATCCGAAGACCAGTATCAGTTGCAAAGCGATTTAGAAAAGATTGCTGTATGGTGTGGCGGGTGGCAGTTGACGCTAAATAACGAAACGTGTGAGGTGATCCACACGAGTTCCAAAAGAAATCCGTTGGAATTCGATTACTGGATAAATAGTACAATTCTCAAGGCTGTCAACTAAGTACCTGGGTGTTAAAATTACGAACAACTTCAGTTGGAAAGACCACATAGATAATATTGTGGGGAAGATGAGCCAAAGGTTGAGTTTCATTGGCAGGACACTTAGAAGATGCAACAAGTCCACTAAAGAGACAGCTTACACTACACTCGTTCGTCCTCTGTTAGAATATTGCTGCGGGGTGTGGGATCCTTACCAGGTGGGATTGACGGAGGACATCGAAAGGGTGCAAAAAAGGGCAGCTCGTTTTGTATTATCACGTAATAGGGGAGAGAGTGTGGCAGATATGATACGCGAATTGGGATGGAAGTCATTAAAGCAAAGACGTTTTTCGTCGCGGCGAGATCTATTTACGAAATTTCAGTCACCAACTTTCTCTTCCAAATGCGAAAATATTTTTTGAGCCCAACCTACATAGATAGGAATGATCATCAAAATAAAATAAGAGAAATCAGAGCTCGAACAGAAAGGTTTAGGTGTTCGTTTTTCACGCGCGCTGTTGGGGAGTTGAATGGTAGAGAGATAGTATGATTGTGGTTCGATGAATCCTCTGCCAAGCACTTAAATGTGAATTGCAGAGTAGTCATTTAGATGTAGATGTAGATGTACGCTGCCGCCGACGTAGCCCTTAGCCTCTTCAGAGTCCACAAACCTCTCCGCCCGCTGGGATATTTCTTCTTTAAGACGGTATCCACCAAATAATGAAATTCAATTAATATCCTGCAAACCAGACCGGAGTTAGAGAAAGTTTTGCGTTGACCACTTTGTCCACAAGACTATGAAAGCTCTGAAGTCAACACGAAAAGAAATAAAAACCAGAAAAAATACACTGTGCTGCATACCTGTCAGAGGGGGTCCACTGACGAATATTCACTTCAATGGCTGACCATAAATGTGCCAAATACTTGAACAAATGTAGTTGATGTGGAAGTTCCTTGCTCCAAAATTGATTGAAGCGTAGGTGTCAAGTCACAATACTCGCTGTGCCAGTCTTGTGATGGGCTCTCTGTTTCTATTGAGCAAAGTTCCTATTACCGACTCCGCTCGCGTAGCTTTCCGAAAGTAATAGTCAAACAAATTAGTCCAATTAAAACAACTCTTATTTATTGTGACTCACAAAATATCTTGTTATGACTGCACAAATATTTCGTACAACAGGAAATTGGTCCGTGAGAAAATTATTATCAGCAACAGGGTAGAGCCGGGTAAAGTGTTCAGGCTACGGTATTCCTATTTTTCAAGCCAAACAGCAATACACACAGATACATAGAAATGAGTGATTGTAATCTGTAACTACTGAAGAGTAATATCGAATTATTTAATTACCTGACGATAAAATGAAGTACTTCAAACAATTCGATTTTCATAAAGTGACCACTTATTTTTAAACTCAAAAATAAGGTATAAAAAGCCGTTCTAACAAAAAACTAAGTACATTTCATTGTAAAAGCGTGATTCGAATTAAATTATGTACACCGTGTTCCAGAGATCGTGGAGCCACAGGGAACATAACTGACACTAAATCCACTGCTCTTCTGGTCTTGAATTGGAAATTTTTTTTTCGCAGTACAAACATTGTCTCTCTTCATCGTTGTCGTCGATAAGAAGTTTTCTAGGGTTGGATTTTGTGTCCTTCGCACTCTTTTCTTTTTACTGCCTTTCGTTTCTCCGGCGCATTCCATTTTTCCATCTATTTACTTTTTCTTCTCTTTCTATATTTGCCACTTCTGGATGACTCTTATAAGAACTTGCTGCAAATATCGCAGCGGAGCCCTTCTTTCGGCCGCTGCTTTTTACGTTTCCCCCTACACAAAGTTGTCAGAAGCCACCGCCGAGATAGCCACCTTGCCCACATTGACGCCATTACACAAAAGCAGTGTACCCTCTAATAGCATGACCGAACTTTCAGTTACTAAAGTAGCATTATGGAGTCAAGGTATGGCGGTCTCGACGCAATTTTGTTAAAAAGACGTAAGTCACAATCCCTCTCCACAAGAAATACACAAACTGACCACTTACCGTAAGTCAAGATTACTAAAAATAAACGTTATTGAAAATATGAAGAGCGACGCAGTCGATTTGACCTCATGGGGTGACCAGGCCTTCCATGGAGAATAGGTTCATGCATTTCCCGCGTCAGGCCAGCACTTGTGGCACCCAGCACTCCTGCGGCCAGTTTGCCCATAATGGTCAATTTGCCCGGCTCTCCCCTGCCGCTGTCCAGAGACTAAGTCCTTAATGGCATTGCAGCACTGGGTCTGTATTGTTTCCAGTAACAACTTTCTTTACTAAAACAGAAAATTCTGATATTCTAAACATTCATTTTTACATATTTGCGTAACCCACACTTTCTGTGTAACTGATAATAATAACACATATCCTACTATCTTACTACGTACAAAATTCAATGAAAAATTCTTTTTCTTCTAAATTTGGTGATAGACACATTGACTGAAAACCAATCAATATTTTACATCTTATTTTATTTCTTACCTCTGGGGTCTGATTATGAACCTGGCCTGTACCACCAGCGAAGAGTAGTTTTTCTAACAGCTGCCTCTGGACAGTTCCAGGAAAACCCTGCAAACCTGGAACATCATACAAGCATGACTGCAACACGTGTTGGTGCGGTGAGGACGGAAAACCTGGGAGGTGTACGAAAATGCTCTGCCCCAAGAAGCCTGGTGAGTTACTGAGCGAGAACGCCATTCACGTTTCTAACTGGCATGCTAACACCCCGGTTCTAAAGGCTGGTAACAATGTTATGGCAGGAGAGTTTTGTCACTACTTAACATAGAGGAGAGGGTTAGGGGTGAATTCCACGGTTCGTAGAGATTGCGAGGGAGGATTTTGTAAGCACTTTGGAGCTGGAAAAGGAAAGACTGAGTGTGCTATCACGTCGGCTAAACCTGTGAGTGAAGTTGGGGATGTGCCTTGTAGGCAAGTGGCTTTTTGGAATAATAACGCTCCATTGTCCACACACTGTGTCTCAACGATACACGTGTACTCTCCATACATTGTAATTCACATTGCAATCAAGTTTTGTAGAAACATTACACATTAGTTTGGTAAGATTTTTCATGTAATCTCACATCAAGCTACAAGGTTCTGACTGCAGGGTTCACACGTAACACTAACCATTCTTCATCTATATCCATATTTACAGAATGAGATTTTCACTCTGCAGCGGAGTGTGCGCTGATATGAAACTTCCTGGCAGATTAAAACTGTGTGCTGGACCGAGACTGGAACTCGGGAGTGCTAGTTCTGCAATGTTCACAGGAGAGCTCCTGTAAAGTTTGGAAGGTAGGAGACGAGGTACTGGCAGAAGTAAAGCTGTGAGGACGGGTCGTGAGTCGTGCTTGGGTAGCTCAGATGGTAGAGCAGTTGCCCGCGAATGACAAAGGTCCCGAGTTCGAGTCTCGGTCCGGCACACAGTTTTAATCTGCCAGGACGTTTTATATCCATATTCTGTGGAGGGACGCAGTTGTTCTTTGGTGGAGGTGGGGCAGGATAAGTCACAGGCCGCCTGAAGACAATTCTAAATTTTATTGTGTGCTGAACGCGACGTGCTGAGAGTCCCAAGTTGTGATAACGTCGTTAATCGTCGTCTGACCGTGAGTGCTGCGGTGCCTGCGCATGTGGTGTGGCGTCACGCTGCGCCAGCAGGTTGTGGCAAGTAGTACGGTTTCAGCAACGAGCCCATGCCTTACGGCTCTCGATGTTGCACTCTCCTCCTCTTAAAAGAAATCAGCCCCCCGATTCTTTCTTGTGGTTGAATCCGAAACTCGTCGGCTTTATACTCCATTTCAGGAGCATCCCATTTAGTGCTTGTCCCACACTATTTTCAAGAGTTTATTCAAGATTTTCAAAGAGTTAAACTGCTTTCTCACCAGTACCGGAACTGCTGATACAGGACTGCAGATGGGAGATCAGTGGAGGTGGGGTCTGTGCAACTCTACACTTGGTATAGAAATACACGGCTTCTGATGCCATGAAAATAAAGAGAGTGGATAACATTGAGGGTCCTTACACAATGAACTTATGCTGATGTTCTTTATGGTACTGCTTTATATGCCCAAATACATTTTCCATCGAAATCTCCCCAATCTGGGTGGTTAATATCTGGAGAGGCAACAGGTATCGAGTCCATGGTAGCATTCAGGTAGGTCAGGCTATCTTCAGGAACGAATTCAAAAGGAATGTCAGGAAATCAGAGTTGGGAGTAAGTTGTATGTAAATATGTTGTTCTGGTAATGGTGGCAGGTAACTGAGAAGTGGGACCATAGATATACAACAGGTCCCATTGGTTGTTAAACCTGATTTTGTATCTCTAACCACTGTGTGGTACTTAAATGACCTTGATCGCTCAAGTGAAGTGATAATTACCAGCTCTGTCACTGACAACAACAGATGTGATGCTACCCTATGGAAGTATTCGATTTTATTCATAAGCAGTTCCTAAGGACTCCCACTTGATGCCTTCTCCATATGTAATAGGTTGGTTTCACAATACCCTGGTACCATGTTATCAGCTTCCATGGGTATACTGTAACTCGCTTAGTCCAACGTTGTAACAACTCAGAGGCGGGAATTAATGTATAGGGATGCCACTGGGCACGATTAGTATGTTACGAACCACACTTCACAACAACTTTTTGGGAGCACCACAAGCTACTGGGTAGAAGACACTGGCAATCTGGCCATAGCACTCAGACCTACACTCTTCGCATGAACTGAAAAATATTATCTACTTTTTACTCTGAGATCAGGAGAAATTGTTAAGATTTTGTTATTATAGGTCTTTGGAAAAACTTAGTCATCTCTATATCCACTAACTGTTCATTAACATGTACAGTATCATTATCTTCAAATTCTGCAACAACAAGGATAAATATAAACCCAATATACGTACTTAGGTTACTATTGCCTTTAGCTTACACAATAACAACTCTG
This sequence comes from Schistocerca piceifrons, assembly GCF_021461385.2. Taxonomy (NCBI): domain Eukaryota; kingdom Metazoa; phylum Arthropoda; class Insecta; order Orthoptera; family Acrididae; genus Schistocerca; species Schistocerca piceifrons. Next base: position 77,822,606 of record NC_060145.1, on the reverse strand, counting down.
TTTTCTGTGAAGCAACATACTGTCACTTCGATGGATCTTATTCTATCACTGTGCCTGCTTGTGGCATCAAAATCTTCCTTCAACTACATCTGCAGATGCACATCCTCAAGGATCAAATACTGCTGCAGGAACAGCTCCCATATTATCCCACATAAACAGTACAATGGGTGCTCTAGCACTTCTCCCTCAAAATGAAATGGACAAATTAAACACATTAAATTTCTAGTACCATCACTATACATCACACATCTGGAAACTGAATAATGCAACAAAGTGTTAATCACAGAAAAGGAGATGTTTAGGGTGCTTTATGGTATTATATACTTCCAATGTTACTTAGAAACTTAAAAGTTTTAATGAATCATGTAGCATCATGGCTGACTAGCCTTAAGGCCCCTACTAACCACTTGACCTGATTAGCTTTACAGCTGAGTCACTCTGTTTTCAAGTAATACAACTCTCAAGGAAAACAAACAGGTACCTCAATGAACAGAATCATAAGGTACAAATGGTAGAATCTCATGACATTTCTGCAAATATATGGCAAGATCCTCAGGCCATTAGCCAAGACTGTCAGCAGATTGTGACTCAAGCACAGTTCTGCGCTGATAATGGAGTAATACATAAACAAACAATGCGCGGACGATGTATGGTTGTGGTGCCAAATTTCTAAGACACGCCCACGACTTTATCTTAGCCGTGCAAGAAAGTTATTGAGTCACAGAACACATTGTGGAAAATTACTGTTAAAACATACAAACAGGTGAGCAAAATTATCTAAAAATCTACAAACCCTGTGAATATAGTGCTCAGTGCAGTAATCAGCAAATTTTGTTCCACAAATACAAGAGGCCAACAAATTTTTTCAAATGATTCGTGTGGATACTTCTGGCCCATTCACACAGGCTCTGGTGCAATTCAGCACAACAGTTAGAGCTACAAAGGCGAAGTTCAGTAATCGATGACACTAGCTGTAACATATCTCGTTCCTCCTTTGGGCTGCCTGCAAATACTAATGGAACCACATTTCTAAGTAACCCAAGTCCACTACTCTGTCTACCCTATCTTCCTTTCAAACCTCTTCTTAGAGAAGACCTGATCCCAACACTTACTGGCTGTCTGGACAAAATGCTAACCACCCAGAATGGTTGGATTTCGATGGAGCAACTTTTTCGACATATACTGCAGTACCGTAGGGAGCGTTGGCACTGACTCCTTGTGTCAAAAACCTTCGCGTCAGGGGCACTTTTAATTTTGTTAATGAAAGGTGCTATCAATTACTACCTCATGTTCAGCGCTACTTGAATCTTTCAGGTTCGGGTGGCCAGTGAGAACATCCCATAATTAACTAAGCTTCACCTATATGTGTTACATGTACTCAAATAACTTCACAGTCAGATTCAATTTCCATTTTTTATATACTGCAATATACACTCCCCTAATATGGTGTCTAATCTGTCTTTTGCAGCCGCACGGGGTAGCCGTGCGGTCAAGGTTATCTTGTGGTTCGCGCGGCTCCCTCCGTCGGAGGTTCGTGTCCTACCTTGGGCATGGCCGTGTGTGTGTGTGTGTGTGTGTGTGTGTGTTTTGTCCCTAGCGAAAGTTAGGTTAGGTAGTGTGTAAGCCTAGGGACTGATGACTTCAGAAGTTTGGTCCCATAGAACTTACCACAAAATCCAAATCTTTTCGATGTACGTTCCATGTCTCCTGTCTTGGAAACGTTACTCGCGTTCATATACTGTTTTTTGAGTGTATGCATGACGTTAATATTTCTTCCTTAGTGAACTTCGTAAAGGGGAGGGTGTGGCGTTGTCCCTCCGACCTGTTGTGAAGAGTCAGGTATTTACTTGTGTTGTTATGGAAAGGCTTAGTATGGAAACCAGAGTTGGGCCATAGCCTATTCTTCTCTAACGGTATTACTGGTCAGTCTCCTTCGTTACTTGATGGGTGCACAACTCAGCTTTTCCTCACTCATAATAGAGTCCCCTGACAAAATAATGCAAAGGGACACTCCACATTAGTACCGTTCACAGTTACCCCCATGTTCTCATACCTCCTTGAGAAGTTCCGCTTCCATGGCGAGCATCGATTTCAATCCCTGAAAATGGTTATACGGCTTTGCCTCATGATTAGAGGGAATCACTACCCATGGAAAAATTCATAGTCCGTATATCTTGTTCTTATGTGTTGTGAAATATTCTAAAAGCTCTCATTTTCCATACTGCATAAGCTATATACCTACAGGTTTCCATTACAACTTAATCTTGCTACTCTTATAAGATTTATAATACTGTGTGTTTATTTTACTTTCCTCAGACTTTTGAAGTAATTATTGGTGTGGTATTATGGATCGCTGAATACTCACTTGCTGTGGTATTTTCTTGAAACTGAAGAGACAGTTTAGACTGTTTCTCAAGAGTTGTTGAGACCTTTTTTTTTTTGCTTATTTTATTTTCTCTCTTGTTTTCTAGTGTCCGCTCCATATTGGGTCGATTTCTGATGATCAAACGCGGCACATGAAGAAGATTTGTCGAAATAAATTGCTAATATCAAAGTTGTGTAAAAAGAATTAAACTAATTTCGCAACCACAGATGTTCTTTTCATTTTGAATGTTCGTGACAGCTGTGCGAGAACATTATACACATAAGTTGTCTATGTACGCTGAAGAGTAAACATGTGAAGAAAAGGAGGAACAAGCAAACAATTTAAGCATGTGAAAGAGAAAATCATCAAGAAATGATGACATATTTCGTTAACAGCGTGACGGAAGACTTACTCAGTAAGCTAACACTTGGTTTGCGAAGAAATTAGTATGCAATAGAGTCTAAAAGAAGAAATTAAAAAGATTGTGACACCATTTCTAAAAAAATTAAAAAGTAAAGTTCTTCCACACATTTTTCGAGTTGTCCTCCCCGCCCCATCTGGATATCCGGGCTCGTTAACACGCCACTTCTGGGAGTTGGGGAGGCGCCGCTGGCCTGAATCATATCTGCCTCAATAACTTCTAGGGACGGTGAACCAGACACACTGAATATGGTTTGTAGTCAGTTCTACAGCTGCAATAGATAAATAGCAGATTGGTACCCACGTTCCATCTCAGATACACACTACGCACTTAGAGAATGCTCCCACACTTGTACACAGGATTACCTCTAGACGCAGACAGTGTGGTATGCAGAGTCCATTCTGAGTGGTTTCTCGGAGCCTGATGACCTCCGATCCTCAGTCTCTTCAAAGCGTTAATCAGCAGCGTTAGGAATTGTCCAGCAAAAACTGTTTTCAGTTTGTCTTCAAACTTTCATTATCTACCACCAGCTTCAGTTCACAAGGAAAGTAATAAAATAATACAATGCCTGCATGCTCTGCTACATTCTCTGTAAGAGTTAGGAGTATGGACTTTGAAGGGTATTACTGTTCATAGTGAACGTAACTACTAATTTCAACTGGTTCTTTACAGAAAGTTTCATAAGAGAACAGATGTATTGTTGTGCCTTTTAGCATGCCTTGTTGCATGAGGTTGTAAATTCTCAGTTAAAAATTCTAACTGGATCACTGTGTTTCTAATGTTTGACGATAAAACCATGAGGCGATACAGCAGACCACGACCGTCAGGAAAGATAAACTGTCACGATACTCGTTTGTGACGTGTTTGTTATTAATGCCTCATAAAATTAATCACGAATGATGACAAGGATACCTTCCAATGAAAGACGATCTCCATTTACCCGGTTTATTGACTTCAAACAATAAAACACGCGTAAATATTTCCCACAATTTCACCCTGAAGTAATTTACAGAGCGTGGTCCCTGATTCCAAAGAACTACAGTCTATTTTCATTATCAAAGCACGAATCTCATTTTAAGTAGAATAATCGTGTCTACAAGATGTTCGGAAATTCCCGTTACAAACAAGGGCAGTAAGCAGATAATATTCTGAATTGGAACCCGGGTCTGGCAACCTATCGTTTCTGTGTTAACAACCATTGGAAAATATGTTGGTAACACGATCACTTTTACAACTGACTGATTAGGCGTGACGCATTACACCATTTGTTTCACAGTTACACTCGTTAATAGTGAAAGAAATTGCTCATGTACTCGTTGACAGGTTCTCTTTAACGTGATGCAGTACAGCCTCCTCCAGTCTGGCTTCCGGCATCTCCTTGGAGCACCACGGCCACGCCTGCTGACGGTGAAGGTACCCTTTCTCGAAGCCGTTCTTAACTGTGGCGAAAACGGTGTGCGACGGGGTCGGACGTTGTGGAGTACTGTCTTGATAAAGGCGATGAGCAGGTCTTCCGAGACCGATTCAGCAGGATCATGTCAGTGTATCCTGCAAACATGTACTTAACCGTATTTCACTAACGCTCACACATACATAAATGAGGCACGAACTGCGTCGGAGAGGTAGGATAGACATCGAATGACATCAGTCGTCCACGTAACCACCACCCACCATGACTACCCTGTTGCATACCTACCTAGCAAAATATATTATCAAATGGCTGTAGCAGAGAAACGGTAAGTTTCCGGACATGGGTTTCTAGTCGAAGTACTCATCCTCTCTATAAGTCCTAGAAGTTTGCAACAGGAGTTTCCGAACACCCTGTATAACGTATTACCCATGAATCGCCCAAGTTCACATCTGTTCCACAAATTCATTCCTGCTCGACCCGAACCACTCTCGAATTAGCACCTCCTCACTAATCTGTATACAGCAGCGAGGGATGCTGCTTGCTACGACCTCTAAATATTTCACGAATTTCACTTGGTCGTCTCCTGTGACTCTTGCATCAGATGGTAAGTACACCTAAAACATTGAGTTCGCGTGCTTATTACTAAAGCATTATCGGTGCGACAGGACAACGTCCCATAATGAGGACGTACTAGAAGATAAGGCACACTGGCTAGTGAATGATGCTAACTAGGTCGTTGATAAAGATACTGGTGTATGTACCATGAGAAAAGATGAACATTGGACATTGCCCTAACAAGATGTTTCTGATCGATTAATACTTTCAACCCAACTGTGGAATTGTTGTAGTTAATTATTCTCTACGACGTTAATGGATGGAAGTAAGCAAGAGAGCCAATTTTATTATGCTTTTACAAAAATCAGTAATTACACATGGAGTGAATATTGTTGAAATTCTCAACATTCAACTTCACCTGTTTCATTTCTCCTATGCGCTCCTGTACAGGAGTAAATCAACTATCCTGTTTTCTTAGTGATAAGCTATGTATTGAGAGCCAATTTTCTAAACATTTTATTTATTTTTCTGTTACTTCACCTATGTTTGGTTTGTTTCATTTATTTTTCTGTTACTTCACCTATGTTTGGTTTGATCATATGCAAGAATCAATATTTCTTCTTGATCATTGTCTGTAACAAGAAAATGTAACGTAACGTGTATGCTGGCGATCTATCAGCCGACTGAACTCTTTTTAAGTCACTGGGATTTAAAGTATTCGCCTAGATGAGGGAAGCAGCTGGGCCGAAGCCGGTAGCTGCGAGATGCCTCCCGAGGTCAGAGCGGCCGCCTTGGCTAGCGAATACGAATTAAGGCATCGGAAGAGGGTTTCTCCAGTGAGGGGAAGACGTTTGGCTTCAGTACCAGCATTTGGATGGAGCTCTGTGAAAAGATGTCTGGGTTCGCAATGAGACTTCGAAATTTAGTAGTAGTTCGATGTTTCACTGAGCAAAAAACCAGTCATATCAGTATACCCACTATACTAATTTGCATCTACAGAGACAGTAATATTATAAAACTTCAGAAGTGAGGAGGTCAGAGTAAATGAATAATCTTACAAACACCATTAAAAATTAAGAAAAGCTCAACACTTAGCACTTATTATTGCTGAGAGTCACAGATTTATAAACATTTTATTTATTGAGTTATTAGATTTTTATATCATTTCAATTACGTAAATTTGTCACATCATCGTATTCTCCACGGTTACACTGCAGATGAAGGAGTATGGCATTCCTTATACAAAGAAGCGCCAAAGAAACTGGTATAGGCATGCGTATTCAAAAACTAGAGATATGTAAACAGGTAGAATAAGGCGCTGCAGTGGGCAACGCCTATATGAGACAACAGGTATCTGGCGCAGTTGTTTGACCGTTTACTGCTGCTACAATGGCAGGTTATAAAGATTTAAGTGGCTTTGAAAGTGGTGTTATAGTCGGCGCATGGGCGATGGGGCACAGGATCTCTTAGGTAGCAAAGAAGTGGGGATTTTCCCGTACGACCATCTCAACAGTGTACCATGAATATCAGAAACCCGGTAAAACACCAAATCACCCACATCGCTCTGGCTGGAAAAAAATCCTGCAAGAACGGGACCAACCACGACTGAAGAGAATCATTCAACGTGAGAGACGTGTAGCCGTTCCGCAAATTGCTACAGATTTCAATGCTGGGCCATCAACAAGTCACTACAGTCGCAGGTGCAAATCCTGCCTCTGGCATGGAAGTGTGTGATGCCCTTAGGTTAGTTAGGTTTGAGTAGTTCTAAGTTCTAGGGGACTGATGACCTCAGATGATAAGTCCCATAGCGCTCAGAGCCATTTGAACCATCAACAAGTGTCAGTGTGCGAACCATTCAACCAAACATCATCGAAGCTGGTGGATGCTCTGTAATGGTGTGAGGCGTGTGCAGTTGGAGTAATATGCGACCCCTGATACGTCTAGATACGATTCTGACAGGTGACACGTACATAAGCATCGTGTCTGATTACTTGCATGCACTCATGTCCATTGTGCATTCCGATGGACTAGGGCAAGTCCAGCAGGACAATGCGACACCCCACACGTCCAGAATTGCTACAGAAAGGCTCCAGGAGCACTCTTCTGAGTTTAAACGCCTCAGCTGTCCACCAAAGTCCCCAGACATGGACATTATTGAGCATATCCAGGATGCCTTGCAACGTGCTGTTCAGAAAATACCTCCGCACCTTCGTACTCTTACGGATTTATGGACAGCCCTGTAGGATTCATGGTGCCATTCCCTCCAGCACTACTTCAGACATTAGTAGAGCCCATGCCACGTCTTGTTGCGGCACTTTTACGTGCTCGCGAGGACCCTACACTATATTAGGCAGATGTACCAGTTTCTTTGGCTCTTCCGTGTATACCTCCCTACTTAACCTTGTGACATACGTCTAAGTTATTAAATGATTTCTAACTTATTTAATTGAAAGTTACTTCGGCCAGTATTAAAAACACTCTCGATTTAAAAGTGGTAAACTGTTTGTAAGATGTGACACGCCCATCAGATAGAGAGCAAAAAAGAGCTTGTAATTAAATCATATGCCAAATTCTTAACTTATTTATTTTTCGAATGGGAGTCAATTTTGTGTGTTTTAAGTACGTTTCCTATTTTGGTGGGAGGTAAGCGAGGGCTTAAAAGCGAGCTAGCACTCACTGCTGTGGGGCTTAAAAGCGAATTAGCACTTCCTGCTGGAAATTCTGTGGCTGATTAGCCTGTAGGGAGCGATCCTGAGGTAATATGTTGGTAAGGTGATAGTGCAGTTTCACACTTGTAGAAGTTATGGAGAGTAATCAGAGCGTAGTATTAAAAATAGGTGCGCTTAAAAGCGAACTAGCACTTCCTGCTGGAAATTCTGTGGCTGATTAGCCTGTAGGGAGCGATCCTGAGGTAATATGTTGGTAAGGTGATAGTGCAGTTTCACACTTGTAGAAGTTATGGAGAGTAATCAGAGCGTAGTATTAAAAATAGGTGCATGTATATGGTAAAAAATTACGCAACCTCAGATTAAAGTGAAATATATTCATTATTTCCAAAGGTCATAGAAAGAGAGTCAAATTACATTATATACACACGCGTATATATCTCTGAAGTCAGTAAATGAAACGGCTATAAGCTCAAAGATATTCATTACGTACATAACATGAAGGACACTCTGCTCCGTGTTCCAACTCTCTCTCTTCTCCTCTAGTCAGAAACTAGTACTAAAATGGAAGAGCCAGTTTCAATGTAGCCTCATCTGGGCCGTGTGTTCAAAAGTATCCAAACGACCCGAATTATTTATAAAAGAATATCACACCTACCACTCCTCTCTCAACAATTACAGCCTAGTTTACCATTACTAGGTAGTTCCCTCTGGACTTCCTCAAATATAGCCAAAATATTTTTCAACAAAAAAATGCTTTAAAGTATCTGAATTGACTAAAATACCGAAAATTTTGTCAAATATGTCTGCATTTCTGACATCCAAAAATTCGTTTTTGGACCGGCTTAGCTATCACATTTGTAAATTCCATTAGAACCTATGTATCATTCACAGTACATCATTGGAAAAAAGTAAAACACATATTTCTCTATAAATAATTAAACCGCAATATTTCTCATAAAGCATAAATACCGAATTAGAAATGTGTAGTTGTTGACCAAGCGTTTTATAGTAAATACTATTCCGTAAACCTTGAAAACATGAAATAAAACCAAAGTTTTGTTTCCCATCAGAGTTACATAATGTCATCAACATATGGCTCCACTTTCAAAAAGTGACAAAAAGTTTGTTCTCTATGCCACGAGTTCTTCTCACTGCCACCAACAGGTTTCTATGAATGGGTATAAGCGTTCAGAGTTCGATCTGTAAAGCACACATGGTTTGAGACACAACAGAGCTATAAACCAATTATTTTCCATATCTATGATCTCACAATGTTCTAAAATGTCTGCAAAATACGTCGGGAATGTAAAATGCGCAATGATTACATCCATTATCGGGGAACCTACTTGAAGGTAAGCACAAGAAAAAACTCTATGAGGCTCATATTATTTGTTTTACCTCACCTATGATCTTACAGTACACGACAGAAAATGTAATGTTTACGTTGCAACAGTATCTAAATACGTGAAGTGTGTTAAATTTGTGCAAAAAGTGTGATGTTCATGCTTGGATTGTCACAATCTGTTTACATCAAAATTATTGTCAGGGGTAAGGGTAGAGTGAAGATAATGTATCACTAGAAAAGTATAATCGATACCAATCACTGCAAAAATTATTGGGCACTTAGTTGAGGTCTCGTACAAGAAAAATATTGTAAGGCTCAAATTAATCACTATACCAAAGCTATGATGTCACAATATATTCTAAAATGAATGAAAAATGTAATGAATATGTTGGAACACTATCTAAATATGTAAAGTGCGTTCAGTTCGATGAATTATGTGTATTATCATCGTCTAATATCTCTTTCTTTCATCAACATTTTACGAGGAGGGAGCGAAGATAATGCAGCATAATGAAATATACAGTAGACGTTAGGTATTACCGAAAGCAAACTTCTGTGGCATTTCAGGAAACTATGGATCGCTAAAATAAAACCTGTAATCAACTGTTACAACGTGTAATAAAAGATATCACAACATGCACAACACGATTTTTTTTTAGGAAAGGAAGGAACAAGGTGTTCGATTTTAGGAAAGAATAAGGCCTTTTCTTACGACGTATCACTTCAACTGCAAAACGACGTCGACAGTTTACAAACACATTCAGAAGAGACACAGTCAAAGACGATAACATTGAGAGATGTGGCATTTTCAAAGACATTATTAGAGTCGATATCTTGACAATAAATAAAATTTTAATTTTTTGTGAGATTTCTCACACTTTCAGAACACACTGATGCTTCAGACATTAAATATTTCAGCACTTTTGGTATCCTTACCTTAAGACATGCAGGTCCTCTAAGAAAATTGTAACAAAACAAAAATTTGATCATTATATGTAACATTTCTCGAACATTGCAAGCAGAATGAATATTGCCGCATCTAAATCGTTTCTATTCCTTACTAAAATACTCACAGATTGCTTATTGTCAGTATTGATAAGAATTTTTAGTTTAAGCAGCACTGGTTTACAACGAGGTGGTCACCATTTGTCTATTAGGTGGTTACCACTCCCCTAGGTGTCCTCCATTCGACCTAAGTGTTCACAAATCCCCCTACTATGTGGCAACCATTCCCACAGATGGCCAATATTCCTCCGTTTTATGGCCACCATTCACACGACGGTGGTTACCACCAAACGACAAACGCTTATCACTGAAAGGTAACGCTAAAGTCTTATGCATAATGCCTATTGATTACTGACCATCACCGATTGCTAACCATCAGTGATTGCTGATTATCACTGTTCAATGTCCATCAGTCATCACTGACCATAACTGATCATTGATCACTGCAGGTGTGATTATTGATCTCTATTAAAATTTATGATGGTATCAAGTTAAATTATTTCTGTGGAAGTCAAAGATTAATCTGAACATAAGCTTACCCCTGGCATAACATTATTAAAGGTATGATTCCAAAGTCAAAAAGGTAACCATCATTTATGCCCACATATATCTCTGTATTTATTACAAATATCTACTGTACACACCTAAGTTGTCTAGTAATCATTTCTTAACTCACAGGCAACTGTTTCAAAATTAACTTATTACTTTCATATGTTACTGAGGAATAAGAGGGAAAAACAATATATGATAATTTTATTTTAAGCAAATTTTCACAGGGAACTATTACATTTTATACTGTCACACACAGTGGAAATTTAGAACTTTAATGTATTTTCTACATCATCCTACACAGTTTTTCAGCATCGTCCATAGCTACTAGCTGTTAGCTGTTACACATTAGTTGATAAGCATTAAAAGTTCGATGTTAGGTTTTAGGAATTACACTATATCATTAGGTATTAAGTCTTCAGTGACAACCATTAGCCATTGGCCAAAGGCGTTAGGTAATATGCATTAGTCATTTGCCATTAGGTATTAGCTGCTAAATATAAGCAGTTAGCTAACAGCAATTAGGTATTGGGTATTAGGCAACAGGTGTTAGACTTTAGGCATCATGTGTTATGTGTTAGTGTTAGCTGTTAGTCATTAGCTGTTAGCCGTTAACCATTAAGATTTAGGCATTAGGAATTAGGTGTTATGTATAGGTGATAATCAGCACTCATTAACCATTAGCCATGAGGGTTTACATATTAGGCATTAAGCATTAGCAGTTTGCCATTAAGTATTAGCAGTTAGCTGTTAGCCATTAGGTGTTAGGAACGAGGTGTTACGTGTTTTTAAAGCCTCATTGTGCATGCAAAGTATGTGAAATATTACATACACTCCAACACAATAAAACGACGCACCACAAACGAATTGTCGGAATAGGCTGGAGATCAGTACATGTGATGTACATGTACAAACAAAAGATTACGATTTCAGAAAAATTGGATGATTTTCTTGAGAGAAAGAGCATAAACTGAGCAAGTCAATAACATGTTGGTCGATCTTTGGCCCATATGCAAGCAGTTATTTGGCTTAGCTAGTTAGTTAGTTAGTTAGTTGGTTAGTTACATGTTCCATGGATTATTTTGCATGATAGATCATAATGATGTGGAATGAGTCATGTTACATTCACATCACAAATTAATTTCTACATATGGTTACGTTCTGAATATTTTAAGGTCTTTTTTTAATTACAAAAAGAAAAAAGTATACATGTGTGTTAGTAATTCCTACCCATCAACTTTTACACATTACAGTGATAGAAGTTCTTCTACAAATAGAAGAAGGTGTCAAGCAGAAACTTTGTCAGTTTGTTTTCAAAAAATGTTCATATGTGTGTGAAATCTTATGGAACTTAACTGTTAAGGTTATCAGTCCCTAAGCTTACACACTACTTAACCTAAAGTATCCTAAGGACAAACACACACACCTATGCCCGAGGGAGGACTCGCATCTCCACCGGGACCAGCCACACTGCCCATGACTGCACCGCCTTAGACCGCTCGGCTAATCCAGCGTGGCAGTTTGTTTTCAAATTTTACTTCATTTTCTATCAGACATTTTATATGACTGGGTAAGTGATCAAAAGTTTTTGTGCAGCATTCTGTACCCCTCCTTGTGCTAAATAGAGCCTTAACGTGGAGTAATGAACAGCATTTTACCTCATGATATTGTTATTACATACATGATTGTTTCTTTTGAAATGTAGTAAATTATTTACAACAAACTTCAAGAAGGAATAAATATACTACACAACTCTTTAAACAAGTGTCTACAAGATGATTGTGGGTGAGCACCACATATTATTCTTACAGAACGTTTTAGCTCAATGAAGAATTTTTTTCTAAAAGATGAGTTACCCCAGAACATTATTCATATGAAATTATTGATTGAAAATATGCTCAATATGTGAACTTACTGAAATGATTCTAAGGGCTAATGTGGCCCAACTAAGTTGTTTTAGGAGTTCCAAAATTTTTTTTTCCAATTTACATTCTTATCAGTATGGTTCCCTGAGAACTTTGAAATGGTCACCCCATTTATTATTTCCTTACCATTTGTAACACTCATCATTGGTGTAGTACCACTAGAGTGCAGAATTGAATATATTGTTTCTTTTTAAAATTAGAGTTGGGATCATTCACAAAAAACCACTCACTGATATTTTTAATAAATTTGTTTACCATTTCTTCTGTTTCTGTACATGTGCTTGGACTGATTACAATGTTAGTGGCATCTGAAAAAATAACTACTTATGCTTGTTGTACTAGAGACAAATTCGTTTACATGTATGAGGAACAGAAGCGGACATAAGACTGAACCTTGGTGAATCCCATACGTGACTTTTCCCCAGTCAGCACTATTTTCCTAGACTACGTTGTTTGAATTACTAAGTACAAAATTTTTGCATTCTTTTGGTTAGATATGACATTATCCATTGGTTGACTATACCATCAATCCCATAGAACGTCAATTCATCTAGGAGAGTCTTGTGATTCACACAGTTGAATGCCTTAGAAAGGTCGTAGAAAATACTAACCAGCACTGTTTTATTATTTCATGCTTGTAAAATCTGTTGAGGGAACATGTAAATGGCATTCTCACTAGAGCAACCCTTCTGTAACCCAACATGTGACTTGCTAAATATACTGTTGTCGCTAAGGAAAGGTAGTGTTATTGAATGTAGCACTTATTAAAAAAATTTGGAGAATGATGTCAGCATTGATTGATAGCTGTTGGATGTCTCATGAGGGATATCACGCCACATTCTTTTCAACTGGAGCCTTGGATAGTCAAAATCCCTAGTTGTTTGGAGGGTCCTGCCCATAATGCTGCAAACGGTTTCAAGTGGCGGAAAATCACTGATGTTGCTGGCCGAGGTAAAGCTTGACAAGCACGGAGATAAGCAATAGAAACTCTGTCTGTGTGCAGATAGGCGTTATCTTGCTGAAGTTTAAGCCCAGGATTACTTGCCATGAAAGACAAGAAAACAGGGTGTAGAATACAGTCGATACACCAGCTGTGCTGTTATGTTGCAGTAGATTACAACCAGAAGGGGGTTCTAGTATGATAATAAATGCCTCTTCAGACCATTGCTCCTGGTTGCTGAGCCATATGGCGGACGACAGTCAAGCTGGTATCCAACCACTGACCACAGTATCTCCAGACGCATCTTCTGCCACGAATGATATTGACTGGAGCAGAATTGTTTTCAGTGCTGAGTCCTGTTTCGAAGTGAGGCCCAATTACTAGCGAAGAGTACACATTCCTAATTCGTTATTTTTATTTTATAAGGAACATTGGATTTTAATTATTAGTAGAGATATGTTGCATACTCGTTCCATTATTACATAGCGGATGGTACATAGCTTTGAATGAACTTCAGCAATGCATTTGGTGAGCTAGTCCATAAACTTTTGTTTGGAAGTCAGTAACGCAAACATACTTGACATAATATTCAATATTTTATTCAGTTTAGATACTTCAAAAAGTATTTTGATAAAATGTTTTGGATGCATTTGAGAACACTCCACATGGACGGAGCTGACCTGTAATAGTAATACTAAGCTCTGAATGGGTGGGAGAGACGAGACATATGTTACTTTTTTAATATGAATTATTCATCCCCTTCGAATACTTTTGAGCACACAACCCAGACTAAGCTACATTGTAATTGGCTCTTGTATTTTAATACTGCTCTGTGACTGGAGGGCCGGCCAGTGTGGCCAAGCGGTTCTAGGCGCTTCAGTCTGGAACCGCGCGACCGCTACGGTCGCAGGTTCGAATCCTGCCTCGGGCAGTAGTTCTAAGGTCTAGATGTTAAGTCCCATAGTGCTCAGAGCCATTTGAACCATTTTTTTTGTGACTGGAGGAAGGAAGGGAGGTGGAACACTATGCAATGTGTAGGCTACTTTTTGCATATTTAATGCTATCTTTGACCTAGCAGTTATGTTAATTAGTTACTCCATAGGCATATATGCGCATGCAAATAATATAATTTGTTCCCGTTTTCACGTCTTTCGGAAGTATAAACATCGTTGACTTTAATTCCTGGGTTACGTAATTTTGTACCACATGCTTGTTGCTATTTTTTGAATACTACATTGTTATTAATTTTAGATAGCGAAGTGTCCGTTGGAAATAATTTAATTTGGCTCCATACTAAATAGTGACGGTTTGGAGTGAAGAGGTAGTGTGGGGTAGAAACCACATAGTTGGTCTGTTTCCACTAAGAAGGGAGCGTTTTATGTTTTCCATTAACACAACTAGCCTACTTCCACCATCTTGGACTTCTTTAATAATGTGCTGTGACTGGGTGGAGATAAGGAGTACTGCACAGGGTGATTGGTTGTAGATATGGGGGGGGGGGGGGGGGCGTTCGGGGATGGCTTTCAAATTTTCTTTTTCACAGTTGGGCTATTTAAGCCATTTTGGATTTTAATAGTGCGCTATGGTTGGCTGGAAATAGGGAGATGGCGAGGGGAAAAGGGGGAGGGAGAGAAAGATTGTGCTTTTCATTTATAATTATTGGTTTATTTCTTGATTAAGGTCAAAGTGGATCAAAGTTGATACTACCCTACTATTATAGTTGTTTCTTCGAACGAGATTTGGTGTCCTTTTACCAGAGCGTGCTCACTGATTTCTGAGAATATCCTTTGGGGAAACACATCTCATATTCTATACAGTGGTGTTCAGTAGTAAGCATAGTCTGTGCAACCTAAATCTGTCCACCGCCACAGTATTCTGTACATTCCTGGAGTTCTCAGGCGTATGTCATTTTTCACATGTAAACTTTGTTCTCTGGATTATGATATGTTACCTCTTTGTACATTGTATCCTCTGAGGCGGTATCTGGAGACTAGCCCAAAGTTTGCCTAAACGAGCGTGGGACATCTAAAATCCACTCTCAGAATGAACATTGAACCAGGATCTGGTCGTTAATCCGTTGTGAAGATTCCTCCCAGAACTAGCGCGTCTCCCTCTTGAGGCGTAGCGCCGTATACTGATCCTGCCTTGGAGGCCTTTTAGTGGGAGATGTGTCTCAGAGCTGGATAGTGACAGATGGTGACGCGAGACTGGACGCGCACGTAGTTTATTTATCAGACGGTAGAGGAAAGTATTGGATAGGGGGACTATGATTTTAGTTTCGATTGTGCCCACTAGAGTGCACTAAAGTAATAGAATGTTTTTCATAAACTGTTCTAGTATTTTCATAAAGTATTATTATGTCTTTTTGTTTATGTAAAATGTTATAAATGTGTTTTAGCGGTATGGTTTAAGGTTAATATGAAGATAATTGTTTAACGAGTTATGTAGTAGGATTTCGAAGAAGTATGGATATGGACAAAGGGGATTTTTGTAGAATAGATTTGTGAAGTAAGTTTATGGTAAAGAGAAAGTTAATTCAGGTATAAATAACAATAGTAAATAACTTTATGCATAACCAAAACTTCAGCATATTAGATAATTACTTAGGTAAAAAGTGCAATCGTTAGGTTTACTATTTTGCGAGTGGTTACTGATGAAAAGCGCGGATTGACGCGGGAGAATGTTGCTTTGCTATTGGCTGTTGAGTGAACTGACCAATGGTAAAGCAATATTCTTCGCGCGCCTTTCTCTGCTGGTGGAGAAGACTGAGAGTATTCTAGAGAAGAGTGGGAGCCTAGCCATGAAACAGTTCGGGCGTGTGTAGTAGTAGTTCCGATGGAAATGAGAAGTTGCCGGATCTAGCAGTGTTTCATACATCGAAAGTGTTGTAAAATTACGGCTTAACAATTCCGATGGGTGTGTAGAAATTTCGGAATTTTTAAGTGAATTTTGTGACGAGAAAAATATAATCAGCGTGGCGAATTGAGTAGGTCGGTGGCTAAAAAACTGTAACTGCATTTGGTACCGACAGACGTAATATTTGGCGAGCATTCTCAATCAAAAACAATCCGTATTTTTGTAGCTATTACGTTTTCGGGAAGTGCAACACCATAAACTTGCTAACGTGAGTGAAAGGGATTGTGAGTGACTGTGTTAAGACTCTTGGCAGTGATACTTGTTCACCTAAGTTTCAGGATATATTAATTAAGGACAAAATTTCCAACCTTTCATTTCATGTGAAAACTTTCTCCCGAAACGTAGATTAGTGACTTTAATTGCAGCCTGGTTCACGTCGAAGTACAGTAGGTTTCGCTCGGCTTTCCTACTTATGATCTGCTGAGACAATGTTCACAGGAAGGTGAAGGTTCGTCGTAAAGGGACGGAAAGAACCGCGCTGCAGCACTGTCTCGCAAGTTAGGTCCCTGCACGTTGTGCTACATGAGCAGGTCACAAATATCACCTCCCTGTAACTATACTCCTCATAATTCCGATTTTCCGTTCCTGCAACAAAGATTGTATTACGGTCGTGTAGCTGTGGTCTGAGAGATGTTCGGTCAGGGAGCTGGCTGCCCCCTGTAAATAAAGCATAGTAAAGGAATCAACGATCAAAGGGAACGGATGTAAGGTGATGTCCGCTCAGACCAAATGCAATGAAAAATACCGAACAAAATTAAAAAAGGGATGTAGCGTCTTTGACCAGTAATCAAAATGTCCTCGGTCCCTGGTTCGAAACCCACCACCGCTTAAATTTTGATTAACAATCAGTATTGGCTGCCGGGAACCTCCGGCATAAGAAGTCACGCTCATTCTGCCAATGGCCTTTCCAAAGAGGGCAGAGAAGCTGACAAGTTGAGGGCATCTCTCGTCCTTAGGGTGGGAAACTGCCCCTAAAGGCGGAAGAATCAGCAATGATCAACGGCACGCAGAAGGCAATGAAAACCACTGCATTAAAGACAAGTAACGTGCATCCACAGGACAGGTGGCCTGTAATTGAAGAAGTGTCATGATCTCTCCTATGGCAAAAGATTCCGGAATAGTCCCCCATTCTAATCTCCGGGAGGGGACTGCCAAGTGGGAGGTTACCATGAAAAAAAAAACGAATAATCAAAGGAAGGATAACGTTCTACGAGTCGGGGTGTGGAATGTCAGAAGCTTGAACGTGGTAGGGAAACTACTAAATCTGAAAAGGGAAATGCAAAGGCTCAGTCTAGATATAGTAGGGGGTCAGCGAAGAGCAATGGAAAGAAGACAAGGATTTATGGTCAGATGAGTATCGGTTAATATCATCAGTAGCAGAAAATGGTGTAACGGGAGTGGGATTCGTTATGAACAAAAAGGTAGAGCAAAGAGTATGTTACAGTGCAGTGACAGGGTTGTTCTTATCTGAATCGACAGCAAACCAACACCAACAACGGTAGTTCAGGTACATATGCCTACGTCGCAGACTGAAGATGAAAAGAGAGAGAGAAAGTATATGTGAATACTGAAACGGTAAGTACGTAAAGGGTGATGAAAACCTAACAGTCACCGTGGACTGGAATGCAATTTTAGAGGAAGGAGTAGAAGAAAAGGTTACAGGAGAATACAGGCTTTGGACAAGAAATGAGAGAGGAAAAAGACTGAGTTCTGTAGTAAATTTCGTCTAGCAATTGTGAATTGTTCAAGAATCAGAAGAGGAGGAGGTATACTTGGAAAAGACCGGGTGATGCGTGACGATTTCAATTAGATTACATCACTATCACACACAGATTCCGAATTCAGATACTGGATTGTAAGGCGTATCCAGGCGCAGAAGTACACCCAGATCACAATGTAGTGGTGATGAAGAGTAGGCTAAAGTTCAACAGATTAGCCTGGAAGAATCATATCGCAAAGAAGTGGGATACAGAAGTGTTAACGGATAAGGGGACACGATCGAATTTCACTAGGACTATAGATACAGCAATAAGGAATAGCTCAGTAGGGAGTACAGTTGAACAGAAATGGATGTCTCTAAATAGGACTATCACAGAAGTTGGAAAGAAAAACATAGGTAAAAAGAAGGTAACCGCGAAGAAACAGTGGGTAACTGAAGATTGTAGGAAAGACTGACTCAGCGTATGGAAACGTCAAAATATCTTCAGTGAAATGTAAAGCGAGGATAGTAACATTAAGAGTGCAACGGGATTCCACTGTTAAATGCAGAGGAGAGAGCGGGGAGGTGGAAAGACTACATTGAAAGCCTCTATGAGGGAAAATATTTTATGTGATAGAAGAAACAACAGACGATTTAGATAGGGGATCCAGTATTAGAATCAGAATTTAAGAAAGCTTAGGAGGTCTTAAGATCAAATAAGGCAGAAGGGATAGATAATATTCCATCAGAATTTCTGAAATCATTGGGGGAAGTGGCAATGAAACGATTATTCGCATTGGTGTGTAGAATGTATGAGTCTGGCGACAAACCACCAGATTCTGGAAAAATATCATCCACACAATTCCGAAGACTAAAAGAGCTGACAAGTGCGAGAATTACTGCATGATCAGCTTAACAGGTGATGCATCCAAGTTGATGACAAGAATATACACAAGAAAGGAAAAGAAAATTGAGGATCTGCTAGATGACGATCAGTTTGGCTTTAGAAAAAGAAAAGACATAAGAGAGGCAATTCTAACTTTTCGGTTGATAATGGAAGCAAGACTAAAGAAAAATTGAGACACGTTTATTGGATTTGTCGACATGGAATAAGTGCTCGACAATATAAATTGGTGCCAGATATTCGAAATTCTGTGAAAAATAGGAGTAAGGTATAGGAACAGACGACTAATATAATATGCATAACAGCCAAAGGGGAATAATAAGAGTGAACGACCAAGAACGAAGCGCTCTGATTAAAAAGGGTGAAAGACAGGGAAGTAGTCTTTCCCTCCTACTGTTCAGTCTGTACATCGATGAGGCAATGATGAAAATAAAAGAAAGGTTCAGGAGTGAAATTAAAATTCAAGGTGAAAGGATATGAGTGATACGATTCGCTGATGATATTGAAATCCCGAATGAAAGTGAAGAAGAATTACAAGATATGCTGAGTGGAACGAACAATATAACGAGTACAGAATATGGATTGAGTGGAAATCGAAGAAAGACTAAAGTATGAGAAGTATCATAAATGAGAACGGAGAGAAACTTAAGAACAGGATTGATGGTCACGAAGTAGATGAAGTTAAGGAATTCTGCTACCTAGACAGCAAAATAAGCAATGACAGACGGAGTAAGGAGGACATCAAAAGCAGACTAGTGTTGGCAAAAAAGGCATTCCTGTCCTAGATAAGTCTACTAATTTTTGAAAATATACATTAGGAGCACAGCATTATATGGTAGTGAAACAAGGAGCTGTGGGAAAATCTGAACAGAAGATAATCGAAGCATTTGAGATGATGTAGCACAGGCGAATAATGAAAATTAGGTGGATGATGAGGTAGGGAATGAGGAGGTTCTGCGCAGAATCGGAGAGGAAAGAAATATGTGGAAAACACTGACAACAAGATGGGTCAGGACGATAGGGCATCGGGTTACGACATCTGGGAACGACTTCCATGGTACTAGAGTGAGCTGTAGAGGGCAAAAACTGTAGAGGAGGACTGAGATTGGAATACATCGAGCAAATTATTGAGGACGTAGGTTGCAAGTCGTACTTTGAAATAAAGAGGTTGGCTCAGGAGAGGAATTCGTGGCGGACCACATCACCACATCAACCATTCACAAGACTGAAGACCCCCCCCCCCCCCAAAAAAAAAAAAAGTATTGCGTACTGGGTCTAACAGGCTTTACACGAAACTAAGGCACAACGTCGGATTGCATTGCTTTTGAACGTTATGATCTTTTGTTATACATATCTCGATCACTGTGGATATTACAAAAAAGAGAAATGCTACCTGTACATAATGATATTAGATTCATTCCTACGTCAGGAATTAGTAATGTTAGACAAGTATTTACTACCTATTTCAAATATTAGACGTGTGATCGACTTGATTACAGTATGCGTTTTGCCTACACTCCTGGAAATTGAAATAAGAACGCCGTGAATTCATTGTCCCAGGAAGGGGAAACTTTATTGACACATTCCTGGGGTCAGATACATCACATGATCACACTGACAGAACCACATGCACATAGACACAGGCAACAGAGCATGCACAATGTCGGCACTAGTACAGTGTATATCCACCTTCGCAGCAATGCAGGCTGCTATTCTCCCATGGAGACGATCGTAGAGATGCTGGATGTAGTCCTGTGGAACGGCTTGCCATGCCATTTCCACCTGGCGCCTCAGTTGGACCAGCGTTCGTGCTGGACGTGCAGACCGCGTGAGACGACGCTTCATCCAGTCCCAAACATGCTCAATGGGGGACAGATCCGGAGATCTTGCTGGCCAGGGTAGTTGACTTACACCTTCTAGAGCACGTTGGGTGGCACGGGATACATGCGGACGTGCATTGTCCTGTTGGAATAGCAAGTTCCCTTGCCGGTCTAGGAATGGTAGAACGATGGGTTCGATGACGGTTTGGATGTACCGTGCACTATTCAGTGTCCCCTCGACGATCACCAGTGGTGTACGGCCAGTGTAGGAGATCGCTCCCCACACCATGATGCCGGGTGTTGGCCCTGTGTGCCTCGGTCGTATGCAGTCCTGATTGTGGCGCTCACCTGCACGGCGCCAAACACGCATACCACCATCATTGGCACCAAGGCAGAAGCGACTCTCGTCGCTGAAGACGACACGTCTCCATTCGTCCCTCCATTCACGCCTGTCGCGACACCACTGGAGGCGGGCTGCACGATGTTGGGGCGTGAGCGGAAGACGGCCTAACGGTGTGCGGGACCGTAGCCCAGCTTCATGGAGACGGTTGCGAATGGTCCTCGCCGATACCCCAGGAGCAACAGTGTCCCTAATTTGCTGGGAAGTGGCGGTGCGGTCCCCTACGGCACTGCGTAGGATCCTACGGTCTTGGCGTGCATCCGTGCGTCGCTGCGGTCCGGTCCCAGGTCGACGGGCACGTGCACCTTCCGCCGACCACTGGCGACAACATCGATGTACTGTGGAGACCTCACGCCCCACGTGTTGAGCAATTCGGCGGTACGTCCACCCGGCCTCCCGCATGCCCACTATACGCCCTCGCTCAAAGTCCGTCAATTGCACATACGGTTCACGTCCACGCTGTCGCGGCATGCTACCAGTGTTAAAGACTACGATGGAGCTCCGTATTCCACGGCAAACTGGCTGACACTGACGGTGGCGGTGCACAAATGCTGCGCAGCTAGCGTCATTCGACGGCCAACACCGCGGTTCCTGGTGTGTCCGCTGTGCCGTGCGTGTGATCATTGCTTGTACAGCCCTCTCGCAGTGTCCGGAGCAAGTATGGTGGGTCTGACACACCGGTGTCAATGTGTTCTTTTTTCCATTTCCAGGAGTGTATTTCAGGAAAAAAATAACTGTTCTAAATTAATGAAATAAATATGGCTTAAGAACCAGTTCTTTTAATACGCATTTGGGTATTTTACTTTGTGAAAAAGTGTTTCACAGTTTTCTATCTAGGTTCTTTCCCTTTAATTTCCATGTGAAGCATAGTGAGGTTGATAGAGGTACCATACACGTGTCGGTTCTTTGCCCCGTATTTAAAAAGTTATTCATTTTTTGTGTTTCATAAAGCAGACCAACTTCCACAGGTTAAGCTGCGCACTACACTGGTCTGTTTTGGAGGTTATGAGTGTTGTCAAAATTTGTAGAGTATGTTTCAATGTGTCTGCTTGTATAAGCTTGTGCTGATCCTAGTACTTCTGCAGTGACTGTTACTGTTGAAATGTATTCTATTTTGTGAATTCTGTGACAAATTTTGCTGAGTACACATTCCTGTTCACAATTATCTCACAGATTTCCCTTGTGGGTTCCTCCTGCTTTAATGGTAATACGTGGAACGCGTCTAAAATCAACAAAAATTGAGATGTGGATCGCGTCTAAAATCAACAAAAATGAGTATTTTATACATGTTTCGATCTTATGATGGGTAGTGTACAAAGGCATTGATTTAAGCTGGGTTCCTATATATGTAGAAGCTGTGTTCCCGCTGTTCATTAAACAACGGTGAGAAGTAACAATTCCATCAACGGATATGTTTCACATTCTGTTACGAAACTAATTCTAGAGTTAAAAAAAAAAAAAAAAAAAAAAAAAAAAAAAAAAAACCGGAAAACCTGTACAAAAAACCTCTGCTATGATCATGGTTGTACATCCATTACAAATTTTATACATCTCAAGACGTAATTACAGTAGGTTACTTGACAAGCTTAATTTGGTTTATATATTGCTATTATAAAAATTCATATCACAACGTAGACACTTATAGAAAAAGAGATTTCATTTGTTGGCACTATTCGGTAATAACATTTCAACGAAACACATTTTTGTTAGAAAACGCTATTAACTTTAAATTTAGTGGATGATTATGTGGGTATTGTACCAGTGTGCAACCAGATGTATCGGAGACAGTTATTCCGTGAAATACACATAGCACGTTGTTGCTTTTTCATGTAAGCATGAGTAAACGATTCCAATCGAAACAAAAGCAGCAGCGTCACTACAAGCGGTTCTTCCCTTACACGTGCAGTGCTTGGAAATGACTTGCGATATTTTGTTGGGCTGATGTAGACAAGGAATCGACACATGTCACTTGCCAGTCATATTTCAGTGAATTACCGCAATGTGGTGTATTTCCAAGAAATGATAGTTGCCAGAAACCAACTAGGCAGTGAAAATTGAGTTGCAATGCTGGTAATGGGCAGCGTGTTTCTTGCTGTGATCAAACGTTTGACGAACAGAGACAGAAATACAATGTTTGTCCAATTTTCAGTATAGGATTATTGCTACGAAATTCTGAAGGTAGGTATATAGCACTCAGTACATTGTACACTAGGGAAAAACTATTGCGTGTGGGAAAATTACACCATAATCGTATGTCTGTCAGGTACGTTGAACAGTGTCATGACTGCTGCATGACAAATAACAACATGTTTGTTTTTATGTCCAAACTGTCCATAGATTTACTGAAGGCTAAAATTCAAGATCGTATACGTCATGCAATAGCAGTTGAACAAATGGATTCAAGAAATGTTACAGTGGAAGAGGAAATTTTGTAGAAGATAGTTATGTACTGTAATATGTTAATCAGTGCTTCAAAAAGTGGTCCTCAGTACAAGTACCTTCATCATAGGTCAAAGAATTCAACGATTCCGTACAATAACAACGAGATAAAAGCCAGAGTAATGCTTCGGACTGTCAGAAACTCAAAACCACATCGTTCAGCAAGACAGAGATTTTACATCACCTCATGAATACATTGCTCACTGATGGCCAAGTGAGTTTCTAACAGGATTCTCAGACGACAAGAAACAGAAGAAAACGCACCACAAAGTAGTTATGCAAATTTGTCACAAACTGATATTCATACAGGTATCTACAGAAAACGGAAAACTGTAAACTTTGGCGGCCCATGGATGTCTAAGGGGCGCTGCAGCGCAATTTCACCCCACTGGTGGCGAGGGATAAACAACTACCTTGTCGATACCAAGCGTGTTAATAAAATATCGATAGCCGATAAGTCAATTTTCTTCAAAATATGCAGATAAATATTGTCGACACTAACTTCCCTGCCTTATCGATATATCGAAGCGAATAGTAACATGGAGTCTCAATATTTTTATGTTATATATTTTTCGCAAATTTTGGTAAATATTTTAAATTCTTCTTTTGAAATTGTAGTAGAACATAATTTATTTGTTGGCAACCGCTTTCGGCCCTTTCCTCGCACCATCTCCAGACTTTTGACCGCCATTATGGCTGCTGGTGGCAGAAGACGGAGCGAGATCCGTAGAAGTGACAACTGTACTACTACCAGTGGGCGAGTAATAAAGAGAAGGAGAAAATGCAAGTGGTTGAGAGAGAATGATAATGACAGCCAGAGTCTATGACAATGACAACGAGGAAGCGAGATATGTTGACAGTGAGAAGAGACAGCAAAACTGGTAAGGAATGAATGAGATAGTAGTAAGAGAGAGCGAGAGGGAGTGAAGTGCGAGGAGATTAGAGGGGACTATTACTAGGACAGAACGAAGGAGACTATGGCTGTGAGACGAGATACACTGACAGAGACACAGGAAATAATGACAATGAGTTGATGTGAATGATTGAATGAAATGAGCAGGTGGAAGTGGATGAGTGTGTACGTCTTGACGGGATGGGGTAGTGGGTCTGAGCGAGTTACAGTTAGGGGAATTGGTGGGAATGAGAAGTAAGCTGCATGTTAAAAAGAGAGCGAATATATTTGCATGCCATTATTTGTGAGAAATTTTTGAAGGTACTGACGGTGACAGAATGAGGCAGCTGGTACGACACTTTTCAGAGTCTTGACGATTGACGGTTCAAATGGCTCTGAGCACTATGGGACTTAACACCTGAGGTCATCAGTCCCCTAGAACTTAGAACTACTTAAACCTAACTAACCTAAGGACGTCACACACATCCATGTCCAAGGCAGGATTCGAACCTGCGACCGTAGCAGTCACGCAGTTCCGGACTGAAGCGCCTAGAACCGCTCGGCCACCACGGCCGGCTGACTATTGATGATCACGAAGTTAATGAACAGGTGGATTATCACTTTTTTGTGCTCAGATATGAGTTTTCTTCCACTGATGTTGTAATTACTGGGGCAAC
Source organism: Schistocerca piceifrons (assembly GCF_021461385.2). Taxonomy (NCBI): domain Eukaryota; kingdom Metazoa; phylum Arthropoda; class Insecta; order Orthoptera; family Acrididae; genus Schistocerca; species Schistocerca piceifrons. The sequence continues at coordinate 77,797,674 of NC_060145.1, read as the reverse complement.
GCTGCCCTTAGTGTGACCTCGTGGTCTGGCGTTACCAGCGATCTGTGCGACAGCGGCGCTACGTGGGGCGGCTGTCAAGGAGCCCCCGACTGGGATCACTGGAAGAATGATATGAATGCAACATTGTATTAACGGAGTCTCGTACTGTCTTCAGATGTGTACGGTATTGCATGTACTCACCAGGCCTGATTTGCTGGTATTAATTTCAACTGGAATAATACGGATTTATGTTGGTTAGGGAATGACGATACATTATGTAGGAAACGGAAATCTATGTTAGGAGTGATTTGTTGCAGTTTTGGAGTTGATTGGTAGTTCGACTTTATTGACTGGATTACTTAATGTACTGGCTTGATTTGAAGTTAATATTGGTCAGTTACATTCTTCGTTGTGTGAGAAAATATTTACGTGAAAGTGACAGTTAATTTTATAAAGAGTTGTAAACTATCGCAACACTAACCACGAAGTCTGATAAATATAAAGAACATCCAGGGCTAGTTAACTGAGATAATGGGCAATTTACAAGGGTATGTATATTTTTAGGCCCATTTCTGTAGTGTCTACTTGGGTCGATGACTCTTCCTGGCTGCATCCATGTTCTTGGACTGTTGCTGCACTAAGACAGTCGGGTTGATGTCTTCGTTGGTCATCGGGGCTCAGTTCGAAACTGGACTCATTCTACTCCTCTCAGTCAGATTCCAGGCCGGTATCGTTTCTGGAGACAGCAGTGGGGTACCTACCGCACTGTCGCTCACCGAACAGCCCGACAACCACTGTAAGTACGCTCAGTCAGTGTACCCGTTCACAGGACTCTGTTGCATAGCGATCGGATTTACTATGTCTTATGGCACATTCGATAAGATTGTTAATACGATAATAGCGTATGGCCTGAAGATGGCAATATTGAGTTGCCGAAACTACTAGCATTTGAGATATAAAACAAAATAAACCAAAACATACGGATGTTGGTAAAGTTTTTTTTAATTAAAAAACCACGAGTAACGGTCTCGGGTGCCGTTTCTTTTCATAGCGAGACCCCTTTGGTTATCATCTGCGGTGCCTTTTGGCACAGTGGTAAGTCGACGACATTCTACGCTCCGTTTTGTTGCCCTTTATGGCAAGCCGTCTTTGGCTTATATTTCGACAAGGTAGTGCCGTGACGATTGTTACTCCTTGTCTTCGTGCTTGACAAACGCTACCTCGGCCAATAAAGTTGCCGGATCTCTCCCCAAAGGAGAACTTTCGGAGCATTAAGGGCAAGGACGTCCAACGAGCGCGGGATTTTGACTATCTAACGTGCCAATTGGAGTTGCACAGGTGGTCTAGGTGTAGCGTCTTTGGTTAGTAATTTTGATGAAATTAAATTAAAATATTTATTTATTTATTTTGTAAAAAAAATGAAAATGGATTTGAAAATGGATGAAAATGTTGCTTTAAATATTTTTGTTAATTTTTCTTTCAGTACGAACTTTGGTGTAGAACCCCTTATTTACGTGTGGTAATAAAAATTCATTTTGACAGAATTAAGCACATTTAAAATTACGTGAACCTTAGTCAACACTCTCATGCTGATAAATTCATATTAACTGATTAAGAACATTTAGTTGAAAATTGTATAAATTAAATTCTTTACGTATTTCGGCCTTGGCACACATTTTCTAAATGCAGTGGTTTTTTAAATAGTTACTGAATTCTTTCCCGGCGTTAGCTATGGAACACAAGACTGTCTCTGTTAGTAGAAAATGGTTAAATATTGCCAAGCCGACCTGAGCGTTTAATTATCATTGATAAAATACACTTCACTATACGTTCAAGTTATTTGCTTTACAAATTGAAAGAACCAACAGATTGTTAAACTTCAACGTTAACTATCCGCCTATGAATGCACAAATGTGAAACCAGTAATAAATTCCGTCAGTCTCAGGATTGCTGTAAAAGAAAAATATTTTCGTAATTCACTGCTAGTTTTATCTGCTCCCGATTTACGGATTTGGTTAATTTTTCTTAGCGGAACAATTTTTTTAAATGTGCCGCCGCTGCAAATCGTTCGGTCGCGGCACAGCCCAGCAACACCAGCGATAATTGCTAAAAATGCTGAAAATTCTTTAAAGAAATATTATAGATGACATGGGCAAGCTAATATACATTAGTAATACACAATTTTGATAAATTATAATGTATTTAGACCACAACAATAATTCAACTTACATTAGTTTGTAATTTCTGCTCTAATGGCGGCTAAAGATAGATACAGACAAAAGAAGTCTACTCATTCATAAAATGCTACGTCACAGGTTCCTCTCTCTCTCAGCTCTCGAGGAAGACGACAAAGAACGCACATTATGTATTCCTATTTATACCACTGCCTACCGTTAATGTCTCTTTGCAATCTTACAACATTACTCCCCTCTGTGGCTGTATTTTACATTTTTCTTATCGCAGATATTGACATATTTCGTAATTACATTATGAGTATAGGAATATTACAATCATAAATACATCGAGAATATTGTTAAAGGAAATATTACAATAATAACGAATGTCCTTTATACAAAATTAAATAATATTTCTTTTTTAAACAATTACAGTACATACGAATTGCTTCATAGCGTACATAGTACAATCAAATGTCATTTCCTTTGATTAATAGTGAGTGTGCTACCAGGGAACGTTACATAATCAAAACGTCCTCGGTCCCGGATTCAAAACCCACCACAGCTTATATTAGGATTAATAATCATCATTTGCGGCCGAATACTTCCGGATAAGAAGTCAACCTCATTCTGCCAACGTCCTTGTAAAAGAGGGCGGACGAGCGGACAGAAATTCAGGCTCTCTCTTATCCTTGTGGTGCCACTAACGCCAGAAGAATCAGCAACGACAAAGGGATGAGGGTACAGAGGGTAATGGAAACCATAACATTAAAGATACATGACGTGTATCCACAGGAAATGCAGCCTGTAATTGAATAAGAGTCATGATGATCCCTCCTTTGGCAAGATATTTCGGAATAGTCCCCCCCTTCGAATTACCGGAAGGGGACTGACAAATAGGAGGTGACCGTGAGAAAAAGATTGAATAATTAACGAAACGATAACGTTCTACGAGCCGAGACGCGGAATGTCAGAAGCTGGAGTGTGGTAGGAAAGCTAGAAAATCTAAAAAGGGAAATGTAAAGGATCAATCTAGATATAGTTGGGGTCCGTGAAATGAAATGGAAAGAAGACAAGGACTTCTGGTCATATGAGTATAGGGTAATATCAACAGCTGCAGAAAGTGGTATAATGGGAGTAGGATTCGCTATGAATAGGGAGGTAGAGCAAAGGGTATGTTAAAGTCAACAGTTCAGTGATAGGGTTGCTCTTACCAGAATCGACAGCAAACTAACGCCGACAACGATATTTCAGATGTACAGTCGTGGACAAAACGAGCGAGACCCCTCGCCTTTTCGTTATGCTGATCCGCACAGCTTTAAAGTCTGCTAGACAGCATAACAGGAAAGGCGACCAAGTGCTACCAACATACCATGCACAGGCGTGAAATTGAAAAACTATCCGAAATTTGTCACACTGTTTTCAATCATGTGTAAACTATATCAATGATGATTAGTGTGTTAACCACAACATCTAAATATAAGATATAAATGAAAGAAGAAACGCTAATTAGTATGAGCTGTACTAATGAAAATGAATTTCGGCTTATCGAGATAACTGTTTTAGTAAGACAGAGTACCCCAGATCGTTACGAATTAGAAAAATATTACGCGCATTCGGCCGCGAAATGGTCTGTGTCAACGTTCAGGCCAGCCATACTGGATTACCATTGCTGACCTACCATGAAAGTGTGCAAATTTAGCGATGCGTGAAGATTCATAACGAAATTCAGTTAAAAATCGTTCAGTGCCACACTTAAGTCAATTCAGTTATTGACAGAAGCGGAAAATATAGGCAGTAACAAGTACGAAATTCTACAACAGTTTCATATCGACATCCACAGGGCGCCGGTACAGAATAAAGGTTGCAATAAAACCTATTGACGGCGTGAGAATTTCTTAAAATTACTTTACTGATAGTCTATGTACCTCCATCGAGATTAGAAGTGAAAACAAACCAGATCTCCCTTGCAGTAACAAACACCTTTCACTACGCTAGCAGACAACCCTGGCAAACAGCCCTCTATTATTGCCCCAGACATGAATAAGCCGGCAATTTCGCAATGAAAATGGTAAAATGATCTGCAGTTTCTGTTGCATAGAGCTTTCTGGACTCAAAAACATGAATTTTCTACCTTTATGTCACCGCTTATGTGACAACCATTCGGGATGTTTATCGAAATAACAAAAAACTGTTATTAGAGAGTAAATTTAGTAGGATAATTCTGCACCACCCCAGGAAATAAACGGCGACGTAGCTGCCAAACGTATTCTACAATGTTTCGAATTCTCCATTAGACGTGCCCCAGCCAGAAAACGTTCATTAGCCGGTGTTCCTTAAGGTAGCTGGCAATGGGAATGCTCGCAGCCGGCCGGTGTGGCCGTGCGGTTCTAGGCGCTTCAGTCTGGAACCGCGTGACCGCTACGGTCGCAGTTTCGAATCCTGCCTCGGGCATGTATGTGTATGGTGTCCTTAGGTTAGTTAGTTCTAAGTTCTAGGGGACTGATGACCACAGATGTTAAGTCCCGTAGTGCTCAGAGCCATTTGAATGCTCGCACATCTAAAACGCGGTGGCATTAATAGTGTCATCTGAATTACCACGTCTGTAGGCAAATGGATTTTATTTGCATTCCTATAAACGTGATTTGGATCGAAAGCGTAGCTACGATTAATATGCTGATGTATCGACTGCAACTGGAACATTTCAAATAAAGAGTAGCGGGAATTATTATGCGGCCCTCATCTTCAGTAACTGTAGTAGCTATTTTCGTTGTTAGGATTTCGTCACGTAAAACGGTAAAAATGGAGCCCTACTAGTCTCACTTTCTTGATCATCTATCTGTCTAGCCAATCCTTAAAACCCGTTTATCTCGAGTACGGGTGATCATAATAAGCGGAAATGTATCGCACTTCCTGTGGTTTACGGTCCCTTGGTGGTGTAAAAAAGTGAGCTATGTCAACGCAATCTAAAGACATGGCCGTTTATTTAAAGAAAATTTATGCGAAAGGTCAAAAAATGGCTCTAATATCTATGCCACCAAACTGCTTAGGTCATTAGTCCCCTAGATCTAGAACTACTTCAACCTACCTAACCTAACACACATCCATGGCCGGGGAAGGATTCGAACTGACCGCACAAGGAGCCGCGCGGTCCGCGATATGACACCGTTGAAAGCACGGCTAACCCGCGCCAGAAAGCTGTTAATATCATCTGGTGTTACTAAAAAGTTATTCACTTCTGGTGAATGATTTTCTGTGCAGAACATTTAAGAAAGAATAACTAAAATATATTTGATGTTACGGAAGAGGAAGGACGCCTAATTCCTTTCCCCTTGTCTTTATCCATGATGTTAGATTCGCAATCTGAGCATACGTACTATCCATAACATTTTAGATCCAAGTCGTAGCCACAGATATGTGCACATTGGCTTATACTTGAGGTATTTCGTTTCCCACGAAGTGGTGGCAGACGATGCTGTGGTGTCTTCGAAGCGCAAGTTTCTCTAGTGCTAGCAATCTCAGCACATCAGCTGAGAGAACTCACATAGTATGATGGTAGCACTTCGTCCCCTTGCCTGTTATGCTGTGTAGCAGACTCTAAAGCTGTGCGGATCAGCATAACGAAAAGGCGAGGGGTCTCGCTCGTTTTGTCCACGACTGTACATGCCGACATCTCAAGCTGAAGATGTAGAGAAAGTGTATGAGGATGCTGAAATGGTAATATAGTACATAAAGGGTGATGAAAATCAAACAATCATGGGGGACTGGAATGCAGTTGTAGGGAAAGTGTTAGAAGAAAAGGTAAAGGAGAATGTGGACTTGGGGAAAGGAGTGAGAGATTAGAAAGACTAACTGAGTTCTGTAATAAGTAACAGCCAGTAGTAGCGCATACTCAGCTGAAGAATCACAAGAGGAGGAGGTGTACTCGGAAAAGACAGAGATTCTGAAATCAGAAACTGGATTGTAAGGCGTACCCAGGAGCAGATATAGACTGAGATCACAATACAGTAGTGATGAAGAAAAGGCTGAAGTTCAACAGATTATCAAAGAAGAATTAATACGCAACGAAGTGGGGAACGGGATGAAGAGATACAGTTGAAGTTCCCTAAGGCTATAGATACAGCAATAAGGCATAACTCAGTAGGCAAGACAGTTGAATGGACGTCTCTACAAATGGAAATCACAGAAGTTGTAAAGAAAAACATTGGTACAAAGAAGGTAACTCCAAAGAAACCATGGGTAACAGAAGAAAAACCTCAGTCGGTCGATGAAAGAAGAAATTACAAAAATGTTGGACGAAATTCAGGAATAGAGAAATACAAGTCGCTGAGAAATGAAATGAATAGGAAGTGTAGGGAGGGTAATACGAAATGGATGCATGAAAAATGTGAAGAAATTGAGAAAGAAATGGTTGTTGGAAGGACTAACCCAGCACACAGGAAAGTCAAAACAACCTTCGGTGACATTAAAGGCAAGGGTAGTCGAATAAAGGGTGCAACCGGACTTCCACTGTTAAATGCAGAAGAGAGGGCAGATAGGTGGAAAGAGTGCATAGGAGGCCTCTATGAGGGGGAAGATTTGTCTGATGTGATAGAAGAAGAAACAGGAGTCCATTTGGAAGAGACAGGTGATTCAGTATTAGTAGAGCTTTTGAGGACTGAGGATCAAAAAAGCAGAAGGGGTAGACAACATTCCATCAGATCTTCTAAAATCATTAGGAGAAGTGGCAACAAAACGACTCTTCACGTTGGTGTGTAGAATGTATGAGTCTGGCGATATACCATCTGACTTTCGGAAAAATTCCGATGACTACAAGAGAATTGTCTCATAATCAGCTTAACAGCTCATGCATCCAAGTTGGTAACAAGGATAATACACAGAAAAATGGAAAAGAAAATTGAGGACGTCCTAAATGACGATAGGTTTTGCTTTAGGAAATGTAATGGCACCAGAGAGGCAATTCTAGCGTTGCGGTTTATAATGGAAGCAAGACTAAACGAAAATCAAGACACGTTCATAGGATCTGTCGACCTGGAAAAAGCGTTCGCCATTGTGAAATGGTGCAAGATGACCGAAATTCTGAAAAAAGTAGGGGTAAGCTATATGGAGAGACGGGTCATGTACAATATGTACAAGAGCCAAGAGGGAACAATAAAAGTGAACGACCAAGAACGAAGTGTTCGGATTAAAGAGGATGTAAGAGAGGGATGTAGTCTTTCGCTCCTACTGTTCAATCTTTACATCGAAGAAGCAATGATGGAAAAAGAGAAAAGTTCAGGAGTGGAATTAAAATTCAAGGTGAAAAGATATCAATGATACGATTCACTGAGTGAAAGTCAGGAAGAATTACATGATTGCTGAATGTAATGAAGATTCTAATGAGTACCGAGTATAGGTTGACAGCAAATCGAAGAAAGACGAAAGTAATGAGAAGTAGCAGAAATTAGAACAGCGAGAAACTTAACATGACGATTGATGGTCACAAAGTTAATGAAGTTAAGGAGTTCTGTTACCTAGGCAGCAAAATAGCGAATGACCGACGGAGCAAGGAAGACATTAAAAGCAAAAAGTGGCATTCCTGGACAAGAGAAGTCTACTAGTATGAAACATAGGCCTTAAAATGAGGATGAAATGTCAAAGAATGTGCCTTTGGGTCACAGCATTGTATGGTAGTGAAATAACCGGGACAGAAGAGAACCGAAGCATTTGAGATGTGGTGGTACAGACGAATGTGGAAAATTAGGTGGACTTCATAGGTACGGAATGGGAAGGTTCTGCGCAGAATAGGAGAGGCAAGGAATAAATGGAAAACAATGACATGAAGGAGGGACAGTACGATAGGACATCTCTTAAGACGTCAGAGAATAAGTTCCATGGTACCAGAGGGAGCTGTAGAGGTCAAAAATTGTATAGGAAGACTGAGACTCGAATACATTCAATTGAGGACGTAGGTTTCAAGTGCTGTTCTTAGATGATGAGATTGTCACAGGAGAGGAATCAAAGGCGGGTCGCATCAAACCAGTCACAAACCATAACCTACCTTTCCCCCTCCCTCCCCTCCCCCAAATACAAAAAAACGCACCATATGGAAAGAATTTGGCACAATTGTAGTCTGGAGGACAGCCAACAACTGTATTAATCAATGCCAAGCCGAATAACTGCTTGTATGGTGGTCAGAGGTGGACCATAGCGTTACTGACTTGCTCAGTTTGTGAAGTTCAGTATTTAGAATAAATCATCCAATTTTTCTGAAATAGTAATCATTTGTATGTACATCACATCTGCTACCGGTTGTCGGTAAATTTGGTAATTCCTTCGGGGTGCGTCGTTCTTTTTTTTCCACGATTAATTTCGCTACTGCTGCGTACATGGTCGTATGGTAGACAGCAATGTCACTAGACAGCTAGCTAGGCTCAATACCGTTTCTTCCAAATCCACCAGAAACAAACGCAAAATAATTTTATTTAAAAAAGCGGAAAGAGTGTCACTAGAAGCCTTCCTAAGAGACAATCTCCATCCCTTCCGAACTGACTATGCAAATGTAGACGAGATGTGGCTCAAATTCAAAGATATAGTAGCAACAGCAACTGAAAGATTCATACCTCATAAATTGGTAAGAGATGGAACTGATCGCACATGGTACACAAAACAGGTCCGAACGATGTTGCAGAGGCAACGGAAAAAGCATGCGAAGTTCAGAAGAACGCGAAATCCCGAAGATTGGCTAAAATTTAGAGACGCGCGAAATTTGGCACGGACTTCAATGCGAGATGCCTTTAATAGGTTCCACAACGAAACATTGTCTCGAAATTTGGTAGAAAATCCGAATAAATTCTGGTCGTACGGAAAGTACACAAGCGGCAAGACGCAGTCAATACCTTCGCTGCGCAATGGCGATTGTACTGTTACAGACGGCTGTGCCGCTAAAGCGGAGTTATTGAACGCAGTTTTCCGAAATACCTTCACCAGAGAAGACGAATGGAATATTCCAGAATTTGAAACACGAACAGCTGCTAGCATGAGTTTCTTAGAAGTAAATACCTTAGGGGTTGGAAGCAACTCAAATCGCTTGATACGGGCAAGTCTTCAGGTCCAGATTGTATACCGATTAGGTTCCTTTCAGATTACGCTGATACAATAGCTCCCTACTTAGCAATCATATACAACAGCTCGCTCACCGATAGATCTGTACCTACAGATTGGAAAATTGCGCAGGTCGCACCAGTGTTTAAGAAGGGTAGTAGGAGTAATCCTTCGAACTACAGACCTATATCATTGACGTCGGTTTGCAGTAGGGTTCTGGAGCATATACTGTATTCAAACATGAATCACCTCGAAGGGAACGATCTATTGATACTAATCAGCATGGTTTCAGAAAAAAACGTTCTTGTGCAACGCAGCTAGCTCTTTAATCGCACGAAGTAGTGGCCGCTATCGACAGGGGATCTCAAGTTGATTCCGTATTTCTAGATTTCCGGAAAGCTTTCGACACCGTTCCTCACAAGCGACTTCTAATCAAGCTGCGGGCCTCAGTTGTGCGACTGGATTAGTGATTTCCTGTCAGGAAGGTCGCAGTTCGTAGTAATAGACGGCAAATCATCGAGTAAAACCGAAGTGATATCAGGTGCTCCCCAAGGAAGCGTCCTGGGACCTCTGCTGGGTGACAATCTGAGCAGTTCTCTTAGGTTGTTCGCAGATGATGCTGTAATTTACCGTCTAGTAAGGTCATCCGAAGACCAGTATCAGTTGCAAAGCGATTTAGAAAAGATTGCTGTATGGTGTGACAGGTGGCAGCTGGCGCTAAATAACGAAACGTGTGAGGTGATCCACATGAGTTCCAAAAGAAATCCGTTGGAATTCGATTACTGGATATATAGTACAATTCTCAAGGTTGACAATTCAACTAAGTACCTGGGTGTTAAAATTACGAACAACTTCAGTTGGAAAGACCACATAGATAATACTGTGGAGAAGGCGAGCCAAAGGTTGCGTTTCATTGGCAGGACACTTAGAAGATGCAACAAGTCCACTAAAGAGACAGCTTACACTACACTCGTTCGTCCTCTGTTAGGATATCGCTGCGCGGTGTGGGATCCTTACCAGGTGGGATTGACGGAGGACATCGAAAGTGTGTAAAAAAGGGCAGCTCGTTTTGTATTATCACGTAATAGGGGAGAGAGTGTGGTATGGAAGTCATTAAAGGAAAGACGTTTTTCGTCGCGGCGAGATCTATTTACGAAATTTCAGTCACCAACTTTCTCTTCTGAATGCGAAAATATTTTGTTGAGCCCAGCCTACATAGGTAGGAATGATTATCAAAATAATATAGAGAAATCAGAGCTCGAACAGAAAGGTTTAGGTGTTCGTTTTTCCCGCGCGCTCTTCGGGACTGGAATTGTAGAGAGATAGTATGATTGTGGTTCGATGAACCCTCTGCCAAGCACTTAAATGTGAATTGCAGAGTAATCATGTAGATGTAGATGTAGATGATGCTACCATTCAGGCACTGTTTGCAGCTGACACCAATCAGTTCCGATCCATCGCAACTCAATTCCACAAAGTAGAGCGCAAAAGGAAATCATTCCCCATATAGTGGATAAATATAGGCAAACCGCCCCCATATTTTCAATTGCGAATCTATTTCATACCTTGTGCAGTTCCGGTCTACAGTTATCATCAGCCGACGCAAATCAACAGTGGCTTCCGTTATTTTATTTATTTATTTAGTATGGCATCAAGGATACATTACCGAAATTAAATAACAATGATGTTAATGGTGGTATGCCCACGGGAAAGTTACTAAGGTACGGCTAAGTAGTCTACAGATAGAGACTGCTGGATCTCTAGAGATTCATAATTACCTCATTACCTCAGGACATCCCAGATATTAGAGGATACATAAAAATGAGCCACCGTAGTAGCAAACGCTATATACGAGTGATCGTTGGATAGTTAAACGCCGAGTATCTACCGAAATTCAGATTCAAAGACTGTACTTAATAAATGTCACAGACAGCAGACCGAACAAACCCTCTGTAGATTAGATACCATAGTTAACTTTCATTGTGTTAGCTGAGTTAGATAATAGGACTTGCACATAGTGCCACGCACTAGGCTGTCAAATCTGTGTATTATGTACGCAGTCTTTTAATAAATATCTCTTGCATGTTTCACATTGCATTGCCCGTATTACTTGTGAGTAGATTGGTTGCAAGTGTGCATGCCAGCTACCTTGTACACAAACGCTTATTCTGTGTAAGCGGTTCGCTCAATGCTACATTGTGTGTTTGGCGCTAGACTTGCTTCATTGAATACAACAAACATGAATACCCTTCTCAAGATATTCTGATTTGTCTTAGTATAAATCATTATGAACTGTGACGATGTCAAATATTTAGGCACATTGTGCCTCGATTTTAAATTATACTGTATTGTGTCCTAAAACAGCATGTTTGACGAAGTCCTTTAAGCAATTAATTGGGCAACGTATCTCAGCCGTCTGGTGAAAAAACAATCATTTCACTTAATTGTCCACAAGAAGACCTGCTTTTGATAGACATCGTGTCGAGTTAGGAAATGCAGGTAGTTTGCTGAACCTGGAACATGGTGATGAGGAATCATTGTATTATTTTTTAAGGGGAAAAAATTTTTTCTGTGTCAGTGTCTTGTTACAGTAAAACATTATTACAAGTTCTTCAGAAACGACTGATGTCGTTACCGAAGAACATGGAAAGGTAAATGAGCTGTGTACGAAATACGAAGTATTGTTGCAACATATATTTATTTTTCACAAATTCGAGAATAAGATATTTCAACTCTTAAACATTGTACAATTCCTTTCATATACTTTGTGCAGGCAGCATGCATGCGTTGCAGTGGTTGCTAGGTGAATGATAGTTACTCTTCTTCCTGCCAAAGTCCTCTTCACAATCTAGTAGACTGCCTCGTGGAGTCGATAAAATCAAAGTAGAATCACTGTAAAGCAAAAATAACTGATCTAAATCAGTGTAAATAGCCTGAAAACAGTAACCAAAAGAAAGTTAAAATAGAACAAGCAATTTAGAGGGATGTTTGCATTAAGCCTTACGAAAACTCTGATAACTTCAGAGAACTTTCTACCTTGAAAAAACTTAACGAATTATCGCTAAAAATGTGTACCGACTTAAATGAATGCTGCCACCTTACTAAACTAAATATGTGAGTAAACAGCAATTCTTGTCCGTGATCGTCAGTGAGATTTGGCTGCAGAGTCGACGATGCATTTATCCTTATAAAGAATAAGGTAGTTATCCCTCGTGTTATGACATAACAGTCTGGATACTCCATTAAATACGTACTACAGCGCAAAAGAGATAATATCCTGAAAGACCGTATTAAAACCGTGTAGCGCAGCTTTCCAGTGGGCCACAGGTATTAAAAGACCTATAATGGTAAGATTAAAACTGAAACAGACTTATAAAATCATAGAATATTTGGTTTAGTGAATACGTTTCTAATTAAATTTTGGAAAATCGTGGTAAGTTCCTATGGGGCCGAACTGCTGAGGTCATCTGCCCCCAAGCTTACACACTTCTTAATCTAAATTAAACTCATTTAGGAACCCGTGGTCTAGGGGTAGCGTCTTTGATTCATAATCAAAACGTCTTCGGTCCCGGGTTCGATCCCCGCCACTGCCTAAATTTTAAAAAATAATCAGCATTGGCGGCCGAAGACTTCCGGCATAAGAAGTCAGCCTCATTCTGCCAACGGCCTTGTCAAAGAGGGCGGAGGAGCGGATAGAGATTCAGGGCACTCTCTTGTCCTAGGGGTGGGAAATTGCCCCTAAAGGCGGAAGGATCAGCAATGATCAACGACATGAGGAAGCAGATGGCAATGGAATCCACTGCATTAAAGACACGTAACGTGTATCCACGGGACATGTGGCCTGTATTTGGAGAAGTGTCATGATGATCTCTCCATTGGCAGAAGATTCCGGAATAGTCCCCCATTCGGATCTCCGGGAGGGGACTGCCGAGGGGGAGGTTACCATGAGAAAAAGATTGAATAATCAACGAAAGGATAACGTTCTACAAGTCGGGGCGTGGTATGTCAGAAGTTTGAACGTGGTAGGGAAACTAGAAAATCTGAAAAGGGAAATGAAAAGGCTCAATCTAGATATAGTAGGGGTCAGTGAAGTGAAGTGGAAGGAAGACAAGGATTTCTGGTCAGATGAGTATCGGGTAATATCAACAGCAGCAGAAAATGGTACAACAGGTGTAGGATTCGTTATGAATAGGAAGGTAGGGCAGAGGGTGTGTTACTGTGAACAGTTCAGTGACCGGGTTGTTCTAATCAGAATCGACAGCAGACCAACACCGACAACGATAGGTCAGGTATACATGCCGACATCGCAAGCTGAAGATGAACAGATAGAGAAAGTGCATGAGGATATTGAAAGGGTAATGCAGTATGTAAAGGTGGACGAAAATCTAATAGTCATGGGCGACTGGAATGCAGTTGTAGGGGAAGGAGTGGAAGAAAAGGTTACAGGATAATATGGGCTTGGGACAAGGAATGAAAGAGGAGAAAGACTGAGTTCTATAACAAGTTTCAGCTAGTAATAGCTAATACCCTGTTCAAGAATCACAAGAGGAGGAGGTATACTTGGAAAAGGCCGGGAGATACGGGAACATTTCAGTTAGATTACATCATGGTCAGACAGAGATTCCGAAATCAGATACTGAATTGTAAGGCGTACCCAGGAGCAGATATAGACTCAGATCACAATATAGTAGTGATGAAGAGTAGGCTGAAGTTCAAGACATTAGTCAGGAAGAATCAACACGCAAAGAAGTGGGATACGGAAGTACTAAGGAATGACGAGATACGTTTGAAGTTCTCTAACGCTATAGATACAGCAATAAGAAATAGCTCAGTAGGCAGTACAGTTGAAGAGGAATGGACATCTCTAAAAAGGGCCATCACAGAAGTTGGGAAGGAAAACATAGGTACAAAGAAGGTAGCTGCGAAGAAACCATGGGTAACAGAAGAAATACTTCAGTTGATTGATGAAAGGAGGAAGTACAAACATGTTCCGGGAAAATCAGGAATACAGAAATACAAGTCGCTGAGGAATGAAATAAATAGGACGTGCAGGGAAGCTAAGACGAAATGGCTGCAGGAAAAATTTGAAGACATCGAAAAAGATACGATTGTCGGAAGGACAGACTCAGCATACAGGAAAGTCAAAACAACCTTTGGTGACATTAAAAGCAACGGTGGTAACATTAAGAGTGCAACGGGAATTCCACTGTTAACTGCAGAGGAGAGAGCAGATAGGTGGAAAGAACACATTGAAAGCCTCTATGAGGGTGAAGATTTGTCTGATGTGATAGAAGAAGAAACAGGAGTCGATTTAGAAGAGATAGGGGATCCAGTATTAGAATCGGAAATTAAAAGAGCTTTGGAGGACTTACGGTCAAATAAGGCAGAAGGGATAGATAACATTCCATCAGAATTTCTAAAATCATTGGGGGAAGTGGCAACAAAACGACTATTCACGTTGGTGTGTAGAATATATGAGTCTGGCGATATACCATCTGACTTTCGGAAAAGCATCATCCACACAATTCCGAAGACGGCAAGAGCTGACAAGTGCGAGAATTATTGCACAATCAGCTTAACAGCTCAAGCATCGAAGCTGCTTACAAGAATAATATACAGAAGAACGGAAAAGAAAAATGAGAATGCGCTAGGTGGCGATCAGTTTGGCTTTAGGAAAAGTGAAGGGACGAGAGAGGCAATTCTGACGTTACGGCTAATAATGGAAGCAAAACCTAAGAAAAATCAAGACACTTTCATAGGACTTGTCGACCTAGAAAAAGCGTTCGACAATATAAAATGGTGCAAGCTGTTCGAGATTCTGAAAAAAGTAGGGGTAAGCTATAGGGAGAGACGGGTCATATACAATATGTACAACAACCAAGAGGGAATAGTAAGAGTGGACGATCAAGAACGAAGTGCTCGTATTAAGAAGGGTGTAAGACAAGGCTGTAGCCTTTCGCCCCTACTCTTCAAGCTGTACATCGAGGAAGCAATGATGGAAATAAAAGAAAGGTTCAGGAGTGGAATTAAAATACAAGGTGAAAGCATATCAATGATACGATTCGCCGATGACATTGCTACCCTGTGTGAAAGTGAAGAACAATTAAATGATCTGCTGAACGGAATGAAAAGTCTAATGAGCACACAGTATGGTTTGAGAGTAAATCGGAGAAAGACGAAGGTAATGAGAAGTAGTAGAAATGAGAACAGCGAGAAACTTAACATCAGGATTGATGGTCACGAAGTCAATGAAGTTAAGGAATTCTGCTACCTAGGCAGTAAAATAACCAATGACGGACAGACCAAGGAGTACATCAAAAGCAGAGTCGCTATGGCAAAAAAGGCATTTCTGGCCGAGATAAGTCTACTAATATCAAATACCGGCCTGAATTTGAGGAAGAACTTTCTGAGGATGTACGTCTGGAGTACAGCATTGTATGGTAGTGAAACATGGACTGTGGGAAAACCGGAACAGAAGAGAATCGAAGCATTTGAGATGTGGTGCTATAGACGGATGTTGAAAATTAGGTGGACTGGTAGGGTAAGGAATGAGGAGGTTCTACGGAGAATCGGAGAGGAAAGGAATATGTGGAAAACACTGATAAGGAGAAGGGACAGGATGATAAGACATCTGCTAAGACTTGAGGGAATGACTTCCATGGTACTAGAGGGAGCTGTAGAGGGCAAAAACTGTAGAGGAAGACAGAGATTGGAATACGTCAAGCAAATAATTTAGGACGTAGGTTGCAAGTGCTACTCTGAGATGAAGAGGTTAGCACAGGAAAGGAATTCAAAACAGTCAGTAGACTGATGACAAAAAAAAAACTTACGTACACTAATGACAACACACACACCCACGCCCGAGGGAGGACTCGATCCTCCACGCGGTGAGCCACGCGAATCGTGGCAAGGCGCCTCAAACCACGCGGCTATCCCGAGCGGCTTCTAATTAAACAGAGTATAAATATACTTCGGGATTTTTTATCTGTTCCGAGACGTTAGAGATATGGGAATTAGTACATTTTCAATAGGTACGGATGTGTCCTTGGATGATAATTTTTATATAACTTGAAATTATTAATTTTCAGAAAAAATTATGGGATTGTAGATAGGTTCTTTCAGATGAAGCAGGACGCCATGAGCACGAGGCAGGGCTGCCATCCGTCCCGATATATCGCGACCGCCATCATTATGCACGTTCTTATACCGACGTGACCCAATTTTCATTCCATGTAGGCTTTCACGGCCGGCGTCTTTATCAGTAAACTCTTCCGGGCTAAGTTGCCGTGGTCGATCTGTAGAACTTCTTCGACTCACCTCGGAAGATGTTCTCCGTAGTTGAGAACGAAACGTCAGGGAGAAGAAGTTCTACAGACCGACCACGGCAACTTAGCCCGGAAGAGTTTACTGATAATGACCCAATTTTGTTCCGATGTTGTAAAATTCTGCTACGAGCTTAGCTCAAGTACTAAGTAACGCCATCTGTTAGCGCAACTTGTAAAAGCAGCCTCGGTTTCATTTATGTCAATAAGTTTATGTTGACAAGTTCGTCTCACAGATGGCGTCGCATGTTTCCAATCCTGTAACGATGATGCAAGCACCATCTAGATCCAGCGCTTTCATTCGAGAAAATACCAGACTTCTCTGGGCTGAAACTATGTAAGTAGCTCCATACCAAAGAATCGGGCAGTTCCCACCTGAATAGTGATCTGATAAGACGATTCTTTCCAATCGTAATACGAACAACTTGCGCAAGTTTGAAGTGTTTACTGCTGATATATAGGGCGTGAAGTGTATAGTGACGTGTATTTCGATAGCTGAAGTGTTATGGTCGACTTTTTACAAACTATTAAAGTTATCATAGCTTAGAAACTGCCTAAGGATGGAGAAAGAAATTATCACTTTTCGGTTGATTACACAAAGGAGTGGTCTTTTTTCAAGGAAGGACGTACGGATCAGGAAGCGTTGTGTGAGATCTGTAGCTGTTTCATTTGAGTAACTCACGAAAGTAAGGCAAATGTGAGGCATCACATTTCTACGAAGAATCATACTAATTGATTCGCAGTAGCATCGGCATCAAAACCTATTTCTACAATCGTGTTTAAAGAAGATACCCAGGAACAATTGTTCGTTGCCGCTACAGAACTAACAACGTATAAAGTTGTCAAGCATCACCATTCCTTCAGTTGTCTTGACTGTACCGTAAAACTGAATGCCGCAATGCATCCTAACTCCAAAGTTGCCGAAAAGCAGTCTACAGCCAGGAACAAACCTACAGCGATTGTTAAAAATATTCTCACACCACACTCCGTCTCCGAATGTATAAAACAATTGCAAGACGTTTCATTTTATTTCATTTTACGGCATAGATACCGACGCATCGAATCACAAGGCTGAAAATATGTTTCCTTCAGTTGTTCAATACTTCACTGAAACTGACGGAACCCAGCATAAGGTGTTGAAGTTTGATTCGCTGAATAAGAAGACATGGGAGACAACTGCAAAGTTTTGTCTAGACGCTTTAAGACAACTGCAAATTCCGTTAGATAAATTAATCGCTTTTTTGGAGACAATACCAATACCAGCGTCGAAGGTCTTCACCGACGTTGTCAGCGGAATGTGTTTCACCAAATTAAAGAACTAGGAAAAATGTTAAGGAATTGAATGCCCTGCCCATATTCTCGACAATACTATAGCAAGCCCAGCTGTAGACGTAATTGACATTGAAGTTAATTATTTTTCAATACAGTAAGTAAGAACTGAGAAGCTGAAAGAGTTCTGCATACACGTTGATGTCAATCACCAGACTGTTATCTCAGTCGGAAACAAGATGGCTGTCGTTAATGTCCGCAGTTGACAGAATCCTTAAGCTTTGGATTCCATTGAAACAATTTTTTAACTCTGAAGACAGCCCACCTAGAGTAATAACAGACATTTTCATATTTCTACAGTCAAACTATCCTTTGCTTTAAAAAATATGTATAAAAGGCGTGGAGAAGAATGAAGTCTCGATAATTGAAATAAGAAATATCTTAATCGACAGTAAAAAATGTCTGAATCAATTTTATTGGCATGCAAACCAAGATGGAGTAGCAAAAATTAAAGAATATGAACCTTAGCCAAGATATAATTCATTTGATTTGGAAATCTGAGGAAGAGACAATGGATTTCTACCCCACAGAATTTGCTTACTTAGAGAAATTGGCTATTTCTTTTAATAAATATCAAGTATTTGATTGGATGACGCTATCTGAAACCCCGGACTAGGTAATGACTGAAAACACTATTACATAACTGTCTAAAAACAATGAAAGGATTTCAGGCGACAATTGTTTTCAGGAATTTATGTATCTGAACATTTTATTTAGAATCTAAGCATGACTCGGAAGAATAAAAGTCTAAACTCTCCATGGGAAAGAGGTGGGTTTACTAGTAGGTTTACTTTCTTAAGAAAACCGGAAATCCTGCAAGTAAATACCAACTGCTAAAATTATGCGAGTATTTATTTTCTATTCTCATACTCAACGCCATTGTGGAACGAGCATTTTCGCTGATGTCGGTACAGTGAACTGATGAAGGAAATCGACTGCTGCCAGGGACAGTGGAATCAATCTTACAGTGCCAGTTTTACTAGAGGCTGACTTGCATGGAGTTTTACAAACACGTAAAAGGGAAAGAAGACCTGCTGAAAAAAGTGAAATCCTCCGAAAATTATGGTGTTCCAACTATTTCTGTCGCAACAAGTTCCATGAAATTGTGACCCAGGTAGAAAGTACATTAAATAAATTTTTAACTTCATTTCTAAAGCCCCATCTCAGAGTGTACCGACGAATTCCCAGCTAGGTAAGGCAACCCTAGCATAAAGTTAGTTACTTCGGTTGGGAGACTGTTAGAGACTTAAGTAAACGACCACCATAGCTGTGCACAAGACCGTTAATCGTTAATTAACGAAGTTGAAATTTAAGTAACTGATTAATTTTTAAGTTAATTTTAAAAAACTGTAATAACAGACTCTTCAACATCGGTTGAATTTCTTTCAGAGACGGCCGCGGTGGTCTAGCGGTTCTAGGCGCTCAGTCCGGAACCGCACGACTGCTACGGTCGGGCATGGAAGCTGTAGAAAGGGCACAACAAGCTTTCAACGACTTGAAAAAGGTAGGGAAATTTGTAAAGAAAAAGAAAGTTCTGTAAGGTAGCTCCCGTGGTAGAGGTGTTGGCCAACTACTGCAGGAAAATCTAGGTCCAGAGTACCAGGTCACAAAGTTTTTCAAGCCTAGTTCAGATCTGGATCAGATAACAGAGGATGTAGGTTCTTTATGCAAAGATTTCACAAAGGAGGATGCCATGGTTATAGTGGGTGGTCCGGGAAATAGCATTGACAGAGACTCTGAATATTCCATAGAGAGTGACCTGGTGAAGATAGCATCAGCAACGAAGCATACGACTGTGGGATTTGTGTCTGTGTTGAGACGCCATGATCGGCCTCTTTTGAACTCTTCCGTCAGGAGCGTGAACTTGAGAGTTGGAGTAGCTGCTTAGGACGGATATAGGGTCCCATATTGGTTTGATTCCTGTGGATGCTATCGATAGGTGGGACTACACTAGGCATGCCCTTCACCTCAATAGGAAAGGGAAGGGGAATGGAAAACTGTCTGGGTTGATTGCAGAAAATGTATGGGGGGGCACTGTCACAAGTCGTAAAATACCAGTGGTCACAGATGTCAGAGGTATGCCGTTTTTACTATAGGGAAGGGGGAAAGAAAATGAGTTTTAAGACATATTGGCAGACGCACTCAGTTTGAGAAAACAGATGAACAGGAGTCAGATTTTAGCATACAGATTCAATTTAAACAATGTTTTACAGAAAGTAATCAGAAACTGCCAGTTCATCTTCGCCAAAGCAGTTATAATCCCATTAGTTTGCAGTATCAGTTATCTTTATTACACCAGAACATTCCGGGACTCAGAAATAAAATTGATGAACTACTCATTTGTGTTGATGAAATGAATTCATCTAACCAAATTGACATAATCTGCCTCTCTGACCACTGGCATATATATGTTAGACATTTCAGGATTTAAGCTAGCTTACTACTTCTGCAGAGTAGATATGGATGGAGGAGGAGTTGCCACATTTATTAAAAACTGCCATAAAATCAAGAACATTGACATTAATAAATTCTGTTTAGACCAGCATCTAGAAGCATGTGCAACAGAAGTAGAGTTCCATAACAGATCCTATATAATTGTAACTATTTACCGAGCACCTGCAGAACATAATCTATTTCTTGGCAACCGCTTTCGGCCCTTTCCTCGCACCATCTTCAGACTTTTGACCGCCATTATGGCTGCTGGTGGCAGAAGACGGAGCGAGATCCGTAGAAGTGACAACTGTACTACTACCAGTGGGCGAGTAATAAAGAGAAGGAGAAAATGCAAGTGGTTGAGAGAGAATGATAATGACAGCCAGAGTCTATGACAATGACAACGAGGAAGCGAGATATGTTGACAGTGAGAAGAGACAGCAAAACTGGTAAGGAATGAATGAGATAGTAGTAAGAGAGAGCGAGAGGGAGTGAAGTGCGAGGAGATTAGAGGGGACTATTACTAGGACAGAACGAAGGAGACTATGGCTGTCAGACGAGATACACTGACAGAGACACAGGAAATAATGACAATGAGTTGATGTGAATGATTGAATGAAATGAGCAGGTGGAAGTGGATGAGTGTGTACGTCTTGACGGGATGGGGTAGTGGGTCTGAGCGAGTTACAGTTAGGGGAATTGGTGGGAATGAGAAGTAAGCTGCATGTTAAAAAGAGAGCGAATATATTTGCATGCCATTATTTGTGAGATAAATTTTTGAAGGTACTGACGGTGACAGAATGAGGCAGCTGGTACGACACTTTTCAGAGTCTTGACGATTGACGGTTCAAATGGCTCTGAGCACTACGGGACTTAACACCTGAGGTCATCAGTCCCCTAGAACTTAGAACTACTTAAACCTAACTAACCTAAGGACGTCACACACATCCATGTCCAAGGTAGGATTCGAACCTGCGACCGTAGCAGTCACGCAGTTCCGGACTGAAGCGCCTAGAACCGCTCGGCCACCACGGCCGGCTGACGATTGATGATCACGAAGTTAATGAACAGGTGGATTATCACTTTTTTGTGCTCAGATATGAGTTTTCTTCCACTGATGTTGTAATTACTGGGGCAACGCTGCCCTTAGTGTGACCTCGTGGTCTGGCGTTACCAGCGATCTGTGCGACAGCGGCGCTACGTGGGGCGGCTGTCAAGGAGCCCCCGACTGGGATCACTGGAAGAATGATATGAATGCAACATTGTATTAACGGAGTCTCGTACTGTCTTCAGATGTGTACGGTATTGCATGTACTCACCAGGCCTGATTTGCTGGTATTAATTTCAACTGGAATAATACGGATTTATGTTGGTTAGGGAATGACGATACATTATGTAGGAAACGGAAATCTATGTTAGGAGTGATTTGTTGCAGTTTTGGAGTTGATTGGTAGTTCGACTTTATTGACTGGATTATTTAATGTACTGGCTTGATTTGAAGTTAATATTGGTCAGTTACATTCTTCGTTGTGTGAGAAAATATTTACGTGAAAGTGACAGTTAATTTTATAAACAGTTGTAAACTATCCCAACACTAACCACGAAGTCTGATAAATTTAAAGAACATCCAGGGCTAGTTAACTGAGATAATGGGCAATTTACAAGGGTATGTATATTTTTAGGCCCATTTCTGTAGTGTCTACTTGGGTCGATGACTCTTCCTGGCTGCATCCATGTTCTTGGACTGTTGCTGCACTAAGACAGTCGGGTTGATGTCTTCGTTGGTCATCGGGGCTCATTTCGAAACCGGACTCATTCTACTCCTGTCAGTCAGATTCCAGTCCGGTATCGTATCTGGAGACAGCAGTGGGGTACCTACCGCACTGTCGCTCACCGAACAGCCCGACAACCACTGTAAGTACGCTCAGTCAGTGTACCCGTTCACAGGAATCTGTTGCATAGCGATCGGATTTACTATGTCTTATGGCACATTCGATAAGATTGTTAATACGATAATAGCGTATGGGGCCTGAAGATGGCAATATTGAGTTGCCGAAACTACTAGCATTTGAGATATAAAACAAAATAAACCAAAACATACGGATGTTGGTAAAGTTTTTTTTAATTAAAAAACCACGAGTGCCGTTTCTTTTCATAGCGAGACCCCTTTGGTTATCATCTGCGGCGCCTTTTGGCACAGTGGTAAGTCGACGACATTCTACGCTCCGTTTTGTTGCCCTTCATGGCAAGCCGTCTTTGGCTTATATTTCGACAAGGTAGTGCCGTGACGATTGTTACTCCTTGTCTTCGTGCTTGACAAACGCTACCTCGGCCAATAAAGTTGCCGGATCTCTCCCCAAAGGAGAACTTTCGGAGCATTAAGGGCAAGGACGTCCAACGAGCGCGGGATTTTGACTATCTAACGTGCCAATTGGAGTTGCACAGGTGGTCTAGGTGTAGCGTCTTTGGTTAGTAATTTTAATGAAATTAAATTAAAATATTTATTTATTTATTTTGTAAAAAAAATTAAAATGGATTTGAAAATGGATGAAAATGTTGCTTTAAATATTTTTGTTAATTTTTCTTTCAGTACGAACTTTGGTGTAGAACCCCTTATTTACGTGTGGTAATAAAAATTCATTTTGACAGAATTAAGCACATTTAAAATTACGTGAACCTTAGTCAACACTCTCATGCTGATAAATTCATATTAACTGATTAAGAACATTTAGTTGAAAATTGTATAAATTAAATTCTTTACGTATTTCGGCCTTGGCACACATTTTCTAAATGCAGTGGTTTTTTAAATAGTTACTGAATTCTTTCCCGGCGTTAGCTATGGAACACAAGACTGTCTCTGTTAGTAGAAAATGGTTAAATATTGCCAAGCCGACCTGAGCGTTTAATTATCATTGATAAAATACACTTCACTATACGTTCAAGTTATTTGCTTTAGAAATTGAAAGAACCAACAGATTGTTAAACTTCAACGTTAACTATCCGCCTATGAATGCACAAATGTGAAACCAGTAATAAATTCCGTCAGTCTCAGGATTGCTGTAAAATAAAAATATTTTCATAATTCACTGCTAGTTTTATCTGCTCCCGATTTACGGATTTGGTTAATTTTTCTTAGCGGAACAATTTTTTTAAATGTGCCGCCGCTGCAAATCGTTCGGTCGCGGCACAGCCCAGCAACACCAGCGATAATTGCTAAAAATGCTGAAAATTCCTTAAAGAAATATTATAGATGACATGGGCTAGCTAATTTACATTAGTAATACACAATTTTGATAAATTATAATGTATTTAGACCACAACAATAATTCAACTTACATTAGTTTGTAATTTCTGCTCTAATGGCGGCTAAAGATAGATACAGACAAAAGAAGTCTACTCATTCATAAAATGCTACGTCACAGGTTCCTCTCTCTCTCAGCTCTCGAGGAAGACGACGAAGAATGCACATTATGTGTTCCTATTTATACCACTGCCGACCGTTAATGTCTCTTTGCAATCTTACAACATTACTCCCCTCTGTGGCTGTATTTTACATTTTTCTTATCGCAGATATTGACATATTTCGTAATTACATTATGAGTATAGAAATATTACAATCATAAATACATCGAGAATATTGTTAAAGGAAATATTACTATAATAACGAATGTCCTTTATACAAAATTAAATAATATTTTTTTGTTAAACAATTACAGTACATACGAATTGCTTCATAGCGTACATAGTACAATCAAATGTCATTTCCTTTGATTAATAGTGAGTGTGCTACCAGGGAACGTTACATAATCAAAACGTCCTCGGTCCCGGGTTCAAAACCCACCACAGCTTATATTAGGATTAATAATCATCATTTGCGGCCGAATACTGTCGGATAAGAAGTCAACCTCATTCTGCCAACGCCCTTGTAAAAGAGGGCGGACGAGCGGACAGAAATTCAGGCTCTCTCTTATCCTTGTGGTGCCACTAACGCCAGAAGAATCAGCAACGACAAATGGATGAGGGTACAGAGGGTAATGGAAACCATAACATTAAAGATACATGACGTGTATCCACAGGAAATGCAGCCTGTAATTGAATAAGAGTCATGATGATCCCTCCTTTGGCAAGATATTTCGGAATAGTCCCCCCCTTCGAATTACCGGAAGGGGACTGACAAATAGGAGCTGACCATGAGAAAAAGATTGAATAATTAACGAAACGATAACGTTCTACGAGCCGAGACGCGGAATGTCAGAAGCCGGAGTGTGGTAGGAAAGCTAGAAAATCTAAAAAGGGAAATGTAAAGGATCAACCTAGATATAGTTGGGGTCCGTGAAATGAAATGGAAAGAAGACAAGGACTTCTGGTCATATGAGTATAGGGTAATATCAACAGCTGCAGAAAGTGGTATAATGGAAGTAGGATTCGCTATGAATAGGGAGGTAGAGCAAAGGGTATGTTAAAGTCAACAGTTCAGTGATAGGGTTGCTCTTACCAGAATCGACAGCAAACTAACGCCGACAACGATATTTCAGATGTACAGTCGTGGACAAAACGAGCGAGACCCCTCGCCTTTTCGTTATGCTGATCCGCACAGCTTTAAAGTCTGCTAGACAGCATAACAGGAAAGGCTACCAAGTGCTACCAACATACCATGCACAGGCGTGAAATTGAAAAACTATCCGAAATTTGTCACACTGTTTTCAATCATGTGTAAGACTATATCAATGATGATTAGTGTGTTAACCACAACATCTAAATATAAGATATAAATGAAAGAAGAAACGCTAATTAGTATGAGCTGTACTAATGAAAATGAATTTCGGCTTATCGAGATAACTGTTTTAGTAAGACAGAGTACCCCAGATCGTTACGAATTAGAAAAATATTACGCGCATTCGGCCGCGAAATGGTCTGTGTCAACGTTCAGGCCAGCCATACTGGATTACCATTGCTGACCTACCATGAAAGTGTGCAAATTTAGCGATGCGTGAAGATTCATAACGAAATTCAGTTAAAAATCGTTCAGTGCCACACTTAAGTCAATTCAGTTATTGACAGAAGCGGAAAATATAGGCAGTAACAAGTACGAAATTCTACAACAGTTTCATATCGACATCCACAGGGCGCCGGTACAGAATAAAGGTTGCAATAAAACCTATTGACGGCGTGAGAATTTCTTAAAATTACTTTACTGATAGTCTATGTACCTCCATCGAGATTAGAAGTGAAAACAAACCAGATCTCCCTTGCAGTAACAAACACCTTTCACTACGCTAGCAGATAACCCTGGCAAACATCCCTCTATTATTGCCCCAGACATGAATAAGCCGGCAATTTCGCAATGAAAATGGTAAAATGATCTGCAGTTTCTGTTGCATAGAGCTTTCTGGACTCAAAAACATGAATTTTCTACCTTTATGTCACCGCTTATGTGACAACCATTCGGGATGTTTATCGAAATAACAAAAAATTGTTATTAGAGAGTAAATTTAGTAGGATAATTCTGCACCACCCCAGGAAATAAACGGCGACGTAGCTGCCAAACGTATTCTACAATGTTTCGAATTCTCCATTAGACGTGCCCCAGCCAGAAAACGTTCATTAGCCGGTGTTCCTTACGGTAGCTGGCAATGGGAATGCTCGCAGCCGGCCGGTGTGGCCGTGCGGTTCTAGGCGCTTCAGTCTGGAACCGCGTGACCGCTACGGTCGCAGTTTCGAATCCTGCCTCGGGCATGTATGTGTATGGTGTCCTTAGGTTGGTTAGTTCTAAGTTCTAGGGGACTGATGAGCGCAGATGTTAAGTCCCGTAGTGCTCAGAGCTATTTGAATGCTCGCACATCTAAAACGCGGTGGCATTAATAGTGTCATCTGAATTACCACGTCTGTAGGCAAATGGATTTTATTTGCATTCCTATAAACGTGATTTGGATCGAAAGCGTAGCTACGATTAATATGCTGATGTATCGACTGCAACTGGAACATTTCGAATAAAGAGTAGCGGGAATTATTATGCGGCCCTCATCTTCAGTAACTGCAGTAGCTATTTTCGTTGTTAGGATTTCGTCACGTAAAACGGTAAAAATGGAGCCCTACTAGTCTCACTTTCTTGATCATCTATCTGTCTAGCCAATCCTTAAAACCCGTTTATCTCGAGTACGGGTGATCATAATAAGCGGAAATGTATCGCACTTCCTGTGGTTTACGGTCCCTTGGTGGTGTAAAAAAGTGAGCTATGTCAACGCAATCTAAAGACATGGCCGTTTATTTAAAGAAAATTTATGTGAAAGGTCAAAAAATGGCTCTAATATCTATGCCACCAAACTGATTAGGTCATTAGTCCCCTAGATCTAGAACTACTTCAACCTACCTAACCTAAAACACATCCATGGCCGGGGAAGGATTCGAACTGACGGCACAAGGAACCGCGCGGTCCGCGATATGACGCCGTTGAAAGCACGGCTAACCCGCGCCAGAAAGCTGTTAATATCATCTGGTGTTACTAAAAAGTTATTCACTTCTGGTGAATGATTTTCTGTGCAGAACATTTAAGAAAGAATAACTAAAATATATTTGATGTTACGGAAGAGGAAGGACGCCTAATTCCTTTCCCCTTGTCTTTATCCATGATGTTAGATTCGCAATCTGAGCATACGTACTATCCATAACATTTTAGATCCAAGTCGTAGCCACAGATATGTGCACATTGGCTTATACTTGAGGTATTTCGTTTCCCACGAAGTGGTGGCAGACGATGTTGTGGTGTCTTCGAAGCGCAAGTTTCTCCAGTGCTAGCAATCTCAGCACATCAGCTGAGAGAACTCACATAGTATGATGGTAGCACTTCGTCCCCTTGCCTGTTATGCTGTGTAGCAGACTTTAAAGCTGTGCGGATCAGCATAACGAAAAGGCGAGGGGTCTCGCTCGTTTTGTCCACGACTTTACATGCCGACATCGCAAGCTGAAGATGTAGAGAAAGTGTATGAGGATGCTGAAATGGTAATATAGTACATAAAGGGTGATGAAAATCAAACAATCATGGGGGACTGGAATGCAGTTGTAGGGAAAGTGTTAGAAGAAAAGGTAAAGGAGAATGTGGACTTGGGGAAAGGAGTGAGAGATTAGAAAGACTAACTGAGTTCTGTAATAAGTAACAGCCAGTAATAGCGCATACTCAGCTGAAGGATCACAAGAGGAGGAGGTGTACTCGGAAAAGACAGAGATTCTGAAATCAGAAACTGAATTGTAAGGCGTACCCAGGAGCAGATATAGACAGATCACAATACAGTAGTGATGAAGAAAAGGCTGAAGTTCAACAGATTATCAAAGAAGAATTAATACGCAACGAAGTGGGGAATGGGATGAAGAGATACAGTTGAAGTTCCCTAAGGCTATAGATACAGCAATAAGGCATAACTCAGTAGGCAAGACAGTTGAATGGACGTCTCTACAAATGGAAATCACAGAAGTTGTAAAGAAAAACATCGGTACAAAGAAGGTAACTCCAAAGAAACCATGGGTAACAGAAGAAAAACCTCAGTCGGTCGATGAAAGAAGAAATTACAAAAACGTTGAACGAAATTCAGGAATAGAGAAATACAAGTCGCTGAGAAATGAAATGAATAGGAAGTATAGGGAGGGTAATACGAAATGGATGCATGAAAAATGTGAAGAAATTGAGAAAGAAATGGTTGTTGGAAGGACTAACTCAGCACACAGGAAAGTCAAAACAACCTTCGGTGACATTAAAGGCAAGGGTAGTCGAATAGAGGGTGTAACCGGACTTCCACTGTTAAATGCAGAAGAGAGGGCAGATAGGTGGAAAGAGTGCATAGGAGGCCTCTATGAGGGGGAAGATTTGTCTGATGTGATAGAAGAAGAAACAGGAGTCCATTTGGAAGAGACAGGTGATTCAGTATTAGTAGAGCTTTTGAGGACTGAGGATCAAAAAAGCAGAAGGGGTAGACAACATTCCATCAGATCTTCTAAAATCATTAGGAGAAGTGGCAACAAAAAGACTCTTCACGCTGGTGTGTAGAATGTATGAGTCTGGCGATATACCATCTGACTTTCGGAAAAATTCCGATGACTACAAGAGAATTGTCTCATAATCAGCTTAACAGCTCATGCATCCAAGTTGGTAACAAGGATAATACACAGAAAAATGGAAAAGAAAATTGAGGACGTCCTAATTGACGATAGGTTTTGCTTTAGGAAATGTAATGGCACCAGGGAGGCAATTCTAGCGTTGCGGTTTATAATGGAAGCAAGACTAAACGAAAATCAAGACACGTTCATAGGATCTGTCGACCTGGAAAAAGCGTTCGCCATTGTGAAATGGTGCAAGATGACCGAAATTCTGAAAAAGTAGGGGTAAGCTATATGGAGAGACGGGTCATGTACAATATGTACAAGAGCCAAGAGGGAATAATAAAAGTGAACGACCAAGAACGAAGTGTTCGGATTAAAGAGGATGTAAGAGAGGGATGTAGTCTTTCGCTCCTACTGTTCAATCTTTACATCGAAGAAGCAATGATGGAAAAAAAGAAAAGTTCAGGAGTGGAATTAAAATTCAAGGTGAAAAGATATCAATGATGCGATTCACTGAGTGAAAGTCAGGAAGAATTACATGATTGCTGAATGTAATGAAGATTCTAATGAGTACCGAGTATAGGTTGACAGTAAATCGAAGAAAGACGAAAGTAATGAGAAGTAGCAGAAATTAGAACAGCGAGAAACTTAACATGACGATTGATGGTCACAAAGTTAATGAAGTTAAGGAGTTCTGTTACCTAGGCAGCAAAATAGCGAATGACGGACGGAGCAAGGAAGACATTAAAAGCAAAAAGTGGCATTCCTGGACAAGAGAAGTCTACTAGTATGAAACATAGGCCTTAAAATGAGGATGAAATGTCAAAGAATGTGCCTTTGGGTCACAGCATTGTATGGTAGTGAAATAACCGGGACAGAAGAGAACCGAAGCATTTGAGATGTGGTGGTACAGACGAATGTGGAAAATTAGGTGGACTTCATAGGTACGGAATGGGAAGGTTCTGCGCAGAATAGGAGAGGCAAGGAATACCTGGAAAACAATGACATGAAGGAGGGACAGTACGATAGGACATCTCTTAAGACGTCAGAGAATAAGTTCCATGGTACCAGAGGGAGCTGTAGAGGTCAAAAATTGTATAGGGAGACAGAGACTCGAATACATTCAATTGAGGACGTGGGTTTCAAGTGCTGTTCTTAGATGATGAGATTGTCACAGGAGAGGAATCAAAGGCGGGTCGCATCAAACCAGTCACAAACCATAACCTACCTTTCCCCCTCCCTCCCCTCCCCCAAATACAAAAAAACGCACCATTTGGACATAATTTGGCACAATTGTAGTCTGGAGGACAGCCAACAACTGTATTAATCAATGCCAAGCCGAATAACTGCTTGTATGATGGTCAGAGGTGGACCATAGCGTTACTGACTTGCTCAGTTTGTGAAGTTCAGTATTTAGAATAAATCATCCAATTTTTCTGAAATAGTAATCATTTGTATGTACATCACATCTGCTACCGGTTGTCGGTAAATTTGGTAATTCCTTCGGGGGGCGTCGTTATTTTTTTTTCCACGATTAATTTCGCTACTGCTGTGTACATGGTCGTATGGTAGACAGCAATGTCACTAGACAGCTAGCTAGGCTCAATACCGTTTCTTCCAAATCCACCAGAAACAAACGCAAAATAATTTTATTTAAAAAAGCGGATAAAGTGTCACTACAAGCCTTCCTAAGAGAATCTCCATCCCTTCCGAACTGACTATGCAAATGTAGACGAGATGTGGCTCAAATTCAAAGATATAGTAGCAACAGCAACTGAAAGATTCATACCTCATAAATTGGTAAGAGATGGAACTGATCCCACATGGTACACAAAACAGGTCCGAACGATGTTGCAGAGGCAACGGAAAAAGCATGCGAAGTTCAGAAGAACGCGAAATCCCGAAGATTGGCTAAAATTTAGAGACGCGCGAAATTTGGCACGGACTTCAATGCGAGATGCCTTTAATAGGTTCCACAACGAAACATTGTCTCGAAATTTGGTAGAAAATCCGAATAAATTCTGGTCGTATGGAAAGTACACAAGCGGCAAGACGCAGTCAATACCTTCGCTGCGCAATGCCGATTGTACTGTTACAGACGGCTGTGCCGCTAAAGCGGAGTTATTGAACGCAGTTTTCCGAAATACCTTCACCAGAGAAGACGAATGGAATATTCCAGAATTTGAAACACGAACAGTGCTAGCATGAGTTTCTTAGAAGTAAATACCTTAGGGGTTGCGAAGCAACTCAAATCGCTTGATACGGGCAAGTCTTCAGGTCCAGATTGTATACCGATTAGGTTCCTTTCAGATTACGCTGATACAATAGCTCCCTACTTAGCAATCATATACAACAGCTCGCTCACAGATAGATCTGTACCTACAGATTGGAAAATTGCGCAGGTCGCACCAGTGTTTAAGAAGGGTAGTAGGAGTAATCCTTCGAACTACAGACCTATATCATTGACGTCGGTTTGCAGTAGGGTTCTGGAGCATATACTGTATTCAAACATTATGAATCACCTCGAAGGGAACGATCTATTGATACTAATCAGCATGGTTTCAGAAAAAAAACGTTCTTGTGCAACGCAGCTAGCTCTTTAATCGCACGAAGTAATGGCCGCTATCGACAGGGGATCTCAAGTTGATTCCGTATTTCTAGATTTCCGGAAAGCTTTTGACACCGTCCCTCACAAGCGACTTCTAATCAAGCTGCGGGCCTCAGTTGTGCGACTGGATTAGTGATTTCCTGTCAGGAAGGTCGCAGTTCGTACTAATAGACGGCAAATCATCGAGTGAAACTGAAGTGATATCAGGTGCTCCCCAAGGAAGCGTCCTGGGACCTCTGCTGGGTGACAATCTGAGCAGTTCTCTTAGGTTGTTCGCAGATGATGCTGTAATTTACCGTCTAGCAAGGTCATCCGAAGACCAGTATCAGTTGCAAAGCGATTTAGAAAAGATAGCTGTATGGTGTGACAGGTGGCAGTTGGCGCTAAATAACAAAACGTGTGAGGTGATCCACATGAGTTCCAAAAGAAATCCGTTGAATTCGATTACTGGATATATAGTACAATTCTCAAGGTTGACAATTCAACTAAGTACCTGGGTGTTAAAATTACGAACAACTTCAGTTGGAAAGACCACATAGATAATACTGTGGAGAAGGCGAGCCAAAGGTTGCGTTTCATTGGCAGGACACTTAGAAGATGCAACAAGTCCACTAAAGAGACAGCTTACACTAGACTCGTTCGTCCTCTGTTAGAATATCGCTGCGCGGTGTGGGATCCTTACCAGGTGGGATTGACGGAAGCCATCGAAAGTGTGTAAAAAAGGGCAGCTCGTTTTGTATTATCACGTAATAGGGGAGAGAGTGTGGGATGTAAGTCATTAAAGGAAAGACGTTTTTCGTCGCGGCGAGATCTATTTACGAAATTTCAGTCACCAACTTTCTCTTCTGAATGCGAAAATATTTTGTTGAGCCCAGCCTACATAGGTAGGAATGATTATCAAAATAATATAGAGAAATCAGAGCTCGAACAGAAAGGTTTAGGTGTTCGTTTTTCCCGCGCGCTCTTCGGGACTGGAATTGTAGAGAGATAGTATGATTGTGGTTCGATGAACCCTCTGCCAAGCACTTAAATGTGAATTGCAGAGTAATCATGTAGATGTAGATGATGCTACCATTCAGGCACTGTTTGCAGCTGACACCAATCAGTTCCGATCCATCGCAACTCAATTCCACAAAGTAGAGCGCAAAAGGAAATCATTCCCCATATAGTGGATAAATATAGGCAAACCGCCCCCATATTTTCAATTGCGAATCTATTTCATACCTTGTGCAGTTCCGGTCTACAGTTATCATCAGCCGACGCAAATCAACAGTGGCTTCCGTTATTTTATTTATTTATTTATTTATTTAGTATGGCATCAAGGATACATTACCGAAATTAAATAACAATGATGTTAATGGTGGTATGCCCACGGGAAAGTTACTAAGGTACAGCTAAGTAGTCTACAGATAAAGACTGCTGGATCTCTGGAGATTCATAATT
Organism: Schistocerca piceifrons; assembly: GCF_021461385.2. NCBI lineage: Eukaryota > Metazoa > Arthropoda > Insecta > Orthoptera > Acrididae > Schistocerca > Schistocerca piceifrons. Next base: position 77,765,212 of record NC_060145.1, on the reverse strand, counting down.
ACCTCATTACCTCAGGACATCCCAGATATTAGAGGATACTTAAAAATGAGCCACCGTAGTGGCAAACGCTATATACGAGTGATCGTTGGATAGCTAAACGCCGAGTATCTACCGAAATTCAGATTCAAAGACTGTACTTAATAAATGTCACAGACAGCAGACCAAACAAACCCTGTGTAGATTAGATACCATAGTTAACTTTCATTGTGTTAGCTGAGTTAGATAACAGGACTTGCACATAGTGCCACGCACTAGGCTGTCAAATCTGTGTATTATGTACGCAGTCTTTTAATAAATATCTCTTGCATGTTTCACATTGCATTGCCCGTATTACTTGTGAGTAGATTGGTTGCAAGTGTGCATGCCAGCTACCTTGTACACAAACGCTTATTCTGTGTAAGCGGTTCGCTCAATGCTACATTGTGTGTTTGGCGTTAGACTTGCTTCATTGAACACAACAAACATGAATACCCTTCTCAAGATATTCTGATTTGTCTTAGTATAAATCATTATGAACTGTGACGATGTCAAATATTTAGGCACAGTGTGCCTCGATTTTAAATTATACTGTATTGTGTCCTAAAACAGCATGTTTGACGAAGTCCTTTAAGCAATTAATTGGGCAACGTATCTCAGCCGTCTGGTGAAAAAACAATCATTTCACTTAATTGTCCACAAGAAGACCTGCTTTTGATAGACATCGTGTCGAGTTAGGAAATGCAGGTAGTTTGCTGAACCTGGAACATGGTGATGAGGAATCATTGTATTATTTTTTAAGGGGAAAAAATTTTTTCTGTGTCAGTGTCTTGTTACAGTAAAACATTATTACAAGTTCTTCAGAAACGACTGATGTCGTTACCGAAGAACATGGAAAGGTAAATGAGCTGTGTACGAAATACGAAGTATTGTTGCAACATATATTTATTTTTCACAAATTCGAGAATAAGATATTTCAACTCAAACATTGTACAATTCCTTTCATATACTTTGTGCAGGCAGCATGCATGCGTTGCAGTGGTTGCTAGGTGAATGATAGTTACTCTTCTTCCTGCCAAAGTCCTCTTCACAATCTAGTAGACTGCCTCGTGGAGTCGATAAAATCAAAGTAGAATCACTGTAAAGCAAAAATAACTGATCTAAATCAGTGTAAATAGCCTGAAAACAGTAACCAAAAGAAAGTTAAAATAGAACAAGGAATTTAAAGGGATATTTGCATTAAGCCTTACGAAAACTCTGATAACTTCAGAGAACTTTCTACCTTGAAAAAACTTAACGAATTATCGCTAAAAATGTGTACCGACTTAAATGAATGCTGCCACCTTACTAAACTAAATATGTGAGTAAACAGCAATTCTTGTCCGTGATCGTCAGTGAGATTTGGCTGCAGAGTCGACGATTCATTTATCCTTATAAAGAATAAGGTAGTTATCCCTCGTGTTATGACATAACAGTCTGGATACTCCATTAAATACGTACTACAGCGCAAAAGAGATAATATCCTGAAAGACCGTATTAAAACCGTGTAGCGCAGCTTTCCAGTGGGCCACAGGTATTAAAAGACCTATAATGGTAAGGTTAAAACTGAAACAGACTTATAAAATCATAGAATATTGGTTTAGTGAATACGTTTTTAATTAAATTTTGGAAAATCGTGGTAAGTTCCTATGGGGCCGAACTGCTGAGGTCATCTGCCCCCCGGCTTACACACTTCTTAATCTAAATTAAACTTATTTAGGAACCCGTGGTCTAGGGGTAGCGTCTTTGATTCATAATCAAAACGTCTTCGGTCCCGGGTTCGATCCCCGCCACTGCCTAAATTTTAAAAAATAATCAGCATTGGCGGCCGAAGACTTCCGGCATAAGAAGTCAGCCTCATTCTGCCAACGGCCTTGTCAAAGAGGGCGGAGGAGCGGATAGAGATTCAGGGCACTCTCTTGTCCTAGGGGTGGGAAATTGCCCCTAAAGGCGGAAGGATCAGCAATGATCAACGACATGAGGAAGCAGATGGCAATGGAATCTACTGCATTAAAGACACGTAACGTGTATCCACGGGACATGTGGCCTGTATTTGGAGAAGTGTCATGATGATCTCTCCATTGGCAGAAGATTCCGGAATAGTCCCCCATTCGGATCTCCGGGAGGGGACTGCCGAGGGGGAGGTTACCATGAGAAAAAGATTGAATAATCGACGAAAGGATAACGTTCTACGAGTCGGGGCGTGGAATGTCAGAAGCTTGAACGTGGTAGGGAAACTAGAAAATCTGAAAACGGAAATGAAAAGGCTCAATCTAGATGTAGTAGGGGTCAGTGAAGTGAAGTGGAAGGAAGACAAGGATTTCTGGTCAGATGAGTATCGGGTAATATCAACAGCAGCAGAAAATGGTATAACAGGTGTAGGATTCGTTATGAATAGGAAGGTAGGGCAGAGGGTGTGTTACTGTGAACAGTTCAGTGACCGGGTTGTTCTAATCAGAATCGACAGCAGACCAACACCGACAACGATAGGTCAGGTATACATGCCGACATCGCAAGCTGAAGATGAACAGATAGAGAAAGTGCATGAGGATATTGAAAGGGTAATGCAGTATGTAAAGGTGGACGAAAATCTAATAGTCATGGGCGACTGGAATGCAGTTGTAGGGGAAGGAGTGGAAGAAAAGGTTACAGGATAATATGGGCTTGGGACAAGGAATGAAAGAGGAGAAAGACTAATTGAGTTGTATAACAAGTTTCAGCTAGTAATAGCTAATACCCTGTTCAAGAATCACAAGAGGAGGTATACTTGGAAAAGGCCGGGAGATACGGGAAGATTTCAGTTAGATTACATCATGGCCAGACAGAGATTCCGAAATCAGATACTGGATTGTAAGGCGTACCCAGGAGCAAATATAGACTCAGATCACAATATAGTAGTGATGAAGAGTAGGCTGAAGTTCAAGACATTAGTCAGGAAGAATCAACACGCAAAGAAGTGGGATACGGAAGTACTAAGGAATGACGAGATACATTTGAAGTTCTCTAACGCTATACAGCAATAAGGAATAGCTCAGTAGACAGTACAGTTGAAGAGGAATGGACATCTCTAAAAAGGGCCATCACAGAAGTTGGGAAGGAAAACATAGGTACAAAGAAGGTAGCTGCGAAGAAACCATGGGTAACAGAAGAAATACTTCGGTTGATTGATGAAAGGAAGTACAAACATGTTCCGGGAAAATCAGGAATACAGAAATACAAGTCGCTGAGGAATGAAATAAATAGGACGTGCAGGGAAGCTAAGACGAAATGGCTGCAGGAAAAATTTGAAGACATCGAAAAAGATATGATTGTCGGAACGACAGACTCAGCATACAGGAAAGTCAAAACAACCTTTGGTGACAAAAGCAACGGTGGTAACATTAAAAGTGCAACGGGAATTCCACTGTTAACTGCAGAGGAGAGAGCAGATAGGTGGAAAGAATACATTGAAAGCCTCTATGAGGGTGAAGATTTGTCTGATGTGATAGAAGAAGAAACAGGAGTCGATTTAGAAGAGATAGGGGATCCAGTAATAGAATCGGAAATTAAAAGAGCTTTGAAGGACTTACGGTCAAATAAGGCAGAAGGGATAGATAACATTCCATCAGAATTTCTAAAATCATTGGGGGAAGTGGCAACAAAACGACTATTCACGTTGGTGTGTAGAATATATGAGTCTGGCGATATACCATCTGACTTTCGGAAAAGCATCATCCACACAATTCCGAAGACGGCAAGAGCTGACAAGTGCGCGAATTATTGCACAATCAGCTTAACAGCTCATGCATCGAAGCTGCTTACAATAATAATATACAGAAGAACGGAAAAGAAAAATGAGAATACGCTAGGTGGCGATCAGTTTGGCTTTAGGAAAAGTAAAGGGACGAGAGAGGCAATTCTGACGTTACGGCTAATAATGGAAGCAAAACTTAAGAAAAATCAAGACACTTTCATAGGATTTGTTGACCTAGAAAAAGCGTTCGACAACATAAAATGGTGCAAGCTGTTCGAGATTCTGAAAAAAGTAGGGGTAAGCTATAGGGAGAGACGGGTCATATACAATATGTACAACAACCAAGAGGGAATAATAAGAGTGGACGATCAAGAACGGAGTGCTCGTATTAAGAAGGGTGTAAGACAAGGCTGTAGCCTTTCGCCCCTACTCTTCAAGCTGTACATCGAGGAAGCAATGATGGAAATAAAAGAAAGGTTCAGGAGTGGAATTAAAATACAAGGTGAAAGCATATCAATGATACGATTCGCCGATGACATTGCTATCCTGTGTGAAAGTGAAGAACAATTAAATGATCTGCTGAACGGAATGAAAAGGCTAATGAGCACACAGTATGGTTTGAGAGTAAATCGGAGAAAGACGAAGGTAATGAGAAGTAGTAGAAATGAGAACAGCGAGAAACTTAACATCAGGATTGATGGTCACGAAGTCAATGAAGTTAAGGAATTCTGCTACCTAGGCAGTAAAATAACCAATGACGGACAGACCAAGGAGTACATCAAAAGCAGAGTCGCTATGGCAAAAAAGGCATTTCTGGCCAAGATAAGTCTCTAATATCAAATACCGGCCTTAATTTGAGGAAGAACTTTCTGAGGATGTACGTCTGGAGTACAGCATTGTATGGTAGTGAAACATGGACTGTGGGAAAACCGGAACAGATGAGAATCGAAGCATTTGAGATGTGGTGCTATAGACGGATGTTGAAAATTAGGTGGACTGGTAAGGTAAGGAATGAGGAGGTTCTACGGAGAATCGGAGAGGAAAGGAATATGTGGAAAACACTGATAAGGAAAAGGGACAGGATGATAGGACGTCTGCTACGACATGAGGGAATGACTTCCATGGTACTAGAGGGAGCTGTAGAGGGCAAAAACTGTAGAGGAAGACAGATTGGAATACGTCAAGCAAATAATTTAGGACGTAGGTTGCAAGTGCTACTCTGAGATGAAGAGGTTGGCACAGGAAAGGAATTCAAAACAGTCAGTAGACTGATGACAAAAAAAAAACTTACATACACTAATGACAACACACACCCACGCCCGAGGGAGGACTCGATCCTCCGACGCGGTGAGCCACGCGAATCGTGGCAAGGGGCCTCAAACCACGCGGCTATCCCGAGCGGCTTCTAATTAAACAGAGTATAAATATACTTCGTGATTTTTTATCTGTTCCGAGACGTTAGAGATATGGGAATTAGTACATTTTCAATAGGTACGGCAGTGTCCTGAATGATAATTTTTATATAACTTGAAATTATTAATTTTCAGAAAAAATTATGGGATTGTAGATAGGTTCTTTCAGATGAAGCAGGACGCCATGAGCACGAGTCAGGGCTGCCATCCGTCCCGATATATCGCGACCGCCATCATTATGCACGTTCTTATCCCGACGTGACCCAATTTTGTTCCGATGTTGTAAAATTCTGCTACGAGCTTAGCTCAAGTACTAAGTAACGCCATCTGTTAGCGCAACTTGTAAAAGCAGCCTCGGTTTCATTTATGTCAATAAGTTTATGTTGACAAGTTCGTCTCACAGATGGCGTCGCATGTTTCCAATCCTGTAACGATGATGCAAGCACCATCTAGATCCAGCGCTTTCATTCGAGAAAATACCAGACTTCTCTGGGCTGAAACTATGTAAGTAGCTCCATACCAAAGAATCGGGCAGTTCCCACCTGAATAGTGATCTGATAAGACGATTCTTTCCAATCGTAATACGAACAACTTGCGTAAGTTTGAAGTGTTTACTGCTGATATATAGGGCGTGAAGTGTATAGTGACGTGTATTTCGATAGCTGAAGTGTTATGGTCGACTTTTTACAAACTATTAAAGTTATCATAGCTTAGGAACTGCCTAAGGATGGAGAAAGAAATTATCACTTTTCGGTTGATTACACAAAGGAGTGGTCTTTTTTCAAGGAAGGACGTACGGATCAGGAAGCGTTGTGTGAGATCTGTAGCTGTTTCATTTGAGTAACTCACGAAAGTAAGGCAAATGTGAGGCATCACATTTCTACGAAGAATCATACTAATTGATTCGCAGTAGCATCGGCATCAAAACCTATTTCTACAATCGTGTTTAAAGAAGATGCCCAGGAACAATTGTTCGTTGCCGCTACAGAACTAACAACGTATAAAGTTGTCAAGCATCACCATTCCTTCAGTTGTCTTGACTGTACCGTAAAACTGAATGCCGCAATGCATCCCAAGTCCAAAGTTGCCGAAAAGCAGTCTACAGCCAGGAACAAACCTACAGCGATTGTTAAAAATATTCTCACACCACACTCCGTCTCCGAATGTATAAAACAATTGCAAGACGTTTCATTTTATTTCATTTTACGGCATAGATACCGACGCATCGAATCACAAGGCTGAAAATATGTTTCCTTCAGTTGTTCAATACTTCACTGAAACTGACGGAACCCAGCATAAGGTGTTGAAGTTTGATTCGCTGAATAAGGAGACATGGGAGACAACTGCAAAGTTTTGTCTAGACGCTTTAAGACAACTGCAAATTCCGTTAGATAAATTAATCGCTTTTTTGGAGACAATACCAATACCAGCGTCGAAGGTCTTCACCGACGTGGTTAGCGGAATGTGTTTCACCAAATTAAAGAACTAGGAAAAATGTTAAGGAATTGAATGCCCTGCCCATATTCTCGGCAATACTATATCAAGCCCTGCTGTAGACGTAATTGACATTGAAGTTAATTATTTTTCAATACACTAAGTAAGAACTGAGAAGCTGAAAGAGTTCTGCATATACGTTGATGTCAATCACCAGACTGTTATCTCAGTCGGAAACAAGATGGCTGTCGTTAATGTCCGCAGTTGACAGAATCCTTAAGCTTTGGATTCCATTGAAACAATTTTTTAACTCTGAAGACAGCCCACCTAGAGTAATAACAGATATTTTCATATTTCAACAGTCAAACTATCCTTTGCTTTAAAAAGTATGTATAAAAGGCGTGGAGAAGAATGAAGTCTCGATAATTGAAATAAGAAATATCTTAATCGACAGTAAAAAATGTCTGAATCAATTTTATTGGCATGCAAACCAAGATGGAGTAGCAAAAATTAAAGAATATGTACCTTAGCCAAGATATAATTCATTTGATTTGGAAATCTGAGGAAGAGAATGGATTTCTACCCCACAGAATTTGCTTACTTAGAGAAATTGGCTATTTCTTTTAATAAATATCAAGTATTTGATTGGATGACGCTATCTGAAAACCCAGACTAGGTAATGACTGAAAACACTATTACATAACTGTCTAAAAACAATGAAAGGATTTCAGGCGACAATTGTTTTCAGGAATTTATGTATGTGAACATTTTATTTAGAATCTAAGCATGACTCGGAAGAATGAAAGTCTAAACTCTCCATGGGAAAGAGGTGGGTTTACTAGTAGGATTACTTTCTTAAGAAAACCGGAAATCCTGCAAGTAAATACCAACTGCTAAAATTATGCGAATATTTGTTTTCTATTCTCATACCCAACGCCATTGTGGAACGAGCATTTTCGCTGATGTCGGTACAGTGAACTGATGAAGGAAATCGACTGCTGCCAGGGACAGTGGAATCAATCTTACAGTGCCAGTTTTACTAGAGGCTGACTTGCATGGAGTTTTACAAACACGTAAAAGGGAAAGAAGACCTGCTGAAAAAAGTGAAATCCTCCGAAAATTATGGTGTTCCAACTATTTCTGTCGCAACAAGTTCCATGAAATTGTGACCCAGGTAGAAAGTACATTAAATAAATTTTTAACTTCATTTCTACAGCCCCATCTCAGAGTGTACCGACGAATTCCCAGCTAGGTAAGGCAACCCTAGCATAAAGTTAGTTACTTCGGTTGGGAGACTGTTAGAGACTTAAGTAAACGACCACCATAGCTGTGCACAAGACCGTTAATCGTTAATTAACGAAGTTGAAATTTAAGTAACTGATTAATTTTTAAGTTAATTTTAAAAAACTGTAATAACAGACTCTTCAACATCGGTTGAATTTCTTTCAGAGACGGCCGCGGTGGTCTAGCGGTTCTAGGCGCTCAGTCCGGAACCGCACGACTGCTACGGTCGGGCATGGAAGCTGTAGAAAGGGCACAACAAGCTTTCAACGACTTGAAAAAGGTAGGGAAATTTGTAAAGAAAAAGAAAGTTCTGTTGTTAGGTAGCTCCCGTGGTAGAGGTGTTGGCCAACTACTGCAGGAAAATCTAGGTCCAGAGTACCAGGTCACAAAGTTTTTCAAGCCTAGTTCAGATCTGGATCAGATAACAGAGGATGTAGGTTCTTTATGCAAAGATTTCACGAAGGAGGAGGCCATGGTTATAGTGGATGGTCCGGGAAATAGCATTGACAGAGACTGAATATTCCATAGAGAGTGACCTGGTGAAGATAGCATCAGCAACGAAGCATACGACTGTGGGATCGGCCTCATTTGAACTCTTCCGTCAGGAACGTGAACTTGGGAGTTGGAGTAGCTGCTTAGGACGGATATAGGGTCCTATATTGGTTTGATTCCTGTGGATGCTATCGATAGGTGGGACTAACTAGGCATGGCCTTCACCTCAATAGGAAAGGGAAGGGGAAGGGAAAACTGTCTGGGTTGATTGCAGAAAATGTAAGGGGGGGCACTGTCACAAGTGGTAAAATACCAGTGGTCACAGATGTCAGAGGTATGCCGTTTTTACTATAGGGAAGGGGGAAAGAAAATGAGTTTTAAGACATATTGGCAGACGCACTCAGTTTGAGAAAACAGATGAACAGGAGTCAGATTTTAGCATACAGATTCAATTTAAACAATGTTTTACAGAAAGTAATCAGAAACTGCCAGTTCATCTTCGCCAAAGCAGTTATAATCCCATTAGTTTGCAGTATCAGTTATCTTTATTACACCAGAACATTCCGGGACTCAGAAATAAAATTGATGAACTACTCATTTGTGTTGATGAAATGAATTCATCTAACCAAATTGACATAATCTGCCTCTCTGACCACTGGCATATATATGTTAGACATTTCAGGATTTAAGCTAGCTTACTACTTTTGCAGAGTAGATATGGATGGAGGAGGAGTTGCCACATTTATTAAAAACTGCCATAAAATCAAGAACATTGACATTAATAAATTCTGTTTAGACCAGCATCTAGAATCATGTGCAACAGAAGTAGAGTTCCATAACAGATCCTATATAATTGTAACTATTTACCGAGCACCTGCAGGAAATTATAATCTATTCATAAATCATCTAGAAGCTCTTTTGGGTTATTTAACAGGAAGAAACAAAGAAATTTTGATTGCTGGTGACTTTAATACAGATTTTCTAATGCAGTCTTCCAGTAAACATTTACTGTAGCTAGTAATGTTGTCTTTCAATCTAACTCACACTGTAAACTTTCCAACTAGGATCACTAAATCCTCAAGGTCAGCCATTGATAACATTTTTATAGACATATCAAAGGAAAAAAATCATACCATAAAACCTGTAATAAATGGACTATCAGATCATGACATGCAGCTCCTTGTTTTAGATGTAAATTCTGAGCAGATTATCAAGACTGTTAAGTCTGAGTACAGGAGAGTAGTCAGTCAACCAAAAATTGAATGTTTTAGAAAACTGCTCAAAGATCTGAACTGGAAAGATGTTTATAGCGCCCATGACATGAATGAAAAATATAATACATTCATGAACAATGTCAGTACCATGTTTGAAAACTGTTTTCCTCTAAAAGTTACTCAAATTAAGCAGAAGTCTATAATAAAACCATGGATTACACAAGGAATAAAGATTTCCTGTAAGACACAAAGGAAAATGTATCTGTCGACCAAGAATAGCTCCAATACTGATGACTTAGCTAAATACCAGACATCTAAACAAATGCACTATGAGAAGAAGATAGCAATGTCAGGGAACAAAATAAAAACAATATGGGATATAGTGAAAGAGGAGACTGGTAGAACCAGAAAGGAACAGGAGCAAATAGCATTAAGGGTAGATGACATTAGTAACTGATGGGCATAGTGTGACAAATCTATTTAACAAGTACTTTATATCCGTTACTGATAGAATGGGATTGTCAGGATCAGTAAATAATGCCCTTGAATATCTGAAACTAGCTTTTACAAATAGCTTCAGCTACATGAATATGTCACTCACTTCACCAAAAGAAATAACTTCCATAATAAAATCTTTGAAAACAAAGGATTCTAGTGGTTACAATGAAATAAAAAATAGTTCAAATGGCTCTGAGCACTATGGGACTTAACAGCTGTGGTCTTCAGTCCCCTAGAACTTAGAACTACTTAAACCTAACCAACCTAAGGACATCACACACATCCATACCCGAGGCAGGATTCGAACCTGCGAGCGTAGCAGTCACACGGTTCCGGACTGCGCGCCTAGAACCGCGAGACCACCGCGGCCGGCTATGATGAAATATCAACAAAGTTAATTAAGACATGTTCTTGTGAGTTTAGTACAATTGTAAGTTACTTGTGTAACCAGTCAATTATAACTGGGACATTTCCTGACTGGCTAAAATATTCAGATGTTAAGCCTCTATTCAAGAAAGGGGATAAAGAGATACCATCAAACTACAGACCGATTTCACTTTTGCCAGCATTCTCAAAAATTTTAGAAAAAGTAATGTACAGGCAGCTTCTCAACCATCTGACCACAAATAACGTATTATCAAGAACACAGTTTGGATTTCTGAAGGGTTCTGATACCGAGAAGGCTATTTACACCTACAGTGAAAATGTACTTAATTCATTAAATAACAAATTACAAGCAGCAGGTATTTTCTGTGATTTGTCAAAGGCATTTGATTGTGTGAACCACAACATCCTTTTAAATAAATTAGAATTCTATGGTGTCACAGGCAGTGCTGCAAAATGGTTCAAGTCATACCTAGCTAACAGGAAACAAAGGCTGTCAGTAAAAGGGACTAGTGAATTAAGTCATCAGTCATCATCAGAATGGGAAGAAATTACATTTGGTGTCCCACAAGGATCCATCTTAGGGCCATTGCTTTTTCTTGTGTACATTAATGATGTCTCATCAGTTACACTGCCAGAAGCAGAGTTCGTTTTGTTTGCAGATGACACAAGTATTGCAATAAATAGTATCTCGAGTGTCATTCTAGAAATCTCTGCTAATGATATTTTCATGGATATTAATAAATTGTTTAAAGCCAACTCATTGACATTAAACTTTAAAAAGACTCACTACATGCAATTCAGAACCTGTAAGAGGTTTCCACCCAGCATATGCATAAAGTATGAAGAGCAGATAGAAGAGGTTGACAGTCTTAAATTCCTGCGATTACAACTTGATAATAAATTCAGTTGGGAGGAGCACACCACAGAACTGCAGAAACGCCTTAACAAATTTGTATTTGCAATTCGAGTGTTAACATACATAGGCGACATAAAAATGAAAAACCTTGCATACTTTGCCTACTTTCATTCCATAATGTCATATGGTATAATATTTTGGGGTAACTCTAAGTCAAACAAAAGTTTTCAGAGTCCAAAAGCATGTAATACATATTATTTGTGGAGTAAATCCACGGACGTCATGTAGAAGCCTCTTCAAAGAACAGGGTATACTAACCACTGCCTCTCAGTATATTTACTCCTTAATGAAATTTGTTGTCTTTTCCAAGAAACAGCTCAGTTCATACATACAATACCAGGAACAAAAATGATCTGCACAAAGACATAAAAGCACTTTAGTTCAAAAAGGGGTCCACTACTCAGGAACACTCATCTTCAATAATTTGACAGCAAACATAAAAAACAGTTACAAATAAAGATCAATTTAAAAGAAGCCTGAAAGACTTACTAGTGGCCAACTCCTACTCCATTGATGAATTTTTTAATAGAAAAAATTATGTATATATTCATACTTTTAGTATTGTTATTTCAGGTAAAAAAAAAGGTTGACATGTTCCACATCCACGAGGATCTCCTCAGCATGGATCTATGGAACGAAAAACTAATCTAATCTAGTTAGGTTTAAGTAGTTCTAAGTTCTAGGGGACTTATGACCACAGTTGTTAAGTCCCATAGTGCTCAGGGCCATTTGAACCATTTTTTAATTTCTTTCAGTCGGTTAACTGTTAATTAGGTATCTACTATTTATGACAGAAATGACGCCGTGGTGCCCAACGAAATCATGCTCTAACAAGTCCGGGTCGTGTAGATGTATGACTATGGCTACGCCGAGGTGCGTGCGATTAGTAATTCGTGTAAACAATCAAGAGCGAGCGAAGGTAACTAGGTGTAGGCTATTTATTGTTGTTTGTCTACTATGTTCACATTAAGTACTTTCGTTAGTGGGTTGGTTGTGGAAACTAAAGCATGGAGTCGGATTTTCCGTAAGCAAAAACATTTAGTCCCCAAAACGAGTTAATACGTGTTACAAACCAGACACAATGGGAAGGACCAGGCCCCTTTGGTTTTTTCTTTTATCACTCGTTTATTACATCAGAGAAGTACACATTTGAAGGCATAATTTAACTACATGAAATATTGCTCCCAGTAAAGGTTAACATAAGCAGTGACAAAACTTAGTTGTCTTAAGGGTTTCTGCTGGCAACAAATTTTAAGGTTTGTATCATATTAGCTCAAACACGTAGCTAGTGATTGAATCACGACACAGACACTTCAACAATTTTGGTAACAAATAAATAGCGTGAATTTGTACTCACAGTAACCAACTAATCAACAGCCTTGCCATTGAATAAGTAGGTCATTTGGAACGAATTAGCAGCATCCCGGAGCTAGAGGAGTTCATATCAACAGTCATTACATCTCTTGCTCCCCATTAAATAAACAAACTTACAGTAATTAAATGAATAACAAATCAAACACTACGCTCCACTCAAACTCTTCAGTGGAAACCAAGCCAAAATGAAGATTCCATTAACTGACTGGCACTGAAGTCACACTAAAGCTCATCTCTGTGTTCCCAGACGCACATGGGGCAAACTTATACAAGACAAAATTTTGAAGGGAGCACATCAGTAAAATCGGTAGTGGAGCTAACTCATGCCACTGAAAATTAAGATACTAAAACGAGGTACAAGGTGACATACAATGAGGTTGCCTTAGTGCTATACTGCGCTCCAAAATATTAATTAAAATGGAAAATTCAAAATTAAGTACACATAAACCAGCATTAATTAACGAGGAGTTAAATAATATATCTCTTTTTCCAACAAACAGCCCAGTTGATACATACAATACCAGGAACAAAAATTATCTGCACAGGGACTTAAAAGCACTTACTTTAGTTCAAAAAGGGGTCCACTACTCAGGAACACTCATCTTCAATAATTTGCCAGTAAACATAAAAAATTTAGTTACAAATAAAGATCAGTTTAAAAGGAGCCTGAAAGACTTACTAGTGGCCAACTCCTACTCCATTGACGAATTTTTTAATAGAAACAAATGATGTATTGTATATATTCAAACTATTAGTATTGTTATTTCAGCTTTTAAAAAAAAAAAATTGACATGTTCCACATCCACGAGGATCTCCTCAGCACGGATCTATGGAACGTAAACTAATCTAATCTAACCTAATCTAAAACCAGGTCACTCTAAGGGATGACAGCACTAAATTGAAAAGACAATTTCCGGAAGCAGCAGTAACATCGTACACCTTCTCCGAGTTTTAACCAGGAGTCACTTCCCGCTATACAAGTAAACATTCAACCAAGCGCAAGGAAGGAACCCCAAAGAGAAAGTTCAAATAAAACCCCCAACAGATTATAAAGGACAGGGAACCCCCAACTAATTAAATTAAAAAGAATTAGCACTCCCCAAAGGCAGTGTAAACGCGAAGGCCACACTTTAAGAGGCCACCAAAATTGGTTACTAAAGGTCTTATACATTTGCTCCTTTTCTTTAAAGAAATTCAAGGCTGCTTAACTTCTGCCGGACGTCCGGTATGGTTCATGTAGGATACACCAGGCAGCAACCCAAGCTAGGCGGTCGCAAGGCACGGCGAGCAAAATCAGGAGAGCAGACAGGCAGTCAGCCAACACATGTGCTCCATGCTGAACCGGCAGACCGCGTACAACCAACTCCACATATCGTAGTTGGTTGCTTCCACCTCGTACCTCGCGGCGTCTCAGCAGGTAGTCCGAGCAAACGTCAACTGCCACTCGCCCCGCGAATGCGGAAAACAACAGGGCAAGCAAAGATAACAAACATCGAAGGATCGATAATGGACATCCAAGAGACTGGCGCGCCAGTTAACAAGCGCCACGGCTCTCGAGTCTCGCTTTCGTATAAAATCCTTAACATTTTGATGTGTATGATGGCAAATCTTACAATAGAAAGATTTATCAAAGTCAGAGATCGCGTGTAAGTGAGTAACACTAATTAATTGTGCGTCGTTACATACCTAATACATGGTAAGAGTGTACAGGGCACAGTTGTTACTGATAAAAGGTTTTATATTTCTAATCCTTGAGCGGTTTTCCCTTGCTTATTTCATTACTGTCCTATCGATCAGGGGACCATTAAGATCTTAGGGACTTGTGACCTTTGTTTTCCAAGTGTATTTGAATATCCTACTCACTTGGTTGGTTACACGAATCGTGAATCGCGTGCATGCCGGCGTAGCCACACATCTACACAACCCGAACTTGCCAGAACATGATTTTCGCGGGCCCCACGGCGTCATTTAAGCCGTAAATAGTAGATACCTAATCAACAGTTAACGGAGTGAAAGTAAGTCAGCAGAAGTTAAAGAATCCGTTATTAAGGTCTTTACAATTAACTTAAAAATTAATCGGTTGCTTGAAAATTTAACTTCGTTAACTAGCGGTTAACGGATTAACTTTCTTGTGCCCAGCTATGATAGTCGGTTGCCAAAGTCTCAAACAGTCTCCCAACAGAAATAACTAGCCTTGTGCTAGGATTGCCATGTTTAGCTGGGTCCTCGTCGGCACACTCTGAGATGCCGCTGTAGAAATGTGGACAGATGACTACAGTGCGTTACTCACCTATGGCTTCGGACACAACATGAACGTGCACGCAGCATTCTTGCCATCTGGGCCGCATTTACAAATGTTGCAGTCGTCCTTGAACGTTGTATTCGGCTTGCAGGACACCTCTGTAACAAAACGGTGGTAGCTGCTACACCAGTGCTGGTCTACAGGTGTCGGTAGATTTTGACAAGTGTGAACCCATACAAAACAAAGATTGCCGTTCGTCAGCGTCTGACGCTATGTTGCAGCTTTAAAGAAAGAAACAGCTCATGTGGTATCGTGTCTGCGTTATTCAACAGAAAACATCGACGTCAGTTCATTTGCAAACAAACACCACGATGAGAACATGAGAATATTGAAATTGAACATAAAACGTAAATTTAATAATGGTAAGTATACATACATACACACACGCTCACAAGCAAAGAGACACACACACACACACACACACACACACACACACACACACACACACACACACACATACACACACACACACACACACATACACACACACACGCGCGCGCGCGCACACACACACACGCACGTTTTAATATGTCGCTATATCCTTCAGTTTAATCCACATATTCAACTAGCATTTTCAGAGAGTTACAACAGTAGACAGTAGTTAATTCAGTATTGTAAGTAATATCTTAAGCTAGAGGTTGAAAATACCGCTTCAGTTGTAAATTTCTTTTATTATCACGACCGGTGTCGGATGGATTCTGATAAGCCCATCCTCAGTTGTCGCAACTGTGAACTGTGCTGTGCCCCCCCCCCCCCCCCCCCCCCCCCGACACGGTGGATGTGCACTAGGCGTGGTGTGCTACCTATGAGCGAAGAAACAAATTGGAATACATACACGAAAACCATTAAAAAACAGAGTGGTTCGTCGAGCAATTTATGTAGGGAATTACTACGAGGGGCAGAAAACACATAGAGGGATAAGAAAACAGATTGGAATGCAACAGGTAATTATGACCATAATCCGAATAACATGCACATAGGCAGGTGAATGGATGGGAGACAGACATCGGAAACTCTACATTGGATCCCGAAATACAAGGACAATCGAGACTGTGGCGTCACGGATGGTGGGAAAATGACACAAACGCATCTAGGAGTCGTATTATTTGAGACACCAATGCACAGAAAATTCTAGACAGGTTTTTTACGTATCTATGGTTATCAAGAGCTGCTGCTCTTGATGATGAAGATGCTATTATTACACAAAGACGGACGAAATACGCATCTAGGAGTCGTATTATTTGAGACACCAATGCACAGAAAATTCTAGACAGGTTTTTTACGTAGCTATGGTTATCAAGAGCTGCTGCTCTTGATGATGAAGATGCTATTATTACACAAAGACGGACGAAATACGCAAGTGACAGTTACTCTTCTATATGATGCGTACATCATAACTTTCATCACTAATTTATTTTACCAGTTTTATATGAAATTTATACATATTTCACTAAAACTGGGTAAGACTGACATCAGCAGAAACGAAAAGCACTGCGAGTGATTTACTATGAACAACTTAGTGACTGCTTATTATTGCCAAGACAGAAATAAAGTCCACACCTACCACAGTGTTTCAAGTTTATACATAGTTCTGCAGAGAATGAAAGAATGTTTGACGACGTAGAAAGCAGTTCTGAGATCGTTGTGGGCATGAAAATTTGATTGTGATGGGAAACCGGAATTTCGTAGGAGCAAAATGAAGAGAACGAAAAATTGTAGGATACCTCGGACTGGGGTAAAAGAAATGGAAGAGGAAGCCGCTTGGTAGAATTTGGCACACAGCACAATCAACCGTCACTAGCACTTATAATCATGGAAGAACGTAGTGCACGTGAAAGAGGTCTGGAGACACAGGAAGGTTTGAAATAGATTCCAAAATGGTAAGACAGAAATCACGAAATAACGTTGTAAACAGTAAAACATATTCAATGGCAGATGTGTCGACTCTGACCGTAATTTACTGGCTATGAACTGTCACTCAAAATTACAGAAATTGTATAAAGGTAAGACAATCCGGCGATGGGATCTGGATAAATTGAAAGAACCAAAGGGTATTGAGAGTTTCAAAGAGGATACTTGGGAATGAAACAGGGGTAAGGAGCAAAATAGAAAGACGAATGGATAGCCCCGAAAAACAAGATAATGAAGGATGCAGAGGATCAAATAGCAATAAAACAAAGCCCAGTAGGAATCGTTGGAAAATGCACGAGGTACTGAATCTAACTGAAGAAAGTAGAAAATGTAAAAAATGCAGCAAATGGAGCAGGAAAAAGGAACTGCAGAGTCTAAGAATGAGACTGACAGGGAGGGCGAATAGGAGAAACAGGAATGGTAAGAAGAATACAAGGATGTAAAAACAGGCATTACTATTGTAAATATAGTAGCAGCCTATAGGAAAATTGAAGGGTACTTTGGAGAAGAGAGAAGCAGCTGGATAAACATCAAGAACAAGGATGGCAAATCATCACTAAGTAAAGGAGGGAAGGCTGAAAAGTGAAGAAATATCTAGAAGGGCTCTGCAAGGGAAACGAACTTTAAGACAACATCAGAGAAAGGGTAGAGGAAGTCGATGAAAATGAGTTGAGAGATACGACTCTGAGAGAATAATTCGACACAGCACTGAAGGACCTAAGTTGAAATAAGGCCCCTAGAGTAGACGGTATTCCCTCAGAGTTATTGAGATACTTTGGAGAGTCATAATTATAATAACATAACTTAATAAGTATCGGTCACCAAATACTGGTGCGGGCTATTTACAGAGAATAGAAAAACTGGTAGAAGCCGAGCTCGGGAAAGATCAGTTTGGTTCCCGGAAGAAAGGTGCACGCTAGGAAACACTAAACCAATTACTTACTTTGTAAGTGATGTTTATAGCATATGCAGATTGACCAAAAGCTTTCGACAATTTTTAGGGTAACAGCAATAAGAGCTATGGAGTGAAAGTCTATCTACAACTAAATAAAATATTCTAAGGTTTCGGCAGCGTCAAGTTGTTTTCGGCAGAGATCTCCTCTGCCACTGTCAAGCGGTTGATTGTCGTGTGGGTGACGCTGCCGTGCCTACATAGTCACGCTTCCACCCGTGACGTCACTGGTGCTCATTCCTGCACCATTTATATGGTAACGCTTTGGTGGCGCGACAACCACGCGCGCTTCACCTCAATCACACGATGCCAGGCCGCACTCAGCAGCAGCCCACCGTCTTTATTGATGGTTTTGTCCAATATTATAGTCGCTACTGCTTCGTCTGTTCCGCCCTCTCAGAAACCGTTGGTCCGTTGAACAATAGAAACCTCGTCGAATGCAATTCGGTGTCCGTTTTTCAATGTATGTTCCGCTACAGCTGATTTTTCGGGGTATCGTAAGCGGAAACACCTTTCACGTATTATGTGGCGCTGTTCAACAGTGCGGACAGTCTGAGCAACACAAATCTGCCTACATCCACACGGTATTTTAGTACATTCCAGGTGTTCTGAGGCGTACATCGTCTTTCATAGGCTACATCAGTTGCCATATCTATGCTGGTGCCTGAAGATTGTAGATTTGATGGCTCTTAAGAAGCCGACTAATCTTTCCTGTGATTGGGCCACAAAACGGTAAAAACACCATTTTCTTTGCCTCTTTTTCGGAGGCCGTCTGATCTTGTGGCTTGGATGAAACTGCTTCCGAAATTAGTCTGTTGTAATCGTTTCCCCTGAAAAATTTACGCACGTGGCTCAGTTCTCTCGGCAGGTTTTCGGCGTCTGACACGGTTTCAGCTCGACGTACCAAGGTCCTCAGAAAGTGCCGTTTCCGTGCTGGATGGTGGCAGCCGGTGGCTTGCAGATACCACTCCGTGTGGGTGCGTTTGCGGTAAACATTGTGGGCGAGACTCACATTCGGTTTACTGCGGACTACGACCGACAACTTTATGTGGTCGTGGATGCTGATGACGTGTACCCGGAACTGTTCCAGCATTTTATGTCCATGAGGTCGTACAACGAAGGTATCGTCGACGTCGTGATAAAAACAACAAGGCTTTCCAGGAGCCGTGTCCAAGGTGATGTGCTCGAAATGCTCCATAAAGAGATTGCCTGCAACTGATGATAATGGACTCCCCATCGCGACGCCGCTCGTCTATTTGATATATATACAAGCACGGTAGCGGCACCCACATGACAGTCAACCACTTAACAATGATTGACGACATATCTTATGAAAGCTCATGTGCAGTTAACCACTTGAAGCGGTTTGAAACCCGAAAACATCTTATTAATGGATATCGGTGCGAGGGCATGCACTCGTATTTATCTACAACTTGTTTAGAAACCAGACTGCAGCTACAAGAGTGGAAGGACTTGAAATTTTTTGACAATGTTGAACAGAATACACTATTATATTCTGAAGATAGCAAGGATAAGATGCAGGGAGCTAACGGTTGTTTATAACTTGTATAGAAACCGGACGGCAGTGAATGTGTCGAAGGACACGGTTCAAAATGGCTCTGAGCACTATGGGACTTAACATTTATGGTCATCAGTCACCTAGAACTTAGAACTACTTAAACCTAACTAACCAAAGGACATCACACAACGCCCAGTCATCACGAGGCAGAGAAATCGAAGGACATGAAAGCTAATCTATATTTAAGAAGTGAGTGAGATAGCGTTGCAGCCTATCCCCGATTGTAGGCGATCTATACACCGTGCAAACTCTAAAGAAAAGGGAAGTGAAAGTTGGAAAACTAGTTCAAGTTCAGGGAGAAGAAATGAAACCTTTAAAATTAGCCGATGACGTCGAAAACCTCTCAGAGACACCAAAGTATTTTGAAGAGTGGTTGAACGGAATGGATAGGGCCTCGAAAAGAGATTATAAAATGAACATCAATAAAACAAGGGTAATGGAATGTCGTCAAATTGAATAAGTCGATGCTGAGGGAATTAGATTAGCAAATGGGATACTAAAAGCAGTAGATGAGTTTTGCTATTTGGGTAGCGAAATAACCTATACGTTGACTCTCTTACACAGAAATTACAGCAACCAGCCACTTTTTATAATGGTATTTGTTTACTTAAATAGCGCCGTCATCGGTCTCGAACCGATAGGTTCGTCTTCAGACGGCTAGGTCACGTTTTACATTACATTCTGAGTTTTGTTTCCCCATCTGACGAAACTTCCTTGGGGTGGTGATGCCATTGAAGAATCCGCGCCAGTGGCATCACCACCCCAAAGAAGTTTCGTCAGATAGGGAAACAAAACTCAGAATGTAATGTAAAACGTGACCTAGCTGTCTGAAAACGAACCTAGCCGTTCGCGACCGGTAACGGCGCTATTTAAGTAAATAAATAGCGTTATGAAAAGTGGTTGGTTGCCGTAACCTTCTGTGTAAGAGTCAACCTCTATTTTGTACACAGCCACGGGCACAATATGTCAGTTTTTGAGCAAATAGCAAAATAAATTATAATGGGACATGCAGAGACAATGCAAAATGCCTACTGGCAAATCTCCAAAAGGCGAATATGTCAACATCCAATATTAAAATAAGTGTTAGGATCTCTTATTAGAAGATATTCGTCTGTAGTGTAACCTGGTATGGAAGTGCAATGTGGACAAAAAGGACTTCAGACAAGAAGAGGACACAATCTTTTAAAACATGGTGCTGTAGAAGACTGCTGAAGATAAACAAAGTAGATCCAATAGAAAAAGAAGAGACAGTGAATCAAATTGGAGAAAAAATGAATGTATGTCACAAGTTGAGTAAAAGGAGGGAGCAGATGATTGGACACAGTCTGATTCACGAAGGAGTCGTCAGTATGGTAATGGAGTTAAGTATCGAGGGTACAAATTATAGTGGGAGTCCAAGGGGTCAATACAGTGGGCACGTTCAATGGTTTCTGAGAAGAAGGGGCTAGCACATGATAGGTTAGAGTTGACAGCTGCATCAAATCAGTCTTCGGACTGAAAAGCACAGCCGGCCGGGATGGCCAAGCGGTTCTAGGCGCTACAGTCTGGAACCGCGCAGCCGCTACGTAGGGTCGCAGGTTCGAATCCTGCCTCGAACATGGATGTGTTTGATGTCCTTAGGTTAGTTAGGTTTAAGTAGTTCTAAGTTCTAGGGGACTGATGACCTCATAAGTTAAGTCCCATAATGCTCCGAGCCATTGATTTTGAAAAGCACAAAAGCTACATTCAGGATACATGAATCAGGCAGTAATAACAAACTGTACTTAGACTTTAAGGAAAACGACGTACCACGAAGGAATTATCAAAATGGGACGGGTATCGGTAGATATGATGAATATGTACGGATAAACAAATGATTACAGTTTCGAAAAAATTTGACGATTTATTCAAGAGAAAGAGCTTCACAAATTGAGCAATTCGGTAACGTTTTTGTCCACCCCTGCCCTTATGCAACCAGTTATTCGGCTTAGCATTGACTGATAGGATTGCTGGATGTCCCCCTGAGGGATATCGTGAGAAATTCAGTTCAATTGGAGCGCTAGATTGTCTAAATCCTAAGTTAGTTGGAGGTCTCTGCCCGTAACACTCCAAACGCTGTCAGGTGGGGAGAGGTCAACGACCTTGTGGCCAAGGTAGAATTTGGCAAGCACGAAAAGCAGCAGAAACGCCCGCTGTGTGTGGCCGGCCAATGTATTGCTGAAATGTAAGCCCAGGATGTCTTACCATGAAGGGCAAGGGAACGAGGCATAGAATATCATCGGCGTACCACTGTGCTGTAAGGAGGGCGCGGATGACAACCAAAGGTGTCCAGCTGTGCCAATAAGTGACACGCCGGACCACCACTCCTGGTTGTCGGGCCTTATGTCGGGCGGCAGACAGATCAGTATCTTACCACTTTCTAGGTCGTCTCCAGACACTTCTTCATCGTGAATCTCATTGATTTTTGCAAAACTGTCGTCAGTGATGAGTCAGCTTCGAACTGACCGTCAAATACGATATTCTGCACCCCGTCGAGAGTTTATACTGCTTATCTTCATGCTGTCCAAAAACTACCTCAGCCAGCAAGATCTGTGTCTCACCAATTGAGAACATTTTGAGCATTGTGGGCAGAACCCTCCAACCAGCGCAATATTTTGGCGATCTCACGAGCCATTTGAATAGTATTTGGCACCATATCCTTGAAGGAAGGTATCTAGCAACTTCATCAATCAATGCCAAGCCGAATAATTGCTTTCATAAGGGTCAGAGGTCATTCGTTTGTCTGTACATGTACGACACATCAACCGATTCCCGTCCCATTTGGTTAATTCCTTCCCGGGTCGTATTTGTTTTGTAAGAAGGCAGTCGCTGATAGGTATGAGTACTGCCAAACCATAATTGTCACTAATTGTTCACGAAAGAGTGGAAGAATTATTAGAAGCCTGAAACAGTCAGTTTCCGTCTTTCCTTAATAGATATAATTAAGAAAGACACGCCTAAGTTTATAGCAGCTGTATATTTAGGGGAAAAAATTGGAAATTTATGGTAAGTTCCTGTGGGACGAAGCTTTTGAGGTCATCAGTCCGTAGGCTTACACACTACTTAGTCTAACATAAACTAATTTAAGGACAACACACACAACCATGCCCAAGGGAAGACTCGAACCTCCGATGGGTGGAGCCGTGCGAACCGTGGCTAGGCGCCTCACACCGAGCAGCTACCTCGTGCGGCTGTATATTTACGAGAATCTTTTGACAGTGTTTTCTAGAACACACTCTTTGAATTTCTTAAGGGATCAGGGATAAAATACAAGGAGCGAAAGGTTATCCACTACAGTAATTGAGAGAGGTGTGAAGTTAGGTTGCAGCCCATCCCCCATGTTATCCGATAAGTACATTGAGCAAGTAGTAAAGGAAACGAAAGAGAAATTTAGAACGGGCATTAAAGCTTAGTAAGAAGAGCTTAAAACTTTGAGGCTTGCCCATGATATTGTAATTCAGTAACAGTAGTAAACGGACTCAGAAGAACACTTAAATGGAATGGGTAGTGTCTTGAAAAGAGGTTATAAGATGAACACAATCAAAGGTTATAAAGTTAAAACACTATAGTTCAATTCTTTTATCTTGGCGGCTCGCGCATGTCCGCCCAGACGCGGTAGATTGCTGCGTTGCGAGTTGCACACGACGCACGCGCCAATAGAAGCAGCGCCATAGTATAGCATAGTTCGCAAGCTTACGTTTAGGGGGGAGCGCGCAGTTCATGAAGTAAAGCCACCACGGCCGCATTAACCCTTTCGCTGCTACAAAGACGTGCTCCCTGCACTCCGCGCTGTGCGCGATGTTGTCACTGCACTGCTCGCCTATGCAGACACATCGTGTTCCGACTGCTTTGACACTCTTATCAGTCGATTCCACAAAAACTATTTGGCCCAAAAATTAGATTTTTACACATCTTGACTCATACCTTCCTCCCATAAATGACTTAATTTTGTTTCGATGTTCAACGCAGTTATTATGCAGCATTAAATGTAGTAAACCATTGCAAAAAATTTTGAAGAGTTTGCAGAGGTAAAAGTCCATAGAGTATACTTTCCGTATGGTCGATTGTAGTTGCCACAATGTTGAGAATGAAATGTGGACAAGATACCTAAATTTCATATAAAATTTACTGTATAACAATAGCTCATTTAAGGACCACATAGGTGTCGTATGTAATATTGAGAAATATTCCGTCTTTCGCGACTGTAACAAAAGTTTTATTTACACTGAGCACGTTTGGCTTTATTTTAAAGCACTTCAGTCAATCAAAAGGAAGTAGACGAAATACATTAAACAAAAGCGTGGACTTACAAAAACATTAGGACTTGAATATACCGTCTATCAGTGAAGTGCTCTGAGCTATGTCAAATATAATTTTTGTGTGTGGCACACACAAACATCATTTATTTGCTAAAACACTGATCTACCAACATAAACGTTGAATATTGTGTTACCGCAGCACAAAACTACGAAAGGTGACTTGGCAATGGAGGAGACAAAATACTGTCCACTGAAGATGCTTTAAAAGAGAGAAACGCATCTGGTTTAAATAAGCCCCTTATTACAGTTGCAGAAGAGGAATATATTTCAGTACCATTGGTAAAACTGCGACTGTGGAACAAAAACAAGAAAGAAAACATGAGTACCATTGTGCATGTGCCATACCTTTCCTTGATTGAAGTGCTTTAAAATAAAGCCAAACGCGTCCGGTGTAAATAATACTTTTATTACAGTCGCGAAAGACGGAATATTTCTCAATATTACATACAACACCTGTGTCGTACTTAAATTAAATGAGATATTGTTATACAGTAAATTTTATATGAAATTTAGGTATCTTGTCCACATTTCATTCTCAACATTGTGGCAACTAAAATCGACCATACGGAAAGTATACGCTATGGACTTCTACCTCTGCAAACTCTTCAAAATTTCGTGCAATGGTTTACTACATTTAATGCTGCATAATAACTGCGTTGAACATCGAAACAAAATTAAGTCATTTATGGGGGGAAGGTATCAGTCAAGAAGACGCGTAAAAATCAAATTTTTGGGCCAAATAGTTTTTGTGAAATCGAGTGATAAGTGTGTCAAAGCAGTGGGAACACTATGTGTCTGTCTGCACAGGCGAGCAGTGCAGTGATGACAAAATCGCGCACAGCGCAGAATGCGGCGAGCACGTGTCTGCAGCAGCGAAAGGGTTAATGAAGAGACAAAGCACTAGAAATTTCAAAAAATTGCATTCAAACGAATATAATTCGTGAAGTAAGGCACTTCGATATTGTTTTTAAATAATGAAAATATTAAGCAGTGCACAAGGCTTGAACTCATAACCTTTCACGTAGCAGCCCAACACCTTAACCGTTACGCTATTTCATTTTTTTTTGTAATATCATTTTGTTGTCTTGTGTTCGTTGCATCTGCTCGGGGCGGACGTCGTAAGACATCCATTTATGTTCGTTGCTGATCGATTGACTCAGTTTTTTTTAATTACAGAGGGCAGCTAACCCTCTGACCGGACACGCTGAGCTACCGTGCCGGCACTGGGATTATAACACGGCACGCAAAATACTGATAAACACTGTTGGTATGACTATGAATTACTCACGCTTCGTCGAAGTACAATAGGAAAGAAACAATTACCGCTGTTCTTTATTGCGAAAAAGCGGTTCGTGAGAGTGATACAAACACCTTTCCTTGCTATCGCCTGAATTAGGAGTCTTATTGCTTGTTTGGTTTAATTAATTAATAGAATATGAAGCAATTGGTATAAAGAATGCTTTTTCCAAACTTTCTATAAAAGAATGTCTGCTATGAAGACATTGCTTTGGTTCTATTACTTTATTTATGACCGAACGTTTCTAAAACTGAAGACACTCGTCCGTGCTCTGATCTGCAGACGAGATCTGGCAATGTCGTTCTCTGTTCATTGGCTGACTGTGTTTTGTGACGTCAGATGCGCAGAACGAACCTAAACTCGGCCGCCAACATAAATGACGCGCACTTTAGTAACAACATGCAGTCGTGTTACCTCGTGCAATGCTGAGGGATTCAGATCATGAAACAACAGTCTGAAAATAACACAACAGGATGTATTTAGCATGTATGTTTCTGTATAATTCGTTTGGTATTCAGAACATTCCTTCTAGTTCTTTCCCTTCACGAACTCCGATTCTTTCTGAGAGACCGAACAGTATGCTCAATTTCGCAAAATGTGTGCTAGGATTCGACTTACATTTCATACTAGTCAGTGGTGTGTTCCTGGTCTCTCGAGTCGGGTGTGAGGGGGGAGGGGGGGGGATGAATACTGTAGTAGTTGCCAAGTTATTAAGACTCTCTCGAGATGTCGATACTCTGTTGTATACAGAGGATAACACATCAACGCCTCATTCAACTGTTGCTCTTAGAATTTTCGCTTTTATATCGTCAGTGTGTGGTTGGAGAACATGTTAAACTGCAAATCCCCTGTGAGATCCCGAGTAAGTCAGTTTCAACGTCAGAACTAGGCACAAGCTTGCTACTTTCAGCATGACAATATGTTTAAAACAATCGTGTGGTTGATTACAGCTTTGCTTAATTACACTTTGCGTTTCCTCTTTTTTCATCTGTTTAATTATTTTCGCGTGTAACACGTGGTTTTGTGTGCACAGATCACGGGGCCTCTCGTTACTTTTTTTATGTTGTGCACAGATTTATTTTGTTTCCTCTAATTTAATTTTTAAGTTATTCACTTACTGAAACGCCTTCTAAGCTTTTCAGGCAAATGAAGCCCACAGAAGCATGGTCGTCTTAAGAATGTACGTGTTACCAAAATACTACTGTCGTATCGTGAGTCCAAAGTTTTTGTTATCATACCTTTTGCGTTCTCGTGGTAATATTCCACAGAAATTTTCATCCGCTAACACGTGTTTCTTTAGATCTAATCGTTGAAGTGAAATACCAGTTTTCATAGATTTAGCTTCAAAAAGTATTAATATCATTAAATATCTTAATATTTTCATCCCCTGTTTCAATCCGTTAGGGGTCAAACTGCCAAAACAAACGAAACATTTTTTTTTTATTTCTAACCGAGAAGTCAAATACCAGTTTACACAGATGCAGCCTTAAAAATTCTTTAGAAATTCTTTAATAACGATTTATTTTCATAAAAGTTTTCATCCATATTTTACCCCTTAGCTGTTGAATTTCAGAAAATGCTGAAACCTGTTTTTTTTGTCTGACAGAGAAACCAAATAATAATTTCCGGAGGTCCAGCTTTAAAATTGCCTTAATAGCGACATGTTTTCTAAAAATCTTTTATCCCTTATTTCACTCCCTTAAGGGTGGAATTTCGAAAAACACCTTCTTAAACGACCCGTACAGTGTAAGATAACCTCCCTCTACAAACTTCAGGTTTCTTTTCTTAGTGGTTTGGGCTGGGCGATAATGTGTCAGTAAGGGGAGTCTATTAGTCAATCGAGACATTGCCTTCTATGTAAAGAGATTACGATTACCTAGGTATTGCCTGTACCTTTCCTGCCAATCACACACACGGAATAAGTGAAGCCAATGCTAAGTTAAGTTGTGATGGGTGAATTCTGAGCCTTTCGGTCTTTAAAATGGTAGAAGAGGAGGGGTAAAGGTCTATACTGTTGTTGTTGCTTTCTTGGGATATTTTTGATGTGAAAATCGCCAGCTGGTAAGAAGGAAGGAGGGGAGGAAGGAAGGAAGGAAGGAATGAACGTTACTATCATTAGAGACAGAGCCCAGGCTCGGACTGTCAAAGGAAGAATTTGCAAGAAACTCAGCCGTGTTAATTATGGAAGAGACCCATGTGTTCCCCTTAATCAGTTGAGGGAAACCAAGGGAAAACCCAAATCTCGGTGACCAGGCAGGGGTTTGAACAACACTCCAGAATGAGAGGCCATAGTCTTAGTACTGAACAATCTCGATTGGTCGCAAGCAGGTGTTCTCGAATATTGATGTTCACTTCTCTGGAATCCATACCAAAGTGGAATGGTTAAGGCAATAAGGGTCAACAAACTCCAGTGCCGGACCCTGTTAGGAGATCATGATGAATGACGACCAAGGCTAATCTTAGCTCGCTGAGGATTTTAAGAAGGCACTACTCTCGTCTGCTTAGTTGCCGTGTAAAGACAACAGGAGATAAATTAGGGAAACTAAATTACAGAATACGAGGAAAAAATTTTGAGAGCGTAAGAGCACTGTATGGAAGTTAAACGTTGGCAAACGGAAACCTTTCGAATAACTGACTATAAGCATTCCAGATGTGTTGGTGTGAAAGATCATTCCAAAATTAATTTTTGTTTTTTGATGAGATCCGCCTTGAGCAAACGATTTTTCTAGTTTCTTTTTCTTTTACCACCATCCACTTGATGGCAACGGGACGTTAAAACCTACTCTTCCATCCTTTCTTCCTTTCTTTTTATCCAGGCACGTTTCGCTGATGTTACAGCATCATCAGGTCTTTTTTATTTTCTTTCTAATTAATAACAGGAAATTTTCTGTTACTATCTGTACATATATAAACAAGACTAGCTTTTTCTTATATATACCTTGTTACTCCAGCCTGTGGTTTTTGTGGCTGTCTATGTTTTGCGTTACAGTTGCTCCTCGTTCACTGTTTGTCATTTGCAACCAAAGATACGCAAACACACACACACACACACACACACACACACACACACACACACACACACACACACACACAATCTTCCACATACAATAAAATATGTTATTTTTACCGTAAGACGTTGTTGTTGTTGTTATTGTTGTGGTCTTCAGTCCTGAGACTGGTTTGATGCAGCTCTCCATGCTACTCTATCCTGTGCAAGCTTTTTCATCTCCCAGTACCTACTGCAACCTACATCCTTCTGAATCTGCTTAGTGTATTCATCTCTAGGTCTCCCTCTACGATTTTTACCCTCCACGCTGCCCTCCAATACTAAATTGGTGATCCCTTGATGCCTCAGAACATGTCCTACCAACCGATCCCTTCTTCTGGTCAAGTTGTGCCACAAACTTCTCTTCTCCCCAATCCTATTCAATACTTCCTCATTAGTTATGTGATCTACCCATCTAATCTTCAGCATTCTTCTGTAGCACCACATTTCGAAAGCTTCTATTCTCTTCTTGTCCAAACTATTTATCGTCCATGTTTCACTTCCATACATGGCTACAGTCCATACGAATACTTTCTGAAATGACTTCCTGACACTTAAATCAATACTGGATGTTAACAAATTCCTCTTCTTCAGAAACGCTTTCCTTGCCATAGCCAGCCTACATTTTATATCCTCTCTACTTCGACCATCATCAGTTATTTTGCTCCCCAAATAGCAAAACTCCTTTACTACTTTAAGTGTCTCATTTCCTAATCTAATTCCCTCAGCATCACCCGACTTAATTAGACTACATTCCATTATCCTTGTTTTTCTTTTGTTGATGTTCATCTTATATCCTCCTTTCAAGACACTTTCCATTCCATTCAACTGCTCTTCCAAGTCCTTTGCTGTCTCTGACAGAATTACAATGTCATCGGCGAACCTCAAAGTTTTTATTTCTTCTCCATGAATTTTAATACCTACTCCTAATTTTTCTTTTGTTTCCTTTACTGCTTCCTCAATATACAGGTTGAACAACATCGGGGAGAGGCTACAACCCTGTCTTACTCCCTTCCCAACCACTGCTTCCCTTTCATGTCCCTCGACTCTTATAACTGCCATCTGCTTTCTGTACAAATTGTAAATAGCCTTTCGCTCCCTGTATTTTACCCCTGCCACCTTTAGAATTTGAAAGAGAGTATTCCAGTCAACATTGTCAAAAGCTTTTTCTAAGTCTACAAATGCTAGAAACGTAGGTTTGCCTTTCCTTAATCTTTCTTCTAAGATAAGTCGTAAGGTCAGCATTGCCTCACGTGTTCCAGTGTTTCTACGGGATCCAAACTGATCTTCCCCGAGGTTGGCTTCTACTAGTTTTTCCATTCGTCTGTAAAGAATTCGTGTTAGTATTTTGCAGCTGTGACTTATTAAGCTGATAGTTCGGTAATTTTCACATCTGTCAACACCTGCTTTCTTTGGGATTGGAATTATTATATTCTTCTTGAAGTCTGAGGGTATTTCGCCTGTTTCATACATCTTGCACACCAGATGGTAGAGTTTTGTCAGGACTGGCTCTCCCACGGCCGTCAGTAGTTCCAATGGAATATTGTCTACTCCGGGGGCCTACCGTAAGACGTAAGATACCCAAATAGTAAACATTCTAGGCAAATAAATTTTCTGCATCAAGTTCTCTATGCTTGCAGATGACAAACAATAAAAAAAAACACGTGTAACGCAAAACACAGAAAACTACAACCAGAGAATGTGACAATGAAGTATATATACTAAAAAATCATGTATGTTTTCGAATTCTTGAATACTTTCTTAAAAACTGAAAGAGGAATTTTGCTGTTATTCAACAGAAATACAATGAAAAAAGAGCTAATGACGCTACAAATTCAGCGAAAAATGTCTGGGTAAAGAAGAAAGATTGATTTATTTTTAAGCAAACACGGATGCAAAAGCTTCAACCTCAAGATTAATGCTTTCAGACCTGAAGTTTTTCTGTACGAAAGAAATTTTTTCTTTATTCTGTAATGCTCTTTGGTGATCTTTTAATGATTTTAGACGCAATATTTATACAAAAATATGTACCCGTTTCCAAAATTATAATTTTTACTCCTACCTTCTCGTTATAGGCCACAATAAATTATTTTCAAATATTCACTGTTGTAATAAATTAACTGATTATTCACTATCACGCGAAATAGCAGCAACGGTATTCAGTTGTACAGTGAACTATAACTAACGAACCACTTCGTGTATTCCGACGGTCACAAGCTGCTGCTTGCTGCTACATTGGCTTGTTGATGTATTTTTATAGTGGCCCCCAAAAGTTGTCAGCACTTGTACATGATGAAAAAACTGAAGATTCACAAATGTGTATATGAGGTTTCCATTTGGGAAAAATATGTCTGTTGCAGCTAAGACACGCTAACGATAAACTACACAATTTTAACCAGAGGGTCTGAAAGAGTTAATATTGCAAAATTGATGGACAGTTAAAGTATTAGAAATGTTAAAAATGGGAAAGAAGAGTCTTACCAGAATAACTGGCTAGTTTGTGAGATTTTTGCTACGACATCCAGAAATAGTTAACTTGGTGCTGGAAGGAGCAGTTGGACTGAATAGAAGGCATACCAAGGCTAGTATTTAACGTAGCGATGAAAAGATTAGAAAACAATAAGAAATGTTGGAGGATACCGTCAAACCAGTTAAAAGACTGAATATTTTCTAAAAAAATAAATAAAATAACATATTTATGGTGCTGTGCCCGGTTTCATCGCAGAAATAATTTTCAAAATATTCAGGGATGTAGGATTCCAGAGGGAGGGTGGTATATACTGACAGTGCAGTGTAGAACTGGACGCGTCCTGGGGTACAAAGACACGACTCCTAGCCAGTTACTGTGCCCATGGAAGACATCGTTTTGCAGCAGAAAGAAGTCCTAGGGCAATTAGGGGGGAGAGAGAGAGAGGAGAGAAAGTACTTCATGCTTTGCTGGAATACAGGACAGGCCGTAATAGTTACTGCCTGACTATTGAAAGCATAGATTTAAGTCGAAGAAAATTTAAAATTAGCGATGATAATTCCCGATACCTGTTAGACTGCCTAGGCTGGCTCTGAGCACTATGGGACTTAACATCTATGGTCATCAGTCCCCTAGAACTTAGAACTACTTAAAGCTAACTAACCTAAGGACAGCACACAACACCCAGCCATCACGAGGCAGAGAAAATCTCTGACCCCGCCGGGAATCGAACCCGGGAACCCGGGCGTGGGAAGCGAGAACGCTACCGCACGACCACGAGATGCGGGCGACTGCCTAGGTGACCCGAAAGCGCGCAGGAGTCTTATACAACACATTCTCTGTTTACCTACTGCGTCAGATCTGGCAAAAATCTCTACCTTTGCCGGCCGAAGTGGCCGTGCGGCTCTAGGCGCTGTAGTCTGGAACCGCGTGACCACTACGGTCGCAGGTTCAAATCCTGCCTCGGGCATGGATGTGTGTGATGTCCTTAGGTTAGTTAGGTTTAACTAGTTCTAAGTTCTAGAGGATTAATGACCTCAGAAGTTGAGTCCCATAGTTCTCAGAGCCATTTGATCCATTTGAACCATCTCTACCTTTCGACAAAACTGAGGATTGTAGCTACTGTTCGTAGTCGACAGACAGCCGCTGATTGATCTGCGTATGTCATTATTACGACACGGGACCAGTAAACTGACAGTGTTGTATACGTAATTTGGAATGTCGTCGGGAGCAACTCTGATCTCATAACAGGACTCTTGGCTGAACAGGTTTGAAAATTGTGATGTCGCTTGTGGTAATGCAGCTGTACGCTCAGACTGGCACTTACCGCGACGCCTGCGACCGGAACACTCTTTAAGTGTGCAGGCTGCTGTGATGCCGTCCGAACCACAGACGCAGATGTTGCAGTCTTCTTTGAAAGTAGTGCCAGGCTCGCATTTCATTTGGACTGTGAACATTAAAAACAATTTAAAAAATACTTTTTGGACTAAGTTTTCTATTCGCTTCACTTAAATTTTTGCAGAACAAAAGCATAACGAAAATCTGAACTTGTTAGGAATGGTTCAGTGACAAACTCGGTTTTTCCTTAGTACCTTGTCAGAGAAGATCACAGAGGAAGAAATAAGGTTGCTGGAAGTATTTGAAGTTACATACTGTCAGATACACAGAAGCTTACACCCATTCACAAACCTTCCATCTCCCTATCCGAAACTCGCATGCACCTACACATGTACACGCTGACCTCTCAGTTAATGAACTCTCTAATCAAAAGTGTCCGAACAGCTATTAGTGGACATAAATAAGGAGTTTGTCCACTATCGCTACTTTGTTGGGGACACTTTCAGTGCGGTGTCAACATGTCTGTGGTGGGACGGCAACAGATTCTTTGTCAAGAACCGAAACCAGAGAACAGTAGCGATTTTGGATGAAGTGGTATGGATCGAAGATGACGTTGTAACCCGTTTCAAAGGTGTTCCATTGATTTCAGGTCAGCACCTTGGGGAGGTCAGCCTATTTGAAAAACGCTACTGTCCTCACATTATTGCGTCACAGGTGCCGCTTTAAGACAGTGTACATTGTCACGCTGATACAACCCTCGTCTCCGAACCATACCTCTACTGTACGCAGTACACAATGCAGTTAAATGTGTTTCTGTCCTTCCGCTTCTATCGTTGTAACCTTCTTTAAATATCTTTCTTCTACATACATCAGCCAATGCCTGTGGAAATAACAAATAAATTTAGTTGTCTTATTTGGTCTGCTTTGTGGTACATT
This sequence comes from Schistocerca piceifrons, assembly GCF_021461385.2. Lineage (NCBI taxonomy): Eukaryota > Metazoa > Arthropoda > Insecta > Orthoptera > Acrididae > Schistocerca > Schistocerca piceifrons. The sequence goes on along the minus strand of NC_060145.1, from coordinate 77,732,288 downwards.
GAATGAAACTCTAACATTCTTTAAAAAAATCTTCTTTTTTGTAGTAAATTGAATGAATTCGTGACTGAGGAACGGATACAAACTGGAGGTATCGTGTAGCATGTTGTAAACATGTGGTCTACTTATTCGGTGTTATTGTTAGCGGAAACTTTATACGAACTGGTTGGGCAATGCAACTGCCAGTACCAATAACGAAATACAGTCACTGCAAAATACAGTCAGCCCCTTAGGCACTGAATCCTCTGGCCCTGTTCGAAACTGATAACTTTGGTTCCTGTGCACATAACAAATAGATTAAATTGTCTTACCTCTAAAGCAACAACGGTAGAAAAAGATATATAGATACAGGCTCAGCGGTGTGCAATGCTGACCATAATACTTTGGAATGTACATGAAATTCTCTTGGCTGATAAATGAAAACATTTAAGAAAAATCCAAGGTCTTTGTAATACGTACGACCTGGACAGGGATGTGTCACTGGTTGTGATGAATTACTAACACTGATACTTCTTTTTTCTTTAATTCCAACTTAAGTTAGGCCTGTCAAAACATCTGAAAATTGAAATAACATTGCTCAGAAAATTATATGATATTTATCAATTGATCCACAAACAATGAGATTTACACAGCAAGTATTATCTAACCTTACTAAACAAGGATAAATACAAATGATTTAATTACATATACCTGTATTAACAAATCTTAGAAACATTACAAAAGTGATAACCTTTTCATCAAATCAGTATACGCCCATTCTGGGGTTACTCAACAATTACAAATTATCAGCCAACTCATCTATACTAACGTACTAGCAAAACGAAAGTAATAATTATTTAACATCTTTATCTTGTTTGCGTGAAGACTTCTGCTTCCATGTTCTCGTAATTCCTGTATTAATCCAAATTCAGAGAGCACACCACAAAAACTATCTACTCCACTCTCTTTCGCTCACAGACAGCTACCTATCACTGTGCGCCAAGCGCTCTCTCACTCCAACACTACAATCTTAGACCAGAAGCAGTATCTTTGGGTCTGTGGTCGAGCACAGTCAGAGATCCGCTTTATAAAACCTATCAGAGACATACATCGTTTATAATACGAGGTGCAACAATAAAGTAATGAGAGTGATTTTCTTTGCAAGATGTGGCAAACCTGCAGGCTTGCGTAGGCACAATATCTTTGAACTTGGTCTATAAGCTGCTTCTAGTCCAAGCGGAACATCGATGCAACTGCTCAGTCGTGAGTTGTGCTGTAATAAGTTAACATGTGTTTGAGTCTATCGTCACGGAAATGGAACCGCATAATATTGCGCAACGGTATGCCATTTCTTTTTGCGTTAAATTGGGTGAAAAAGTGATGACAACTTACAGTAAGCTTCAGAAGGCTTTTGGAGAGGAGGTTATGTCAAGAGCTCAAGTTTTTCTTTGGCATAAAATGTTTAGTGAAGGCAGAACGAATGTTGAAGATGAAGACTGCAGTGGATGACCATCAACCCCACAGACAGACGTCAACTTGCCCAGGGTGCGTGAACTCATACGATCTAATCGAAGTTTATCCATGAAAATGATTGCAGAAGAACTGAACATCAATCGAGAAACGGTTCGTCTAATAATATCTGAAGATCTTGGTATGAGAAATATTTGTGCAAAAATTGTCCCCAAAAATCTCACGCCCCAACAACGAGATACATGGAAAAATGTGGCAGTCGATCTGCTAGAGCGAACGGAAATCAATCCAGAATTGTTGGGCTGTGTTATCACTGGTGATGAAAGTTGGTTTTTTCAGTACGATCTAGAGACAAAACGCCAAAGTTTGCAATGGTGCTCAAAGGGATCATCCAGACCAAAAAAAGCTCGCATGTCAAAGTCAAAAGTGAAATGCTTGCTTGTGTGCTTCTTTGATTCCAAGGGAATTGCTCATAAAGAGTGGATGCCTTCTGGACAAGCAGTTAACCAATATTACTACAAAGAAATTTTAGAAAGACTTTGTAAAAGAGTTCTTTGCGTGGATTATGCATCACGATAATGCGCCATCCCATACTGCTCTGTCAGTACAGCAATTTTTAACCTCAAAACAAATTTCAGTACTACCACAGCCACCTTATTCACCAGGTATCGCACCATGCGACTTTTTTCTGTTTCCACAAGTCAAGACGACGGTCAAGGGACACCATTTTCAACCAACACAAGATGTCCAAAAAGCTGTGAAGAGGGTCTTGGAGGGTATTATAGAAGATGAGTTCGAGAAATGTTACCATCAATGGCAGAACCCTGGAAAAAGTGTTTGCAATCAGAAGGAAACTACTTTGAAGGAGACAACACTAAACTTGACTAAGACGGTAAGCAACATCTTTTTTTCACATCAGTCTGATTACTTTATTGTAGCACCTCGTATACTATTTTATTTTAGTTTGCATTAATCTTATTATCATATTCGGGTGCCGCATACAAGTGTGCCCCAGCAGACTCCTTTCATCGTTTTCTGAAGCACAGTCAGGGCACCACACCCTAGCCAAGAAATACAAACCCATCCCGTAACACTGTTTTCTCTGTAATTCATTGTTGCCACTACACACGATGGCAGGTAAGCTTCTCCAAGCATTTGCTTACCCCAAACACTTCTATCCGACTGCCACAGGATATAGTGTGAATCGTCACTCCCCAAGATTCGTTTCCAGCCTTCCTACGTTCTGTGGCGTCGCTCTTTGCACCACCTGAAGTGTCGCTTAACAGTGACTACGGAAATGGCACGGCTTACGACTAGCTGATCGTCTGCTGTTTAACTCCCTAAACTCAGTCGGGGTGCTAGCCAGACTGCTGGTAGCACTGCGGTTTCACAATCCTCCAACATGACGACCGTCCCTGCCCGCTAGTACATTAGGTCTCTCTGGTCCTGGATCAGCTGCAGTTGTTACTTCGCGTTTCCACTTCACATTCACATCCACCATCTTTAGAACTGTCGAATTTTCACTAATGGAGTTGTTACTCAGGTGACATCCACTGACTACTCCACGTTCGTAGTCATTGATCTATGCTGACCGATCCACTCTGCTCTTACTGCTTCTCTACTGACAACTGAACAGTCCCCGCCTATTTTTATACTGGTGGGTTCGCCTTTCGTGACATCTAGTCCGCATTTTATAGCAGTGTAAGGATATTTTTTATGAAAACGCTAGAGAAGAGGGAACGATAGTCCCAGAACTTCGAGATAAGCCAAAACTGATCACCATTTCGTATTATTTAGTTCATTACTGCGATAAACAGCTTACTTCGTATAGCGACAACTTAGAATCGTCACAACTCGTAAACCTGAACATTTTCCTTGATTTTTCACACACACGTGGAGAGGCCTCAGTGCTAGTGTCCTTCAGTCCTTACAATAGGAAACAAATTCGTTGATTAATATACGATTAAATCAGAGCCGCCCTGAAAGACGCGCGCATTAGCACGCCGCTTGCGAGATGCGAGGAGCACCGCCGGCCCCAACTCGAATCAGCTCGGCAGGTTAACGACTAGGTGAATACTGGGCTGGTACCCACGTCTCACCTCAGTTACACGATAAGCAAACCTTTAGATAAGATTTCCTCATTTTCACATGGGGTAAAACTAGGCGTAGACAGTTGGGGAACTGTTCCTGTGTGGAAAGGGGTAGCTACACCAAGGGCACCTGACGAACTAATTTTTCTGCATCTGGAAATTAACATGCTGACTGCGTGAAGGTACGGGATAAAGGCCAGGAAAAAGAAGAAACAATATAAGATCCCGTCACAGATTCATACAGGGGAGGAAGTAACAAATCTGATGAACACAAGCATGGGCCTGCTGCGTGTATATTTAATTAGCTGGGAAACCTGATATGCAGATGTTCACTGTTAACATCAAACGACAAGAGAGAATCCGTCGCACGTGCTATGCTGCGTAGGTCGGAGCTATGCACATGCCGCCCTTCGCGGTTCTCAAGTCGTTTCTCGCATGATCAACAATATTTCCCTGCTTCCTTTCTTGGCCAACAATGTCTCCCAATTTCGTCTCGTGGTCAACAATGTCTCCTAGCTTCTTCTCAAGAAGGTTCGCCGGCCTGTGTGGTCGTGCGGTTCTAGACGCTTCAGTCTGGAACCGCGCGACCGCTACGGTCGCAGGTTCGAATCCTGCCTCTGGCATGGATGTGTGTGCTATCCTTAGGTTAGTTAGGTTTAACTAGTTCTAAGTTCTAGGGGACTGATGACCTCAGATGCTAACTCCCATAGTGCTCAGAGCCATTTAAACCAAGAAGGTTCCACGCAACTAGACTGTTTACGACTCCCTAGGGGCCAGACGAATAATTTATATAATTTTCAGGATGAACTGCCAGTCTCCGCACGTGTCATCAGTCCTCAGCAGCTCCTTCTGCTGTCTACGAACAGAGGGCGCTCAGTTTCGCAAGACCTCTGTTTACGAATTCCAGGTAAGCGTAAAGTATGTTCCACAAGTCTGAAATACGTTGACAGTAGCCATGTATGCCATACTTAGGTGCATCTGTCCTACATTCCTCACTGAAAACGAGAATGTCCTGCGTTTTTCTTTTCTTTTCTTTTTCGTCGCTGGGTATCCTTCATTGTTCAAACGACCTACATAAACTACTGCTGAAAGGAGAGGGTGTTCTTTCGCGTAATACTCTGATGAATCTGACAGATACTTCTTCCGCTTTAGATTCCATGCCACTATTAAACAATTGTAACTGCACAAAAAGGGACTACAGACATTGGCCGCCAGCGGGCATTAATTTAAACCAATGGGCAAAGTTGAAAGCCTGTGCCAGACTGCATTTCGGACCTGGATCTCCTGTTTACTAGGCAGATGCGCTGACCATTGTGCCATCCGGGCATAGCAGGCAGCGCGACTACACGGTCTACCCTATTACGCTTCCCGTCAGATCCAAATTCTCAACTTATCCATACATTATGAATGTAGCGCCCCTTGCCGATTATCCACTTTAGTCGCGGCATTTCGCCTATTCTCGCAAGAGTTTGAGCCTGCTGGACATCCGCACATCCGTATGGAGCCTAGATACATTTGTAATACCTTAACGTTATGTCATTAATAATCAGCAGTTTAAAGGCCAAGTAGCCAAGATATTCAGTTTATCACTTTCGAGAGTCGAAGGAGACATAATAAGTTGGTAATATAATTGTTTACTGCCAGTTAGTAGTTTTTCTGTGTAAGAATGAACATGTCTGTGAGAATGAACATTACGATCCTGCTCTACTCACTATAAAATTGTTAATGACTCACGTGCATAAATATTTCCTGATTCTCACTGAAACTATTAAATGACTGGTCAGCAGTCCAGCAGGGACTTGTGCACTTTATAATGATAGTCACTGTGTGGCTTGAGAATCGATCAGTTCATGTTTGTGTGCAGGCTCTGGACAGGAATATTTATGCAAACCAGCCCAGGTATATCGCAGCTGGTCGGCGACATTTGGATGCTGGCAGCACCAGCTAAAATTAGAACACGCTTGCTTCAGGAATGGCGTATAGACCACAATTGTTTCGAGGCAGCTGTGGAAGATACTTCGTCGTTGCAGAGAGCTGCAGAGGGACATGTCTCCAACTTAGAGAAGACTACAGAGGCCGAACCGGACGTAGAGTTTTCAGCCACTACCGCAGACGTCTTCGACACTCGCACAGTTGAAGAGTAATAAGCATGAGCCGTCTTTGCAACTACCGTGGTGAGACATGCGTGGAGTCAGTTAATTTGCATCACAGTTTCGTTTTACTGCTTTAATGTTAACAACAAGCTAGGTGTATCCATCTTGCGCTTAGGCCAGAGTAGTGATGTTCTTTCATGCTTTTCTAGGTTTTTTTCAGTTTTCTGATTGATTTGATCCAGCCTGCCACAAAATCCTCTCCTGTGCCCTTCTTTCCATCTCAGAGTAGAACTTGCAACGTACATCCTCAGTTACTTGCTGGATGTATTCCAATCTCTATCTTCCTCTACAATTTTTACCCTTTGCACTTCCCTCTAGTATCGCTGAACTTATTTAATGATGTCCTAACAGATGTACCATTATGCTGTCCCTTCTTCTTGTCGATGTTTCCCATGTCTTCCTTTACTCGCCGATTCTGCGCAGAACTTCCTCGTTGTGTATCTTATCAATGGACTTAATTTTGAACATTCTTTTGTAGCACCACACTTCAAAGTTTCGTTTCTCTTCTGTTCCGGTTTTCCCACGTCCATGATTCACTATCAAGCAATACTATGCTCCAAACGTACATTCTCAGATATTTCTTCGTTAGATTAAGACCCATATTTGATAATAGTAGACTTCTCTTGGCCAGCAATGCCCTTTTTGCCAGTGCTAGTCTGCTTCTTATTTCCCCCTTGCTCCGGTCGTCATGTGTTAATTTGCTGCCTGAGTAGCAGAATTCCTTAACTTCTTCTACTTCGTGATCACCAGTCCTATTGTTAAGTTTCTTGCTGTTCTCATTTCAGCTACTTCTCATTACTTTCGTCTCAGTCCGTATTCTATATTCGCTGGACTGTTCATTCCATGCTTTCACCGACGGTACCAATATTACCACTGATATCTTTTCAGCTTGACTTTTAATTCCACTCTTGAACTTTTATTTGTGTCGTTGGTTTTTGATGTACAAATTGAACTATAGCGGTGAAAGACTACATCCCAGAATTACATCCTTTTTAGTCCTGGTACCTCGATCTTGATCTTCCATTCTTATTGTTCCCTCTAAGCTCTTGTACATATTGTATATTACCCCTCTTTCTCTATAGCTTACCCCTATTTTTCTCAGAATTGTGAACATCTTGCACCATTTGACATTGTCGAACGCTTTTTCCAGGTTGACAGATCGTATGAACGTGTCCTGGTTTTCCTTTAGTCTTGCTTTCATTGTCAACCACAACATCATAACCGCTTCTCTTGTGTCTTTAACTTTCATAAAGCCAAACTGATCGTCGTCTAACACATCCGATGATCTTTCTTTAAATCATTAATCTTTTTCCACAATCACTGACCAAATTCACGATGTAGTTTTATACAGTCATTTTATGTAACCGCCAACCTGTGGAAGTCTATAGTTCATGTTTGCAATCCTATCTCCATTTGTTAAATGTTTCCATGATCAGTAGATACATCATCTTTTTGGTGTCTTTTGGCCATAAACTAAATCTTTTTTGTGACCAGTAGTATCTTCTTGTAGTGTGATGACTTCGTTCATTAATATGTCCGTGGGATCCCTACTTTCATGATTAATTGGCCATCCCTAGTAATTTTTACTTAAAGAGACGTTATCCATTGCTCGATCTTGTTTCTTTTAAGGGAACTTTGTACGTGAAATTCGTTGAAATTTGAAATTTTCTATTTTCTACTCCATAATGTACTTTGGACTTTCCTGAACATTTTGGTGTATAATACATTAAAATCAGACAATTGTGAGACCTTCAAATAATATTTTGAACGTTGACGCGTGACTGTCTAATTTCGCAGCTATGCATATACTGCCACAGTTGAACACTCATATTTTGGGAACTACACAGTCTAGAAGGCTGTGAATTGCTTTACTTTGAGCCTACTGCTACGTCACACAAGTTGCAATTACGAATAAACAAATCAGTCCTTTGTTTCTGATACTAATTTTCGTTGGAAGTAGTGTGATTATCGGCTGTTTTTGTAGTAAGCTAACTTCTATTGCTTTTTATACGTAAATAAAATGACTAAGCGTAAAAATAACTTCAAGAAATGCAAATTTTCGGGTAGCAGATATGTGAGTTTTTCTTTCATCGAATATCAACCGATGAAAAGCCATGTCATGCTTTGTCTCCACCTCCAAAGACTTCGTGTAAAGATAGGTAAGTTGAATTTTCTGGCACCCTGCACCAATTTACACATAAATATTAAGTTAGGAGTGTCCGATGCTGTGATAACATTTGATGGTGGGAACTATGCGAGGCTTAAGGTTCTGGAGAAGTTACGGATAAGATTTGGACAGAACACAGCTAAAGGACTGCGGGAACTGGATGAGCTTCGTGTAGGTGAAGCAGAGTTAGCTGCTCAGCAAATGACAAAAGAAGCTAAAAAGAGAAGGAGGGGCAAGCACTGGGTTATTGGGACACTGAAGAAGACACAGACTATGGGCCAGGGCAATTCTAGTGCATAAAAGACGCAGAAATGTAAGTCTGTATAAGGATTTAAGATTAAAAAAAATTTTTAACTTCAATATCCCTGAACTACATTTTTTGCAATAAATGATCCGTTTTCTAAAAAAGTACTGATGGTAGAAACAAGAAATTTTCACAGCGTGCCAAGTGTGAGATTCAACACATATGAACCTAGAATAATTAAAATATCCTGAGTTGTTTTGTTTTTATGTTCATTTATTTACAAAATTCTGTCAAAAAATTTAGTGTTTGAAAAAGAAAAAGTATAACATGCCCCACAATACAATTTTAGTAATAATTCTAGTTCAGTGTACCTAGAAAGGTGCATTCAGTAATTACGGAAAATTGTAAGTTGGTGTCTTAAAATGTTTCCAAGATAATGGGTCACAAAATTCGATAATTTACCATTGGCGGCATAGGACATACAATGCCCCCTTAAATTTACGTGATCCTATGTGGAGCTTCCCATTCCCGTAGGTCACCACGTATAGTATCTGTAGCATCGTAGAGATATGCTAAACAACTCAGCTGACACCTCACATTTCCTACTCCTCGATCAGTTATGTCAATATCTGACATCTTTGTATTCGTGTGACGATTGAAAAGAGGAACCCTACTATGATTTTTCACTGTGAAACAAACATATGGTAGGGCATTTGTGAGAGAGAGGAGATTTCAGCTGTTACTCACCTTCCTTGACTGTGGGACAAGCTATCTTGGTGCATGCCCAGCCTGCTTCTTTTACACAAGTGCACCAGTTGCAGTCAATCTTCTTCCTTTCGCCCGGAGTACATGCTGCAACATTTGAAAGTGTGGATATTGTACACGTTTGGGGTTGTTGTATAACTGTCATAAACGGTCTGGTCGATTACCCCGAGACATATAAATTTAGGAACTACAATTTCTCTTTCAATTTATTGCAACGTTATATAGTTACTTTCTTTGTGTCTCTCTTTCTCTGAAACATTGTTTTCACTTATACTCCAATTTTTTACTTTTTTGTGGATTGTAAGTGGCACTTCATGCTTCTAATTCCGAAATATGAGGCACTCGGAAAAATTTGTAAGTAGACTGTGATTTCTACATCAAACTGTTATTTGCTAGATTTTTTGTCACTTGGTCATACTGAACAGAATTCTCAAGATGTTTAATATTTTGTGCACTTAGAACTATTTCGGAAAAAAATCCGAGGTATGTTAAGAAATAATTCCCCTAGAAAAGCCAGACATCTACAAACCGGAAAAAGGAACAAAATACATTTGGCACTCCTAATGCATAAAGTTAGTCCACCACCTCCTGGAACGTAAATGATGTACATCAAAACTGCTGTTATTTGCACGTGAATTGCTCATTTTAGAGAATCACGCGTCTTACGCTAGTTCCTCATCACAAAATCAGCTGACTTGTTAACTCTCAGATGTACAGTAACTATCATCATAAATATTTTAGAACGATAATACGTCCACGTTTTTCATAAGAAATCAGGATTGTTTTCCTGGGAGTTCTGTGCCTTAAGACAAATATGAAGTTGTCAGGTGAACTTTTACTGGGAAAGTTAAGTGCTCGGATGTTTCTGTTGAAGATGATCTTGTGGGTATGTATTGCAGTGGTAATTTATACATTCTTTAGTTGGTCGTGGGGCCATGTATAAATGATTTATTTATGAAAACAGCGTATCAGTGTAGGAATGCGAGATATGCAGGATTATTAGCGTCGGAATAAATTGAAGTGATTCTCCGTATTTTCGTAATGCATCCTGCCATATCAAGTCTGACCTTCGTTAAATGTGGCAGTCACCCACAAAAGGGTTTCTCTTATTTCACTAAAAGGAAATAATTAAAGCAGTAAGTTACTCAGGAAGGCGTGATAAAATTTGTTATTAACTACGTGAACATGAATGGAAGTTCATAGGAGCGTATCGGTAATCTTAACCAACAATGCAGTGCACTTGAACTTCATGTTAGTATCTGAAATATCCTCACTAACTAAAACAATATATCACAAATTTTGTTGGAGTTTACTACAGGTACGTTCCTGGAGTAAGTAACTGTAGGCTGTGCCCTACCCCGTTTGTTAGCGTGAGCGATGCCTTTCCTAAATAATTAGGTAAAGTAATACTAAATCAACGGGAGGTTTGCACAATACAAGAGAATACAGAATTTTGGGTGGAAAAGCGATGCCTTACAAAAATCAGGTTATATGTGTCGAAATAATACAGTTATTATGGGCTAGTGTAGGTCTGATATACGACAGTGAGATTGGTAACACAGGTGCTCCATCCCACCGTTCAGTAAAACACCTTGCTTCCCTACTGCCTCCACAAGTTGGTCAGCACGTACGTTCTGCAGATTTCAAACGTCGATTTGAGAAATTGTATTTGAGGAGGGTGACATATTTTAGTAAGTTTTGACGTGTCCTCTCTTCAATCGCGTTCTTCTGTCGGATTTGTTATAGCTAAAGTTAGGTTCGTTGTTAAGTGAAATAACTTGTTTCGAGGTGTATTGATTTCCAGTTGTTTTCCGTTCCACGTCCAGTTTTGTGAGCAGACCGATGAAATTGCCATGGAGAGTACTTTTTCACCTGTTGCTGCCAATTCATTATGGAAGATTTCTAGGAGCTTGCAGACACTGAAACCACCTTGCTTTTTAGAAACGTTGACGATACTTTCAATGTTGACGATACTTTTGTTATTTTGGTCAAATGACAGTGTGAATACGCATAAAGTTGTAGAACATCTATATGTGCTCTTTTTATTCTGTTTTACTCTTCATTCTGGTCACTGCAAACTATGGTTGATTTGTACTTACGTCTTTGGTTGATATGTATTCAGTTTCTTGGGAATAGCTACACAGCAGAAACGTTGTGGTACACAAAATAAAAATAAAGATTTGTGAATTGGAAACAGCCGATGTAGGAAACTTATTTATTTCAAAAAGTTTATCATGGTTGTGGATCCTTTTGCAACAAAATTATTAGAACGTCTCAATTTAAGCCACCTGAATGTTTGCTTCATTACTATGGCAGAAAAGATGGCTGTCTTCTCTTCCTTGAGATGGTGGTCAAGACGAAGGATGATAATACATTGTGACATGCCGTTTTTAAGAAGAAAAATTAAGTGTTTTGTATCTTCAGTAGTTCAGTTGTCAGCATGCGACTCAGGGTGAAAGGGCACTTCCTACCTTTGTTCGAAGGACTACGTCTACTGACACTTTGTCACCTGAGTAGGCGACCTTCAAGTTGCCTTTCACCAAAACGAATATAGTGGGAGACAGATCAGACGTGCATCGCGCTATCGACCAGCTGTGAATCGATTGAGTCATGGGGTGGCGTTATGCCTTGAGCAGGTAGCATTTCCAAAAGATTGGTCGAATTCTGAGAAAATGCGTTGAGGTGTGTTTTTCGATCGCCACATAAGATTAGACCCCATTAGAGTGAGAATTTAAAAACTGAACTGACTAAGTTCAAGTTACATATAGCGGGAATTAGTTAAGTGCGAAGGCGGGAAGAGCGTGACTTCTGTTTAGGACAGTACAGAATTATCTACAAAATCAAATAGGGCAATGCAGGAGAAGGCCTATTAATGAATAAGAAAATAGGAATGTGTATAAGCTACTAATAACACCGTAGTGCACACATTATCGTAGCCAAGATAGAACCGAAGCCAACAACACCACAGTAGTACAAGTTTATACGCCAACTAGCTCCGCAGGTATTGAAGAAATAGAAAGACTTTATTATTAGACAAATAAGTTATTCATACGTTATTCAGACGAAATTTGTAATTGGTGACTGGAATTCGATACTAGGAAAAAGAAGATAAAGAAAAATAGTAGGAGAAACGTACTACGGGAAAGTACTGAAAGAGAAAGCCGCCTGATAGAATTCTGCTCAGTGCATAGTTTAACCATCATTAACATTTGGTTTAAGGATCATGAAAGGAGCTTGTATACATGGAAGAAAATGAGGCAAGCTGGAAGCTTTCAGACCTGATTACGTAACTTAAGGCAGAGATTTCGAGACCGCATTTTAAACTGTAAGAGTTTTTCACTGGTAGATATGCACTACGACCATAATTTATGGGTTATGAAATGCAGATTAGAACTGAAGAAGTTGCAAACGTGAGGAACTTAAGGAGGTGTAATCTGGATAGACTGAAGGATCGAGAGGTTGTTGAGAGTTTCAAAGCCAGCATTGGGCAACGATGGACTGAAGCAGAGGAATTGAATGCAACAGAAGACGAATGGGTAGCTCTGACAGGTGAAATACAGACAGCGCAGTGGATCACATAGGTAACAAGAGAAGGCCCAGTAGAAATCGTTGGATAGCAGAAAGACATTTATCTGAATTGACAAAAGGAGAATGAGGAGAAAGGAGCAAATGCAGTAAGTGAAAGACAGACATCTATAGAATAAGATTGACATGAAGTAGAAAACAGCTGAGAAGAAATATCTAGAAGACAAATACAAGGCATGTATAACTAGGAGAAAGATAGATACTGCCTACAGGAAAATTAAAGAGTCCATTGGAGAAAAGATAACCACTTGTATCAATATCAAGAGCTCAGATGGTAACCCTTTTCTAAGCAAAGAAGGGAGTGCAGAAAGGTGGAAGGAGTATAGAGAGGGTCTATACAAGGTCGATGTACTTGAAGACAATATAATGGAAACAGAACAGGACTTAGATGAACATGAAATGGGAGATATGATACTGCGTGAAGAATTTTACACGACACTGAAAGACTTAAGTCGAAAGAAGGCCCTGGGATTAGACAACACTCCATTAGAACTACTAATAGCCTTGGGAGACCCAGCCCAGACAAAACTCTACCATCTGGTGAGCAAGATGTATGAGACAGGTGAAATACCCTCAGACTTCAAGAAGAATATAATAATTCCAATCCCAAAGACAGCAGGTGTGACAGATGTGAAAATTACCGAACAATCAGTTTAATAAGTCACGGCTACAAAATACCAACACGGATTCTTTACAGACGAATGGAGAAACTGGTAGAAGCCGACCTCGGGGAGGATCAGTTTGTATTCCGTAGAAATCCGGGAACACGTGAGGCAATACTGACCCTAAGACTTATCTTAGAAGACAAATTAAGGAACGGCAAACCTACGTTTCAAACATTTTTAGACTTAGAGAAAGCTTTTGACAATGTTGGCTTTAATACTCTCTTTCAAGTTGTGAAGGTGGCAGGGGTAAAATACAGGGAGCGAAAGGATGTCTATAACATGTACAGAAACCAGATGGCCGTTTCAAGAGTCGAGGGGCATGAAAGGAAAGCAGTGGTTGGGAAGGGAGTGAGACAAGGTTGTAGCCTATCTCCGATGTTATTCAATCTGTATATTGAGCAAGCAGTAAAGGAAACAAAAGAAAAATTCGGAGTAGAAATTAAAATCCATGGAGAAGAAATAAAAAGTTTGAGGTTCGCCGATGATACTGTAATTCTGTCAGAGACAGCAAAGGACCTGGAAAAGCATTTGAACGGAATGGACAGTGTCTTGAAAGGAGGGTATAACATGAACATCAGCAAAAGAAAAACGAGGACAACGGAATGTAGTCGAATTAAATCGGGTGATGCTGAGGGATTTAAATTAGGAAATGAGACACTTAAAGTAGTAAACGAGTTTTGCTATTTAGGGAGTGAGACAGGGTTATAGCCTCTCCCCGATGTTATTCAATCTGTATATTGAGCAAGCAGTGAAGGAAACAAAAGAAAAATTCGGAGTAGGTATTAAAATCCATGGAGAAGAAATAAAAACTTTGAGGTTCGCCGATGACATTGTAATTCTGTCAGATACAGTAAAGGACTTGGCAGAGCAGTTGAACGGAATGGATAGTGTCTTGAAAGGAGGATATAAGATGAACATCAACAAAAGCAAAACGAGGATAATGGAATGTAGTCGAATTAAGTCGGTTGATGCTGAGGGTATTGGATTAAGAATTGAGACACTTAAAGCAGTAAAGGAGTTTTGCTATTTGGGGAGCAAAATAACTGATGATGGTCGAAGTAGAGAGGATATAAAATGTAGAGTGGCAATGGCAAGGAAAGCGTTTCTGAAGAAGAGAAATTTGTTAACATTAAGTATAGATTTAAGTGTCAGGTAGTCGTTTCTGATAGTATTTGTATGGAGTGTTTCCATGTATGGAAGTTAAACGAGAACGATAAATAGTTTAGATAAGAAAAGAATAGAAGCTTCTGAAATGTGGTGCTACAGAAGAATGCTGAAGATTAGATGGGTAGATCACGTAACTAATGAGGAGGTATTGAATAGAATTGGGGAGAAGAGAAATTTGTGCGCAACTTGACCAGAAGAAGGGATCGGATGGTAGAACATTTTCTGAGTCATCAAGGGATCACCAATTTAGTACTGGAGGGCAGCGTGGAGGGTAAAAATCGTAGAGGGAGACCAAGAGAGGAATACACTAAGCAGATTCAGAAGGATGTAGGTAGCATTAGGTACTGGGAGATGAAGAGACTTGCACAGGATAGAGTAGCATGGAAAGCCGCATCAAACCAGTCTCTGAACTGAAGATCACAACAACAACAGGCCTGAAATTGTGTACAGCTTGTTGTGAGTCACTAAGTGCTACTGGATGACTGTAGTCAGGTTATTTGCGCGTCATGAGTTACGCTTGTTTTTCACGTTTATTCCCACATCTTTGGTAGGTAGGTGGTTCTTAATTCCACAATGATTCTTTCCAGATAGTGAGTGGCATGTGTACCAAGTTCGGTTGAAATCTATCCAATGGTATATGAGGAGATGTGGAATAGACATAAGTCCACTGTTATAGTACGTGTGGATGCCGAGGCTATAGCTTAAATTCAGCCTGATCTCTTACTTTCTCTCTGGTGGTTCTTTCCCAACAATAAGTGTCATGTGTACCAAGTTAAGCTGAAATCGGTCTAGTGGTTTAGGAGGAGATGTGGGAAAGTCCTACACACATATCCTTTTATACACAAAGAAATTGGTAGAGGAATGAGAATTCAAATACAGAGAGATGTAAACAGGAAAAATACGGCGCAGCGGTCGGCAACGCCGATATAAGACAACAAGTGTCTAGCGCAGATGTTAGATCGGTTACTGCTACTACAGTGGTAGGTTAATAAGATTTAAGTGAGTTTGAACGTTGTGTTATAGTTGGCACATATGCGCTGGGACACAACATCTCCGAGGTAGCGATGAAGTGGGGATTTACCTATATGACCATTTCACGAGTGTACCGAGAATATGAGGCATCTGTAAAACATCAAATCTCCTACATCGCTATGGCTGTAAAAAGATCCTGCAAGAACGGGACCAACGACTACTGAAGACAATCGTTCAACCTGACGGAAGTGCAACCCTTCCTCAAATTGCTGCAGATTTCAGTGCTGGGCAATCAACAAGTATCAGCGTGCGAACCATTCACCGAAACATAATCGTTATTGGCTTTCGGAGCCAAGGCGCACTCCTGTACTCTTGATGTGCCTTTGCACGACACAAAGCTTTACGCCTCGTCTGGGCCCGTCAACACCTAAATTGGATTGTTGATGGCTGCAACCATATTGTCTCGTTGGACGTGTTTCGTTTCAAATTGTATCTAGCGGATGGACGTGTAGACCCTAAGGGTATGAAGACAACCCCATGAATCCATGAAACATGCATGTCAGCAGGGGATTGTTCAAGCTAGTGGAGGCTCTGTGGTAGTGTCGGCCGTGTGCAATTGGAATGATATGGGACTCCTGATACATCTACATACGATTGTAACAAGTGATGCGTACGTAAGCATCCTGTCTGATCACCTGCATCGTTTCATGTCCATTGCGCATTCCGACGGACTTGGGCAATTCCAGCAAGACAATGACACACACTACACATCCAGAATTGCTACACAGTTGCTCCAGGAAAACTCCTCTGAGTTTAAACACTTCCGCTGCCCACCACACTCCTAGACATGAATATTATTGAGTGTATGTGGGATGCCTTGCAACGTGCTGTTCAAAAGACATCTCCACCCCCTCGTACTCTTCCGGATTTATGGACAGCCCTGCAGGATTCATGGTGTCAATTCCCTCCAGCACTACTTCAGACATTAGTCGAGTCCATTCCACGTGGTTTTGCGACACTTCTGCATGCACGATATTAGGCAGGTGTACCAGTTTCTTTGTCTCTTCAGCGTAATACGTGTGGATAGAGAGGCTATTGCTCAAATTCTGCCTGAACTCACGCTTTTTCTCCGGTCAAACTTTCAGACGGAGCAGTTTGCGCTGCTTGATTAGCTGTCATTAATGGGTATCATTATCGATAAATCCATTTTTAATTGTGTACTGTGTGTGTTATTTTCCCGAAACCCACAAACATCGTCACTGGTCACTGGTTTCCCTTGTCTGACCATTACCATGTATAGCGGTCCCTCGCTTTTTTTTTTTTTAGTTTACAATGGAAGACATGTAGGAGGTAGATACTCATCTGCCGAAACACCGACGGTCGTCGAATATGTTAGCTGGTTATTTTCGCGCAAGTTATCTCAGCATTGAGTATGTTGTCTGCGTATGTGTTGCTATGCCTCCCGATACCGCCAAAGGACTGCAGCGTAAAAGTGGCAGAACCACACACACGCAGACACCATATCATCTACCTACGACAACTCCCATGGAAATACATAACTGGTATAAATTGACGTAGTGCGTTGGTGCTGTGATGTTGCTATTTAAAAGTGTGAGATACAAGACTATGAATCAGAGCGCAAGTGGCGGGAAGTGGTATTGAACTATGACAGTGCGAGTACAGTGACGTTACTCACCCTCCTGTACTTTGGGGCAGGCCATCTGTGTGCACGCCCAGACGCCGCCCTTCGCACAGATGCACGAGTTGCAGTCATCCTTCTTCGTGTCGCCGGGATTACACTCTGAAACATGAGAAAGTGTTGTTAGTATTTACAGTGGACACGGTAAAGTGTAATCCTTCAAGGCTGGGACATTTGCACTTATTAAAATTATTTATTTATGTACACGAATCGGCCAAGTAAGGACCGCGTTTCAAATTCCATTTCATGTTCACTTTTTTCTTTCTCTTCTCTCGGGCTGCTCTTCTGCCTGCTGCTATTTTTGCCAGACGTTCAGTTGTTAGTTTCCTATTGGTCTTCGGTTTTGGAGCCTCCCGAAAAACATCGAAATCAGTTACTGCCTTTCTGTACTTGTCCCTAGTCATTGCGTCCATTTCTGTAAGTCCAAGTTCACCGAGGTCTTTCTTTATTCCTTGCAACCAAGAGTTGGGTGTTTTCCTCTGTTGAAATATATTAAAGATTTTCTTCGTTAATCGCCATTATTTGTATATATAAATATTTGGTGTTAATTTTTTTAATCATCTGTCTTCTTACTGGTTTGATGCGGTCCGCCAAGCATTCCTTTCCTGTGGCAACCTCTTCATCTCAGAGTAGCACTTACTATTATTTGCTGGATGTACTCCAGTCTCCGAATTCCTCTACAATTTTTGACCTTCTCAGCACCCCTGGTACCATGGAATTTATTCCCTGACGTGATGTCCTATCGTCTTGTCCCTTCTCCTTGTCAGTGTTTTCTACTTATTCCTTTCCTCTCCGATTCTGCGCAGAACCTTCTCATTCTTTACCTTACCCATCCACCTAATTTTCCACATTCATCTGTACCAGCACATCTCAAATGCTTCGATTCTTTTCTGTACCCGTTTTCCCACAGTTCATGTTTCACTACCACACTATGCTGTGCTCCAAACTTACGTTCTCCGAAGTTTAATCCTCATTTTAAGGCCTATGTTTGATACTAGTAGATTTCTCTCGTCCATGAATGGCGTTCTTGCCAGTGCTAGTCTGCTTTTGATGTCCTCCTTGCTCCGTCCGTCACTGATTATTTTGCTGCCCAGGTATCAGAATTCTTTAACTTCGTCTACTTCCTGACCCTCAATCGTGATGTTAAATTTCTCGCTGTTCTAATTTTTGCCGCTTCTCATTACTTTCGTCTTTCTTCGATTTATTCTCAATCCATATTCGGTACTCATTAAATTGTACATTCCATTCAGCATATAATGTAATTCTTCTTCACTTTCACTGAGGATAGCAATGGCATCAGCGAATCGTATCATTGATATCCTTTGTCCTTGATTTTAATCCCACTCCTTAGCCCTTCTTTTATTTCCATCATGACTTCTTCGATGTACAGATTGAACAGTAGAAGCGAAAGACTGCATCCTTGTCTTGCACCCTTTTTTTATACATGCCTGCCTGCTGACCTACTCCTTACTGCTGTACTTATGGCTTTCGAGAACTTCAAGCGCATCTATTCATTCCTTAATATTTCCGTATCCCACTTCTTTGCGTATTGATTCTTCCTGACTAAGCTTTTAAACTTCAACCTACCGTTCATTACTACTGCGTTGTGTCTGAGCCCTTATCTGCTCCTGAGCACGCCTTACAATCCAGTATATAATTCCGGAATCTCTGTCGGACCATGATGTAATCTATCTGAAATATTTCTGTATCACCCGGCATTTTCCAGGTATTGTTCAATAGAGTATTCGCTATTACTAGCTGAAATTTATTACAACTCAATTAGCCTTTTCCCTCTTTAATTCCTTGTCCCGAGCCCCTATTCCCCTGTAACCGTTTCTTCTACTTCATCCCGTATAACTAAATTCCAGTTCCCCATGACTATTAGATTTTTCATCTCCTTTTACGTACTGTACTACCCGTTTAGTATCCTCATATGCTTTCTCTGTCTCTTCATCTTCAGCTTGCGACGTCGGCATGTATACCTGAACAATAGTTATCGCTGTTGATCTGCTGTCGAATCTGATAAGGTCAACCCTGTTACTGAAGAGTTCACAGTAACACACTTTCTGCCCTACATTGCTATTCATAACGAATACCACTCCCGTTATATAATTTTCGGCTGCTGTTGGTATTACCTATACTCATCTGAGCAGAAATGCTTATCTTCTTTCAATTTCATTTCACTGACCCCTTCCCTACTACGTTCAAGCTTCTGACATTCTACGCATCGACTCGTAGAAGATTATCTTTTCGTTTGTTATTCAGTCTTTTTCTCATTGTCACTTCCTGACAGTCGCCTTTCGGAAATCCCCATGGGGGTCTATTCTGGAATCTCATCTTGTGTTCATGGTAAATGATAACAGCCAAACAGTTGCAGGATATAGATTTATTAAAATTCGTGACCACGGTTTCGGTATATCTAAATATACCTTCATCAGAAGTCCCCTAGAACTTTTTTTCTTTTTTTTTTTTTTTTTTGTCATCAGTCTACTGACTGGTTTGATGCGGCCCGCCACGAATTCCCTTCCTGTGCTAACCTCTTCATCTCAGAGTAGCACTTGCAACCTACGTCCTCAATTATTTGCTTGACGTATTCCAATCTCTGTCTTCCTCTACAGTTTTTGCCCTCTACAGCTCCCTCTAGTACCATGGAAGTCATTCCCTCATGTCTTAACAGATGTCCTATAATCCTGTCCCTTCTCCTTATCAGTGTTTTCCACATATTCCTTTATCTCCGATTCTGCGTAGAACCTCCTCATTCCTTACCTTATCAGTCCACCTGATTTTCAACATTCGTCTATAGCACCACATCTCAAATGCTTCGATTCTCTTCTGTTCCGGTTTTCCCACAGTCCATGTTTCACTACCATACAATGCTGTACTCCAGAAGTACATCCTTAGAAATTTCTTCCTCAAATTAAGGCCGGTATTTGATATTAGTAGACTTATCTTGGCCAGAAATGCCTTTTTTGCCATAGCGACTCTGCTTTTGATGTCCTCCTTGCTCCGTCCGTCATTGGTTATTTTATTGCCTAGGTAGCAGAATTCCTTAACTTCATTGACTTCGTGACCATCAAACCTGATATTAAGTTTCTCGCTGTTCTCATTTCTACTACTTCTCATTACCTTCGTCTTTCTCCGATTTACTCTCAAACCATACTGTGTACTCATTAGACTGTTCATTCCGTTCAGCAGATCATTTAATTCTTCTTCACTTTCACACAGGATAGCAATGTCATCAGCGAATCGTATCATTGATATCCTTTCACCTTGTATTTTAATTCCACTCCTGAACCCTTCTTTAATTTCCATCATTGCTTCCTCGATGTACAGATTGAAGAGTAGGGGCGAAAGGCTACGGCCTTGTCTTACACCCTTCTTAATACGAGCACTCCGTTCTTGATCGTCCACTCTTATTATTCCCTCTTGGTTGTTGTACATATTGTATATGACCCGTCTCTCCCTATAGCTTACCCCTACTTTTTTCAGAATCTCGAACAGCTTGCACCATTTTATATTGTCGAACGCTTTTTCCAGGTCGACAAATCCTATGAAAGTGTCTTGATTTTCCTTTAGCCTTGCTTCCATTATTAGCCGTAACGTCAAAATTGCCTCTCTCGTCCCTTTACTTTTCCTAAAGCCAAACTGATCGTCACATAGCGCATTCTCAATTTTCATTTCCATTCTTCTGTATATTATTCTTGTAAGCAGCTTCGATGCATGAGCTGTTAAGCTGATTGTGCGATAATTCTCGCACTTGTCAGCTCTTGCCGTCTTCGGAATTGTGTGGATGATGCTTTTCCGAAAGTCAGATGGTATATGGCCAGACTCATATATTCTACACACCAACGTGAATAGTCGTTTTGTTGCCACTTCCCCCAATGATTTTAGAAATTCTGATGGAATGTTATCTATCCCTTCTGCCTTATTTGACCGATTCTAATACTGGATCCCCTATCTCTTCTAAATCGACTCTTGTTTCTTCTTCTATCACATCAGACAAATCTTCACCCTCATAGAGGCTTTCAATGTATTCTTTCCACCTATCTGCTCTCTCCTCTGCATTTAACAGTGAAATTCCCGTTGCACTCTTAATGTTACCACCGTTGCTTTTAATGTCACCAAAGGTTGTTTTGACTTTCCTGTATGCTGAGTCTGTCCTTCCGACAATCATATCATTTTCGATGTCTTCACATTTTTTCTGCAGCCATTTCGTCTTAGCTTCCCTGCACTTTCTATTTATTTCATTCCTCAGCGACTTGTATTTCTGTATTCCTGATTTTCCCGGAACATGTTTGTACTTCCTCCTTTCATCAATCAACTGAAGTATTTCTTCTGTTACCCATGGTTTCTTCGCAGCTACCTTCTTTGTACCTACGTTTTCCTTCCCAACTTCTGTGAGGGCCCTTTTTAGAGATGTCCATTCCTCTTCAACTGTACTGCCTGCTGCGCTATTCCTTATTGCTGTATCTATAGCGTTAGAGAACTTCAAACGTATCTCGTCATTCCTTTGTACTTCCGTATCCCACCTCTTTGCGTATTGATTCTTCCTGACTAATGTCTTGAACTTAAGCCTACTCTTCATCACTACTATATTGTGATCTGAGTCTATATCTGCTACTGGGTACACCTTACAATCCAGTATCTGATTTCGGAATCTCTGTCTGACCATGATGTAATCTAATTGGATTCTTCCCGTATCTCCCGGCCTTTTCCAAGTATACCTCCTCCTCTTGTGATTCTTGAACAGGGTATTCGCTATTACTAGCTGAAACTTGTTACAGAACTCAATTAGTCTCTCTCCTCTTTCATTCCTGGTCCCAAGCCCATATTCTCCTGTAACCTTTTCTTCTACTCCTTCCCCTACAACTGCATTCCAGTCGCCCATGATTATTAGATTTTCGTCCCCCTTTACATACTGCATTACCCTTTCAATATCCTCATGCACTTTCTCTATCTGTTCATCTTCAGCTTGCGACGTCGGCATGTATACCTGAACTATCGTTGTCGGTGTTGGTCTGCTGTCGATTCTGATTAGAACAACCCGGTCACTGAACTGTTCACAGTAACACACCCTCTGCCCTACCTTCCTATTCATAACGAATCCTACACCTGTTATACCATTTTCTGCTGCTGTTGATATTACCTGATACTCATGTGACCAGAACTCCTTGTCTTCCTTCCACTTCACTTCACTGACCCCTATTTTATCTAGATTGAGCCTTTGCATTTCCGTTTTCAGATTTTCTAGTTTCCCTACCACGTTCAAGCTTCTGACATTCCACACCCGGACTCGTAGAACGTTATCCTTTCGTTGATTATTCAATCTTTTTCTCATGGTAACGTCCCCCTTGGCAGTCCCCTCCTGGAGGTCCTAATGGGGGACTATTCCGGAATCTTTTGCCAATGGAGAGATCATCATGACACTTCTTCAATTACAGGCCACATGTCCTGTGGATACACGTTACGTGTCTTTAATGCAGTGGTTTCCATTGCCTTCTGCATCCTTATGTCGTTGATCATTGCTGATTCTTCCGCCTTTAGGGATCGAACCCGGGACCGAAGACGTTTTGATTATGAATCAAAGACGCTACCCCCAGACCACGGACTACCCCTAAAACTACTTAAACCTAACTAACCTAAGGACATCACACACATCCATGCCCAAGGCAGGATTCAACCCTGCGACCGTAGCAGTCCCGCGGTTCCGGACTGCAGCGCCTAGAACCGCACGGCCTTCATCAGAAGTAAAATACACTAAATCACATCCTGCAGTGGAGATACATAAAACAATTGTGCCAAAGGCGTCGTCATCTCCATTTATACAACGTAATTATGGGCAGAGGGTTGATGCGAACACAGCACAATTGTTTTATGTATCTCCACTGCAGGACGTGATTTTAGTGTATTTTACTTCTGATGAAGGTATATTTAGAAATACCGAAACCGTGGTCAAGAATTTTAATCCTGCAACTGTTTGACTGTTATCATTTACCGTGAAGAATTTCAACAGTTGCTGTTTCAGCGATGTTTAAAATCTCATCTTGTGTCTTGTGACCATCGAGGGGATTTCCAGGAACACTTCACAGACTCGAGTCCTTTCTCAGCTTGTTGCGACACACATCCATCGATAGCCAGAGGGTGGCAGCACAAGTTAAGGAGGAACATTGTCAACTACCGAGTGTCCATCAAATAGTGGAAATAGAGAGAAGGTCTTCAAATTTACGTATCGGAAATGAGTATTAGCTTGATGCGGGCTAGAGCACACTTTCAAGCAGCCACCCTAAGACACACCTCACTTGCTGAAAACGGTTGCAAAGTGCTGGGATTCAGACCGATGACCTGTGAAACAACATATTGAATTCTTGATCGTGGAAGGAAGAATATCATGCTTTACTACCCGCTTCCAGCACTCAATGTGAGATCCAACACTCGTGAGTGTCTAGGTAAAGTATCGTGAACGATTTTGGCACCATGTTCGGTAAAATGTGGTAGACAGTACATAGTGAAACGAACTGTGTGTACACTGACATAGGTACAGAACTCTATTTATCCACTGTAATTGCCGCTGGAGCAGCTTGGTAAATGGCCTGTACATTTCTCATTTTAATAAGGAAAAATCTCTGTCGTTAGAATTCAGAAAAACAGAAGATGATATTTTATAAAAAACATATCTTGTGATTTAAGTTATCAGCATGAATGATTTTCTCCTGATTTCAGTTACTTTAAAAAGGAAAAATCTTTGTCGTTAGAATTCAGAAAAACAGAAGATGATATTTTATAAAAAACAGACCTTGTGATTTAAGTTATCAGCATGAATGATTTTCTCCTGATTTCAGTTACTTTAAAACATTAGAAGTAGTCACTGGATATAACAGCTAACTACAGCCTATTCAAATATTTCCCCCACAGGCAAAAAAAGGGAACGTCAAGAGCACATATGAAGCCCACCTTCTATGGTTGTGGGGCGAACATCCTCATTAATCCTCACTGGATGTGAACCAGCTATAAACTTTGACAAATGGTTTTGTTTGGTAATAGAGCTTTTAGTGGACAAAAACCACAAAGTCTGTCGGAATTTATAGCGTTACTTGTGTTGCGAGGGGGAAAAAGCGTCTAGTGAAGATTCCCCACGTCAATAGCGACAGTATCGTTTTGAAGAAGGGCGTAGCATGTGACAGATAGTGGCAGTACCCATTGTAGGAAGCTTACTCACAACCACTTGTCATGAAATCTCAAAATTACTTTGCTATTCAACAATAAACTAATATGTGTCCCCTCCCCCCCCCCCCCCCAAGATACGTAGGGAGCAATCGAAATAGCGTATGGAAGAACAGCTACTAGGCAGAAAACTGGAAAATCAAGTGATTGCGAGTTTCTTAGAGAAGGAAAACTACTAGACTGACCTCCATCCGCTAGCGCCCTCGTTGCTATGGAGACGAGCAGGAGAGTGGTAGCTAGTGCTGCTGCGATCTTCATGTCTGGTGTTAAGGGTGGTCCCGAACAGTGTCTGCCTAGCAACTGCCCGCCATTCCTTTTATGCTCTTCTTGTCCCCACCACTGATATTTTGGTTTCTACCGTTACGGGAAGAGGGGAACCACTTACACAGTAAACTAACGACGTGGCTCCCTATCGGACCACCTGTCGAGATAACGCACATATTTGAAAAGAAGCGTGTTGCTCTAGGACGGTCGAGTGGCGTATAATGTTTCCTCAGCGACAAATGACTAGTACCGGGAGACTGGATGATTAATAAAATGTGAGAAACGGAATGACGTTTCTGGAAACTATAATACGATAATGTTCACAGGAAAACGTCTATAGCAAACAGCAACTTATGCTCGGTCCCACTTAAGCTTTGTACCGTAAGCATCTATAGAGGAATGCATAACAAAGAATTAGATGATACACAAATTGAATTTCGACAGACAATTAAAGAATTACGCAGTAAATGTCACATTCCCCGCTGCTGTGATACCTGTCTTAAACAAACACATGGAGGGTAGTCATGATGAAAAGAAAACTAACGATAAACTATAAGATAATCAGACATACAACAAAACAGAAGAAACATAAGAAAACTCAGTGTAACTACAGAATGCATCAGTACAGACAAGTCAAAAACGAAACCAACAGGAAATGCGAGGGATAAAATACAGAGTAACTTCATGAGTTCCGAAAAAATATACACTCTCAGACAAAAAAAGTCAGAAAAATGCGTGTAACTACAGAATGCATCAGTACAGACAAGTCAAAAACGAAACCAATAGGAAATGCGAGGGATAAAATTCAGAGTAACTTCATGAGTTCCGAAAAAATATACACTCTCAGACAAAAAAAGTCAGCAAAATGGATGATTTATTCTACGGAAAGTTTCATAAATCAAACAAGTCAGTAAACTTTGGGTCACTTCTGGCGTCATGCAAGCAATTATTGGGCTTGGCACTGATTCATAGAATTCCTTGATGTCCTCCTGAAGGACACTTGATGGATAAGTTAGGGCTTAGCAAACACGACTACAAGCAATGGAAACTCTAGCCGCGTGCGGACAGGCTTTATCTTGCTGAAATGTAATCCCAGTATGGCTTGTCATGATGGGTAACAAAACGGGTCACAGAATATCGTCGACGTACCGTTGTACCGTAAGATCTGGGGATGACAACCAAAGGGGTCCTGCCTTGAAAATAAATGACACACCAGACCATTACTCCTGACTGTCGGGCCATATGGCGGGCGACAATCAGGTTGGTATCCCAGTGCTGTAGGCGGCGTCTCCAGAAACTTCTTCACTGTCACCAGGGCTCAGTATGAAGCAAGACCCAGCACTGAAGATAGTTTTACTCCAGCCAATGAGATTCTAGGCCGAAGATGTGTCTAGAGACGCCCTGGACAGCCGTGGGATACCAATCTGACCGGGGATGGCAACCAAAGTGGTCCTGCTATCGGGACTTTGACGAACGCGCCAACTAAACAGAATTTGGCACGATAACTGTCAGGAGGGCATCCAACAACTCTGCGAATTAATGCTAACCGCAATAACTACTTGCATGAGGGCCAGACGTGGACCAACGCGTTACTGACTTGCTCAATTTGTGTAGCTCTTTTTCTTAAATAAATCATCCGATTTTTCTGAAACGGTTTGTCTGTACACGTACATCATATCTACAATTTCCGTCCCATACGGATAGTTCCTTCATGATGCATCAGTTTTTCTTAGTGTATGACATCAAAGAGATGGACCGCAAACTAGAAATGGAATGGTTAAAGCAGGAAATTTTTATGTGTCCTTTTCGAAGGAACCATCCCAGAACTGGAGTAAATAGATTCAAGAACCCAAACCTGCAAGACCAGGCGACGATCTGAAGAAATGTAAATGGTGAAGGCAAAACTGTTTTGTATGCACGGACATTAACTGTACCTTTGGAGAACCGAGAATTGTTGTTGTGGTCTTGAGTCCTGAGACTGGTTTGATGCAGCTCTCCATGCTACTCTATCCTGTGCAAGAATCTTCATCTCCCAGTACCTACTGCAGCCTACATCCTTCTGAATCTGCATAGTGCATTGATCTCTTGGTCTCCCTCTACGATTTTTACCCTCCACGCTGCCCTCCAATACTAAATTGGTGATCCCTTGATTCCTCAGAACATTTCCTACCATCCGATCCCTTCTTCTAGTCAAGTTGTGCCACAAACCCCTCTTCTCCCAATTCTATTCAATACCTCCTCATTAATTATGTGATCTACCCATCTAATCTTCAGCATCCTTCTGTAGCACCACATTTCGAAAGCTTCTATTCTCTTCTTGTCCAAACTATTTATCGTCCATGTTTCACTTCCATACATGGCTACACTTCACACATATACTTTCAGAAACGACTTTCTGACACTTAAATCTATACTCAATGTTAACAAATTTCTCTTCTTCAGAAATGCTTTCCTTGCCATTGCCAGTCTACATTTTATATCCTCTCTACTTCGACCATCATCAGTTATGTTGCTCCCCAAACAGCAAAACTCCTTTACTACTTTAAGTGTCTCATTTCCTAATCTAATTCCCTCAGCATCACCCGACTTAATTCGACTACATCCCATTATTCTCGTTTTGCTTTTGTTGATGTTCATCTTATACCCTCCTTTCAAGACACTGTCCATTCCGTTCAACTGCTCTTCCAAGTCCTTTGCTGTCTCAGAATTACAATGTCATCGGCGAACCTCAAAGTTTTTATTTCTTCTCAATGGATTTTAATACCTACTCCGAACTTTTCTTTTGTTTCCTTTACTGCTTGCTCAATATACAGATTCAATAGCATCGGGGAGAGGCTACAACCCTGTCTCCTCCCTTTCCAACCACTGCTTGCCTTTCATGTCGCTCGACTCTTGTAATTGTATCTGCTTTCTGTACAAATTGTAAATAGCCTTTCGCTCGCTGGATTTTACCCCTGCCACCTTTAGAATTTGAAAGAGAGTATTCCAGTCAACATTGTCAAAAGCTTTCTCTAAGTCTACAAATGCTACAAACGTAGGTTTGCCTTTCCTTAATCTTTCTTCTAAGATAAGTCGTAGAGTCAGAATTAGGGCTGCTAATATGTTAATAATAGAAGTGAGATTAGGAAACCACTGTGACTCAATCTAGAACGAAGAATTTCAAAACTATAGGAATAGCGCCACGACAGAACAAATAAATGAGACTGTTGTCAAGAAGATAGACAGTTCATTGGTATGATTTGAGTTAGAGCAGCGAAACAGAAGCCATGTGAAATACCTATCAAGCTAAATAAAACAGCAGAAAGTAATGTGGAAAGGTATCTCAAACGCATAGGAAGAAATTTTCGAAACTCCTATTACATCCACATGTTTAGGTAAGTTTTCGGATTATTTTCGAAAGTCTAAAGTGGAATAAGACACTAACAGTTTAATAAAGAGATAGTGGACAGATTCAAAATAGAAACGAGACAGTGGAAAACAATGTCATTACGGTCGGATTAATATGAGTTTCGTGTCAGTAGTTTCACAAAATTTGGGCTGCTGAATTTAGTAAACCGGTATGATGATTTCATGTAGTGGAAAGAAGTATGAATTTCTCCATTATAAATGATTTTGCTAAAGCGAGCGTCTGTGATAACGACAGTTTTTTTTAATAACATTCATTTTATTCACACTATTTTTATAACATTCATTTTATTCATATTGTACGGGCGCCTTTACGGAAACTATTCCTGTTTTCAAGTGTTTCTCTTTGTACAATTCCATTTTCATGTAATTTTTTCGATTTGTGAGGTTCTGCTTACATTTTTTTACTTTTTTATATAGTGCAGTCAAGTCAACAAAATAAGGCAGAACCCCACAAGTCGAAAACATTACGTAAAATTGGCCTAGTACACACTTGAAAATGGGCATCATTTCCCGAAACGCGTCGTGTGTAACGAGAGTAAAAGAAAATCTTGGCTGATAACAGTAAAGTTATTTATAAACAAACACAGTGGAAAGAAATGGAGCACAGCATCACATTTTTAAAGGAAAGTTAGTTTCATCAGAATAACCTGCCCATTATGTTATTTTCGTAATGTGCATATTCTTCTTCCTTTACAGCTGCGATGAACTGGCTATTTCCCAGAAGAGTTTTGATGTGCGATTCTCAGCTTTCAGAATGTCTGTACACTTTGTGAGATCCTGGAGCCATGATGACTGTGTTCTGCCAGTTCCTCCTTTGCCATCTCCTCCCTTCTGGAATAGTAGACACCATTATTGAGCTCCCTCTCTAGTGAAGGAAACACAAAAGGTGAAGTGGAGAAAAGGAACATGCAGTGTTCCCCTTGCTTTAGTCTTAGAACCTTCGATGAAATTAAAAAGCAAGGGTGGTAACATTAAGAGTGTAACGAGAATTCCACTGTTCAGTGCCAGGAGAGAGCGGATAAGTGGAAAGAGGACACTGAAGGACTCTATGAGGGGGGGGGAGTTTTGTCTAATGTCATAGAAGAAGAAACGGGAAGACAAGGGATACAGTATTAAACCAGAATTTGAAGCAGCTTTGGAGGACTTAAGATCAAATAAGGCAGAAGGGATAGATAACATTCCATATGAATTTCTAAAATGATTGGGAGAAGTGGCATACTATCTGACTTTCGGAAAAATATCAACCACAGAAATCCGAAGACTGCAAGACTTGACAAGTGCGAGAATTATCACATAATCAGAGTAACAGCTCATGCATCCACGTTGCTGAGAAAAGTAATATACAGAAAACCGGAAAAGAAAATACAAGTTGTGCTAGATGTCGATCACTTTGGCTTTAGAAAAGATGAAGGCACAAGAGAGGCAATTCTGACGCTGCAACTGATAATGGAAGCAAGACGAACGAAAAATCAAGACATGTTCATAGGATTTGTCGACGGAGAAAAAGCGCTCGTCAACGTAAAATGGTGTAAGATATTCGCAGATCTGAGTAAAATTGGGTAAGCTATAGGGGGAGTCGGGTAATACGTACACAATATGTACAAGAGCCAAGAGGGAATAATAAGACTTGACGACCAAGAACAGAGTGCTCGGATTAAAAAGGGTGTAAGACAGGGTGTAGTCTTTCCCCCTACTGCTGCTGAATCCGTACAACGAAGAAGCAATGACGGAAATAAAAGAAAGGTTCAGAAGTGGAATTAAAATTCAAGTTGAAAGGATATCAGTTATAGGATTCGCTGATGACATTGATATCCTGAGTGAAACTGAAGAAGAATTAAAAGATCTGCTGAATGGAATGAACCATCTAACAAGTACCAAATATAGATTGAGAATAAATCTAAGAAAGACGAAAGTAATAAGAAGTAGCAGAAATGAGAAGAGCGAGAAACTTAACATCACGATTCATGGTCAGGAAGTAGATGAAGTTAAGGAATTCTGCTACCTAGGCAGCAAAATAAAGATTGACGGACGGAGCAAGGAGGATATCAAAAACAGACTAGCACTGGCAGAAATGGTACTTCTGGCTAAGAGAAGTCTACTAGTATCAAACATAGGACTTACTTTGAGAAAGAAATTTCTGACAATGTACGTCTTGAGTACAGTATTGTATGGTAGTGAAACATACACTGTGAGAAAACCAGAACAGAAGAGAATCGGAGCTATTGAAATGTGGTGCTACAGGCAAATGTAAAAAAAATAGGTGGACTGATAAGGTAAGGAACGAGGAAGTTTCTCGCAGAATCCAAGAGGAAACGAATATGTGGAAATCACTGACAGGATGATAGGATATCTCTGAGATTAAGAGATTGGCACAGGAGAGAAATTCGTGCCGGGCCGCATCAGACCAGCCAGAAGACTGATGACCCCCCCCCTCCCCCCCCCCCCCCGAAAAAAACATAAAAAAACATGATTGTTTGATAATAGCCTATTTATACCTATTTCAGATGAGAAGGTCTCGGTAGAACCTCCAGCTATTCTCTTCTGAAATAGTGTATGTTTATGTATGTTTGTCGCGTTTGTGTGTATTGATATATTAAACGGGGTGTTGCAAGTCATGACACTACATGATATTCGGTACTCGTTTGTTTGTCTAACTGTTGGTAGTTATATTATGTGTGATACCTTAGTTACATACATATCGAGTGTTTTACACATTATATTCTGATTGAGTATTTGATACACGGAATACATGAATTTTAGATTTACATGAAGAGCAAGCTTATGGTGTAAATTTATTGGTGGAAATAGAATGTAGGTCGTTGCTATTTGAGTGCAGTATTTCTTATATAACTTAATATATTACAGTTTTAGTTTTATACATAGTTTATACAAAACTTATATTTGATGTATATAAATAAATAGATTCTAGCTTTACAAAAAGAAGAAAATATACTTCTGCTTACACATAATAAGACGAATAATACATTACGCTTGTGTTCGTATACTTTAAACAATACGCAAATTTTCGTTGGGAAAGAGGAGCCTTGGAATAAAAGTTGTTCGAGCCAAGTGACGTTACCTTATTACTGGAGTCTTAGTATGTGGTCTCACTGCTTGTGTAGGTGCTTTGTTTGTTTGTTTACGATCGTTACTGACTATTCTAGCTGTGTTATGGCATGCAGTGTCACTTGTTGTTTTAGGTCCCTTACGTTTTGATCCTTTCTGAATTATGTTCGCTTAGTGAGTCGGTTCGTTCTTCGGTTTCGGAATCTCTGGTCCTGCTTGTATCCTCCCATGTGGTTTGTTGTTTGTGCTTGTCTACGTCTCCTTCCATATGACCTTTGGGGCTTGTATTCTTTCACGCAGGGTTTTCGATTTATTGCGTTCCAGTCATCGGGATTACGTATTATTCTGGGAACGTCATTAGCGTTAAGTATAGCTCTCACATGCGTTAGCATGTTGCATAGCAGTGTGCATGTTGTGGTGTCCCAGTTTCTACTTGCAGTGCACATTTCATCGTTAGTCAGTCCCATGCGATTTAAGTTTACTGGGTATGGCCCGTGGCCAAGAAATGGATCACCCCCCAGCTTGGGTCGACATGTTTCAGTTGTAATCTTTCAGGCTCGTCTTGAAAGAATGTATGTACTCGGCGACCGTTGTGGTATGCCTCCCACTCTGTTTGAATCCGCGATTGTTTCACTTGTGTTTTGCTTATGATGTTAGTTCCTGTAATCTCGGTGGTTTTATCTAGCCTGTCCCCCTTAAGTCAGTAAAGTACAGCTATATAACGATTTGTTATATCTATAGGGCAAGTCCCCATCGCAACACAGAGTGCGTCTAGTGATGTGGTGTTGAAGGCTGCGCTCATTCTCAGGAGTACACTACGTTAAACTCGTCTTCCAGTTGTCTTGTTAGTCTGTACGTTCAGTCCGCTAGTCCAAGCACTTGCGGCGAAGCATGTGATGGATTGAAATATCGCAGTGTGGAAGGTTCTTATCGTCTTAATAGCTGATTTCTACTGTGTTGAGTGTTGCTAGTTTGTGCATAATTTTCCAGGCTTTGTCAACTGTCAGTTTGATATGTTCGTTGAAAGTCTGTTTTTCGTCAAGATGGAGTCCTCGAGAGCGTGTGGCGTACTTCCTCTCTGTGCTAGTGTTGTCTAATTTTAGAATTGGGTTCCCCTGTAGTGTCCTTCTGAGCAGTAAATACACATATAATATTCGCGATCTTTCTCCCTCATTCCCAATAGAGAGCGCCTCTACACACAGAGCTATCTGTGTTACCAACGTCCGGGCCATGCTCGTCAAGTAGTCTTGTCTCGTTCCCTGATGGTAATAACGTCCATAACGATTTTTACTGTTCAAGGAAAGGACAAGAACTAGTAGGATGAAGTTGAGAGAAGAGAAGAAGCGGAGAAAAAGGATACATAAGGATGACGAAAGCGGGGAGAGTGTCATAAGTGTGGCACTTAACGGTCGTTCGCTGTTGGACAAGAGAAAAGCAGATATGTTGTAAGTTGAAAGCTAAGCCTAAGACAACAGGAAAAGCTTTGATCTCTTCTGGAGTATGGAATGATTCCGGAACTCACCCTGTTAACTACATAGCTTCACCCACTCTCTTATGATTGAAATGGAGAGGGACAAAGACTTGAAGTTAGTTGACGATAGATACCGGCGAGATTTCGGTAGTATCATCTCTTGTATTAAAGATATTAAATGACGATAACTATTTGACGTTGTGTTGGTAAACATTGAGGACATCAATGACGAAGAAATTCGTGAATTAGTTGCTCCATATGGAGCTTAAGGACTAACGTAAATCAAATTCTTACACAAATACATTACGCAAAAATTTATGACTAGCTCGAGTCCTCTGAAGTTTTCATTACTTGCGCTTATTCGGACTGTATAGCAATACTAGCAAGACTAATAATGAACGAGCTTTATTGTGTGTGAGTTGAAATTTTACGGAGAGTACTAGTGTGCAATGTAGTGATAATTAGCTTGGACTTACTGCGCTGTAAGTGCATGGAAGAGGATTTTCTCAGAAATTAACAGTTTGAACATTTCTCTCCAGGGGTGAAACACACGCGTTGATATTGTGCAAAACCGTATAGAATCATTCATTAGAAAACTTACATTTTGGGATACCGGGTGCTTTGCTGCCCTTCACGACTTCCTGACGGAAAATCATCTTTCTCTGGAAGAATATGTCAAGAACATGGTTAAAGAACATTTGAAGAGACTTGGAAAAACCTTCAGAGAATATTTCCCCGCTGTATACAATAATAACAATTGGATTCGCAATCCGTTCGAAGAATCAGCAATTTAAGAATTCACATTAAGCATAAATGGAAAACAACAGCTTCTTGAAATTTCCACCGATTTTCAGTTACATGAAAGTTATAAATCTTTGTCATGAAGTGCCTTTTGTTTAAGTTTAAAGGAGTTCCAAGTGTTAGTGAATAAAGTCATAATGGCATTATTACCCTTTTTATCCACATATTTATGCGAAAAGTCGTTTTCTTCATATGTCTCCTTGAGTAATAAAGACAGAAACAGACTTTGTGCTGAAAGTGACTTGAGACTTTACTTTTAAATTCTGTGGTTCCTGACTTCGAAGTTCTTGTGCCATGGAAAGCAGGCGCAACCTTCTCACCGAATTTCAATGAAGATGTGAGTAACTGCAATGAAAAATTGTATGTATTATTGCAACTAGGACTACACATTGTGTATTAAGGCGCAACTACAGTAACTTTAGGTTTTAACCGTTAAAGGACAACTTAATTTAAAATTTTTAAACCTTATACTAGGAAATAAATTTTATGCACTCTACTGTGTGTATACTTAAAAGTCAGTGGTTTACTCAACTCAGATCGTAGTAGGAGGTGTTCGCGAGGCGGAAGAGTTTGGGAACCGGTGCTACAGTGTACGGGAAAGTCCATCATTGACTTACTGTTGGAGGGTACGACTTGAATAAATCTTTCTTGTGTCTGATGAATGGCACTTTGCTCTAAATGTGAAAAAATGTAGGATAATAAAAATTAGTAGGAAAAACGTTCCTGTAGTGTTAGAATGCAGTAGCCGGTTAGTGGTGTGCTGCTTAAGACAATCACGTCAACTAAATATCTAGGCGTAATGTTCCAAACGAAGCTTTTATCTGCTTTTTTGGAGTCATGAGTCTTCTGCCTGGTCTGATGCGGCACGCCACGAATTCATCTCCTGTGCAAAGCTCTTCATCTCAGAGTAGCACTTAAAACCTACGCCCTACGTCCTCTGCTGGATGTATTACAGTCTCTGTCTCTCTCTACAGTTTTTAACCTTTACAGCTCCCCCTAACATCGCGCAAGTTATTCCGTGATGTCTTAAAATATGTCCTACCATCCCGTACCCTCTTCTTGTCGGTGTTTCTAATGTATTCCTTTCCTTGCCGATCCTCCTGAGAACCTCCTCGGTCCTTACCTTAGTCCACTTAATTTTCAGTATTCTTCTGCAGCACCACATCTCAAATGCTTCGATTCCCTTTTTTCCGGTTTTACCACAGTCCACGTTTCACTGACATACAATGCTGAATTCCAAACGAACATTATCAAACATTTCTTCCTCAAACTAAGACCTATGTTTGATACCAACCGATTTCTCTTGACCAGGACTGACTCTTTTGCCAGTGCTAGTCATCCTTGCTCCTTCCGTCATGCGTTCTTTTGCTGTCTAGGCAGTAGCATCCTTAATTTCTCCTACTTCGTGACCACCAGTCCTGATGTTAAGTTTCTTGCTGTTCTCATTACTTTTGTGTTCCTTTGATTGGCTCTTAATTCATATTCTGTACTCATTAGATTGATGATTCCATTCAGCAGATCCTGAAATTCTTCTTCTCTTTCACAGAGAATAACAACGTCATCAGCGAATCTTATCAGTAATATGCTTTCATTCTGAATTTTAATTCCGGTGTAAAACCTTTCTTTTATTTCCATCATGTCGCCTTCGATGTATAGATTGATCAGCAGGGGTTAAAGACTACATCCCCATGTTAAACCCTTTTTAATACGAAAACTTCGATCATGGTCTTAGACCCTTATTGTTCCCTTCTTTTTCTTCTACTTACTGTATATTACCCGTCATTCTCTATAGATTACCCCTATTTTTCTCGCAATTTTGTACCTCTTGCAACATTTGACATTGTAGAACGCTTTTTCCAGGTCGAAAATTCCTATGTAAGTGTCCTGATTTTTCTTTAGTCTTGCTACCATTATCAACCGCAACGTCAGAAGTGCCTCTGCCTTCCCTAAAGCCAAACCTATCATCATCTAACATATCCTCAATTTTCTTTTTCATTCTTCTACGTACTATTCTTTTCAGAACTTGGACACATGAGCTGTGAAGCTGGCTGTGCGACAATTCTGATTCCAATACTTTATCCCCTATATCTTCTATATCGACTCTTGTTTGTTCTTCTACCACGTCATCAGACAAGTCTTCCTCCTCTTACAGGCCTTCACTGTACTCTTTCCATCTATCCGCTCCCCCTCCGCGTTCAACAGTGGAATCCCGTCGCCCTCTTACTGTTACCACCCTTGCTTTTAATTTCACCAAAGGTTGTTTTGACTTTCCTATGTCCTGAGCTAGTCCTTCTGACAGTAAAAGCTCTCTTCGATTTCTTCACATTCTTCATACAGCTATTTCGCCTTACGTTCTCTGCACTTCCTATTTATTTCCTTCCTAAATGACTTGTATTTCTGTAATCCTGAATCACTGTGAACATTTTTGTTACTTACTTATTTCGTCGATCAACTGAATTATTTCTTCTCCTACTAATGGTTTCTTTGCATTTACCTTCCTTGTCACCACGTTTTTCTCTCCAACTTCTGTGATTGCCCTTTTTAGAGATGTCTATTCCTCATCAACTGAACTGCATACTGAGCTATTCCTTATTGCAGTATATACAGTCTTTGAGAACTACAAGCATACCTCTTCATTCCCCAGTATTTTCGTACCCCGCTTCTTTGCGCACTGATTCTTCCTGCCTAGTCTCTAAAATTCAGCCAACTCTTCATCATTACTAAACTGTTACCTCAGTCTACATCTGCTCCTGGGCGCTATATGATATCGGATTCTCTGCCTGACCATGATGTAACGTAGCTTAAATCTTCGCGTACCTCCCGGCCTTTTCTACGCATACCCCTTCCTGTTGTGATTCTTGAACAGAGGATTCGCAATTACTAGCTGAAATTTAGTGCAGAATTCAATTACTCTTTGTGCTCTCTCATTTCTCGTACCAAGCCCATATCTCTCCTAACCCTTTCTTCTATTCCTCCCCGTACAACCACATTCCAGTCCCCCATGACTATTAGTTTTTCATCTTCTTTTACGTACTTAATTACCCGTTCAATACCTTCATATACTTACTCTCTCTCTCTTCATATTTAGTTTGCCGCGTCAGACTGTATACATGAACTATCATTGTCAGTGTTGGTTTACTGTCGATTCTGATGAGAAAACTGTCACTGGTCTGTTCACAGTAACTCACTCTCTGCCCTACCTCCCCACTCATAACGAATCTTACTCCCATTGTCTGATTCTCTGCAGCTCTTGATATTGCTCTATACTCATCTCTTCAGTGTACTGGGAGAATTACAGGGAGGTTCTGTTCACTTGTAAAGAAGACCGCTTAAAGAACACTTGTGCGACCCATTCTTGAGTACCGCTCGAGTGTCTGGAAACCCAATCACGTCGGATTAACGAAAGACATCGATGCAATTCAGGAGCTTGCTATTAGATTTGTTACCGGTAAGTTGGATCAACATTCGAGTATTACGGAGATGCTCCGGGAACTCACATGGGAAATATATTTCAGAAGGTTTAGAGAACTGACATTTTCAGACTGCACAACTGGCGTACTGCTAGCAGCATACACCAGCGTAAGGACGTGAAGAGAGGATCAGGGAAATGAAGGCTCGCATAGACGGTCGGTTTTCCCTCGCACTGTTTTCGTCTGGAACAAAATGGTTCAAATGGCTGTGAGCACTATTGGACTTAACAGC
The DNA here is from genome assembly GCF_021461385.2 of Schistocerca piceifrons. Classification (NCBI taxonomy): domain Eukaryota; kingdom Metazoa; phylum Arthropoda; class Insecta; order Orthoptera; family Acrididae; genus Schistocerca; species Schistocerca piceifrons. Next base: position 77,695,402 of record NC_060145.1, on the reverse strand, counting down.
TGAGGTCATCAGTCCCATACAACTTAGAACTACTTAAACCTAACTAACCTAAGGACATCACACACCTCCTTGGCCGAGGCAGGATTCGAACCTGCGACCATAGCGGTCGCGCGGTTCCGGACTGAAGCGCCTAGAACCACTTGGCCACCGCGGCCGGCTCGTGTGGAACGAAAAAGAGAATGACTGACAGTGGTACACCGTATGGTGACGTGCGGAATATGTATGTAGATGTAGATGAAATGTTCTTACAACAGTTTTGGATCCCAGATAGACAACAGAGAGATACTTGCCTACCCAGAAAAGTTGTTTTGTTCAATTTATATGCTCATCTACCTATAATCATTGTAACAAGATTTTCTTATGTTGTTTTGGTGACATTTCAATGTACATCAAGAAGTATGGGAGGACAAGTTTCACGAAAATTTTAGCTGAACAGCGTTTTGGCTGACACGAGACGACTCTGCGTCTTTGGGGTACATACCTACAATATTTTAACGCAGGTGTCTTTTAAATACAGGAAAAACGGAAAAGGAACAGGAATTGAACCCTGGAAAACTGCTGACACCACTCTTTTTCCATGACGACTCCTCTGGCCTAGAACAACTCGTTAACAGAAATGACGGAAAGAACAGCAACACGAAGAAGGAGTTGTGCGACCTAGGTGTTTCGACATCTGATACCTATTACAATTTCGCGCTACTCGCATAAGAGTGAGGAAACATATCGAGTTTTCTTTAAATATACGACGTAGCGGTCGTGAGCGTTAGTGATCTTTCAGATTAGACGTGGTGATATTGCAGAAAGACTTGGCATGAATGTAGCCTAGCCACTGCACATTTATGTTGGCAGCGGCGGTCACGAGAATATACCGTCGCCAGACGACCGGGCACCGTACGGTTGCGTGACACTACCCAGAGGGAAGACCATCGCGTTCGGCGTACGACTCTGGCGCATAGTACTGCATCTGCAGCAGCAATATGAACAGCTGTTGACCCCACAGTGACACATCGCACTGTTACGAATCATTTACTTCAACGACAGCTCCGAGCCAGACGCCGTATAGCAAGCAGTCCACCGACCCAAAACCACAGCCATTTACGACCTCATTGGTGTCACGCGCGAGCTCGTTGGGTGGAGGTCTGTTGTGTTTTCTGATGAAAACTGGCCCTGCCACGATTCCCGCGATGGCCGCGTGTTGGTTAGAAGGAGCCCAGGTGAAGGCCTGCAGCCAACCTGTTTGCCTGCTGGGCACACTGGCGTTAAGCCTGGAGCTATCGTGTGGGGTGCGATTTCGTACGACAGCAGGAGTACTCTTGTCGTCATCCCATATACCTTGGGTGCAAATGTGTACGTCTGGTGATTCGACCTGTTGTGCAGCTATTCATGAACAGCATTCCAGGAGCTTTGGTTTGCTACTGATAACGGCCGTCCATATACCGCTGTTGTAGTGTCGACATGTGGCATTGACCTACTCCATGACCACGTCTGTCTCCAGTCAATATATGAGTTATCACCGGGCAACTCAAGCGTCTTCCAGAAACAGCATTAACCGTCGCTGTATGGACCAACCAAGTTCAGCAAGCACGGAACTCCATCCCACTAACTGACGTTCAGCACCTGCACAACACAATGCAACACTTTTGCGGTTACGCCTGTTATTAATGTTCCAGCCTTTGAAATTTGCAATTAATTATTTCGCGCTTACATAAACAGGTGATCCGTCAATTTTAATCACTTAAATATGTTATCTTGATTAATATATTCCCAAAATCTCATGACTCTACATTAACTATTATTTGGTATTGCGATTGTTTTCCGTCAGTTTATTGTTATTATATATTTCAGTGCCAGGTCACACAAACGGAGTCGTTGTCAGTTTCTGCTTCTGAGCAAATCATCATCGGCTGATATTTTTCTAAAGAATCAAATATAGGTAGCATAATTACAGCAAACCTTAGCTACAAAATCAAAATAACTTCAATTCATACCTAGACGCAATTGAACACTTTACATAGTAACCTATCTATGTACAAATGAACACCCCTGTTTAGTCCCCTGGAGTTGTACTTCCACCATGATTCTTTGTTTTTAAACATCAAATCCTATTAGGACTTGCAAACAAGACAAAACCTGTGTAATACCATTTGTGAGGCTGAATTGCGTAATAAAAAATCGTTTAGTAAGCGGTTATTGTGTTCCCATAAGACAGTATGCCTAGACTGTGTTTTAACTGTGCTGTTGCTCCAGTAGGTTTTCGAACCACAAGTGCACTGTTTGAGAAAATCTGTTGTTTCAATTTCGGAAGTAAAACACCAGAATGAGCGACATCAACATATTGGAGGAAATTATCACTGTCAAAATTGTGTCTGTAGTCTGTTCATGTCTTTTTTGGAATTATCACTTCCATCGATCTGTGCTGACATATGCTCCGAGACCGACCTGCAGCACTGTGAAATCGTCATGCCTGTTTGTCTGTCTTTGAAGACGCTAATCTCCAAAGCCACTAGATGAACTTTCGTGGGGTTTCGCAAGTAAATGGGGCATAGTTAGGGCATCATATAGGCCTTTCTTCATCAAAATCGGAGAACGAATAAAAAAGATCCTGATTTAAAATCTTACCAAAACTTTCGTCTCTATCTGTCTGAACATGCTGATCCCCAAAATTAGTAGACCGATTTTAATGGGGTTTTGACTGATAACTGAATCGTAGCTAGGGGCACCATACAGACTATAATTCATCAACATCGCATCACGAAAAGAAAGATATATGCACACAAATAATAAAAATGTGTGTATGTATGTTGCCGGCCGCTGGTGGCCGAGCGGTTCTGGCGCTACAGTCTGGAACCGCGCGACCGCTACGGTCGCAGGTTCGAATCCTGCCTCGGGCATGGATGTGTGTGTTGTCCTTAGGTTAGTTAGGTTTAAGTAGTTCTAAGTTCTAGGGGACTTATGACCTCAGCAGTTGAGTCCCATAGTGCTCAGAGCCATTTTTGTGTATGTATGTATCTCCTACGAAATCCCTAGAACGATTTCAATGGAACTTGGTACACGTATCACTTCTTGTCTAGAAATAATCGCAGTGAGGATAAGGGTAGGAGTGAAAAATAAGTGTAGCGGATGACGTGCAAATACCAAGATTTTATTCATCCAGTATTTCAGAACGAAAGCACTTAGCGACTTGCAGCCAGCTTGTAGCATTGTTTCAAACCTTTACGAAACTTTTTCGAGCTGACATCCCCTCACATAGTGATCAAAAGAAGAAAATTTATCGCTTACTACATTTTCGCCGATTATTTTCGCATAAAGCATGAGGTTTTAATTTATTACTGCTTCACTACTAAATGTATTCGAGGCACATTTTGCACACAATGTTCACATATACCACTGAATGTATCTGCAAAATTATATATCATTGTACGACCTAAAGTTCAGGATATATGACGCCATAAGCACTGAATTACGTGAAAAATTGCCGCTCATGCACGACTTTTACATTTACTATTACTAACACGCTGAACCGGTTACGATGAAATTTCGTAAGGAGATAGCTGAACCCTGAGGAAAATATAGGTTACTTTCGAAAGTAAGTAATCACTCACTCACTGGTCATACCGGACTCGAGAGTCCATTACCGCAGCAACGTATTTTCGCCATCTGTCCCTGTCTTGGGCTATTTCCTTCCATTCCCCTTCAATACCTAGGCTCCTCGAATTAGCCTTCACATTGTCCTCCCATCTACGCCTCGGTCTCCCCACAGGACGTTTTCCCTCTAAGTGCCCTACCAGTACTCTGCGCGCTGCCCTGCCCTCACCCATTCGAGCTACGTGACCCGCCCATCGCAGCCTACGTGATTTAATAACACTGATTATGTCAGGGCTCTAATAGAGTTCGTGAACCTCTTTGTTACGCCGTTTTCGCCACTCTCCGCTAATGTCATCCATTTTTGCTCCGAAAATTTTCCTCAAAATTTTGTTTTCAAATACTCGAAACGGTTTTTCATTTTGCAGAGTGAGAGACCAAGTCTCACGCCCATACAGCATAACTGGTAGAATAATAGTTTTGTATATTCTAATCTTTAAATTCCTAGACAATATCCGTGATGAAATTAATCTATTCAGTGAGAAGTATCACGCATTTCCCGCCCGTAATCTCTTCTTCAGTTCGGATTCAGTCTCATTTCACGCAGTGATGTCCACGCCTAGATACTTAAATGTGTTCACTTTTTCAAACTGCATGTCTCCAACTCTTAACATTTCCTGATATACTGCTGTTGCCATTCTAGTAGTAATCAGGTATTTAGTTTTATCCTTAGACCTACATCTTCACTGGCCTTAATAAACGCATTCGCATTTGCTGTTACAGATTCCTTCCTATCGCTAATGATGTTTAGATCATCTACATACCCTAATATCTTAATATTTCCATTTAACTCCACACCCTCTGAATTATCTGCTGCCATTCGTACAATATATTCTAGGACTAAATTAAAAAGTAGCGGAGACAGGGCATCTCCCTCCTTAAGTCCGTTCTTTATTACAGTATCTTCTGACTCCAATTTCCCCATGCGTACTCTACCTTTTGTGTTTTTCAAACTCACTTCTATAAGTCTAACATACTTCTTTGGTATTCCAAGTTCCAAAAGAATTCTGTACAATTTTGATTGCAATACTGAATCATATGCTTTTGTAAAATCTATGAAAAGATTATGAACTGATTTATTGTATTCCCAGTTCTTTTCCAAAATTTGACGCAGGGTGAATATTTGGTCTATAGTTGATCTGTTCCTCCGAAAGCCAGCTTGGTAGTCCCCCACAATTTCATCTGCATATGGCGTAAGCCTGATTAGCAGAATATTCGAGAAAATTTTGGAACATAGTGGCAATAGCGATATCCCTCTATAATTACTACAGTCCATTTTGTCGCCCTTCCTAAAAATTGGGATCAGAATCGACTCCTGCCATTCTTCAGGTATCATCTCAGAGTTCCATATTTTAGTGATCACTTTGTGAAAGTATATAATACAATATATTTATTGATTTAAAGAATATTACGTGAATTATGGTAAAATATTCACTCTTTGTAGAAGCTTCTCTTTGACTTTTGAACTTTATCATTTTTTTAAATTGCTTTTCTTGATTGATAACTGCTAAGCGACACGATTCAAAGTAATAAATGCGACGCTTACACAGTCTTAAATGTGTTTAATCCTTAAGGGGCTCCGCAAAGGCTCAAAATCATGAAGAGTTCAATTTTTACTTTTTTGCGTTTTCTGAATCTGCAGACTATTACCTTTTAATAGATATATAATTTATTCAATTCCGAAGACTACAACTATTTTTAATTTTTTTTAAATGTGTTCTACATGGGCGTGACCCACTGTGGCGCTGTTAAACTGCTGTCAAATGGTGTTATTATTAACGTCCGTGTTCATCAGGTACATTTTAGTGATGTGAGATAAAGTATGTGTTGTGGCTAACCTGTGATGGTTCAATATATATCGCTGGTGTGATTGTCGATTGTTTCATGTTTATTTACTCTGTCGTTATCTCGAAAATATTCGTAATTAATTCTGTTTCTTGAGTCTCTGTTTTGCTGAAGTATAATAATGAGTAAAAGTAAAGTTATTAGAAATCCTCTGAAGGCTTTTAAGAAAAGGAGGAATGTTGGAAAGCCAAAGGTATGTGTTATTACTGTAAACAATAAAGAGGATGAAACTTCCTGGCAGATTAAAACTGTGTGCCCGACCGAGACTCGAACCCAGGACCTTTGCCTTTCACGGGCAAGTGCTCTACCAACTGAGCTACCGAAGCACGACTCACGCCCGGTACTCACAGCTTTACTTCTGCCAGTACCTCGTCTCCTACCTTCCAAACTTTACAGAAGCTCTCCTGCGAACCTTAAGGGGCTCCGGAAAGGCTCAAAATCATGAAAAGTTCGCAGGAGAGCTTCTGTAAAGTTTGGAAGGTAGGAGACGAGGTACTGGCTGAAGTAAAGCTGTGAGTACCGGGCGTGAGTCGTGCTTCGGTAGCTCAGTTGGTAGAGCACTTGCCCGCGAAAGGCAAAGGTCCTGAGTTCGAGTCTCGGTTGGACACACAGTTTTAATCTGCCAGGAAGTTTCATATCAGCGCACACTCCGCTGCTGAGTGAAAATCTCATTCTGGAATAAAGACGATAACCAAGTGAGTGAACCTAACCTCTCAAGTACACCTGCCCATAGCAGTCAAAGTGGGAAAGAAAATTCTTCACAGAAGAAGCTTGGTTCAATGAGTGAAAACTGTGAATGTTTTATGGGCGAATCGGATGTGAATGAAATATTTGATATGTCGGTTCTCAAAGGAATTGTTTCAAACTGTGTAAGATGTATTCATTGTAGTGAAGTTGGTCTGGAACTCTCCATAATAAAGCATGTAGGACTTGCTAGTGAAATACAACTGAAATGTGATAAGTGTTCATACATGACCACCTTTTGGAACAGTGTTGCAGTAACTGCAACTGAAAAAAATGGTAGCAAAATCTACGAACACAACAACGGGCGATGCTTGCTTTAGACAAGGAACGCCTTCGGGCTGCAGACAGGGTTGTAAAGAGTCTAGAAATACAAGCAAGAGTAAACAGGAAGAGGAACAAGAGGAAGCTGGAGGCTGGAGGAGGAGTTTGCATAGGATGAAGATAATCCATCCTATGGACCTGGAATGCACTAAAAGGTTAATCCAATCTTTGTCGCTCGATTCCCAAAACTTTTATTTTCTCATACTAATTACATGTTTTCTAAGGATCTTCCAAACATATTTGTTTCAAACTTTCAGTAAATGTTACACAGTACCTTCTGCATAATTTAACACAGCCTTTTTCCAAAAAACTGTATATTTTTGAATATATAAATAAAAAATTGCAAAAAAATGTTGTGAATTTTCATTCCAATTGAAAAAAAATCATCTTTAATAACTGAACCAAAATTTTGTAAAATCCCTGTGTTAAGTTGTAGCCCGTATTCCAATAAATAATCTGTAAAAAGTTCAACTTCCTACCTCAAATACTTTGTGAGGAAAGATGTAATTTATAAGCGTTATTTTAACATTGCAAGTATAGGGCGTTCCGGAGCCCCTTAAAACCATACACATTGTATAATGTACTGTACAGCTTGCTTGAAAAAAAATTTACACAAAATTTCAAACATTTTTGAAAATTTTTCTTTTTCACAACTTCCAAAACATGAGGGAAGGGAAACAGTACATAGCTTACCACGTTTTCGTACGCGCAGTAAAACTGTAGCTTCAGGCCTTACGTCATAATTTATTACTTCTTTGCTACCGACTGGCTTCATGACAAATTTTTCAGACAGTGTTCGCATATAGCGCTGAATATAGGGCGTCACAAACTACGAGCTGCGTGAAAAACTGCCTCATCTTGCATGACTTTTGAATTTATTACTTCTTTGATACGAACGGTGTTCTGTTAGCAGACAGTGCCCACATATGCTGCTGAATGTAGCTGCAAAATTATATCATTGTACAGCGCAGGCGAGGAGAAGATGGACAGAGAACGGTAAGAGGAGGAGATGGAGAAAGGAAGAAGAGATGGACAGAAAGAGGGGGAAGGAGGAGACTGAGTAATAGGACAGGAACAAATATTAACACGAGCGACGCTGGGTACTCAGTTTTTAATACATTTTGTACTGAAACACAGTTTCACTTAGTGACACTCTTTGCATGATGCTATGATTCTGATATATTTTATTCTGTACACATTTTAGGAACGCTGCAATGTAAATATTTATTTCTCTGTGGAAGAGCTTTACTACTATAGTGATATTTATTGATCACGAATAAAAATACTTACAACCTACAGCATTTGGCTGACAGGCTACCAAGCTATTAGCCATTAGTTAACGACTTCCCAGGACCCTGTAACATTGTCAAATAGTTCGGCATTTCCTGTTGGCCATCTGTCACGCTACAAACAGGCCGATTAACGATCTGATTGTTTAACGACTTTCTCAGACTCCGCTACACGGACGATACATAGGTATCCGCTGACATTTAAACACAGCAACAAAACAAGCCACCTGTTGACATTTAACGCCACGTGAGATGGCGCCGTGCTTAGGATAGTGGACTCGCATTCGGGGGGGTTTGGTTCGGGTTCGTGTGCGGTCATCGTGATTTAGGTTTTCTGTGATTTCTCTCAATCGCTCCAGGCGAAAGCCAGAATGATTCCTTTCAAGGAGAAAGGTCGATTTGCTTCTCCAACCTAGAAAGAGTCTGAGCGTGTTCTCCACCTCTAATGAACATGCTTCCATGGAATATTTTGTCCCAATCTTCCTTTCTTCCTAACATTTCATTTGTGACTCAGAGCACTGCCACTCACAGCTACAAATTTTCAGTGGCGTTCACGTAAAACCTTCCACTGATGAGTCAAAACATTATGACTGCATGCTTAATAACGTGTTGCTCCAGCTGTGGAACTTAATCTAACAGCTACTCTGCGTGGCATTGATTCGACATGTCGTTGGTGGGTTTCTACATCTACATTTATACTTCGCAAGCCACCCAATGGTGTGTGGCGGAGGGCACTTTACGTGCCACTGTCATTACCTCCCTTTCCTGTTCCAGTCGCGTATGGTTCGCGGGAAGAACGACTGCCGGAAAGCCTCCGTGCGCGTTCGAATCTCTCGAATTTTACATTCGTGGTCTCCTCGGGAGGTATAAGTAGGGGGAAGCAATATATTCGATACCTCATCCAGAAAAGCACCCTCTCGAAACCTGGACAGCAAGCTACACCGCGATGCAGAGCGCCTCTCTTGCAGAGTCTGCCACTTGAGTTGCTAAACATCTCCGTAACGCTATCACGATTACCAAATATCCCTGTGACGAAACGCTCCGCTCTTCTTTGGATCTTCTCTATCTCCTCTGTCAACCCGACCTGGTACGGATCCCACACGGATGAGCAATACTCAAGTATAGGTCGAACGAGTGTTTTGTAAGCCACCTCCTTTGTTGACGGACTACATTTTCTAAGGACTCTCCCAATGAATCTCAACCTGGCACCCGCCTTACCAACAATTAATTTTATATGATCATTCCACTTCAAATCGTTCCGCACCCATACTCCCAGACATTTTACAGAAGTAACTGCTACCAGTGTTTGTTCCGCTATCATATAATCGTACAATAAAGGATCCTTCCTTCTATGTATTCGCAATACATTACATTTGTCTATGTTAAGGGTCAGTTGCCATTCCCTGCACCAAGTGCCTATCCGCTGCAGATCTTCCTGCATTTCGCTGCAATTTTCGAATGCTGCAACTTCTCTGTATACTACAGCATCATCCGCGAAAAGCTGCATGAAACTTCCGACACTATCTACTAGGTTTCTGGAGGTATGCGGCACCAGATGCCCCTGTACAGGTCACACAGTACGCATCGGAGGCTACCCTACCCTAATCTAACCTAACCTAATATTCAGATCAGACGAAACTGGTACCTAGGACATCAACAAGAGTTCACTGTCTTGCTCCTCCACCGACTGCAGCACGATTCCGGACTTTGACGCGGGCACTCTTTCTGCGGGAACATACCATCGCTGTAGGGGAAAACATGGCTCATGCAGATATGTGGCTGCAAAAATGTTCACTTAGTCACGGTGCCTTTGCCTACGACAACAGGTGTCATATAAGCTCAGGTAAATGTCCCCCATAGCACAAAGTTGCACTCTTCAGCCTGTATCTGTGACACAGTGCGCGTTTAGAGCAGCCTTTCGCCTCGATGACGGCGCATCCGTATACGGTCATCGATAAGATGTAACAAGAAACGTGGCTAATCAGACAATGTAAAATATTGTCATTCGTGCACTGTCCAGCCTTGATAATAACAACAACAGGTGAAACCCGAAGGCTAAGCGTACCGTCTTTGATTGGAGGAGGAGGAGGATGTTAGTGTTTAACGTCCCGTCGACAACGAGGTCATTAGAGACGGAGCGCAAGCTCGGGTGAAGGAAGGATGGGGAAGGAAATCGGCCGTGCCCTTTCAAAGGAACCATCCCGGCATTTGCCTGAAACGATTTAGGGAAATCACGGAAAACCTAAATCAGGATGGCTGGAGACGGGATTGAACCGTCGTCCTCCCGAATGCGAGTCCAGTGTGCTAACCACTGCGCCACCTCGCTCGGTCTTTGATTGTTGTTGTTTGTTGTTGTGGTCTTCAGTCCTGAGACTGGTTTGATGCAGCTCTCCATGCTACTCTATCCTGTGCAAGCTTTTTCATCTCCCAGTACCTACTGCAGTCTACATCCTTCTGAATCTGCTTAGTGTATTCATCTCTTGGTCTCCCTCTACGATTTTTACCCTCCACGCTGCCCTCCAATACTAAATTGGTGATCCCCTGATGCCTCAGAACATGTCCTACCAACCGATCCCTTCTTCTGGTCAAGTTGTGCCACAAACTTCCCTTCTCCCCAATCCTATTCAATACTTCCTCATTAGTTATGTGATCTACCCATCTAATCTTCAGCATTCTTCTGTAGCACCACATTTCGAAAGCTTCTATTCTCTTCTTGTCCAAACTATTTATCGTCCATGTTTCACTTCCATACATGGCTACACTCCATACGAATACTTTCAGAAATGACTTCCTGATACTTAAATCAATACTGGATGTTAACAAATTTTTCTTCTTCAGAAACGCTTTCCTTGCCATTGCCAGCCTACATTTTATATCCTCTCTACTTCGACCATCATTAGTTATTTTGCTCCCCAAATAGCAAAACTCCTTTACTACTTTAAGTGCCTCATTTCCTAATCTAATTCCCTCAGCATCACCCGACTTAATTAGACTACATTCCATTATCCTTGTTTTGCTTTTGTTGATGTTCATCTTATATCCTGCTTTCAAGAAACTGTCCATTCCATTCAACTGCTCTTTCAAGTCCTTTGCTGTCTCTGACAAATTACAATGTCATCGGCGAACCTCAAAGTTTTTATTTCTTCTCCATGAATTTTAATACCTACCCCGAATTTTTCTTTTGTTTCCTTTACTGCTTGCTCAATATACAGACTGAACAACATCGGGGAGAGGCTACAACCCTGTCTTACTCCCTTCCCAACTACTGCTTCCCTTTCATGTCCCTCGACTGTTATAACTGCCACCTGGTTTCTGTACAAATTGTAAATAGCCTTTCGCTCGCTGTATTTTACCCCTGCCACCTTTAGAATTTGGAAGAGAGTATTCCAGTCAACATTGTCAAAAGCTTTCTCTAAGTCTACAAATGCTATAAACGTAGGTTTGCCTTTCCTTAATCTTTCTTCTAAGATAAGTCGTAAGGTCAGTATTGCCTCACGTGTTCCAGTGTTTCTACGGAATCCAAACTGATCTTCCCCGAGGTTGGCTTCTACCTGTTTTTCCATTCGTCTGTAAAGAATTCGTGTTAGTACTTTGCAGCTGTGACTTATTAAGCTGATAGTTCGGTAATTTTCACATCTGTCAACACGTGCTTTCTTTGGGATTGGAATTATTATATTCTTCTTGAAGTCTGAGGGTATTTCGCCTGTTTCATACATCTTGCTCACCAGATGGTAGAGTTTTGTCAGGACTGGCTCTCCCAGGGCCGCCAGTAGTTCCAATGGAACATTGTCTACTCCGGGGGCCTTGTTTCGACTCAGGTCTTTCAGTGCTCTGACAAACTCTTCACGCAGTATCGTATCTCCCATTTCATCTTCATCTACATCCTCTTCCATTTCCGTAATATTGTCCTCAAGTACATCGCCCTTGTATAGACCCTCTATATACTCCTTCCACCTCTCTGCTTTCCCTTCTTTGCTTAGAACTGGGTTTCCATCTGAGCTCTTGATATTCATACAAGTCATTCTCTTATCTCCAAAGGTCTCTTTAATTTTCCTGTAGGCAGTATCTATCTTACCCCTAGTGAGATAGGCCTCTACATCCTTACATTTGTCCTCTAGCCATCCCTGCTTAACCATTTTGCACTTCCTGTCGATCTCATTTTTTAGACGTTTGTATTCCTTTTTGCCTGTTTCACTTACTGCATTTTTATATTTTCTCCTTTCATCAATTAAATTCAATATTTCTTCTGTTACCCAAGGATTTCTACTAGCCCTCGTCTTTTTACCTACTTGATCCTCTGCTGCCTTCACTACTTCATCCCTCAAAGCTACCCATTCTTCTTCTACTGTATTTATTTCCCCCATTCCTGTCAATTGCTCCCTTATTCTCTCCCTGAATCTCTGTACAACCTCTGGTTCTTTTAGTTTATCCAGGTCCCATCTCCTTAAATTCCCACCTTTTTGCAGTTTCTTCAGTTTTAATCTACAGGTCCACATCTGCCCCTGGAAATGTCTTACAATTTAAAACCTGGTTCCTAAATCTCTGTCTTACCATTATATAATCTATCTGATACCTTTTAGTATCTCCAGGGTTCTTCCATGTATACAACCATCTTTCATGATTCTTAAACCAAGTGTTAGTTATGATTATGTTGTGCTCTGTGCAAAATTCTACCAGGCGGCTTCCTCTTTCATTTCTGTCCCCCAATCCATATTCACCTACTATGTTTCCTTCTCTCCCTTTTCCTACACTCGAATTCCAGTCACCCATGACTATTAAATTTTCGTCTCCCTTCACAATCTGAATAATTTTTTTTTATTTCATCATACATTTCTTCAATTTCTTCGTCATCTGCAGAGCTAGTTGGCATATAAACTTGTACTACTGTAGTAGGTGTGGGCTTCGTATCTATCTTGGCCACAATAATGCGTTCACTATGCTGTTTGTAGTAGCTTACCCGCATTCCTATTTTCCTATTCATTATTAAACCTACTCCTGCATTACCCCTATTTGATTTTGTGTTTATAACCCTGTAGTCACCTGACCAGAAGACTTGTTCCTCCTGCCACCGAACTTCACTAATTCCCACTATATCTAACGTCAACCTATCCATTTCCCTTTTTAAATTTTCTAACCTACCTGCCCGATTAAGGGATCTGACATTCCACGCTCCGATCCGTAGAACGCCAGTTTTCTTTCTCCTGATAACGACATCCTCTTGAGTAGTCCCCACCCGGAGATCCGAATGGGGGACTATTTTACCTCCGGAATATTTTACCCAAGAGGACGCCATCATCATGTAATCATACAGTAAAGCTGCATGCCCTCGGGAAAAATTACGGCTGTAGTTTCCCCTTGCTTTCAGCCGTTCGCAGTACCAGCACAGCAAGGCCGTTTTGGTTATTGTTACAAGGCCAGATCAGTCAATCATCCAGACTGTTGCCCTTGCAACTACTGAAAAGGCTGCTGCCCCTCTTCAGGAACCACACGTTTGTCTGGCCTCTCAACAGATACCCCTCCGCTGTGGTTGCACCTACGGTACGGCTATCTGTATCGCTGAGGCACGCAAGCCTCCCCACCAACGGCAAGGTCCATGGTTCATTGGTGGGGGGCGTCTTTGATTAGTAATCAAAAAATCCTTGGTCCCGAGTTCGAAGTGCGGCAACGCTTAAATTTTGATTCATGACCACCAATGGTGGCCGAAGACTTCCGGCATATGACGTCACCCTCATTCTGCCAACGTCCCTGTCAAAGGGGGCGGAGGAGTGGACAGAGGTTCAGGGCACTATATTGTTCGTGGGGTGGGGAATTTCCCATAAAGGTAGAAGAAGGATCAGCAATGACCAACTGCATGAGGATGTAGAAAGCAACGGAAACCACTGCATTACAGACACATAGCGTGTATCCACAGGACATGCGGCGTGTACTTGAAAAGTGTCATGATGACTATTCTGGAATTCTCCCTCATTCAGATATGCGGGAGGGGGCTGACATGGGGGGGGGGGATATTAGGAAAATACTGAATAACCAACGAAAGAATAACGTTCTACGAGTCGGTGGATGGAATGTCAGAAGCTTGAACGTGGTAGGGAAGCTAGAAAATCTCAAAGAGGATTTCAGAGGCTCAATCTAGACATGGTAGGTACCAGTGAAGCGGAATGGAAAGAGGACAAGGATTTCCTGTCAGGTGAGTACAGGGTAACATCAAGAGCAGCAGAAAAAGGTATAACGGATGTAGCGTTCTTTATGAATAGGAAGGTAGGGCAAGCACGACAGAATCGACAGCAAACCAACACTGACAACAATAGTCCAAGTGAAGGGACACAGAAAGTATATGAGGACATTGAAATGGTAATATAGTACACAAAAGGAGATGAAAATCTAATAGTTATGCAGGATTGGAATGCAGTTGTAGGCGAAGGAGTACAAGAAACGGTTGCACAAAAAATATGGCTTCGGACAAGGAATGAGAGAGGAGAAAGACTAATCCAGTTCTGTAATAAATGTCCGCTAGGAACAGCGAACATTGTGTTCAAGAATCACAAGAGGAGGAAGTATACTTGGAAAAGTCCGGGTAATATGGGAAGATTTCACTTAGATCACATCATGGTCACATAGAGATTCCGAAATCAGATAACCGATTTAAGGCTCACCCAGGAGCAGATATAGACTCACAAGGGGAAGGCCTCAGACACGGCCAACGGATTGGGCTCAGATTTGGCAGGTCGCTTGTGTACAACCGAAAACGAAGGAACCTAAGTTATTGTGGGTCAACACCCCTGAGTTTTTGAGAAAATCACCCCTAAAGGTAGTGAATAGCAATCGACTCAAAATTGGAGGGATCGATAGATAATTGTAATTAGAGCATTTTTCATCATCGGGTATGGTGTCCGCAAACGCAAACTTTTACAGAAATCAAGGAAAGAAACTTACATAACTGCCGCTTCTGTACCCACATGGTAAACGCTATTCGGCGACAGCGCTAATAGCGCACCGGCCAACGTAACTGGCTGGGACTCGAAGAACCCGGGTACGAATCTCAAAGGATATGACACAACAAACAATAACTAGTTACTACAGCATAAAAAGACGAGCCAATTACTACAAACTACATACAGTACTTGTCATATGTTGGCAGCCCTGCAGCCAGGCGACTGGCGCGAGTTTTGGTGTTCTCGTAGAGATAAGTCATTTTAGATTATAAAACATATAGATTAGTACTGATTACGTGGTAAATAAGTGTATTAGTGTGCCGTTTAAGTCTACCATTAAAGGTTTCATTTTTCTTTACATAATATAGCAGAAAACGCGAAAAGACTGTACAGTCGTATTTTCTGTTTACTTTCTGCTGAAGCAAATCTATAGAATTTCGTTTAGTTGTTCCTTGCTCTCTCCAGCAATTCAACTTAGCGTACCTCTTCATTACTTAACTAGCATTTCCGAAAAGTAGCGTAAAGTTTAAGTTGTTGTTTCAGAAACTTTGCACTTTTTGTTTACACGCAGTTGCGTAAACAGTTGCGTATAGGCCAAATTTTCGTGTTTATCTGTAATTTAACTGACTTATTCTTAGTAAACTATTACGTTTATCATGAGTGAAAAGTGCTTGATTTGCCGTAGAATTGTTAGGTCGGGGCTTTGGTGTGATGGGTGCTGTAGTGAAACGTCCCCTTTGAACAATTATCCAAGACTGTGCTTAACCTGACACACAATATTTTTTAGCGCAACGCAATCTGACTTTCAAGAATCCCTACAAAAGAATGGCCCTGACTAACATTAAACTATACCTTTCACAAATCACTTACCTCACAAAAATCTTCGCTGCTCAAGCTACTGCAATACAGCGAGTGCCACTACTGCCAGCTAAATAAAAGATTCAAACTACGGAAGGCACTAACTACTGATAGGGATAGTTAGCAAATGAAAGATATTAATAGAGAACAAACAATGTATTTACCTTGATATCATCATATATAAATATAGCAGTTCATGACAAATTTCAAAACTCCGCCATCTCTCTCCCCACATCCACCACTGCTGGCGGCTCACCTCCAACTGCGCAACGCTACGCGCTGTTAACATCCAGCTGCCCCTCTACAATGGCAGACAACAATGCAAACTAGCCACAGACTGCACACAGCACAGCCAGTGATTTCATTTTCATACAGAGAGCGCTACGTGGCGGCGGCGTTACCAATATAAGAACCTAAACAGCCTACTTACATAAGAACCTAAACAGCCTACTTACATAAAGAAAACATAAACAGCCTACTTACAGTAGTTTTTTCCATGTGGGTGACTGTAGTGGCGTGGGAATAGGGGAAGTAAATGAGACTCATCAGTGGTTTTGTAGGATTTGTAGTAGATAGGAAGATACAAGAACAGAAGGGGAAAATTGTCGCCCTTCAGGCTGAGTTAGACAAGGCCAGGGGAGATCTTGACAGGTTAAGGAGGGAGAAGGGTAAAGAGAGGTGGGAAGTGGCAACAGGCAACAGGAGGAACAGGCCTAGAACTTTGTCTGACAGCTTCATGGTGAATGTGGAAAATAGATTTGACCTGTTGCTTCAGTTAGAAGCTGGTGAGCCTCAAGCAGTTGCAGGTGTAGACAGGGCACAACAAACTTTCAGCAGCAAATTGAAAAGTAAGAATGTAGGGAAATCAGTAAAGAGAAAGAAAGTGTTGTTGTTAGTTAGTTCCCATGGAAGAGGTGTTGGCCAACTTTTGCAGGATGAACTAGGATCAGAATACCAGGTCACCAATTTTTTTAAACCTAGTGCTGGTCTGGAGCAGGTGACAGAGGATTTAGGATCACTTTGCAAAGATTTCACTAAGGAAGGCATCGTGGTTATAGTGGGTGGGGCAGGTAACAGTATTGACAGAGATCCTGGGTACAGTATAGAGTGTGACCTGGCGAAGATTGCATCAGCATCGAAGCATACTAGTGTTGAGTTTGTATCTGTTCTTGGGCGCCATGACCGACCTCATTTGAACTCTTCTGTCAAGAGAGTCAATTTGGAGCTGGAACGGCTGCTCATATCGGGTGCTGGGTCACACATTGGTTTGGTTCATGTTGATTCTCTCAGTAGGTGGGATTATACTAGGCATGGCCTTCACCTCAACAGGAAGGGGAAGGGTAAATTGGCTGGGGAAATAGCAGGAAAGTTAAAGGGGGGAGGCACTGTCATGAGTGGTAAAATACCGGTGGTTATAGGATTCAGAAAAGGCCCTTTTTTAGGGTATGGAGGACAGAAAGAAAGCAAATTTTAAGAGAAGTTAGAACTGAGACAAACCTTCAGTTTGAGAAAGAAATCAAAAAACATAATTCCTGCTTATTACATCAGCATAAACAGCGATTGGTTAAGAATTTTCAACTGTCAGCAGATATTTTAACTCCACCCAATTTTAACTCAGTCAATGAGAAATGTCAGCTATCTTTATTGCATCAAAATATTCGAGGAGTGAGAAATAAAATTAATGAATTAACTATCTGCATAGATGAATTAGAGTCTTCAAACCCAGCTGACATAATCTGCCTCTCTGAACATCATGTGACCATTGGTATAGAACTTTTAAGTGTTACAGGGTTTAGGTTAGCATCTCACTTTTGTAGATCAGAAATGGAGGAAGGAGGAATTGCCACATTCATCAGGAACTGTCATAAATTTAAGAACATAGACATTCATAAATTTTGCCTAGAACAGCATATGGAAGCATGTGCAACAGAATTAGAATTTCACAAAAAATCCTTCATAATATTAAGTGTATATCGAGCACCTGCAGGTAACTTTAATCTGTTTGTCAACCACCTTGAAGCTGTACTGGCCCATTTAACAACCAAAAACAAAGAAATAGTGGTTGCTGGTGATTTCAATGTAGATTTCCTTAAAGACACTCCCAATAAGAACTTATTTGAGTTAGTAACACTATCATTCAACTTAATTCCCACTGTAAAGTTCCCCACTGGGATAGCCACTTGCTCACAAACAGACATTGATAATTTCTTTATAGAAAAGTCCAATGAACAATATTATATTACAAAACCAATAGTCAATGGCCTCTCAGACCATGACATGCAATTCCTTCTGTTAAATGTTAATACTGAACAGGATATAAAATCTGTTAAATCTGAGCTCAAGAGGGTAATCAGTAAGCCAAAAATTCACTATTTTAGGACACTCCTCAGAGACATTCACTGGACTGATGTTTACAGTGCTCATGGCATGAATGAAAAATATAACATTTTTGCTAATAAAGTGCTTACCTTATTCGAACAATTCTTTCCCCCAAAACTTACCAAGGTTAGAGCAAAGTCTACAAAGAAGCCATGGATTACTCGAGGAATAGGGGTATCTTGTAAAACAAAAAGAAAACTGTATCTGTCAATCCGAAACATTTCCAATGTTGATGCTATAGCACATTATAAGAAATACTGCAAAATATTAAAGACTGTAATACGTATGTCAAAGCAAATATATTACAAGGAAAAGATAGTCATATCAGATAACAAAATAAAGACAATATAGGATATAGTGAAGGAGGAGACCGGTAGAACCAGACATGAAGAGGAACAAATAGCATTAAGAGTAAATGCTACATTGGTGACAGATATGTATAGTGTTGCAGAACTTTTTAACAAACATTTTATAACTGTTACTGAAAAGATGGGGTTGTCAGGTTTGGTAGATGCTGCTATGGATTACCTTAGACCAGACATTTCAAGTAACTTCCATAATATGAATTTGACCCTCACTACCCCAACAGAAATAATGTCCATCATAAAATCTTTAAAATCAAAAACATCTAGTGGGTATGATGAAATATCAACAAAGTTAATTAAAGAATGTGATTCTGAGCTAAGTAACATATTAAGCTATCTGTGTAACCAGTCGTTTATTAGTGGAATATTTTCTGAATGGCTGAAATATGCTGAAGTTAAGCCACTGTTAAAGAAGGGAGATAAAGAAATAGCATCAAATTTCCGTCCAATTTCACTGTTGCCAGCATTCCCAAAATTTTCGAAAAAGTAATGTACAGTCGTCTTTATAACCATCTTATCTCAAATAACATACTACCAAAGTCACAGTTTGGATTTCTAAAAGGTTCTGATATTGAGAAGGCTATCTACACTTACAGTGAAAATGTGCTTAATTCATTAGACAAATAATTGGAGGCAACTGGTATATTTTGTGATCTGTCAAAGGCATTTGACTGTGTAAATCACAATATCCTTTTAAGTAAACTAGAATATTATAGTATAACAGGAAATGCTGCAAAATGGTTCAAATCTTATATCTCTGGCAGGAAACAAAGGGTGTTATTAGGAAAGAGACATGTATCAAGCTACCAGGCATCATCCAACTGGGAACTAATTACATGTGGGGTCCCACAAGGTTCCATTTTGGGGCCCTTACTTTTTCTTGTGTATATCAATGACCTTTCATCAGTAACATTACCAGATGCCAAGTTTGTTTTGTTTGCCGATGATGCAAACATTGCAATAAATAGCAAATCAAGTGTAGTCTTAGAAAGATCAGCCAATAAAATATTTGTGGACATTAATCACTGGTTCCTAGCAAATTCTTTGTCACTAAACTTTGAAAAACCACACCACATGCAGTTCAGAACTTGTAAGGGGTGTCCCAAGAGTATATGTCTAACATACGATGACAAGAAGATAGAAGAAGTGGACAGTGTTAAATTCTTGGGATTACAGCTTGATAATAAATTCAACTGGAAGGAGCACACCACAGAACTGCTGAAGCGTCTTAACAAATCTCTGTTTGCAATGCGAATTTTGTCAGACATAGGGGATATAAAAATGAAAAAGCTGGCATACTATGCTTACTTTCATTCCATAATGTCATATGGGATTATTTTTTGGGGTAATTCATCAAGCCAAGCTAAGGTTTTCCGGGCACAAAAACGTGCAGTGAGAGTTATATGTGGTGTGAACTCAAGAACATCCTGCAGAGGCCTGTTTAGGGAACTAGGGATACTAACTACTGCTTCCCAATATATTTATTCCTTAATGAAATTTGTCATTAAAAATATTTCACTTTTTCAAACCAACAGCTCAATTCATGGAATCAATACTAGAAATAAGAATAATCTTCACAAGGCTTTAAAGTCATTTAGTCTTGTACAAAAGGTGTGCATTATTCAGGAACACACATTTTCAATAACCTGCCAGCAGCCATAAAAAGCTTAACAACCAATGAAATTCATTTTAAGAGAAGCTTAAAGGATTTATTGGTGGCCAACTCCTTCTACTCCATTGATGAATTTCTTAGTAAAACCAACTGATTTGTATATAAGTACAACATAACGTCTGCACAATTTCAGTGCAGTAATGTGTTCATTGAAAATTTGTGTGTGTGTGTGTGTGTGTGTGTGTGTGTGTGTGTGTGTGTGTGT
The DNA here is from genome assembly GCF_021461385.2 of Schistocerca piceifrons. Lineage (NCBI taxonomy): Eukaryota > Metazoa > Arthropoda > Insecta > Orthoptera > Acrididae > Schistocerca > Schistocerca piceifrons. The sequence continues at coordinate 77,675,150 of NC_060145.1, read as the reverse complement.
TAGTATAATCTAACTTCTGCACCATTTCAGTGCAGTAATGTGTTCATTGTAAATAAGTATTACAGTAGTTGTATTATCTGATAAATAAATAAATAAAAAACTTTTTTATTTTAAATTCAGTGCATTAGTATTTGTGAAATGACTCTTAGTGTTCATTAAAAAATGACGATCATTCCACTTGGGACCTGTGGTATGGTACATTAGCTTACTTGTTTTAGTTGTAAATATTTGTCATGTATTGTTGTTTTTCTGACATGTTCCACCTCCTCACTACGGATCAATTGGAATGAAAGTAAATCTAATCTAATCTAATCTACTTACGAAAGGACGCTATATTCATTCACAAAACGTATTTCATTCGGCGCATTAACGATGGAAAAATCACTACATGTATCTGCGAGGTTCGCGGCAGTCTAATGACGGAAAATAACTCTTTCCGCTTGACTTCTATAAGGCTCATGCTGGACACCTTCACTCTTCCAGGCTCACAACTATGATATGACGAAGAAGCAACAGGGACAACTTAACTCTCCGCGCGTGCATTCTGTCCCGTGGCTCGCTATAAACAAGCGTCGCGAGGTTGGCTATCTGTGATCCATTGTGAGGAATTCGCAGCACTCTTACTCGGAGTTGTTTTCATGTGACAAGGCTTAAAAATTTAATACTTTACCAACTCACGGTGTTTGCGAAATTAGTTTGCCTACCTTATTATTATTATTCCTTATTGATTTACTTACCTTATTAACCCTCCTATCCCTATCAATTGAGATGTGGAAAAATACAGACGAAAAGAATAACACCCGCTAGGTTTCTTCGAGATTCGAACCTGGGTTCTCCCATGCCGAGCCAATTACCTTTCTTTTATTTTTTATTTTTATTTAATCTTATTTTGTACGTTGAATCTGATCGTGGCGGACGTCGTAAGACACCCTTTTGAGTTCATTGTTGAACTATTAACTCAGTTTTCTTTATTACAGAGGGCAGCTAACCCTCTGACAGAACACGCTGAGCTACCGTGCCGGCGACTACCTTGGCCATTGTGCTATCGGCGCTGCCGGTGAAAAGCGTTTCGCATGTGGGTACAGAAGCGGCAGTTGTAAAAGTTTCTTATCCCAATTTCTGGAAAAGTGTACGTTTTCGGACGCCATACCTGATGATGAAAAATGCTCTACTTACAATTATCTATCGATCCCACCAATTTTGAGTTGATTGCTCGTCATAACCTTTAGGGGTGATTTTCTCAAAAACGAGGGGGGTGTTGACCCAAAATATCTTAGATTCCTTCGTGTTGGGTTGTACACAAGCGACCTGCCAAATCTGAGCCGAATCGGTTGGCCGTGTCTGGGGCCTTCCCCTTGTCAGATCAAAATGTTGTAATCATGAAGAGTAGGCTAGTCAGGAAGAATCAATACGCAAAGAAGTAGTATACGGAAGTATTAAGGAATGACGAGATGTGCTTGAAGTTCTCGAAGGCTATTGATTAAGTAATAAGGAATAGCTCAGTAGGTAGCGCAGTTAAACAGGAATGGATATCTCTAAAAAGGGCAGTCACAGAAGTTGGAAGAAACATAGGTACAAAGAAGGTAACTCCGAAGAAGCTATGGGAAACAGAAGAAATATTTCGGCTGATCGATGAAAGAAGTACAAAAATGTTCAGAAAAATTCAGAAATACATAAATACAAGTTGCTTAGTCACTAAACAAATAGGAAGTGCAAAAAAGGTAAGACGAAATGGCTACATGAAAAATGTGAAGAAATCGAAAAAGAAACAGGAGTCGATTTAGAAGATATAGAGGATACAGTATTAGAATCAGAATCTGAAACAGCTTTGGAGGACTTAAGATCAAATAAGGCGAAAGGAATAGATAACATTCGATCAGAATTTCTAAAATCATTGGGGAACGTGGCAACAAAACGACTATTGAATGTATGAGTCTGGCGAGATACCATGTCACTTTCGGAAGGATATCAACCATACAGTTCCGAAGACTGCAAGAGCTTACAAGTGCGAGAACTATCGCACAATCAGTTTACCTCTTGCATCCAAGTTGCTGACAAGAATAGATACAGAAGAATGGAAAAGAAAATTGAGGATGTGCTAGATAACGATCAGTTTGGCTGTAGGAAAGGTAAAGGCACGAGAGAGGCAGTTCTGACGTTGCGGTTGAGAATGGAAGCGAGACTAAAGAAAAATCAAGACACTCTCATAGGATTTGTCGACCTGGAAAAAGAGATCGGCAAAGTAGCATAGTGCAAGATGTTCGTAATTCTGAGAAGAAATAACGGTAAGCTATATGGGACGACGGTAATACACTGTATATACACAGCCAAGACAGAATGAAGTGCATGAATTAGAAGGGTCTAACACAGGGGTGTAATCTTTCGCCCATACTGTTCAATCTATACATCGAAGAAGCAATAATGGAAGTAAAAGAAAGGTTCAAGAGTGGAACAGAAATTCAACGTAAAAAGATATCAACGATTCGCTGGTGACATTGGCATTCTGAGTGATAGTGAAGCAGAATTACTTGATCTGCTGAATGGAATGAACAGTCTAATGAGTACAGAATACGGACTGAGAGTAAATCGAAGAAAGACGAAAGTAAAGAGAAGCAGCATAAATGAGAACAGTGAGAAATTTAACACCAGGATTTATGGTCATGAAGTAAATGGATTTAAGGAATTCCACTGCTCAGGGAGAAAATGACGGACGGAGCAAGGAGGACATCAAAAGTAGACAAGCACTGGCACAAATGGCCTTCCTGGCCAAGAGAAGTGTACTATTATCGAACATAGACCTTAATTTGAGGAATAAATATCTGAGAACATTCGTTTGGAGCACAGAATTGTATGGTAGTGAAACATAGACTGTAAGAAAATCCGGAACAGAAGGGAATCGAAGCATTTGAAATGTCGTGCTATGGGCGAATGTTGAAAATTAGATGGACTGATAAGGTAGGGAATGAGGAGATTCTGCGCAGAATCGAAGAGGAAAGTAATATGTAAAAAAAAACACTGACAACGAGAAGTGAAATTACAATGAAATCGACCTTTAGCTGCTTACAGGAGTTGATAAATCAACAGGGAAAGTTTAAAATGTGTGCCCCGACCGGGACTCGAAATCGGGGTCTCCTGCTTGCACGGCAGATGCTCTATCCATCTTTTCTTTTTCGGTATTGTTCGTTGCGTTTGGTCTGGGCGGACGTCACAAGACATCCGTTCAAGTTGATTGCCGAATCCTTTAATCAGTTTTTTTATTACAGCTGGCATCCATCTGAGCCACCCAGGACACACAGTGCGACTAGCACTCTCCCCGTGAGACCAACATTCCCATGTTATTGTCCACACACTTCATTTGTAGTGCCCCTGCCCATTTTACTCATTATTCGCGGCATTCAATCTACCGATTCCCGTAAGACTTGTCCGAAAGAACAGATACCATCTACATATAGACAAGGAGATGGGACAGGATGATAGGACATCTGTTACGACATCAGGGATTGACTTCCATGGTACTAGAGGGAGGTGTAGAGGGCAAAAATTGTAGAGGGAGACAGAGATTGGAATACATTCAGCAAATAATTGAGGACGTAGGATGCAAGTGCTACTCTGAGATGAGGAGGTTTTCACAAGAGACAGCTTCGTAGTGGGTCGCACCAAAGCAATCAGAAGTCTGATGACTCAAAAAAATAATACCGTCCCCAAACCATTTGTAATTAACGGTGTTTTTGGGTCAGCACGGGCTTGGGTAGTGCACTGGAATGTTTGCTTACACCAGCCTTGTCCACAGTAATCAGATGTGAGCCATATCACAGACTATCACGTTTTACAGGGCGAGCAAGCCTGTAACCTGTATGTTCAGTGAAGAGGCGTGGAAGTCAAACACCTGCTAGTCGCCCACTCGCAGTTTCCTTGTCTTTGAACCACAGCTATTCCAAGCTGAAACACTGTCAAGCTCAGAATCGCTCCACATGACTCAACTCAATTTTTCTATCAGCTGCACGTACTGACCTCTCAATTACATCCCAAAAATTTTCGATGGGTGTCCAAATCATTCGCTCGAAATGTTATTCAAACCAGTCACGAACATCTGTGGCACCCTGACATGGCGCACTGTCATCCATAACAATTCCTCACTGTTTCCGAACATGAAGTCCTTGCAGGCCAGAGTGGCCGAGCGGTTCTAGGTGCTTCAGTCTGGAACCGCGCGACCGCTACGGTCGCAGGTTCGAATCCTGCCTCGGGCATAGATGTGTGTGATGTCCTTAGGTTAGTTAGGTTTAAGTAGTTCTAAGTTCTAGGAGACTGATGACCTCAGATGTTATGTCCCATAGTGCTCAGAGCCATTTGAACCATTTTGCAGTCCTTGAATGGCTGCAAATGGTCCCCAAGTAGCAGAACGTAACCTTCTTCTTCTTCTTCTTGTTCTTCTTCTGCTAGTGCCTTTGTCCAGCATCTTTGCGCAGGGTCGGAAAGGTTAAATCGGACTTGGCATGGTTCATTCTAAGGAGTGGCCAGATGCCCTTCCTGCCGCCATCCCACACCCCCTGGGACAGACTTTTTGCACCCCAAATGTCTGCATCTAGTGTAAAACATGAAATAGTGCGAACGTGTTTCAAATATCTGCGAGGCGTGTAACTGAGGCAGTACGTGGGGACCAGCCCGGTATTCACCTAGTGGGATGTGGAAAATCGCATAAAAACCACATCCAGGCTGGCCGGCACACCGGCCCTCGTCGTTAATCCGCCAGGCGGATTCGACCCGAGGGTCGGCGCGCCTACCCGAGTCCAGGAAGGAGAGCATTAGCGTTCTCGGCTAACCTGGCGGGGAAGTAGCCGAACGCAACCATTTCCAGTCAATTATCGGTTCAGTTTCACCAGAGGATCCAATCCATTCCATATAAACACAGTCCACACCATTACGGAGCCACCACCAGATTGCACATTACCTTGTTGACAACTTAGGTCTATGGCTACCATCACCTCTTACTGACTGAAATCGGGACTCATCTAACCAGGCCACAATTTTCCACTCATGTAGGGCCCAACCGATATGGCCGCGAGCCGAGGAGATGCGTTCCAATCGATGTGTTGTTAGCAAAGGTCGTCTGCTACCGTAGCCCATTAACTTCAATTTCCCCACACTGTCAAAAGGGATACATCCGTCGTACATCTCACATTGATTTCTGCGGTTATTTCGCACAGAGTTGCTTGTCTGTTACTACTGACTACTGAAACACAGCAGCTCTCGGTCTTTAAAGTGAAGGACGTCGGCCACTGCGTTGTCGGTGGTGAGAGCAAATGTCTCAAGTGGGGTACAATCGGCACAGGCTTGACTCTGTGGATCTCGGAATATTGAATTCCCTAACGATCTCCGAAATGGAATGTTCCATGCCTCTAGTTCCAAGTACCATTTCGCGTTCGAAGTCTGCTGATTCCCATAATCACGCCGGAAATCTTTTCAAATGAATCACCTGAGTGCAAGTGACCGCTCCGCCTTTTACATCTTGTGTACGCCATAATGCCGCCATCTGTATATGGGTCTACCGCTATCCTAGCAGCGCACTGTGTAGTGCAGATAATTTCATAAATACTAACCCCACCGCGCCATCTCCAGTAGGTTGGGTCACGTTGGTACCCTGTGCCGCGCAGTTTTCGCGCCTTCTGCTCAAAAATGGCTCTGAGCATTATGGGACTTAACTGCTGTGGTCATCAGTCCCCTAGAACGTAGAACTACTTAAACCTAACTAACCTAAGGACATCACACACATCCATGCCCGAAGCAGGATTCGAACCTGCGACCGTTGCGGTCGCGCGGTTCCAGACTGTAGCGCCTAGAACCGCTCAGCCACTCCAGCCGGCGCGCCTTCTGCAAACAGCAAATTATTGGATTACATTAAGTTCGCTTATTGGATTCAAGCGGTTTAGCAGCACCCTACCAAATACCTTACATAGGTAGCACAAGAGAAAGGACGTGAATTCAGCGCTAATTGACCGTTTGAGACCTTCTGATTGCTGTTCTGGCTTCAGAAAAGAGCATCTGCGGGATATGCATTGTGTACAGGTAAAACGGTCGGAACTGTTGAGCGTTTCTTAGGACTCTTGTCAAAGCAGGGCCATCCCTGAGCAGCTGGTGATTCGTCATCTGTTTGTGTCCAGCTGAGGCTGCGTCTCATTAGCGGATGGGTGTGTAACGGCCTCACCTGTGTTTACACGCGGTCCGTCTGTTTGCACTGTGGAATTGTCCGTGATGTCAGACGGTGCCGAAGAAGCCAAAGCAACTCCGGGGAGTCCCCACTCCGTGGTATCCTTAACGAGTTATCACTAGACGGCCATTACGTAGTATGCAGAGACTGGAGGAGTTTGACCATCAAAACGACATTTATTTTCTAACATAAAGTGCAGTACACATACGGGATTTCTTGATATTACATTGTGCTTTGCTTAGAAAATGATTACACCGGGCAGTACTATGTCACTGTTCTGTAATACTAAGTAATATGAGGTCGAATTTTCCTGATTTTCCGGTCACGATCTTTACGCGGAATATTTGTGGGAGGATGAAAAATGTTGCCCGACACATATTAGGAAGTACACTATATGTAAAACGTCTGATGCAGGAGTTCAATGCGAAGCTGTCTGATGCACTGACATTAGCTAAACGACGTCGTGACAAAATGTGCCGTTCACCATTCGTCTTTGCGTTTAGTCTTTTTAATCTCCCCAAGGATCCTACTTCTTAAGGCCATGCTCAACAACATATCGAACGTAGGTATTGTAAGCTACGTCTTTCATGAGCGAATAACATTTCCTTAGAATTCGTGCAGTGTATACCAGTCGAGTATTTGCCTTTCGTACACCTAGTTCTGTCTGGGAACTGCACTTTACGCCAGGACGTACGCACCTTCATACGTATTTTACGGTTATTACTGTTTCCAGCGACTGGTCACCAATCGAGCGATGATACATATCTTTCTCAACACAAACGTATCGTACATGGACGAATGAGGTATCGCTAGAAAGGTTTTTTAATCAGCTTTTGATATTGGTTACAGATTTTGTGCTAAAACTTACTATTGTTGGAGAATTTTAACATAAAGTAGACCTAACTACCGCAGGCAAAAGGGCAGCTTTCAGGAGCCAACTTATTAATTACGATTAAGAGATTCCCTGTTAACATTATATTATTAAAAATACAATTTTACTTGCTGTAAAGCACTTATTAACTGGATAATTTGTATACAGCATTGTCATAGTTAATAACCGTGACTTTTCTAAACGAATACACTTTCCGAAACGATAAACATATTTGTTATTGTAGCCTTGAGTTGTGCTTTACCTATTACTACTACGGTCTAAGGTGCTTGCTATAATTGAAAATGTTTGTCCAATTTAAGTTATAGTTTTTGTGGTGCTATTAACAGTCTGTGATCTCTGTACGTCGTATAAGCTGGGACGAACATTCAGAATGCAAAACACATTGTTGGACACTTGGAACTGTGTATATAAGTCTGCATCATAAATTCATAGCTGTCATTCAACGTCGTTCGGTTCATTGTTAAAGATGTCTTCTCTTCATTCCACAACCACCCTTTTCCCAACGACTACACTCTTTCCAAATATTGCAATTATTTACAGCTCTAAAAGTGAGAAAGTTTCCCACAGGTCCACCGGTTGAATAATAACAGCTCTCCCCGTCTGTTTAGGAGCATTACGTTACGTTTTTGTGTTTTAAGGGTCAAGCAAAAAAGCGTCGATACTCTCTCTGCAAGTCCTGTGTTTCGCTACATTTTTCGGGCTCTGCGATTGTCCCATAAACAACAGTGAAATCCACGAAGAACAGCGTGGAGTTTACGAGGTGATCAAAAATTAAACGGAGTTTTTGTTTTTCTTAAAGTAGTCTTATTAATCGACGTCAGCTTGGAACCTTGAAAGTGATCCCTCTGAGATATAATAAATTTACGCCAGAGCTTTCTCCAACCTTGGAAGCACTTGTGGAACTCAGTTTTCTTTATGGTGTTCGGCTCCTTCAGCGATCATGTTTTTATCTCATCAATGGTGCCAAACGAAGGGGGCCATTCCCGCCGAATACAGTGGCTACGGTGACATAGCCGTTTCGTTTTTTGTAAAAAAAAAAAGAACAAGAACAAGCATTGAAATGTGAGGAGGAGCATTATCGTGATACAATTTCCACGAGTAGTTTTACGACGATTCTAGTCGTTTTCTTCGGATTGCTTCAAAGAAGGCAGGAACTCAAAATGTACTACACCACTGTAATCGAAGAAAACAGTGAGAAGAACATTGAAATGTTATCGTATTTGTCGAACTTTTTTGTCTTGGTTTTTCGCGCTGTTTCCATTGGGACGAATGTGCCTTGGTTTTGACGTCAAACACGTACACCCACGTTTCGTCACCTGTTACGACCTTCTTTACAAGTTCTGGATCGTTGTCGATTTCATTCAGTAATTCCTGGGTGATGTCTACGAGAGTCGTTTTTGGTCGAAATTCAACAATTTTGTAACAAACTTTCCTGCTGCACGTTTTATGCTCAATACGTTCGAGAAAATTCCTTAGCATGAGCCAGATGGTTTACCAATATCATCATCAACCTCTCTAAAGGTGATTCGGCGATTTTCCAGAACCATTTTCTTCACTTCTACCACATTGTTGCTAGTAATTGATGTGCTAGAGCGCTCAGGCCGGTCGTCGTCTTCAACGTCTTCTCGACGCTCTCTGAAATGTTTAACCACTTGCAAACTCACGTCTTACTCGTAGTAGATTCGCCAAAAGCCGCAGTCAACATTTCGAATGCGGTACTGCACTATATTCCATTTTTCAAACAAAATTTGATGCAAATCCTTTTTCCATCTTTTTCGAAAGTTAAAATTCGCTGAGCACTCGAAAACAAGTATAAACTTTTCGACTGTCAACAATAAACAAAATACTCAAAACAGTTCTCAACGCAAACATACATTAGGAACATGTGTACCAACACGATAAAATACAGTTTTCAACATCGAATGTATAAAGCCAGCGAAATTTAAAAAAAAAAACTGTTACTTTCGCAGAACACTTCGTATGTCGTCATCCGCTGGGACGTTTATATTTACTGGGAACAGTAGTCATCCATTCACACTGTCTTTAGCTATGCCTGAACCAACATTCTGATGTAACGATTTCTCCTCGTTACGATTGTCAGTCTCAATTTTATTTGCTACAAAGTCTTCAATCTATTACCAAGCTTGTTCTGTAATCCGTAAGGTCCGATGTTATTATGTCCATGTGACACAGGGGAGCTTTACGCAAGGCCGTCTGGATGACGTCCACTTGGGTGTCTGTATCCACTGAACTCCAGATCTCATGGACGCTCCTGCAGGTAATTAAAACCACTTTAAAATTTCTGTTTGTAACATGCCATTGATTCTAATAACTGTGCTCGTTTCATTTCTCTCTGTACATTCGATACAAGATGAGTATCGGACCTGGAAAGGAGTTTCTCTGACGTACAAATCCAACATTTCTGTTAATAGGATCTGCTGGTGTTTTCTGTGACCTATGTAAGGCAATTAACTGTGTGACTTACGCTATCCTCCTAGATAAACTGAAGTTTTAAGGAAAAGCCAATCATTGTTTAAAGTCATAAGTCTAGGGCCCGGATTTTAATCACCTAAAAAACAGTGGAATATGCAAGCATTTATGACCTAAAACTTGTATAAATATGACCTTACAAAATAAAATACAACTTAATAGAAATTTATTTAAAGCATTCTTGTTTGTTTATTTAATTTTTTATTCACCATAAAGTAATACAAAATTCACTTCTCAAAATATTGTAAGTATAGTTCTTTCTTTCTGTAGGGTTTGTGGCTAATTTGCACCTATTTTTTGAATGTCTGAATGTTTTATTTTCTAAACACAAAGTACAGTGAAAAGATCATCTATCGGAACAGTAAAACAATGATTTTATTTCTACATAGTATTTAAAGCGTTTCACATTATTTAATACTGTATGTCAATTTTCTGTATCTGCAAAGTTGCACTGGATCACAAGATGAATTTTCAGGTTGTCCATTGTCAAAGATCTACGGTTGTCGTTGAGGATAGTTTCGTACCTGAAAAAGCTCCTCTCCACTTCACAAGACGACACTGGAGCGTAATTGAAGGCAGCTAGGTCACTGGAGTCCAGCTTTGTTTCAGTATCTTCAAATGTTGCGGCGTTCCCTGAAAGATTGTCACTAATTTTGCACAGTGTAGAATATCCAGGATTCCGTTGGAGAACACACTGCAATTTGGTTTTCACTTTGTCACCCACATGACCACGAGCTCTACCCAACTCACTCGTCACATGTTGCACAATACTCAGGGCCTCACATAGCTGAGTGCAAATAGCTTCCAGTCGTTTGATGGCTTTTGATATCACTGAAAAATTGGCGTTGATTTATGCCAAGTTTCGAGACAATGTATCTGTAAAAACTTCTTTCACAATATTAATAGCACTTGATTCATCGCTATCAAGCTCACAGAAGATTGTCTTTATTTGGGTGTAGTTGGTGCAGTACTACTCAGTAATACTCAGAATTAAGCCAAGAACCCCATCGTGTAAGAACAGGTTTAGGTGGCAGGGGCGTTGAAGGTGCTTGTTCCTTGAATTTCTGCATCCGTAGCGGAGCCTTCACATAGATTTTCTTGCCACAGGAAATTAATTTGTCCACGTCATGGTAATTTCATTGCACCTCTTCGGCAACTCTGTGCAACGCATGTGCAAGGCAGGTGGCGTACACCATACTGGGGTAGAGAATCTGAAGCCCTTTGGCTGCTTTAGACATATATGAAGCACCAACTGTTACAAGCAGCAAAGCGTTGTCTCTTTTCACACCAATCGGCCACAGTAGCTTCAGAGAGTTGTCAAACAAAATGGCAATCGTCAAATTGTTTACTCTATGGAGAGCTTCACACGTTAGCAGGAACACATCTCCAGGGCCATCAACTTTTAGAGCACCAACAACAACATTTGCAAAATATCGCCCACTAATATCCGTAGTTTCCCCTATCGACAGCCAGATCTTCTGATCATACAATGTAAGCTTTCAAGGCCGGTATAGTCTTCACATAAAACTTCCGGGCTGATAGGCCGTGGTCGAAGTATAAAACTCTCTCCTGACGTTTCGTCTCCGACTGCGGGAGATATCCTCAGAGGTAAAGCGGCGAACGGCGAAGGGAACTCGAGGAAGCGCTGATTATATCGGCAGTACAGAGGGCGCCACTGTTGACCACGTGGCGTCGGCTATGAGATTGTCTCTGGTAATGCCAACATTCTCGATTGAAAGTAATCGATCGTCACGCTCGCGGTGCAACGCTGACATCCAAATTTTATCCAGTTTAACACCTTCGTCTTTCCTGTTAAAATTATTGCGATGTTTATCAATCTCGATAGCCTTTCTATACAAGCGTGCATAATAATGCGAAGTTTTTGATATGACGCTCGTCTCGCCGAATTTTATTCCATGATCACCTTCCTGGTAAACATGTTCCGCTACGGCCGATTTATCCGTGTGACCCAGGCGGCAATTCCTCTTATGTTCAACAAGACGGGTGTTCACACTTCTCGTTGTGGTACCGATGTAAACCTGTCCAAAACTACAAGGAATTTTATATACCCCCGGTGTAGCCAAAGGGTGTCGTGCATCTTTTGCCGAACTTAAAAATTCTTTTATTTTCCTGGTGGGTCTGAAAATAGTTTCCACCCCATACTTGCCTAAAACTTTCCCAATGCAGTCTGTGACCTTACTAATGAACGGAAGAAAACCTTTGCCCTTGGACGACTGCTGTTCGTCGTTACTCCTGATTCTCTGCCTAGAGCAAAGTGCTCGATCTATGTCCTTGCTAGAATCGCCATTCTTCACGAAAGTTGACCGTAAATGTTCAATCTCATCTCTTAAATAAACAGGTTCGCAAAGTTTGCACGCCCTGTCTACCAAAGTTTTCATTACACCTCTTTTTTGGCTAGGATGGTGGTTTGAACTTTTGTGTAGGTAACGATCAGTATGTGAGGGCTTTCTATACACCTTGTGGCCCAACGTTCCGTCCCGTCGTTTAATCACAGACACATCCAGGAAGTTCAATTGCCCATTCCTTTCCGTCTCCATAGTGAATTGGATTTTCGGATTAATGCTGTTTAAATGTGTCAAGAAGGCTCCGTGTGTCCATACTACGAACGTGTCATCGACATAGCGATACCATCTGGCTGGTCTCTTACTGGCAGTCTTCCTTGTAGTTGTGGACAGGTTTACATCGGTACCACAATGAGAAGTGTGAACACCCGTCTTGTTGAACATAAGAGGAATTGCCGCCTGGGTCACACGGATAAATCGGCCGTAGCGGAACATGTTTACCAGAAAGGTGATCATGAAATAAAATTCACCGAGACGAGCGTCATATCAAAAACTTCGCATTATTATGCACGCTTTTATAGAGAGGGTATCGAGATTGATAAACATCGTAATAATTTTAACAGGAAAGACGAAGGTGTTAAACTGGATAAAATTTGGATGTCAGCGTTGCACCGCGAGCGTGACGATCGATTACTTTCAATCGAGAATGTTGGCATCACCAGAGACAATCTCATAGCCGACGCCACGTGATCGACAGTGGCGCCCTCTGTACTGCTGATATAATCAGCGCTTCCTCGAGTTCTCTTCGCAATTCGCCGCTTTACCTCTGAGGATGTCTCCCGCAGTCGGAGACGAAACGTAAGGAGAGAGTTTTATACTTCGACCACGGCCTATCAGCCCGGAAGTTTTATGTGGAGCCAGATCTTTTACTCAGCAATAGTAATTCATATTTTGTTGAGCACATCATTGTAGCACACGGATAAATAGTTCCCTCTTAGTGTGGATTCATCTGGAACTGGGTGTGTTGTGTACTTCTCCAAGAACCGTCTGATGCATGGATTCTTCATCTTTTCCAATGGGATGTTGCAGGACACCATCATCTCACACAAATCTTTGCAGAATGATTGCACGGTTGACGATTGACCTGTCTGTTCAAATAACAGCGTTTGCCTGCTGTTATTTTCAGCACTTCGTTTCACACAGCTGCTGTGTTTAGCGATATTACAGTGTTGTTGCACATTAAAGCGCTTTTCTGCACCAACTTTAACTTCACACAGTTTACAAAATAATATTTTCCCATCAGTATTAAAGAACTTCTCTCCAAATTCTCGAACATATCCTCGCAACTTCACGCTGTCGGAGCACTTTGCTTTAGGCATTTTGAACAAGGCAAAGGCAGTTTTCAAACTGGTTATTGGTGCGACTGCGATGATTAATACGGCAGAAGCCGCGTTTGTAGGTTCTGAGAGTGTACTGTCGACTCTGCGCAACATTGTTTTATGTTCGCAAAACGACTGTTGTGGTACACCGATTTTCTGCTACAGTCCTGAGAAATAAAGCTGTGTACTAATTATCTGTTTATCTTTCATAATAGCACGTTAAATATTGTCTCGTGACCAATATATTCATTTTCATATTTGTGTGTCCCGTAAGATACAAGAAAAATGGTATATGCATTTTTGGCAAAAGTTGACGGAATTAAGACCTATTACTAAAATTTGTTGAAATATGACTTTATATGCACAATCAAAACACATTTTTCTACACTAAAATGCCTGCATTTATGTATAAATTGTTCTAAAATTCCCCTATCGTTCGGAAAAAAATGACTTGTCATTAAAATCCGGGCCCTGGTCATAACTAAGCGAAAGAATGCAGAAAGTTGTTAGTAATTCAGACCATGTAACCAAGGAATACTCTTGTGACAGGAGAAATCATTACGCACAAGACTCATTGTTACGTCCACTATTGTTACTTATATACAGGGTGTTCCAGTTGGAATGGCCAGTACCCAGGTATATGACAGGAATGATCATTCGAAGTAAGTGTAGTGAACACGAGCTCTAAAATATGTACCTTAAAAGCTTTGAGCACTTGCACAGTAAAAAGGAGAAACATTTGTTTCATGGTATTGGAGATGAAGTGTACATAGCTTTTAAATTTTGATCTTTAGAGCCTATGTTTGCTAGACTTTTTTGCATCAAATGATCGTTCCTGTCCTATCCTTGAATACTGAGCATTTCTCGTGGGACATCGTGGATGTAAACGGTCTTGCGTAGAATTCGCAACAAGCTGATTGCGTTTTATAGGTGATACTTACATTGTAATCAATCTAAACATACATCCAGTAGCAGAAGAAGTGATAAATAATTTTCTTGAAAGTATTATTGAGTGGTTTCCTGTGAATGGCCTCACTTTCAATTTCAAAAGCGCACACCATGTCCACTTCTGCACATCTAGAGGTACTACACCAATGAAAATGTCACACATTGCGATGTAGGAATAACTATGGTGGACATTTCAAAATATTTAGGTGTCCCTATTGATCACGTTTTAAATTATAAAAAAAATTATTTTTGAACTCCTAAAATAATCACATTTGCCCTTAGAATCATTGGAAATCTTGAAGTAAACCAATCAGAATGTTACTGTGCGTATTTCCATTCGGTAATGCCGTGTGGAATAATGTTACGGGCTAACTCTGCTGTAGCAAGGAAAATTTTCCTTGCTCAGAAAGAAGCAGTGCTCACTGACGATAATCTTGTCGACATATATTCTGATAGACATTTTGACTGATAATTCAGAGTATAGTTAGGGCCCAACGAAGTTTGTAGGAAATAACTCACTACCTTTCAAAAGGAACAATGATGTACAGTCGCGCTCAAAAGTATCCGAACGACCTGAATTGCATATCACCTGATTCGCATGCAACCGGCATAACGCAGCTGTCTAGCAGGTCCTCTAATCGCTCCTTGGTACAGTCGTTTGACTATCGAAAATGGTTCCAACAAGTCACCACTAGAAAACACTGCTCTGTATCGCAATAAGATGTAAAGTAATACTACGATACTACAAATATCAGGGAACACCTTATCACAAATAAGACTGTCCTTAAGACTTGTACGCTCACATTTATTACAGTAAATGACATACCTGAAATGTTACCACTCTCATTATTACGTCAGATAGGTAATGCACGTAGTAAGTTCGTCGTATTCATGATTTACTCTTGGAAGTAACATACCGTATTTATTATTTAACACAAAATTACATTAAAAATGTAAGTTATTCACGAGCAGTTAGTTGAGAATATGTATGAACTTCAAATGACACAACGAACCGTCTCGTTCTGCATATGGATTCAATCCCAGGTCATGCAGACTAAGCAAAGATTTCGTGACTGACGGAAACTAACAGTCATTCCTGATTAGGCATACAGAGAGTGATATACCTCGATTTTAGACAGTATCAGTTAACAAATATCAACTTTAAATTACATGACGCAGACATTTTTAACGGACACGAATTCATACCTAGCATCTACTGTCCCTGTTAACGAACTACGAGAGATGTTAATTACTGCTTTTTCACTAGTAACTTACTTGAAGTGCCGTGAGGCAAAGCTTTGTGTTGGAGAGGGATTCGAACCCAGAACCTAATCGGATTGATATCGAAGCACAATCAACTGTGACATATCGGAATTTCTCGGCGGTAGCTAGACGTTTTAACTGAAATGACGAGACGAAACATTAATTTTTTCCTTCCCAGGTCTCGAACCCAGCACCTATCGCTGTTATATTCTAGAGAAAACGAACGTTAAATATGGGTTTGTTGCAACAGCAGCGACATGTGACCATGTTTGAACTAGAAATAATGTGACGAAGAGTTCAGTTCTGACTGGGAATAGAGCCCCACACATATCGTAGTTGACTACACACAAAGAGACGTCAGTTACCGAAATTTTTCTCCACCAGCAGCTCGGAATAACATCTTGAACTTACAGTGATCTCGCAAATAGTTCTGTGTCTCACTGGGAGTCAAAAACGTCAAATATCGTTAGTGTTGACAACGAATGAAAATATATTAAACATCAAAATTATTATCCACCAGCAGATAGGTGTTCTCATGCTAGAGCTTGATAATACATAATGAAATCCTTAGTGTTGGAGCAGGATCCGAACCCATTCACACGCAACATGTGGAGATGTTGAGGAATCTGCAGTTTTGAAGAAACAACAAAATTGTAGCAGAGCTGTATTGTCACGAAGGGATCAAATTCCGCGTTAAGAGCGGTCTGAGTTGCATTCCCAGTTCAGAACCAATTTTATTTTATTGACATACAGAAGCTCAAATAAAAGATGGAATAAGTGTCCTGCGACCCTACATAACGTTTGTTTCGTCACTAGAAAAAAATAATTAGTATAAGAAAGGTTGCTGGTGACAGAGTTTCTACATGTCGCCACTCCAGACTTTATTGTGGTTCGAACTAACGTCTACTTGGTAGAGAAGGAGTATCATTTTTAATGTGAATTTCATACCACAGTGCCATTATAACTTCTTCACTTGGTGTAGCCAGAAGAGAACGGAATATGTCTCTCCCTATATAAAATCATTGATAGAAGGTGGAATTGAACCCAGACCGTTGGTATATGAACCTATCATCAGTCCAACAGACCACCACATCGTCTTCTCTATGACTCATTTTTCTATCGTAACGCCGTTGCGCCATACTGGATGAGAATTCTGACACACAGGCTCCATGTAGTAATTTGCAGCGTGTTCAGTTAATTCATTTACATGGTTGCCCGAATTGCCATGAACTAGCTGCCTCGGCTACCCAGTGCATACATTCGACTCTATTTTGTAATCACCGAAATAAAATCACGTAACTGCCACCTGCATAGAACAGCCAACAGTGTAGGATGCAGAAATTTAAATAGGAAGTGTTCCTGTCCACTTGAGCTACTTTATTGCGCTTTCTTTTTGTTGTGCAGTGCAGTGCAGTGCAAAGGAAAACCTGGAACTGTTTGTCTCTCAGAAGCCTAGACCCGCCTATATGCATTATCTCACATCGCAGTGGAATGCAGAAGTTCTGGAGGAATTGTTGAGAAATGTTAAGTGTCGCGCACTGTACATAAGATGTCGCGAGTTCGAGTACATTCACTGCTACGTTTTTTAAAACACAATTCTGCTGTTTGCTAAAGTTATCAGTCTAATGGAATTTTGAACATAATTCCCTCCACTTCTCAACCCAAAATAGTCGCATGTCAAAAAAGTGCTAACTTCTGCGACATTTTGTTCTTTTCAGGTTTAATAGACAGCCAGGCAGCAGATCTATTTCGAAACTTTTGTATTATGTATCGGGAGAGCGCATCGTGCCAAAATACGTCAGAAAAGTATTTTTTACTTTAGCTGTCGTGTGGTAGTGACATTTTATTCTTCTTCAAACCTTGTTTGAAAGCTTTAACTCAGAACAAATTTTCTACATGCATGTAATAAATAAACTGCATGTGCATTGTCAGACTGTTATAGATAACATTAGAGAATTCGCTTATATCATTCATCATTAATATCTCTCTCATGTTTACTATTGTTTTGACAACACTAAAGGAAAACTTACGAAAATTGTGCACTGTTATATAAGAAATGAAATAAAGCTACCGACGATAACCTTAAGACGAACGTCTGTTTTAATAAAACTGAGTATCTGTACATAAGCGTGCCTCTATGGACACGAATTAATAAAATACTACTCATTTAGATTTTGATTGGGTCTGTGTTTAACTGGTATGCTGTGACATACTCAAGGGGTATACAAATGTGGCATTTCATAAATAAAGTTATATATTCCTAGAACCCAAAATTTCCTTGCCAGCAGCGGAACGAGGCGTTACCTGTTGTGCAGCATTGTAAGTTTTTCACCATTGCACTCTGACCCGAAAGTATTTTCTTGCGATTTCCTTATCGATGTTTGATCTGACTGCTTGTAGCTCTTCCCCAGAATGGATAAAAACGTTACAGTTTGTGAGACTGGAAATGCGAACCATAACAGACGCTTATTCGCAGGTAAGCACGTTATCAAAGAGCTGGCAAAGGGGTATGTGTCTTAGCTTCGTCATAAGAGGCCAATGGTTGCTAGACACCGTAAAACGCTATTTAAAGGACGAGATTAGTTGCGATTTCCACGTGCAACGATTTTCCTGGGCTGCAAACCGTAAATTTGCATTCTTTTATTATACCTCAAACGCTAATAACTCAGATAATTCAATGGAAATGACAGGTAAAATCAAGTGAACTTTGAGGCTTATTTCCGTGCACACCAGGAAGTAAGTCGTCGATCACAGAGTTGCCAAACATACCCTGCCTTGTTGCCAATTCTCAGTTCCAGTACCAGCAGGAAGAAGACGAACTGATGTGATCCAAAGTGAGCTGGGAAGTGACCATAGCTGGCGTCTCCAAGTCGCGGCTGCTACGGCCTGGAATACGTAATCCGTCTGATTCACATTTCTGTAACTGGGTTTAGCGACTGGAGCGTATTTACTAATAATACTCAGAACTGACTACAAACTAAGCTTCATAAATCAGTAACTCTGATAGTTGTTTTTATATTTCTTTCGTAAGTGTACTCAAAACTAAGAACTCATTCACGGAAATTTTCGTGCATCGCTGATAGTCGAGCACAACAAACAAATAAAAATTAAAAAAGAATGTGTGTGTGTGTGACAGATAGAGAGAGAGAGGGAGAGAGAGAGAGAGAGAGAGAGAGAGAGAGAGAGAGAGAGAGAGAGAGATAAAAATCAAAAAGAATGAGAGAGAGAGGGTAAAAAATTGTTGTAAAGAAATTGAATCATGGTATGTAAAGATATCTTTCATTAAAATAACACGTTCCACATCATTACGAAATGTCGTATTCATGATCTATTGAACAAGAATTAATTAATGTAATCTAATCTAATCATGTCATATTGAGAAATAGCAATGAAGAGTCATGAATTACCGAAACTTTTGCCAATTCCAGTAACCAAATCTAAACTTGGCAATAAAAGACGACAATTTTTGTAATAAACCGTTTTGTAATAAACCGGAATTCCTATTTTCGTCCCTGTTAACTAACCACGAAAGATGTCTGATATACCTCCATTCTGAAGTAACAAAGTGTGCATGCATTTAAAGATGAAGTGCATGATGTGGAGTTCTGTGACGGAGATACGACCTCAACACATAATCGAATTGTTAACTAAGTAAAACAAATGTCACGTATCGGTTTTTTTTTTTACAAGCTGCTAGGTGTTTGAATCTGAAACAAGGATACAAACTTTCGTGCCTAAGCGACAATTGATCTGCACACCTACCGTGCATCCACGAATATAGCTCAAGTATCAGCTGCTTACTCACCAACAGTGAGATGTGTGCGTGTCTGATCAGAAATAACGGTTCCTAATGCGATTCATGGCAACACATAAACAGACATTAAAAATGCACGTCAGTTTTCACTAGCATGGCGGTAAGCACGTGATAGGGATTGAAATGACATTATGAATATTTTTGTATTGGATCAGTATTCGGACCCACATACTTCCCTTTGGAGGAGACCTAGAGAAGATTGCGGTCTTCGGAAAAGGAAGAAATGGTTTAACTATACTGTTCCGAGAGATTCAGATCTTCGGAAGAGGAGATACGAATTCGAATCACAGTCCAGCACCAAATTTTTCAACGTCTGTAGTTCAATCAAGTATCAGTAAAATAAGAGCCCTGTTCCTTTAAATGGCTGTCGGTTCATTAAATAAAATAAAATTTTCTAATGTAAGTAAGTTTACTGGCGACTGTATTTCTGTTTACCGTGACCTCCACCTATGTCATTTCCCAATGAAAAGCGGCTCTGCCCAGTTGGTTATGAAGGCACGTGATGTTTAATGCGGATTCCGGATTATAACGTCTTTCTCTTGAGGTTACCAGAGGTAAAGCAAATCTGTTTGTGCCTCTTAAAAGTAAATGCCTGAACCCACGCATTGCAACTGTGATAGTTCGTTCCAAAAGACCATTGTGGCAACGTTTCCCAGCCCCCAGGAGTGTGCTGCAACGGATGATGTGCTTAGGTTACAAAATTAGTCACGGTGGAAAAATGCGAATTTGGAGACGCCAGCTATGGTCACTTCCCAGCTCACTTTGGATCACATCAGTTCGTCTTCTTCCTGCTGCTACTGGAACTGAGATTTGGCAACAAGGCAGGGTATGTTTGGCAACTCTGTGACCGACGAGTTACTTCCTGGTGTGCACGGAAATAAGCCTCAAGGTTCACTTGATTTTACCTGTCATTTCCATTGAATTATCTGAGTTATTAGCGCTTGAGGTATAATAAAAGAATGCAAATTTACGGCTTTCAGCACAGGAAAGTCGTTGCACGTGGAAATCGCAACTAATCTCGTCCTTTAAATAGCGTTTTACGGTGTCTAGTAACCATTGGCCTCGTATGACGAAACTAATACACATACCTCTTTGCCAGCTCTTTGATAACGTGCTTACCTGCGAATAAGCGTCTGTTATGGTTCGCATTTCCAGTCTCACAAACTGTAACGTTTTTATCCATTCTGGGGAAGAGCTACAAGCAGTCAGATCAAACATCGATAAGGAAATTGCAAGAAAATACTTTCGGGTCAGAGTGCAATGGTGAAAAACTTACAATGCTGCACAACAGGTAACGCCTCGTTCCGCTGCTGGCAAGGAAATTTTGGGTTCTAGGAATATGTAACTTTATTTATGAAATGCCACATTTGTATACCCCTTGAGTATGTCACAGCATACCAGTTAAACACAGACCCAATCAAAATCTAAATGAGTAGTATTTTATTAATTCGTGTCCATAGAGGCACGCTTATGTACAGATACTCAGTTTTATTAAAACAAACTTTCGTCTTAAGGTTATCGTCGGTAGCTTTATTTCATTTCTTATATAACAGTGCACAATTTTCGTAAGTTTTCCTTTAGTGTTGTCAAAACAATAGTAAACATGAGAGAGATATTAATGATGAATGATATAAGCGAATTCTCTAATGTTATCTATAACAGTCTGACAATGCACATGCAGTTTATTTATTACATGCATGTAGAAAACTTGTTCTGAG
This sequence comes from Schistocerca piceifrons, assembly GCF_021461385.2. Taxonomy (NCBI): domain Eukaryota; kingdom Metazoa; phylum Arthropoda; class Insecta; order Orthoptera; family Acrididae; genus Schistocerca; species Schistocerca piceifrons. Next base: position 77,654,138 of record NC_060145.1, on the reverse strand, counting down.
TTAAAGCTGTCAAACAAGGTTTGAAGAGGAATAAAATGCCACTACCACACGACAGCTAAAGTAAAAAATACTTTCCTGACGTATTTTGGCACGATGCGCTCTCCCCACACATAATACAAAAGTTTCGAAATAGATCTGCTGCCTGGCTGTCTATTAAACCTGAAAAGAACAAAATGTCGCAGAAGTTAGCACTTTTTTGACATGCGATTATTTTGGATTGAGAAGTGAAGGGAATTATGTTCAAAATTCCACTAGACTGATAACTTTAGCAAACAGCAGAATTGTGTTTTAAAAAACGTAGCAGTGAATGTACTCGAACTCGCGACATCTTATATACAGTGCGCGACACTTAACATTTCTCAACAATTCCTCCAGAACTTCTGCATTCGACTGCGATGTGAGATAATGCATATAGGCGGGTCTAGGCTTCTGAGAGACAAACAGTTACAGCTTTTCCTTTGTACTGCACGTTTTTAACAAAACGAAAGCGCAATACAGTAGCTCAAGTGGACAGGGTCACTTCCTATTTAAATTTCTGCATCCTACACTGTTGGCTGTTCTATGTAGGTGGCAGTTACGTGATTTTATTTCGGTGATTACAAAATAGAGTCGAATGTATGCACTGGGTACCCGAGGCAGCTAGTTCATGGTAATTCGGGCAACCAAGTAAATGAATTAACTGAACACGCTGCAAATTACTACATGGAGCCTGTATGTCAGAATTCTCATCCAGTATGGCGCAACGGCGTTACGATAGAGAAATGAGTCACAGAGAAGACGATGTGGTGGTCTGTTGGACTGATGATAGGTTCATATACCAACGGTCTGGGTTCAATTCCAACTTCTGTCAATGATTTTATATAGGGCTACACCAAGTGAAGAAGATATAACGGCACTGTGGTCTGCAATTCACATTAAAAATGATATTCATTCTGTAACAAGTAGACGTTAGTTTTAACACAATAAAGTCTGGAGTGGCGACATGTAGATACTCTGTCACCAGTAACCTTTCTTATACTAGTTATTTTTTTTCTAGTGACGAAACAAACGTTATGTAGGGTCACATGACACTAATTCCATCTTTTATTTGAGCTTCTGTATGTCGATAAAATTGATTCTTAAGGGGGAAAGGAACTCAGACCGCGCTTAACACGGATTTTGATCCCTTCGTGACAATACAGCCCGGCTACAATTTTGTTGTTTGTTCAAAACTGCAGATTCCTCAACATCTTCACATGTTGCATGTGAATGGGTTCGGATCCTGCTCCAACACTAAGGACTTCATTATGTATTATCAAGCTCTAGCATGAGAACACCTATCTGCTGGTGGATAATAATTTTGATGTTTGATATATTTTCATTCGTTGTCGACACTAACGATATTTGACGTTTTTGACTCCCAGTGAGACACAGAACTATTTGCGAGATCACTGTAAGTTCAAGATGTTATTCCGAGCTGCTGGTGGAGAAAAATTCGGTAGCTGACGTCTCTTTGTGTGTAGTCAACAACGTTGTGTGTGGGGCTCTATTCCCAGTCAGAACTGAACTCTTCGTCACATTATTTCTAGTTCAAACATGGTCACATGTCGCTGCTGTTGTAACAAACCCATATTTAACGTTCGTTTTCTCTAGAATATAACTGCGATAGGTGCCGGGTTCGAGTCCTGGGAAGGAAAAAATTAATGTTTCGTCTCGTCATTTCAGTTAAAACATCTAGCTACTGCCGAGAAAATCCGATATGTCACAGTTGATTGTGCTTCGATATCAATCCGATTAGGTTCTGGGTTCGAATCCCTGTCCAACACAAAGCTTTACCTCACGGCACTTCAAGTAAGTTACTTGTGAAGAAGCAATATTTAACATCTCTCGTAGTTCGGTAACAGGGACAGTAGATGCTAGGTATGAATTCGTGTCCGTTAAAAATGTCTGCGTTATGTAATTTAAAGTTGATATTTGTTAACTGATACTGTCTAAAATCGAGGTATATCACTCTCTGTATGCCTAATCAGGAATGACTGTTAGTTTCCGTCAGTCACGAAACCTTTGCTTAGTCTGCATGACCTGGGTTTGAATCCATATGCAGAACGAGACGGTTCGTCGTGTCATTTGAAGTTCATACATATTCTCAACTAGCTGCTCGTGAATAACTTACATTTTTAATGTAATTTTGTGTTAAATAATAAATACGGTATGTTACTTCCAAGAGTAAATCATGAATACGACGAACTTACTACGTGCATTACCTATCTGACGTAATAATGAGAGTGGTAACATTTCAGGTATGTCATTTATTGTAATAAGTGTGAGCGTACAAGCCTTAAGGACAGTCTTATTTGTGATAAGGTGTTCCCCGGTATTTGTAGTATCGTAGTATTACTTTACATCTTGAGTTATTGCGATACAGAGCAGTGTTTTCTAGTGGTGACTTGTTCGATAGTCAAACGACTGTACCAAGGAGCGATTAGAGGACCTGTTAGACAGCTGCGTTATGCCGGTTGCATGCGAATCAGGTGAAATGTAATTCTGGTCATTCGGATACTTTTCAGCACGACTGTACATAGTTATAATCTCATAAGAAGAAAAAGTTGGGTGATGCTGAGGGAATTAGATTGGGAAATGAGACACTTAAAGTAGTAAATGAGTTTTGCTATTTGGGGAGCAAAATAACTGATGATGGTCGAAGTAGAGAGGATATAAAATGTAGACTGGCAATGGCAAGGAAAGCGTTTCTGTAGAAGAAAAATTTGTTAACATCGAGTATAGATTTCAATGTCAGGAAGTCGTTTCTTAAAGTATTTGTATGGAGTGTAGTCATGTATGCAAGTGAAACGTGGACGATAAATAGTTTACACAAGAAGAGAATAGAAGCTTTCGAAATGTGGTGCTACAGAAGAATGCTGAAGATTAGATGGGTAGATCACATAACTAAAGAGGAGGTATTGAATAGGATTGGGGGGAAGAGGAGGTTGTGGCACAACTTGATTAGAATAAGGGATCGGTTGGTAGGTCATGTTCTGACGCATCAAGGGATCACCAATATAGTATTGGAGGGTAGTGTGGAGGGTAAAAATCGTAGAGGGAGACCAAGAGATGAATACTCTAAGCAGATTCAGGGGGATGTAGGCTGCAGTAGGTACTGGGAGATGAAGGAGCTTGCACAGGATACAGTAGCATATAGAGCTGCCTTAAACCAGTCTCAGGACTGAAGACCCCAACAACAACAACAAGAAGAAATAAAAATCATTATTCAGCATAAAGGCCTCTTTACGACAAATCGGGGTGCCCAATGCTGTCACCAAAAGTTTTGATTACTTACACAATGATGTAAAATGTCTGACATACAGCAAGGCCAAATTTAAAAACAAACTGCAAAAACGTTCCAAGATGCTACTCAAGACAGGTGAAAAATTAATGTGCGCAACGGAAAATACTGAACGCGAAAATGAAGATTTAGCCCTGTCTTACGACCCCCTAATGCTGATCTTAGGATCTCTTAGTGGTGATATTATCTCCCCCTTCTTGTTCTTGAACATCTAAATTACAACATCAGCAAAAATTATTAATGAAGGGAGCTAGTATCTATAAATGCTGTTTCTGCTTATACATTTATTGTGGATTACATCCCATTTATATATTACAAATGTTTACATATCAATGTCCAATGGACATAAAGAGATACAAATGAATTTCCTAACTAATATTATTGATTAGTTGTACAAATCTGCCCCTTTTTATGGCTATGGGATCTAATATAAATAACGTGAGGTGATTGATGTCATCTACGTACCAAACAATAGAAGACAACACTTTCAAGGATGATCTACGGTGGCGTGCAATCTCAGTGGAGATAAAACTAACGTGGTCACAGCTGTTTAGCTTCATAGCCCTAACAATAAGCTGAAGCAGTTAGCAATATCACAGTATGTACTGCATCCGGAGCAGTGGAGTGATGGTCCCCGTACATGTCTGCGACAATGGATGAATTCCAGCCACAAAATAAAATGTCTTCCAAATACTAGAACGGCAGAAGGCGGTCCTCTGACTACTGTAATCTAATACTTTCTTCTCTCCTCTGTGTTCTACAGACAAGGACGGAATTCAGATAATGTCTCTAAGTGAGCATAGACAGAAGAAGTGCTCTCAATCACTGAACGCTGCGTACTGAACGACGACTCCCTACCCGGAGGCGAAGTCCAGAACTGTGTAAGTTCGCTACAGAACAGTGAATTACCGTTCTAAGTACAAAATCTCCAAAGAGCAAAGACAGCAAGTCTGTCTGTATCAACAAAAGCTGATACAGAGCGACCGTCAAACACGGGCGCTCTAAACGGCAGTCCTTTCTCTCCACCGCTGGCTTCCCAGCAAAGCTGGGCTCCCCTCCCCCGTAACTACAGAAAATGTATCATATTCTCTAAACCACAGGATATTCTCCCTCTCTACAGATTCTTCCAGACGCCGACCAACCATATTTCAGTCTTTTGTCGTCCAGCGCGGAAAGTTTGCGAGGAAATACCTATTCCAGTTAATTAGGAATACACACAATGGTACGCTTCTTAGAGTGAAAATCCTCGGAAATAACCCAGCCTGCATGATTTCCGAGGTCACACTTCTTCGTTCCTCTTTGCTGCGACCAAGATTTTCAGAGTTTCCGAAGTTTTATCCGGTTTTCCTTCCGGCCCCTCTACAACACCAGCCGGAGCCGCTGTGTTGTGTTTCAGCGCTCAGGTACCCTGACTGTACGTCTTGGCTACTTCCTGTGTCAAGCAGGACCAACACACCCGTGGGGGCTTTTCCACCCAGGGCTTGAGTTACGCGTGCAATTTCATTTCCACTGGTGTTCCAACCTCTACTAGCATAGGCAATCATTCATTACGCCATTTTGATAATAAAGATACTCCATCACCTTTCATGGAATAAGCGTTAACAACTATTTACAAGATGTACGAGCCAATGTCAGTCTTCTTTAAATATTCATATTTACGATGTACAACCTATCAAATGGTACCTAATTCCAGTTGTAAATCACGGCAAAGTATGTAGGTGAGTGCCGGCCGCGGTAGTCGAGCGGTTCTAGGCGCGTCAGTCCGGAACCACGCGGCTGCTACTGTCGCAGGTTCGAATCCTGCCTCGAGCATGGATGTGTGTAATGTCCTTAGCCGGCCGTTGTGGCCGAGCGGTTCTAGGCGCTTCAGTCTGGAACCGCGCGACCGCTACAGTCGTAGGTTCGAATCCTGTCTCGGGCATGGATGTGTGTGATTTCCTTAGGTTAGTTAGGTTTAAGTAGTTCTAGGGGACTGATGACCTCATATGTTAAGTCCCATAGTGCTTAGAGCCATTTGAACCATTTTTTATGTAGATGAGTGCTTGTAAGGTGCGAAATTATAGTCCCCTTACAATGTCTGCCTGATAACTCCTTCTAATGCGTTGAAGAATTACCATTGATGTAATACGAAAAAAGACAACAGCCTTGCCGCAGTGAAAACACAGGTTCCCGACAGATCACCAAAATTAAGCGCTGTCGGCTTTCGCTAGCCCTTCAATGGGAGACAAGCCAGATCTGCCTAGCGCTATCGGTAAGCCGGGGTGAGCTCAGCCCTTGTGAGGCGATTGAGGACATAACTGCGTGAGAAGTGACAACTATGGTCACTCAAACTGAAAAAGGCCAAGAGAGCGGTGTGCTTATCACATGCACCCTCCATATCCGTATGCAATGACACGTTTCGCCTGAGGATGACTCGACGGTTGGTCTGTCGGTACAGTTGGGCCCACCGAGATCTATTCGGACGAAGTTTATACGGAAAAGGTGATCGGCAGGAAACAAATCGCATCTGGTTTTCTTTTGAAAACGACTTGCATGTCGTCAATATGTAATCATATTTAGATATTAAGGCAAAATGACTCGTCCCACATCGTAACGAATAACGGTACAAATGATATATGGAAATATAAAACTACCTAATTAATACATTTTCGGAATGTGGTCTGTACATGCCACAGCAGTCAGTCTCTGCAGCAACAACTATCCCATAGTAATCACTTGCATAGTATCTGCCTATGCCTTCAAAATAATTAATAAAAATAAACCGCAAAAAATTGGCTGATTGAAGACAACCACAGTGTTAATGAGATTAAAGTAATCAAATGCGGGCACACAGTTGCTGGGTGGGAGAGTTCACTCAATCGTACACAACAGCAACGTACTGGCTAGAAGTTCTCTTTCGAAAACAGGATCGTTCCGGAGAAATTATGGATCCGCTAACGATTAGTAAAGGCAGTTGAATGTTTCCAGAGCCGTCAGGCAGCATCCCATTAGCGCTTCAGAGTCGGATGTCGGACGACAACAAACGCGCTCTTCAGTTTGCACATTGTAAACATCCGTGACGTCATTCTGCTTCGAAATTTCTTTCGGCTACCGACCAAACTGGTTCAATTATATGTAAAAATGACTTGTGTGAATTTGACTTTAGTAGTATAACGGGAAGGGTGGCCCTCGTTCTTCAAAATAAAAATATCAGTACAAAAAAGAACACCACATTTTCGTCAAGTGTTACTTCTCATGATTAATTAATTCATAATTTGATGTGAGCTGTAAGTTTACTTCAATTTCTTTAACGGCATGACTAACTGGTTTACAGATATAATTGATCGAGTTAATAACTCCAAGAAAAGTGTTGTGTTGTTATGGTCTTCAGTCCAAAGATTGGTTTGATGCAACTCTCTATGCTGCTATGTGCTGTGCAAGTCTCCTCATCTTCGAGTAACTGCTGCAACCTACATCCCTCTGAATGTGCTTACTGTATTCATCTCTGGGGTCCCTCTGCAATTTTTACCCCCCACGTTTCCCTCAAGTACCAAATTGGAGATTCCTTGATGCATCAGAATGTTTTCTACCAACCGATTTCTTCTTTTAGTCAGGTTGTACCAGAAGTTTCTCTTCTTCCCAATTCTATTCAGTACCTCCTTGTTAGTTACATCTCCCCATCTAACCTTCACCATTTTTCTGTAGCACCACATCTCAAAAGCTTCTATTCTCTTCTTGTCTAAACTATTTATTGTTCATGATTCACTTCCATACGTGGCTACACTACAGATACTTTCAGAATGGACTTCCTGACGCTTAAATCTATACTCGATGTTAATAAATTTCTTTCCTTCAGAAACGCTTTCCTTGTCATTGCCAGTCTACACTCGCATTCGGGAGGACGACGGTTCAATACCGCGTCCGGCCATCCTGATTTAGGTTTTCCGTGATTTCCCTAAATAGTTCCAGGCAAATGCCGGGATGGTTCCTTTGAAAGGGCACGGCCGACTTCCTTCCCCGTCCTTCCCTAACCCAATGAGACCGATGACCTCGCTGTCTGGTCTCCTCCCCCAAACCAACCCAACCCCTAGTCTACACCTGATATCCTCCCTACTTCGACCATCATCAGTTATTGTCTCCTCAAATAGAAAAACTCATTTGCTAATTTAAGAGTATCATTTCCTAATCTAATTCCCTCACCATCACCCTATTTAATTCGGCTACATTCCATTATCTTCGTTTTGCTTTTGTTGATATTTATCTTATATCCTCCTTTCAAGACGCTGTCCATTCCGTTCAAGTGCTCTTCCAAGACTTCTGCTGTCTCTGACAAATACAATGTCAGCGGCAAATCTCAAAGTTTTATTTCTTCTCCATGAACCTTAACTCCTACTCCAGATTTTTCTTTCGTTCCTTTACTGCTTGCTAAATGTACAGATTGAATAACATCGGGGATAGACTACAACCCTGTCTTCCTTCCGTGCCACTCGACTCATAACTGCAATCTGGTTTCTGTACAAATTGTAAAGAACACAAAACCAAGCTCACAAAACACTTTTTCAGTTAAAACAGAGCTTCAGAATAATTACCAAACTGGCACAATATTATGAACTAAGAACAGTAGCGTCCCTTTTAGGAAGAACATCGATGGCATCGGGTTTGAACCCCAGGTAAAGTTGCTCAAAGTTGACTGCTATTACCATTAACCTTGTTCCATTGCATAGTGTATTGGTAAACGATCAGTCATCATAACTGTATATAATTCACATCGCAAGTAACCATTAAAATGTTTACCTGAAACAATTCAGTATTAGCTACACGACCAGACAACGTTTCAAATTAGTTTCAATAAAAAATATAAGTAAATAAAAATGAACTGGTTGTAAAAGGTTGAACTCACTAACATGCAAAGTAAAGTGCGTTTTGTAGCATGGCCAGTATATCAAGAAGTGAGTTACGCCATTTGCGCGGAACAACACAATTATTGAGGCTAAGCGAGGACAGGTTTATCAGACATCACCTTACAGCACCTGTCACTGAATACCTCGCCTCTGAGCGCCCATAAACTCCTCCTGCAGTACCTGGCCAGAGAACTGCTTCTCCAGACACATGCTAAGCAGATTTTCTAGCGGCCGACTTGTCAGAAAACATGACCACAACTGCCCACACAATTCCAGCGAGCCACACATTCCAAAACAATAAGTCTGTTCTCCGACCCACAGGACACCTGGTGGCGTCCATGCCGACGTGGCATCGTGCCGTACCCCCACAGTCAACAACATTCCGGAACTCGGCTCACAGCCGTCCGCCACGGCGCGGACCCCAGCCGTGACGTATTGTGAACCCGGTAGCTGTGACCTGTTGTCACTGGAGAAGGAACCCGACGATAATAGTGAAATTGGCTTAGCTGTAACTAGTGTTATGCCCGGTCTGGAGGCGCAGAATCGCTCAGACTACAGTAATTTGGGTCATGGTCAGCAAACTAAATGTAATGAAGTCGTGCGGTGTTTCGATTTGAAATTAATAGACCGACTGGAAAAGGCAGCTGAAAATGTAATTCAGGAAACCCCTACACACTTTAACCTAAATGTAATGAAGACAGATGTCGATCACTTTAGTTGGAGATAAATCCAAAAGGAACTATTGGATGAGTTTGAGGAACCACCTGTACAAACTAGAATAAGCCACCCTATAATAATAGTGAATATGTTGGGTATCAATGTACGTTGTCTCTTAGACAGTGGAAGTGAGGTGAGTGCGATATCTCAGTCCTTCTTTGATGCATTACCTGGTAAAGACACGCTTACAGTAATGAGGGTATCAGGACTAAGAATAATTGGTGCTACTGGCAAGATGTCAAGAACGGTAAAGCAAGAAGCTTTGCTGTCTTTTGATATTAATGGTAATTTAATTGATCATCCTTGCTTAATTGTAAACAATCTCAGTATTCAGTTTAATTGGCATAGATTTCATGTCGAAATATCAGTGTGTTGTTGACTTTGAAAGAAGCCAGTTAAAATTGGTCTTGCCGATAACTGGAGTAATTACAATACCTTTTTTTGATAAACGTGTGGTAACTAATGATGAAACTTGGGAGCTGCCTATACGAGTTCTGAAAAATAGGAGATATTGGGACGAAGGTGTAAATCTTAGTAAAAGTAAGCTAAACACAGACGAGAAGAAGTTAAAGGCTAGGGTAAATATAAGAAAAAGAGCATTGGAAAGAAAGAAGCGTCATGACGCAAAAGCTGTACCCACCAGTTTTGAAATAGGTCAGTTAGTCCTTGCCAAAACTAAGGAAAAATCAAAGAAAATAAATGCAGAAACAAAGAAATTCATGTTCGTATACCAAGGACCTTTCAGGATCATAGGAAAACCACATGTTAATGCATATAGGCTAGAGTACCCTAAGAGTAAAAAGATATGAGGTCTCAGGAACGTGATCGACCTAAAGAGGTTCATAGGTGTTGAATGAATTCTGTAGGGAGGAGGTTGTTCTGTAACCTATACACAGTGTGGCAGCTGTGCAGTCCCAGCTGTGTGAGATCTTTCCTTTTCAGGTCTCACTCATTCTTCATCTTTCCTATCCACCAAAGTTTCGGCTCTTTCTTTGCAATACAAAAAATTTTCCGTCATGGCTATCAAGTCATGAGTTCTGTAACCATTCTATCCACCGATTAGTGAAGAAAATACCTAATGTGACAAACCTAACAGTGACATAAACAACAGAGAAGTATGATGTAATTAAGATACAAAGGTATTTGAGTAACACGTGTGTATAGAACCCTGGTGATATTATAAGTACAAAGTTGTTGTTTTATTGGAAATGATCCACCAACAGTAATTTAAAAGGATATACAAATTCGTGTACAAGCAGGATCTGAAGTGGCAGTGAAACCTATTGTATGCTGTAGAGCTAACTAATTAATAGTAAAGGAGATTGCTTAGTGTTACGAAAAATATGCAGATAAGTTGTAAAAATGAACTCACCTTGTGTAGCAAGGAATGGCAGTGTAATAGAATTGAGTAGTGTTTGTGGTTGAGACGTGAAGGACACGTCCCTGAAGTATTTATAAGGTTGGAGCTGGCCAATATTTTGTTGTTGGGTGTGTGGTGACACACCTACATGAATTGAGGTTATGAGTTGGAGGCGTGAATGCGACCATAGGTACCCTTAGATGAGACAGAGCAGCTCATGGTGTCCTATAGGTTTAAGGAATTTAGCATTACGCTCTTCCATAATTACTTAATGCACTTTAGTGGTAGGTCGAGAGAGACTACCTGTGGTTTCAGTGTCCGATCGAGTGGAAATGGATTGCCACGTGAGCAAACTGATCAGCTGCAATACACTATAGATATGAAATAAATGTACTATCCTATGCGTTAAATGTTAATAGAGTGAGTGTTAAATAAGTACATACACTAGCAACATAATTGAGTAACATAGTGGCAGACGTGAATTATTATTTATAGCTCAGCATAAATACACTTCGATGAAGTAAGTACATAATTGCAGATGTGGAACTGACACAGCAGCAGAAGACCAATAAGTGGATTTAGTAGTCAACTAAACTTAGTGTGTTTTGAACACTCAGAACTGTACTATTACCACAAGTTACTCACATGTACAAAGAAGCTGAGAAGACAACTACTAATCAAATATACTCATACTATCTCTAAGAATAAGGTAATCGAAGATGAGTCAGCGAAGTCAATAAAATATAAATGTATCAAGAATGTACCGAGCATTGGTTCAGTATTCTGGCCCAGAAATAATAAATTGAGATTAAATAGGATTCATGATTGTATGCCTTGACCATAAATTTTCTGTAGTACGTGACTAACGGTGTTTTGAGCCATTTGTTTATCGATTTTATGACAGTTAAGTAACCGTGAGAGTAACATTGAAAAAGTTCTGTTAACTTTGTTCCAGTAACATATTGAAAGACAAAATGTATATATCCCCATTTCATTGTGACCCACCCTTAGATATTAAGTGAACAGAGTCTGAAGCACTCTTTTTGTTTGTTCTACAGGACAAACAAGATAATGGCAGCCTGGCAGCTGCATGAAGGCGTGGAGTGACTTGGACACAACACACAGTGACCCCTCCCCTTTCCCCATGTAATTTAGAGTGAACATGAAGGACACACACCACAGCAACTTCCCCTCCTCTACCATTGTGAATGGAAGTGTAGAACGCCAGCCAAAGCGGCTACAACCACGTGTGTAAAAATGAAATTCTCATGATTTGTGAAATTTTCTTTCAGGTTTAGAAAAGACTGCTAGGGTATAATTATCTGTTTATGTATCATGAATAACTGTGTTTGTCTGTCTAAGGCAATATGTATGCCAAAGTGTTTCATTGATTTTGCTTAAATTTTGAGGGATAATGTTGCTTAAGAGACAGTGAACATGCCAGCAATTTAAATAATTGAAGTAGGTAATAAGTTTTCTTTTAATATTTCTATATGTTTACATTTCAATTTTAATTTTCATAGGAAGTTAATCTGTACTCTTGCTTCCCTTTTTGTAATTAATTTTTTTTCTTTTTCCATTTACATTCAAAAAAAAATTAAGTAGAGGGTGATGTAGGGAAGCAGCTTACTCATGCAGTATAAAATTCACATCAGTCTTTCCATTGTGTGCCAACCAGTCCGCTATAACTAGCTCTGATGTCATAAATATTTCGCAATTCATTAAAAATCAAGTAAATAACCTGAAACGTTTCTAGCATGTCAGGAGTAATACTAAATCAATATGTGTTGAATATCAGTTCAATAACTTTAACCATTTTCGATATTTGGACGTTTTTCTGTAAAAATCATTGGCGCAACAGAAAAGAGCTAGAAACTTAAAAATTTATATTTAGATTCCTTTTGCATAATAATTTAGTAGAAACAGTATTCTAGATCTCACAAATCAAAATTTTAGTTGAAATTCATGATTTTCTGGTTTTTGTCTTAAAAATTAAGGAAGCAACATAGATTAAGTAGGCGAATAAGTAAGGCTAGGATGTTTAAATTTAAGTAGACGGGAGATCCGCTATAATCATAAAGATGTGAGAAGTTTCAACTGAATAACTATAAAACTATAGCGATAGCGTATTTCCAAAGGGCAAGTTCAGAGCTTGTCTACTGAGTGTAGTGTAATTAAATTAATTCTCTCGCCCAAAATATTTTACTTAGCCACGTCAAACTTTTATTATGATTACTTACCTGTGTACTGATTGCACCTTTAAATTGAGAGCTTCATCGGCCATCAGCAAAGGAAGCAATGATTCATTCGATAACTTGAAGTGGTGCATTACTAGCCCAGCGGCTAGTCAGGAGAGCGGATTTGATCAGGCGTTCCCTTAGCCATGCGCACCGCGGCTTTATATATAAGAACGCTGCGCGAAAGAAAAAGGTCCCAGTTCTCTCCACCTGTGCCGGGAGTCGCGTCGCGTCAGTATCATTTGCTATAAACAGCCTCGGATGCCGTAATAAGTTACTCGGGATACGCGTAACCATGAAATCGTTTTCGAGTGAAGTGTTAATTCTGGGATGACTTTAATGATCTATCTTCAGTTGGCGTATGTCGTATTTTCACGTGCCGCATCGGGACAGACATTCTACCATTATTTAGCGTGGCGTTTGATGAACATTATCATCAAATTATGGCGAGCATTCACTTAAACATTTAATTTGAACAGTTATAGTTGCATCCGCGCATTAGACTCTGAACTGCTCTGGTAGTTGGATTGTGTGGATTCTTTTTGGTCTGTGACTTTCAGACTATAGTGAACATTTTAGAGAGAATGGTTTTTGATTATGAATCCCAGACAATCTCCTAGTTCCTCGGAGCTATAAGCTGTAGCTATAAATGTATTTCTCAGATGAAGTGGGTACTAGGAATTCTAATTACAGGCTTCACGTTTTGCTAATCACTTTCTGGTTAGAGAGCCAGTGTTGAGAACGGCAAACAACAGCATAAATAAATAATAGGAACATATATTAACAATTAATTACACCCGCCGCCCCACGTATGGTATTTCTCAGATGAAGTGGGCACTAGGAATTCTAATTACAGGCTTCATGTTTTGCTAATCACTTTCTGGTTGCCAATATTGTAGTTAGAGAGCCAGTGTTGAGAACGGAAAACAACAGCATTAAATAAATAAATAAATACAAAACATTTTAATAACAAATATTTCCACACCCTGCCCCATAGTATTCCTCCTCACACCGGATGGCGCGTGTTATATGCCTGCCCAGCGGCTCATCCAGACCGAGCGTGCCAGCTTTGCAACATAAATAACATTATAGTGCCACTTCTGGCACACTTTCCATACAAATATTTAAAATTTGTGCATCAAAGAGCCACTCTAACTGTGTAGGACGTAATTATTTATTTGGAAAAGGTATGCATTCCAGTACGGCAGCTGAAGCACTGCATCCGCAATTAGAAACTTTGTATCAACAACAAAAGTAGCAACGAAATTATCGTGTAAGATGGTCTGAGGTTCATTATATGAATGGAACTTGACGAAACAGCAGCTACTGCTAGGAAATTCGTTACTAATTAAGAAGATAGATATTGATCAATCGATCATTGAATAACTCGACAGTTACTTGAGGAAAAGAGCGTCTGAGTAAGTAAAATATATCTTCTGATAAGACTGCAAAGGTGAACTCTTGCATGCACTCTTACATGGTAATAAAAGTGACACTTGATATTCTTGCTTAGGACTGCTACGTAATAATTCCCAGTGTGTCACACGTCCCTAACACACACTTTGTGTTACTTCTACATACGTCGATTACCCTTCATCCAAGACATCATGATGGCTCCTTTCTATCAAGAAATACCCTCACCGGTCAGAAATTTTGTGCAATCTCCCATACGATTGTACTTTCATTAACAGGTTTTGTTCTGGTACCGAGTCACAAAAGGAATTGTACGGGGCAGCGAAAATAAAAGTGGCCCAGAAGAGCGGATAGGACTAGACGTGAACGTAAGAATATAACAACACACCGTGATGCGTACCGCCATGTATGCCTGCCACGTGGTCCACACCGGTTCAGAGCGTAGTGCACGCTGTGTCAGTGTGAGAGGGGCAGCGCAAAGGGGGCGATGGTACTCACAGCGGAGCAGCAGCTATTCGTTGTGGAAAGTTACATGACAACAAAGACGTAGAAATAGTATAGTCAGCTGTTTTATGAGATGTTTAATGGTGTCGAAGCGCCTGCAAAGAGTGCCATGCAACACATAGTCGGAAAATGGCGTCAGACAGGATCTGTTTTGAACAAGTCAAATCTCCTAAACATGCACCCACGCCAGAAAATGTGGCTGCAATTCAGCAGAAAATGCTTCCGAGTCAGATAGACTGATAAGTCTCTACACTTAAAGTACAGAATAAGTCCAACTCAAGCAGATCACAATTGTTTGATGTTTTTTTAAGTTTCTTACTCTTGTACAAACATTCTAGCAGATACTTACTCCATACACGTTTCTCATTGATCACTTTTGCTGAGTAGATACTGATGCAATAAGATTGTTTTACAGTACAACAGGGAGTGACTAGTATACTATTCATCTACTCAACAGAAAGACGAATAATTTTAAGTGAAAAACACACATATATTATCTAAATATTGATATACTTCAGATTGTTGAAAATCTCGACATCCAGAAAATTTACAGATTTTTTTTTTTAGCCTGCTTATAGTAATATCCTTCCTTGTTGCCACAATGCCGCATTTACTAGATTGAAATCGCATGGGTCTTCCTATACCTTAATCATTTTGCTGTGAGCTAGTTGTAGGCATGTTCAACTGGCATTTAGTTTGGTCTCTTGTGCATCTGTATCAGCAACAAAGATCGTTGGAGGTTCATTAGTGAAAAGGACCTTGATGACACAGTGCATGCTAATGCTGTGAAAACCATTACTAATTAAGATAATAGCCAGATATTCATCAGTCAACGATTGAAGCCGACATTTGAGAAAGAGAACTTCTGAGCGAACAGTATATATCTTTTGATAAAACTGCAAAGATGGATTATTGTGCCTGACTGAATAGTCCAAGGGATGAAATAATATCAAGCCGTATTCCTTCTCACGGACTGCTACATAAAAATTCCCAATGGCATTCCAGTTAAAATGTTTGCAGGATTATGGCAACTGCTTGGAATGAACAGTAAAAGAGTATTTCTTTTGATTTTACTCATGAAAAAGCAAAGTCTTCAGAAAACTAACATCTGTGACCTCTGATATACACCAATCTTTGTTTTATGCAGTTATAATCATTCTATCTATGAAATAAGCGACATTGAATTGTTTCCTCCTTCCTTTTCTGGCTTCGCCATGACGCATGTAAGTGTGTTCCCTGTAATGTCTGCTAATAATAATTTAAGTATTACATATAAAACACATTTCATTTTGTAAAACAATAACCCTTTCATTTCCCTCTTTAAATTAAACTACTTAATTAACTACTGGCCAATTAAATTAAATTAAAAGCGACATGTTTCTTGATGGAATAATCGAGTGCATTAAGCGCACTATCCTAGCTATTTTATTATCAGAAAGTCGAACCCACATCTTAATTCAAACTCCCATTACCTTTTTACAAAATAATTTACTTTGTATGAGCATTAACTACCTTCATACTCACTCGCCAGCAAGCACGCCGTTAACCAACAATGACTTTTTGGTCTGAAACTAGATTTCTTTTATTCCACAGAATTAATGAAAACTATTTCTTTTAAAATTAAAGAAGTCAGCATTTCCAATAATTTTAATTTGTAAATGAGAGCAGTTGTACTTCCCCCTTTTACCGTCTTTGAAGTGCATCCTTTTCTTTGAAATTTTATGATACTTATAATCTGGAAACAATGCATTTATACGAAAGATAGCCAGCTGTGTGGCTGAGCAGTTCTAGGCGCTACAGTCTGGAACCGCGCGACCGCTATGGTCGCAGGTTCGAACACTGCCTCGGGCATGGATGTGTGTGATGTTCTTAGGTTAGTTAGGTTTAAGTAGTTCTAAGTTCTAGGGGACTGATGACCTCAGAAGTTAAGTCCCATAGTGCTCAGAGCCATTTGAACCATTTTATACGAAAGATACTGCTCCAGGTGATTTTGTTGAATTCCCTGTATGTACAGATTCTGACATCATGTAACTGCAATTTTTATTCTTCTTTTCGATATTCACATTCATGTACCATGAGACAACCTGATGTGGACAAACAAAGTGATTAAACGCCATATATAAAAAGAGAGATCAACAAACCAAAAAGTCATAAAATTGTAAAATGAAACACACTGATATGAATATTTTTAGCGGCGATCTGAAATAATTCACCACATATAAGGTAAGGACGACATTGTTTATACCTCTGTCTATCTTTGCCATAAAAAAACTTGTCTATCAAGCAAATAGTTCAGAGCCCATGGTCTGTCTCAAATGCAGTGTTCCAATTTGTTAATTAATTACATTACCCATTAAATTAGCGTCAACAAGATGGCTGACTTTGTTCACAGTGTGAACTATATGGACTAGCCCCACCATTTATTTTTTCAAGTCGATCATATCTTATTGAAAATTCGTGCATTGAATCAATATTACTTGTACATTGCTGTTTAAAATGGATATACAAATCTTAGTAAAACGATTTAAGTCCCCTGGGACATTGTAAAGATATGTAAGATTGTAAATACAGAATCCATATAAATGAGAGATCATGAATTACACGCTGATGACAGCAAATTTGCTGATTTGGCTATTTACTCTGTAGAACCTGCTCCTTGAGAAATATGATCTCATGCTGAAGGTGAGGAGTTTATTCCACAAACCGGCGAAACTGTAGACCCTTTCGTGGAGTTGTTTAAAAGATTGGAATCAACGATGAATACAGATGTGATCGCGTGTCATCAAAACACGAAGCAATGATGATTACAGGATTTATACAGAGCGATACAGCACTATGGGTAACAGAAACTGCCGAATGTTGTCAGTCATATGAACAAGTTGAAAAGGCTTACTTGTCCAAATATTTGTCTACCTGTTTCCAGGAGAGGCTCAGGAAGAAGTTTTAAATTCAAAAACTACTTGAAAAAAAAAAACCATCGTGGTGACCAGCAGAGTGCAGTGCCTCTGCTGATTTTCCTCTCCTCACCAAACGCCTCATAAAATCCAAAATCGTTGTGTCCCCTATTCCTTATTCCAAACTTTTTTGAATTTTGTGCAGTGTCTTACTTACATGGAAATATCACAATAGCTACGACCATTAACGAAATGACGGGCTTATCATAATGAATCTGTCATATAAAGCTACAAGTAAAGCAAAACAAATTTTTTTTAGCAAATAGTGTCTGTAAAATTGTTTGAGAAAGATTGCAGGGCTTGCTCTCCTATTCTGTCTTCGCTGACTAGCAGAAAGATGGCAGGCAGTGTCGGCCTCTCCTCCTGAACAAACGAATAACCTCACCCAGTACTCGGAACGAAAATTGGTCACTGCACTTTGGCCACCACATCCTTCATGGACTATATCACGTGTTCAGGAATCGATTATAGGTCCACTAGGAGTTGTTCTGTTAATACGTGGTATGGTGATTAGGCACACATGTGTAGTGTGCGTTTTGGTACTCCAACTATGTGACGTGTCAGTGGCTTGTAGTTTGTCCATTTGGTATTTGGTATTAGCTGTTGTTTTGATATACTAGTGGAATTTGTTTGAATTTTTCTTCTGTATCTAAGTGCTATGATGCAATTAGTGAGTTTATTGATGAGGACATAAGTTTTGCATGCAATTCGAGTGGGAACAACCAGGAAGTCAAGCATGTGTACGGTGTAGAATTTGGAGCAACTAAGGCTTGAGGCAATGCTGTGAATACAATGATCACTCCATTGTGTTGTTTGATGATACGTCCTTTGCAAAAGCTTTGTTCCATAGAGTACTAAATTTAACAGGCTCTGTTTAATTAATTTGTCATCTTTTACAGGAGGGTGCATATTTATTATGCTGTGCCCTTGTACTGTGTTAGGCATGACAGATATATGATCATTGTGGTTGTTCTCTTCTCAGTAGCTCTGTTGAGCTCTCATCTGAAAACAGCTACAGCTATAAGTCTTACAATTCTTTAGTGATACATTAGACTAGGGGCACTGGTTTCTACTACAGCTAATCCCAAAAGCTGAGCTGATTGTTAGTTGATGGGTCTGGGGGCTGTTTAGCTGTGAAAGGGTTGTGTCCCCACTCTAAACTGAAAGCCTGGTTTAATTATGACTATTGCCAAAAATTTTAGTCACATGGTTAAGTGACATTTATGTCAGTAAACTGATCACTCTACATTGACTAGCTGTGAGTGTAATCTATCGCCATTGTCAAGTATGGCTAGAATATCGTGACGTCCATAATACCTCGTTAGTGAACTGTGTCAGAGTCTTGACTAAACGGTAAACGACGAAAATATGTCGAAAATAATCCGTTAATTATAGTTTGACAGTAATTTGAGTGTACTACTCTTATGACACTATATGTAAACATATAACTGCGACGTAGCAATGGAGTGATGGTGCTGGGGTTTACAGGCATACATGATGACATTTCAATGAACAAATTTCATGCTTATATTACACACAAACATTTAAATGGAATGCTGAAGAGGTGAACTCTCCTCTTAAATTTTCAAGTGAGTCGATAAGACAATTTTATCACACAATTTTTTTTAATACTACTTTTAAAACCAATGAACAGGGAAAATTTTAATTTCAACTTTCACTCCCCTTTTACCTATAAGAAACAACTAATATTAAGTCAGCAGCTAATAGACAAGCATGAGACAAACTTGCTTGGAATCAACCACAACTTTCAAATTATCTGCTGGGTTCACCTTCCTGCATTTAGAATAAACTATTTTAAAGTGGCCACAGATAAGATTTACATAAAGAAGAAATCCCATTCACTAACTTGGCAGACAGAAATTGCACGGATCTCACTAGCAATTAACAAGAAAGATTTAAATGTTTATTTGAAACTATAATAGCGAAGCCATAGTCACAGTACATAATTTGCTTTTTGCTTTTTGAAAAAAATTGGTTACATTACCGGTTTCAATGAACTACATTGTCGTTTTCAAATGTAAAACATCAGCTGGACAATATATAATGGGAATTATGATTACACATCCGACAACAATTACGAGAAATAATGAGATCAGACAATTAAGGCAATAGTTGCACAACCAGGTCACTACAAGTTACTCCTATGCTTATCAAAAATGGTTCATATGGCTCTGAGCACTATGCGACTCAACATCTTAGGTCATAAGTCCCCTAGAACTTAGAACCACTTAAACCTAACTAACCTAAGGACATCACACACACCCATGCCCGAGGCAGGATTCGAACCTGCGACCGTAGCGGTCCCGCAGTTCCGGACTGCAGCGTTAGAACCGCACGGCCACCGTGGCCGGCTCCTATGCTTATCCAAACATTCATTCCATATGCTAATGTAGCATAGATAAAAACTACACCACAATAAAAATTGCCAAGAATTCTTGCAATATGTCCTGCTGTGATTCAACAATCGTATGGCGGATATAAAATTACAATTTATAAGTGTATCAAGTACAGCAAGCTTCCATATGGAATACAGCACATTATTTTACTATGTTCCAAAAAAAAAAAAAACAAAGAATCTCAGCACACACTGTACTTTTATGTAGGACTGACACATTCATAATTTCTCATAATTGTTGTGAGATATTTGGTCATAATTCCCATTATATATTCTCCAATTGATGTTTTACGTTTGAAAATGATGAGGTAGTTTGTCAAAGCCACTAATGTAACACCTTTTAAAGAAAATAAACAAGAATTATGTAATATGACTATCACTCTACTATTATAGTGTCAAATAACCATTTAAGTTATATTATGGTCACATACCTTATGACTATTATGACAGAGTATAGAATCATTAACTCAGCCTGGTAAAAGGAGTTTTTAATGATTGTTTAAAATATCAGAAAACACAGCAAAAATAACAAATGTCTTCAGCAAAAAATAGTAGCAAAACATGCAAAAATCAGTATTAATAATAAAAATATATTAGCACAGTTAGTTAAAACTAGAAGTGAACAACTTTGGGTTAAGTTCCAGATAAGCGAATTTTATAAAGAGAACAGATTTTAACAAAGAAAGTCAATAAATATAACAATATTTTAAAAAAAATTATCTGTCACAAGAACATTTCATTGCAATGTGGCAGATTATACACACCAAAGTGAATAAGTCTCTCAACCAATACAGAAAAGACATGATAACAAAATTAAGTCTTTGTTGTTAGTAATTAATCGCCTGCATGAAATACAGCAGGCAAATAAAATAAGACTGAAGATAGAGGTATTACCCTTACTGACATTACTTTTACTGAAGAAGAGTTGATGCTGCTTAATAAAGGTTTACAATGCAATATCCCAAAAAAATTGGACAGAAACAGTATTAAAGAGATAATTGCAGAGGTAAGAAACAGCAACAGAAGTGACTAAATTGAATAATGCTATAACAGCTAATACTGGTGTAAAGGTATCTACAGCAATCAATACTGACAGTAATGTCACTACAGTACAGTTATTTTCAATTTAATACGAAATTATATCATCGAAAAGAACGATTAGCAATGTGTAAGAGTCTAGCTGGAACACTTGCAGATATTTTTGTAAGCCATGTGGAAAATGCCTTCTTTGAGCAACGTAAAGAAATAGCGTGGAAAGTAGTGTACTGTAAAAGATATGTCAATGATATTATAATTATGATAAATGGTACAGAGCAGTACAAGGTAAGTTTTAAAAAACAGCAATAATAAAACGTCAAAAATATGCAGTTTACGCTACAGTTAGAAAAAGACAATTCTTCGAATTTTCTTGACCTAAGTTTTACGAAAGTGTGTTATTCCCATTTGTATAGTATTTACAGGAAACCAACAAACACTGATGCGATTCTGATTCTGTGACTTACTGGTTATTAAGAACACAACTTCCAGAAGCAGAGATTAAAAAAGAATTACAAATTTTGGCACAGTTTGCCAATAATAATGGATATTAAAGAGATTTTGTAAATAAAATATATAATAAAAATATACTTTTAATTGAAAGTAAAAAGAAAGCAGAGAATAAATTGAAGGTTTCTGGGAAAATTAATAGGCAGTTTAGAAAGCATAATATCAGAATAGCTTTCAAGACAGATAACTTATTAAAACCCAATTTAAGACATAATATTAGCAGTAATGCAGACTAGTATGATAGGTCAGGAGTATATAAATGGCCATGTTCCAATTGCAATTCTGTGTGTACAGAACGGATGAGTACAGTGTTTAACACTAGATTTAGAGAGCATTTGTATGGGCAAAACAGCACTGCCTTTGGATATCTTTCAAAAAGAACTAAACACACGGTGGGTGACATCAGGCAAAATATGAGTATATTACATAGGGAAAAAAGGAGCATTGACTGGACTTACTAGAGAATATTATTGTATAAAGTTTCCATAGAAAAAAGTCTGATAAACTTTTAAATGAACAGGTTGATTTCAAATGCAAGAATTTTTTTCCTTTTTTGATGAAGTTATGTAGCAATATGTATTAACCACTACTTTGCCATAACTTAGGAAATAGTTAATGAAATGTCCTTCATTTTGTGTAAATTAAACAATCTGAATTTAAACACTGGTTAGTTTACCACTTTGTATATCCTTAACATTATTAGTTGTGGGGTCAGTATATATACACCTTGTTACTGGGCTAATATAAATAATATTTAAGTTTCTTACATTGTATATTTAGGATTGGGTTGTTTTTATGTCACCATGGCACACTTAGATACTAAATGTACTTTTTAATTGTGTGATAGCATGAAAGAGTACTATGTCAGTCCAACATGGGTTTACAGTGTGTTTTCAGATTCTTGTTTCGGAACATAGCAAAATAATATGCTGTATTCCATACGGAAGATTGTTGTGCTCGATACACTTACTACCAGTGAATTTATATCAGCCATATGATCGTTGTGTCACAGCAGGACATATTGCAAGAATTCTTGGCAATTTTTACCCTCGTGTGGTTTTTAATCAATTCTACCTTAGGTCAAAGAACGAACGTTTTGGGCAAGCATGGGTATAGCTTGTAGTGACGTGGTTGTGCCACCACTGCAGCGGTTGAATGGTCTCGTTAGTTCTCGTATTGTTGTCAGATATATAGTCATAATTACCATTGTATATTCTCCAGATGATGTTTACATTTTAAAATGATGACATAGTTCGTCGAAACTGGTATTGTAACCCCTTTTTTTAAAGAGAAGAAAAATTTGTAATGTGACTATGGCTTCACCGTTATAGTGCCAAATAAACATTTCAGTTACATTATGGTCACACTCTTTACGACAACTATGCCGGAATATAGAAAGATTTACATTTATGCACTGAGTTCACCGTCTTGCATTTCAAAATTAATAATATTAAAATTTCCACAGGCAATCCTAACACAATAGATTCAACTGATAGCTCACATGTTAACATTACCCAAATATAACCGTCCTTCCAAAATGTGAACGACACCTTTCTCAGCAATAATCAAATGCCAGAATGAGATTTTCACTCTGCAGCAGAGTGTGCGCTGATATGAAACTTCCTGGCAGATCAAAACTGTGTGCCGGACCGAGACTCGAACTTGGGATCTTTGCCTTTCGCGGGCAAGTGCTCTAACATCTGAGCTAGCCAAGCATGACTCACTCCCCATCCACACAGCTTTACTTCCGCCAGCTCCGCAATTGCGGAGCACAGCCTCATGAA
The DNA here is from genome assembly GCF_021461385.2 of Schistocerca piceifrons. NCBI lineage: Eukaryota > Metazoa > Arthropoda > Insecta > Orthoptera > Acrididae > Schistocerca > Schistocerca piceifrons. Next base: position 77,631,006 of record NC_060145.1, on the reverse strand, counting down.
CAAACATAAAATACTGTTTGACAAAACAAAAATTTTGTCCCATATCTCCACATACTGGGATTCTATTATTAAGGAGGCTGTTGAAATAAGAATGAGCGAAAAGAACTTTAACCGTGATAACGGATACTATCTGAGCAGTGCATGGAAACGAGCGCTCGATGCAGAGAAGCAGCAGAGACATTCCTTGCAGGGTTTATGTTCTCACAGAAGCAGTGGCGCCACCAGCGCAGACATTGACACCGTCTGCGACGGCAGAACACAATCTCTGACAAATCACAAGCCAACCAATCAGAAGCCGTCCACGGGCTATATAAGGGACCACACCAGCGGTGGAGAATCCACCCCCATCTGTGAGTGCTTTACAGTGAGTGTTCCGTGTTGTGTTTTTTTGGGAAGTGTTGCGAAAGGCCATCATACTGTCGCTGGGTGTGCCTTTTATGTCTTGCAAACAGAAACCAGACTGTCGTCATGTTTTTTAATTGTGTGTGTACTACGTTACTTGTCTGATTCCTGTGTCTTTTATGAACGTTGCCAATCCCTTTTGCTTTCTGTTTTAACTTTCCGCATTTTCCCGCCATTTTACACTTGACGTCACCGTTTTATCGCCTGTTTTCCTTGTTTCTTTTCTTCTTCCGTTTTTTAAAATAAAAGTCTGTAGGCTGTAGAGCATCATACTAAGCTGCTGCCAGCCCGCCCCCTTGGTGGGGAATTGAAAACCAATAAAGGAAAAAAACAAACAGTGGAGAAAGTCAGTTGCTCCTGACGACGACGATGAAGGCTATCGTCTAAAGCTTGAGATTTTTGTCCCGAACTGACGCGGCAAGAAAACCGAGAATGTTTCACATATTGTATTCCCTGTGTATTTCGATGTTCGCTTCACAGGTAAACGGTGTTTTAAGCCTGTTAAATGTCTCTCATACCAAAATTACAGTCTCAGCGCATTTCACAGATTCATTGGTCGTTCTTCACCAGTTTAAATTCTACCACTAGTTCTTCCTTAGCTATTAGCTCAATTGTCAACATAGCTCTCCATCTATGTTATAGAGAGCCTGCTACGCCATCGTCGAATATGTCATAGCTAGAAGTGTTAACTGATTTGTTGCTGCGGAATATTGGTTCTAATTTTCTTACCTTTTTGAAACGTATACTTTCAGATGAAAGAAACAAGTCCAAGTATGGAACTGTTGCAATGCAAATTAAGCTTTGATTCAGCTTAAAGTAGCACACTTTCTGACACACTGTTCATGAATATTGCACAGTTCAGTATTAGGTCCTGGTGTGGTTGTACTCATGAGAGAACATAAATTCGCTGCACTGAAGAGCAAAGGACTGGAAATAATTCGAATTAATCGTTACACTATGCAAGTGTCAGTGTAACGTGCATGTCTCAAGTTTGATGTCTTTCCTTTTTTTTTCCTATACGACTTAACTTCTGAGGTCATCAGTCGCCTAGAACTTAGAACTAATTAAACCTAACTAACGTAAGGACATCACATCAATGTTCGAGGCAGGGTTCGAACCTGCGACCGTAGCAATCGCTCGGCTACAGACTGTAGCACCTAGAACCGCACGGCCACTACGGCCGGCTGATGTCTTTAATAAACCTCATTTGAACGCCCATACAGTCATGATACAACTGCCGTTTTCTCCACAATAGCCTATAAAGCAGTATTATTACTGCACCCGATGCACTCTTTCAGTAGTGATCCTATCTAATCTGCGCCTATAAATTGTTCTTCCTCGTTAAAAAGACTTTAGTGACTAGACCACCCGGGAAAGGTTGGGGGAATGTCTAGGATAATGTTGGGAGAAAAACATGAGTGAGATCAGATCCTAACAACTTTTATATCTGCATCATTTATCGGTATCCACGCCTGCATTTGGTAGAGCACATTGAAGTGTGTTTTTCTACAACTATAATCTTTGAATATATATTTGTGGAAGGGGGTATGCAACCCGTTATTCGTCCAGTTTAATCTTCGTGTTATTTAATAAATGGTACTTACAAGGGGCTAAGGTGTAATCGTGTTGTCCGTTCTGAAAAGTGATTGACTTTTCTAAGCAGCTCTTAGCGAAATATACGGTGCAATTATTACTGTAATTGCCAATTACGATTATTCTTCGCTAGTTTGCTCCGTTTGCCTTCGCATGGGACGCGAGGCATTAGTGCGTCCGGTCACCGAAGAATTTTCTCCGCTGTGGCACGCTACCAGCGATGACCAGTGAAGACCGTCTGTAGCCCGACAGGCCACGCTGTAGACAAGCGCTAGTGCTCAAGTCCTAAACATCCTCACAACACAATCCCATGTCGTTCCAGTTTCGACAGGATAGCGCTACGGGATTTTAGTTTCTGTTTTGCATCCTGTAGATGTGAGCTATAGCTTAGAGTGCGTTGTAATTTTCCTATCAAGATGCTTTACAACCATAGTATCTCGATAACGCGTAAAGATTATTCGGTAAGAAAAGTTCCTTTCGAATTTATCCATTTTTCTACCTTAGCGCAAATTTCTAACAGACTGTCGTACAAATTTAAAGTACAGAATTGGCACGCCTCAAAAAAACCCCGAAAAACTTTTTTTCGTATTTGCACGTAAAATCAAAACGGTGCATAAACAAATGGTGCCGTTAGTAGAATATAAGTTTCTGCCCAAATTAATTAATCGATTAGCACAATTTACCTAGGCGCCAGCTCTGGTTCGTTCAAACATTCCTTAATGTACTGCAACATAGCTTCAGTGAGACAGTTGTTCGAATGGCCATACAAATGACTCACGGTCGGAGCTAAACCAAAACTTTTCATCCAATGTTCTCAGCTCAGATAGGAACCGACTCAACCAAAACCGCAATTCTGCACGCAGCCTTTTCAACATATTGTTGCAGCTCTTCCGCTCTCTGTGTATTTGCATACAGCGGAAGTCTACAAATGACCGCTATCTCGGGCACATAATCTTTAATAATATAGTTACCAATTACTTCAGATACTTCTTAATTTTTGCTGGTATGCAGATAAGCAGTTTGAAAGCACGTAGAAAGTTCCAGCTCGCTAGAATGAAAATTTTGCTTCATAGAATTTATTTAGTGGAACTAACGGTAGATAGTTACCTCTGAACCATACCTTTGCTAAGACTTATATCAGTTGCTAATTATTTTACAAGTCTTAAACCTGGTGTAGCTCTATTATTTGATATATTTGATCATCTGGTTTAACCAAAATCCTCTATCATTAAAATTTCAAGTACCTAATCTACAACACGGAGGTACATTTTAGTTACCAAATTAGTTTTTATTTAATTACTCAAAAACTATAAGAGGTAGACTAACGTGGACTCTCTGTCATTATTTTTGGGGTGTACTGAAGCATAAGACAAATTTTCAAGTTTATAAGTCCATTATTTAGCGCCTCTGATTTTTCCGAAAGACGTGGATTCTGGCGTTAATTTTTGTTTTCTGATTTTGGAAACCAGCATCACTTATTTATAACTTCTAACTGCACCTTCTGACCAAATTCTGGCTTCCTAGTGTCATTATTTAGCGCCTCTGATTTTTCTCTTGAAACGGCATTTTTCCTTAAACTATTAAGTTTAGAACATCAAGACTTGGTATTTGGAACATTATTACACTAAACAAATTTAACAAAGTTTTAAACATAAATATCGATTTTTAATTTCATACTAAATTGTGGTGCTATACTTGTGCGATACTAGCAGTGAACTGGGGTAAGTCCCAGCGCTCTCGCTCGCCTCTGTATCTCACACACGATACAGCGCTTGGCTTGCTTCATGGCGTTCTTCAATGTTTCTGTGTATATCCCGTCGGGGCCAGGCGCCTTTCTATTCTTAAATTTATCTACTGCTAGAGCTACCTCTTCGTGCGAGAAGGGGAGGCTGATACCCTCATTCACAAACAAGTTCTTCATTTTGTCTCGAAGGCCTTTACGATGTTCATTATGAGTCATCTGACAGGAGCGTATTTAGGAGATATTCTGCCGAACATCTACCAGTTCTCATGGTTCCGTCTGTCGGTTTGAACGTTGAAATTACCATCGGAGTCTTAACGCCATCAGTCATTAGCTTAAATACACTCCTGGAAATGGAAAAAAGAACACATTGACACCGGTGTGTCAGACCCACCATACTTGCTCCGGACACTGCGAGAGGGCTGTACAAGCAATGATCACACACACGGCACAGCGGACACACCAGGAACCGCGGTGTTGGCCGTCGAATGGCGCTAGCTGCGCAGCATTTGTGCACCGCCGCCGTCAGTGTCAGCCAGTTTGCCGTGGCATACGGAGCTCCATCGCAGTCTTTAACACTGGTAGCATGCCGCGACAGCGTGGACGTGAACCGTATGTGCAGTTGACGGACTTTGAGCGAGGGCGTATAGTGGGCATGCGGGAGGCCGGGTGGACGTACCGCCGAATTGCTCAACACGTGGGGCGTGAGGTCTCCACAGTACATCGATGTTGTCGCCAGTGGTCGGCGGAAGGTGCACGTGCCCGTCGACCTGGGACCGGACCGCAGCGACGCACGGATGCACGCCAAGACCGTAGGATCCTACGCAGTGCCGTAGTGGACCGCACCGCCACTTCCCAACAAATTAAGGACACTGTTGCTCCTGGGGTATCGGCGAGGACCATTCGCAACCGTCTCCATGAAGCTGGGCTACGGTCCCGCACACCGTTAGGCCGTCTTCCGCTCACGCCCCAACATCGTGCAGCCCGCCTCCAGTGGTGTCACGACAGGCGTGAATGGAGGGACGAATGGAGACGTGTCGTCTTCAGCGATGAGAGTCGCTTCTGCCTTGGTGCCAATGATGGTCGTATGCGTGTTTGGCGCCGTGCAGGTGAGCGCCACAATCAGGACTGCATACGACCGAGGCACACAGGGCCAACACAAGGCATCATGGTGTGGGGAGCGATCACCTACACTGGCCGTACACCACTGGTGATCGTCGAGGGGACACTGAATAGTGCACGGTACATCCAAACCGTCATCGAACCCATCGTTCTACCATTCCTAGACCGGCAAGGGAACTTGCTGTTCCAACAGGACAATGCACGTCCGCATGTATCCCGTGCCACCCAACGTGCTCTAGAAGGTGTAAGTCAACTACCCTGGCCAGCAACATCTCCGGATCTGTCCCCCATTGAGCATGTTTGGGACTGGATGAAGCGTCGTCTCACGCGGTCTGCACGTCCAGCACGAACGCTGGTCCAACTGAGGCGCCTGGTCGAAATGGCATGGCAAGCCGTTCCACAGAACTACATCCAGCATCTCTACGATCGTCTCCATGGGAGAATAGCAGCCTGCATTGCTGCGAAAGGTGGATATACACTGTACTAGTGCCGACATTGTGCATGCTCTGTTGCCTGTGTCTATGTGCCTGTGGTTCTGTCAGTGTGATCATGTGATGTATCTGACCCCAGGAATGTGTCAATAAAGTTTCCCCTTCCTGGGAGAATGAACTCACGGTGTTCTTATTTCAATTTCCAGGAGTGTAGTTGTCCCCCTGTGTCTTTTTGTAAATTCCTTGTAACGAAACCGGCTCACTGTTCTTGTCTAGTTTGCACAGTTCAGTTTTGTACTTCTATTTTGCGTCCCGATTTTGGTCTAGTCTGAGCTGCCGTTCTTGCATTGATATAACCTTTTGATAGAACGTCCTCTTGTTCAGCGAGTCTTCTGAATGACCAGTGGGTTGGCAGTCGTTTGTGCTTCTTGCAAGACTTTTGTCAAGACATGTGTTTTGAAGTCTGTATTGCCTTGAATAGTGTGCAATAACGATTCTTCTACTGCATTTCCTAATTTATTCAAATCTTCCCTGCCAAAAAGTAAATGCTGTTGTTGGGTATGAGTATTAAGTATGTATAATTGTCTGCACGAATGATGATGGCTGTGTGATCGCTGTGCGTAACCCCGTCCATGAGGTTCCATGTATTTATGTTGGTAGGGAGATGTTTTCCACAGAGATGTCAGTACTACGTCGGCCTCCAGCATGACCACGGAAGGTCGGTGTTTAAAGCAAACAGATTGCATTCATTTATTACATCCTCTACTATCTGTTCTCTAGCATCTGTCGGCATGCTATTTGGTTGACCGTGCACTTGTATCTGTTAATAAAAGCTAACTTTCCCCTTGTGAAAAACGTGCAGTGACTCGAATTTTGTCAGTGAAGGAGGCAATGTCTTATGAATATTGGGCATATATAGATGAAATTATCCAAATGTCACGTCCGCTCTGGAAATGTGTTCTGCACAAAACTGAGATATCCTTGTTACAGTGAAATTTTGGTTCATTAAAACGATTGCTGCCTTAGCATATGAGTTGTGGTAAATTGTATTCGTTGGCCGGTTACTTTACCACCTCGCATATGTGGTTCTTGCAGGCAGACAATATCTGCATGTATTCCACCTAATAATTTGCTGTGTTCCATGCCCACAAGGGTACTTTCCGCACAGTTAATCAACACTATGTTCATCTTGCCAGTATGACTGGAATTTGGCGTCTGTGTGATTACTTCTGTATATGATTGGGGATGTAACGTTTCGCAATTTAAAATACAATTCATATTACTGAACATTATTCACTAAAACGTATTCTGTACATTCAATTTATCTTTAATAAAACATGTTATATGTTTGGCATCCAGGCACCCCTGCCTTGTCACAGACCTTGTTCCTGTGCTTTCATGGTTTACAACCAGTGGCCATCTCCTCTTTACAGCCAGATCGCATGTGTCCTGACTTGACACTTCTTCCACACAACTACGTTTTCTCGCTTAGTATGGTATCCAATTCACGAACAGTTGAAACATTTCTGAACTACTACAAAATCTCTAATATTTAATTCTTCAAACCGACTGTACACTCTTGCACTCAGCAGTAACTGCTGACGAATTTTTGTGTTACCTCAAGAACATTGTTTACTGTACGTTTCCCTCCCAGCTCTGTTTAAAACTTGATTGAGACACCCTCACTGAAATTTTCTCTTGAGATGTCTTCGCTGAGACTGATTTCATACAACTCTTCAAGAAATTCTTCATCTCTTAAGGCTGTTGATACTTGCTACACAGAAAGTAGTGGCCTGTATTTTGAAGGCTCTTCAAGCCTGATCATCTGAAGTTGTGCTGTCTTTTCCATTATGTTTATTTTGTCTGCTTGGATTTCGGTCTACAAAATTACAGGAGTTGCCGTCGATCTTATTGCCTTTATTTTAAATTAGTCTTATCTCGGATTTATCGCCTTTTTAATGTTTCCCTTACTGTTTTGGTATCTTTACTATTGTCTGATTTGAAGAAGAGGGTGCTGGTCTGTTTGGCTTTCGTTTGACTAATCTGTTGCTACAAATTGTGTTTCGATTTCCCCGCGGGGACGCTGGCTACAGCCGCCACGAAAGATATTGGAAGGGACCGATTTTCGGATCTCAGCTTCTCATTCTCCACTTTCAGTTCTTCGATTTCTGTCTGTAATCTCTCAAGGCATGCCTATGCATCAGGGGTGCTCATTGCTGCTAATTACTTACTTAATCTAGTGTTTTCGACTCAAAGTTCTTGTATCTGGGCCACACGTGGTAGCCGTATGGTTCGAGGCGCCTCGTCACGGTACGTGCGGCTCCCCCGTCGGAGGTTCGAGTCCTCCCTCGGGGATGGATGTGTGTTGTGTCCATAACGTAAGTTAGTTTAAGTTAGATTAAGTAATGTGTAGGCTTAGTGACCGATGAGCTCAGCAGTTTGGTCCCTTAAGACCTTACCACAAATTTCCAGTTTCTCGTATTTGTCCATGTAGTTTCGCCTGCCCCAGTGCAAGAATCCATAGGTTATACTTCACCGATGAGGATATGTTTTCTGCCTCTAAGACCTGTCTGAGGTTCTGAAATAATGTCGTCCACGGCCTCTCTGTCATGCGGCTTTCCATGTTTGGTCTTCTTGGCGGTTCTCCCCACTGGCTGCTGTGTGGTATCTCCCTGCTGTGCCTGTTAGTGGGTGTGTCAAGAGTGTGTAGACGAGCTCTATTGGGTGTACGCTCCATGTCCAGTCGTTTTGTTGTATCTCCACCAACCATTATTCTGTTAGCTGCAGCCAGCTTTTTTTTCTTTTTCTTTATTGTTATTTAAACACCTTACATAAGGTGGGCTGGCAGCAGCATACTACCCTGCTCTTCAGCCACAAGTGTTACAATGAAAATACAAAGGAGACACATAAGATACTGAACAAAGTGGGGGGCAAGAAACAGTAGTCACAGAAACAAATAACACGAAGCCATTTACACTCGACAAAAACACACTAAAAACTGTCGGCACTGTGCACAAACACTGACGACGTAGACGGTACAGGTGAACGAAGGAGCGTGACGGCGAAGAACACTAAACCACAAACACGATGGCACACACACGAGAAACTGATGGCGATGATCTCCACTGCATGAATGTCCACTGAGGGTGTGCGAGTATCGGTGACCTGCCGAGAGGGAAAGAAGGGGGTGGGGGGGGGGGGGAGGGGGGAGCAAAGATGCCAATGGTAGATGAGATGGTAGGAGGAATGAAGGTATGGGGGTAGGGAAGCCGTGGGCAGTAGTGGGGAGGAAGGGAGGAGGGAGGGAATGGGGAGAGAAGGGAGAGAGGGTGCCCATAGGCACAAACACAGGAAGAGAGAGGAAGGCTCAAAGTTGGTAGGAGGGGTAGATGGAGGGAGGAGGGCATCATAAGGGAGGGGGAGCTGGCGGAAGCTTGGGGGAGGGTAAGGAGAGTGGAGAGATGGTGAACAGGTGGGACGCGGAAGTACAGGCGCGGCAGCGGACGGGGGCGGGAGAGGACGGGAGAGACCAGCGGGTGAGGAGGATCGAGTTTACGGGAGGTGTAGAGGATCCGTATCCGTTCGAGGAAAAGGAGGAGGTGGGGGAACGGGACAAGGTCGTACAGGATCCACGTGGGGGAGGGGAGACAGCGACATTTTTCAAAAAGTTCTCCATTTATGATTTCCACGTGCTAATGCGAGTGTGGAAAGTATGATATTGGATTATTCAGTGTGAACGTCCTAAAAGCTTCGAACAGAAAAGTTATACATAGTCACACTTCACAATTATTTATAATGTATACCGCTGACGAGCACATACATTCGTGATAAGTACAAATGATGTAAAAACAAATAGTGAAGACCACCACCTCAAAGTTCTTCCCAAGTCGGCCTCTGTCACTGGGAAACAGTTCACTTCGCGGCTGCGTCACTAGATGTCATTGTCGCAGTACCTAATTGAGGCTGCCCTCTCTGGCAAAGTAAGGAACTTAAGCACGCAGTGCTGCACTCTCTAGCCAACAAGAAAGTATATATAGTTGACGAAACCGCCGCAAAATGGCGCTGCGACGCCAGACTTGACGTCAGTGTGGTTTCCACAAATCCCATGACTATTGTAAATGCGCCAATATGAGTCTCTTCTCCTCAGTGATGTAACAGGGAAAGCAGCAAATAACAACGCAGGAATGCGCTGGCCAATCTGGTGTTTTCCCACCAAAATGACGTCACATGAAAAGTGCCGAATCGCATGGGGTTATTTCCGCCAAAATGAGATCAATATTGTTAAATTTCCAGCTCAAAAATTTTCAAAATCAACATACTAAGCTCTAAAGGTATCTTTTCTATAGGATCGACCCAAAATATCCACGAAAACCACCGAAAAACACCAAAAAGTTTTAGTTTATAATCCTAGGAACACACTCGACATTTCTGGGCTTACAAAGTCCAGAAAGTACTTTCGGGTTCGATTCTGAAGAAATTTGCTAAAAAGTGTTACATTATCAGTACAGTATCTTTGTCTGCAAACATTCAGAACACATTTTTCGTAAGAACCCCAGAAAAAAAAACGTTGTAATTCCACAAAATGTACAGGGCCTTTCCTCAGCGATTTGACACGGCAGCCATCGAAGACGAAATGTGTCCGCAGTTGCGAATATGGAGAACCATCAGCTGTATAATGAACGAGGCCAACGAAAATTTGTGCGGGACTGGGACTCGAACCTGGATTTCGCGTTTATCGTGAGTGGTCGTCTTACCATGAGGCTACCCAAGCTCGCCTCTCGGCTAAACCCTGACTTCCATGTGCTGCAAGTAGGCTGTTTAGGTTTTTTTATTGGTAACGCCAGCTTTGTATAAAAATCACTGGCTGTGCTGTGTGCAGTCTGTGTCTAGTTTGCATTGTTGTCTGCCATTGTAGTGTTGGGCAGCGGCAGCTGGATGTTAACAGCGCGTAGCGTTGCGCAGTTGGAGGTGAGCCGCCAGCAGTGGTGGATGTGGGGAGAGAGATGGCGGAGTTTCGTAATTTGTCATGAACTGCTATATATATTATGACTATTAAGGTAGAAACATTGTTTGTTCTCTATTAATATCTTTCATTTGCTAACTATCCCTATCAGTAGTTAGTGCCTTCCATAGTTTGAATCTTTTATTTAGCTGGCAGTAGTGGCGCTTGCTGTATTGCAGTAGTTCGAGTAACCAAGATTTTTGTGAGGTAAGCGATTTGTGAAACGCATAGGTTAATGTTAGTCAGGGCCATTTTTTTTGTAGGGATTTTTGAAAGTCAGATTGCGTTGCGCTAAAAAAATATTGTGTATCAGTTTAAGCACAGTCTTGTATAAATTTTTCAAAGGGGACGTTTCAGTGCCTACAACCTACACTCGTACATTATGTGATCAAAAGTATCCGTACACCTGGCTGAAAATAATTTACAAGTTCGTGGCGCCCTCCATCGGTAATCCTGGAATTCAGTATAGTGTTGGCCCTCCCTTAGCCGTGATGACAGCTTCCACTCTAGCAGGCATACGTTCATTCAGGTGCTGGAAGGTTTCTTGGGGAATGGCAACCCATTCTTCACGGAGTGCTGAATGAGGAGAGGTATCGATGTCGGTCGGTGAGGCCTGGCGCGAAGTCGGCGTTCCACAACATCCCGGTAGTGTTGTATAGGATTCAGGTCAGGACTCTGCGCAGGCCAGTCCATTACAGGGATGTTACTGTCGCGTAACCACTCCGCCACAGGCCTTGCATTATAAGCAGGTGCTCGATCGTGCTGAAAGATGTAATCGCCGTCCCTGAATTGCTGTTCAACAGTGAGAATCAAGAAGTTGCTTAAAACATCAATGTAGGCCTGTGCTGCGATAGTGCCACGCAAAACAACAAGGGGTGCAAGCCCCCTCCATGAAAAACACGACCACACTGTAACACCACCGCCTCTGAATTTTACTGTTGGCACTACACAAACTGGCAGATGACATTCACCGGGCATTCACCATACTGACACCCGGCCATCGGATCGCTATACTGTGTACTGTGATTGGTCACTCCTCAAAACGTTTCCACTGTTCAACTGTCCAATGTTTACGCTCCCTGCACCAAGCAAAGCATCGTTTGGCATTTACCGCCGTGATGTGTGGCTTATGAGTATGAAATCTAAATTTTCTCACCTCCCGCCTAACTGTCATAGTATTTGCGGTGGATCCTGATGCAGTTTGGAATTCGCGTATGATGATCTAGGTAGATGTCTGTCTATTACATAGTAAAACCCTGTTCAACTGTCGACGGTCGAAGTGTACCCAAAAAAAATATCTCATTGAAAAATCTGTAGTTTGTTTCTGATGGGATACGCAAATATGAAGTTTCATGTATTAACGATATTCCAAACTACTCTTGTCTCTGTGTGCTACTATTCGCTAAAATCTCATACCGATATTTTGAACTGTTCGCGAAATATAATTCATGTTCTAAATAGCCATAGTATTTGGTGCTGTGGATGGAAGTGAGTGTGATACATAAAATCCATTTTCTCAGGATTGGAGACAGATATAGAATTTTTCCTAAGTCTAAAAAAAAACATTGTTAGCTACAATTCACACATAGTGTATACACAGCAATATGCACTATGTGTAAGTATCCGACACCCCCAAAACATACGTTTTTCATATTAGGTGCATTGTGCTGCTACCTGCTGCCACGTACTCCATATCAGCGACCTCAGTAGTCTGAATATTTCAACTATCAGCACAGTCAAACAAACCAACGAATGGAGATAACCGCGGACATGCGCACGACTGTTGCACGTTCCTCCCCCACTCCTGCGTCTGCGCAAGGTGGCTCTTTCGCGCTCATTGGAGGCATGCTTCGCTTTCTACCGCTGCATTCTCACCCTCGCCTCTACCCGCAACGGCCATGTGCGCCTATAGTTCAATTCTTTTATCTTGGCCGCCAAGATATATGACGCGCACTTTAGTGCACAGTGAAATTCGCACCTTTAAGAGAACAAGAGGCGTTCCGCTAGCGGGGCTGTTTTCGGAATACTTCTGGTTGATTTGGGGTTGGTGAACAGGTGTGCTCGTCATACTATTTATGTTTGGTCTTGCGAGAAAAGTATCAGATTTATAGTTTTCAGGCACGTTTGTTCAGGTCATGTCCGTTAGTAAAGCGTTCTGGTTTCAGTCAGTTTTGGTGCTTCTGGATTTTCATAGGATTTCCACATTAGGCTGTTCTACTTCCACACTCTATCACTAATGTTTTATCGCAGTAAACAATAATTAACAGACTGGTATATTTTCATGTGCGTCTACTAGGAATGTGAAAGAGTAATAGTCTTCCTTTATCACACAAAATTACTTCAGTTCGTCCACAATGAGCCCATTTTTGATATTTTAACCGAAACTTATATTGTTGGGTGTTATGGGAGCACTCAGCGTGACGGACTCCCGTCCTAAGGGGCTCGATTTCGATTCCCAGCTGGGTCGGGGATTTTCTCCGTTCAGCGACTGGGTGTTTTGTTGTCTTCATCATCATTTCATCCCCATCCGGCGCCCAGGACGCCAAATGTGGCGTCGAATGTAATAAGACCTGCACCAAGGCGGCCGGACGTGCCCTGTAAGGGGCCTTCCGGCCAATGACGCCAAACGCTCATTTCCATTTCCATGGGACCACTCGTTGTAAATGTTCTGTGATTACACTTACATGATGAACCATTTGACCCTGTCTTCAGATGCTAAATTTTAAATGATAAATTACTAAGCGTTTCACCGTTTATGCCAAAAAACCTGAGTATTCGCGACACTTTTCCAACAACGTAGCCTGTATATTGAGGACGGGTAGGAGACGTTCTATAGTAAGGCCTTTCAGTATTTAATCACGACAGAACTCAATGATACGCAGTATGACCGAATGCTACATGCCCTCCACCTAGTCACTTTCCAACATCTGTTTGCATGAGCCTCTCCCCACCATATTTTGTTGTTTCATCCTAATCACTAAAGCAATAAGGAAACAAGCTGATACGGGGGACGACATCAAAAGCAAAGAGATTGTTCCAAGTTAACGAAAGTGTTTCAGTCAGCAGCTTCCTTCCAGGATAGTACTAATAACGTAAAAGTCAACTTTCATTTGGCAACTTCGTGCCAGGCTGCATTGTTCACGAGAGTTTTTGTAAAGCAGGAGGATCTTATATTTGTTAACTTGTAATTCTCTTCCGTGGTCGACAGAATTCTGCTTGTGTCAAAAATCCGACGCTGCGTAACAGCATTGTTAATTGCCTTCTGTGCGCTTTGTGGGGTACGTTATTTGTTCACGAGAGTATGTTCGTGTGAAATTTGTTTAACAAGTGTTCACGTTGACTGTTTAATAATAATGGACGTGTTTTTTACTTTCTTCTCTTCAGTATCCTTTTCTGAGTAAGGCTGGTAAATAATAGAAGGTCACATCAAGGCGATAGCAGGAATGGGAGTTACTACGAAATCGAAAGCTTAAATTTCGAACAAATGTACGGTGAACACCCAGATGTAGTTGAAGGTAGCATTCTACGTCACAATGGAGGAGAAATCAATCCGGGTGACAGTGAGCAAAAGAAGGTGAGTATTGTAGAGTTACCAGTAGAGAAGGGACCGGCCTTATACCACAAAAATAGAAAGTTAGCAGAGCTGGGCACAGCGGGGACTGAAAAGGCGCATGAAGGCGAAGAGACATTTTCTACTACAAGAGTCGTTTCTGTCCATATAGTTACTGGGCATCACTACGGCAGCTGTTTCAGAACATCCACTAGTTGAAATGTTAGTGCTAATGCTGCAAGGCCAACGGGCATTAGAGAAAAAGCTTGATGATCAAAACAAGACCTTTAATGAGGGACAACAGGAGCTGGATAAAAATCTACATCAAAAACTTGGGGAATTAGGAATTACGTTTAACTTTGTAGTTGCAGAGAGAATCCAAGCTTAAAGACTGAAGTAAGGAAACAGTTAGCTGTAATTACCCAATACAATAGTAGCGATGATGTAAAAGGGAATCGACAGGAGTTGTAGGAATGAACTGAAAGTGGCATATAGACGATCGAAAATAAACTGACGATGAAGTCAGAGGAGACGAGTAGAGACAGTATTGTGATAATAGAGGTTATCGTGAAGTTTATCTTGCACACAATGAGACCCTCGAGCGAGTGTGCCAGCAAGTCGCCCAACAAGAGACTTCGCTCGAAACATATGAGATTGAGGCTTACAGGGTAGCACTGACAACGAAAATGGAACAGATGTAATTACGAAATGAAGGATATTCAAATCAAACGCAGTCAGTGAGAATGAAGAGATGTTTACCCTGTTCCATTTCAGTCAAAACCAGTCTGAGGTCAATATGCACAACCAGGAGGCGGCAGACCATCTGTAACCACAGCAAAAGGATGAGGGTAAACTGCATACAGGCGGATGACTTGTTGATGATCGTATTAGTAGGAAAGATGAGCCTAATTGAAATGAGTTACAGGAAATCGAAAATCTCAAGAAAAGGCTACGGGATATTCAACGTCCTCCAGAACTTGTGGGCCCATTTGTTCGAAATGAAAGGGTAGCTACCGATAATGATGAGTGCTAGAGGCACTTCGTGACGGTACAAAATTATTCATTGTTCCCTGATGCCACCAATAACCAACATCTGCAGGTATGCCTGGATCGATTTGAACTTTCGATATCGCTTTCAGAGGGACTTCTGCTACAAATTAAATTCAAGTGCATCCATTTAAGAGAGGAGCCAGCTGCGAAACTCACGCCGAATTCCACAGAGCTTTCCAGAATGAATTCTGGTCCAAGAACCACCAGGATCGTGTGAAATCAGGCACTCTCATTATGGAAAACTAGCGACGCGAACTACCACTATCGAGCAGCTTATTCCAAAGAGATGGTAACTTCTATATGTCATATCAGAGCCCATCTGTATTTATAAAGTTGCCATTCAGATATTATTACAGGAATTAGTAGATGAACACATACACCCACCAGGGTAGCGGAGAGCGCTAATGCGCTGCTTTCTGGACTCAGGTAGGCGCGCCAGCCCCAGATCGGATCCGCCTGGCGGATTAACGACGAGGGCCGGTGTGCTGGCTAGCCTGGATGTGGTTTTTAGGCGGTTTTCCTCATCCCACGAAGTGAATAATGGGCTGGTCCCCATGTTTCGCCTCAGTTACACGGCTCGCAGACATTTGAAAAACGTTCGCGCCATTTCAAGGCTTACACTACACGCAGACAGCTGGAGTACACTAATTCTGTCCTGTGGGGTTCGGGATGGGGGCAGGAGGGGCATCAGGCCAACCTCTGGCACTAACATAGTAATAAGGCCGACCCCGCGTTGCAGCGAGACAAAGGCCCAAAGAAAATGATGGAGCATATGAACACATGTCAGGGAGACATGACAATATGGAACATTCAGTGGTAAATTCTCCTCAGAATTCAGGAAACAGAAGTTATTGGCGCCCAGGAGTTCTGCAGAGTTGGAATAATGCCCGATGCCGTGGAAACCGGGGTCACAGTTTATGGAATCCCTATCGATGCAAGTCACCCGTACTACATTCGAGAT
Source organism: Schistocerca piceifrons (assembly GCF_021461385.2). Lineage (NCBI taxonomy): Eukaryota > Metazoa > Arthropoda > Insecta > Orthoptera > Acrididae > Schistocerca > Schistocerca piceifrons. Next base: position 77,615,154 of record NC_060145.1, on the reverse strand, counting down.
GCACCGTTCAGAAATAACAGACTGTCTGCACATACAGTGGAGATTGGTCGGCAGACCAATGCTACAACAAAGATCGTGAGAGTGAGAATATAAATGTGCATAATTGACTACAAGATGAAAGAGAGAGTCAAGGGTCTAACACTGTGAAGAAGGGCTTCTGTATACAGATTTCACTAGAGTAAGAGAGACACTGCTGAACGATAGTGAGGCAGTTGACTCACTTATACATGGTGTTATGATTCCATGATCATTGTCCCAAGTAGTCAAAATACCACTCCGAGAGAAGATGTGTCTAAAGACTGTTGCAGGCGTAGAATTTACCTATCACTGCAGAAAATGAAACTTTGTTGTGCTGTGCATGGTAAAAATGTGGATGTCAATCTGCACTCACGACTTGATTTCATTTATCTGTCATACTCATTAGCGACGAATTTCATGATCATCCCATGATTGGCAATGTAAGTGAACTAGATTTTAAGAATCTGCATGGGATGCCACGTGACGTGAGAGAAAACGGCGCTTTGTTAAAAGTAAACAAGAATACTATAAAATTAACATTCGAAGATCGCCTGACCAAGACTGATTCAATGGGTGAGTTACTCATTACTTCTGCAGGTATAATAGATAGTCAACCATTTGCAATAAATGGTGGTTTTCAAATAACCTTTACCATGGTTACGACGGATTTAAACCCTTCTTCTTTAGAAGGACAAACAAACTTCACCTTAGCAATTCACTGAGTAAAGCTATCTCCGCGTGACACTTATTGGCGACGGTCCGTATGTCCATATGTAAAAAAATTAAGGCCCCTAGAATAAAGGGCTTGTCACGTCAGTAAAAGCAATCACTTAAAATAGCAGACCATGTTAGTAGCATCTTTTTTGATAAATTTGAGTGCACTACCACTAAATAATGATTTATGTGCTCATTGGAATGTGTATGAAGAGCGTGGAAGAGAAAGATCTGAACACAATGTTTCTGGAAAAGGTACAGCGCCTAGAGGAGGAAACAGAAGGGGATGTTACGTTGTAGGAGTATACCCATTGGGCATAAGGTCCTTGTGAGACAACACACTCTAAAGGAAACACAAGTTTTGTTTCCACAAATTTTTCAATGTGTTTGTTGGACCATTTTCAGTCAGAATAGTTGTGCATCCGAATGCCATGGTAACTGAACTCTGCACACAAAAAGGTTACATGATTTAAACCACACATCCAGCTTAAAATTGTTTACAGAATAAGAGTACGTGTTGTAAAGCTTTCCCACAGAATTCTAAAATTGTAATTGTTTCATGCTGGATGCTGTTGTTGGAATCTTTTATAAGTATTTGCAGGTCAACAGTACTGACAAGGTCAGCACTTAGTATATGTACTTTAACGTGGACCAAAGAAAATATGTTCCTATTGGAGCAGACAAGTGCGAATATGCTCCTGTTTAGGAGACTGTCGGAAAAATGGGATACCAGCTGCCTTATTCTACTTTCCTTAGCACCTTTAAAATGTTTCCCAAAAGTTTTAGCATGAGCATACATTCGTGTTCTTTTTAATATGCAGCCCACCTATCACTCTCACAAACTCACCTAACTGTAACTTGCTCACACCCATGAGTCCAATGCTGTAAGTCGTTCATACCCATCCATTCCCACTTGCCCATTCTCACTCACTCATTCAGCCCATTTCATTATCACTATCTCTTTGTGTCTCTCGAATTGCCACTGCCTCCTGTCTCACAAGCCACAGTCTCCTTCGTTCTGCACTACTACTAATGTTTCCTCACCCTGTCACTGTCTCCCTCTTGATCTGCATTACTGCTATTATCCCATTTCGTCCCTCTGCTGCTGTCGCTTCTCACTGTCACTGTCTCTCTCTTATTCATTGTCATCGTCAGAGACACCCTCAGTATCGCTGGCTCTCACCCAATTCCAGTTTGTCCTTCTCTTTGTTCCTCTCACATTGACACTGTCTCCTTCACACTTTCCCTAGCACTGTACACTGTAAAGCATGCTCCATAGCCACTGTGTTTCTCTCTCTCTCGCTACCACTGCGCTCTTTCTATGCTGGCATAAGCTATTGCTGGAACACAGGGCAGCAAAGATGAAGGGCGAAGATCAATTAGTAGGCGCTGGATCAAGCGCGCCTATCACGAGAGAGGCCAGAGACACACCCACAAGCAAAACGCCGCCATCGTCCTCTCCACAGCAGATACCTAGGCCGCCGCCGCTGACCGGAGGGTCTCTCTCAATCTTTCAGTTTGACGTCTGTCAGTTTACTCACAGAGCGGATTTAGTTAATTACAGGCTATGGCAGTACATAGCGACCATATTAGTGAATCTAGTGGTGCTAGCTTATCCTCAGAATTGTACTTTACTAGCACAGAGAAACTATAGTTTCTTGGGGTTAGGTTGATTTTGGGGAAGGGACCAAACAGCGAGGTCATCAGTCTCATTGGATTAGGGAAGGATGGGGAAGGAAGTCGGCCATGCCCAGTCAATGGAAACATCCCAGCATTTGCCTGAAGCGACTTAGAGAAATCACGGAAAACCTAAATCAGGATGGCTGGACGCGAGATTAAACCGTCGTCCACTCGAATGTGAGTCCAGTGTGCTAACCACTACGCCACCTCGCTTGATCCTACAGTTTGTAATAACAAGATTACCAATATTGACATTACAGCGGTCTACAAGAGGACTATTACTGATGAAATTATATCACAAAACATGGACTCTATTCAAGTTAAGTAAATGTTTCCAGTTCATGTAAATAAAGAATTGTATTAATCCACGTGTGCATTTGTGTTGTAGAAAGAGGATACGAGCCACCCACAACACCGTCTCCCTTTCTTCCTTGCACTACAAGATTCTACACTTTCCATACCACAGCCACTGTATGCTATCTTCCATTATTTATTACTTTTCCGTCTGTTCCCACTGCCACTGTTTCCTTCTCTCACAGCATAAAATAGTGGATATATTCGCATGTCAAAATTTTTGGGAAACATTTTAAAGGTGCTTAGGAAGCTGCTACCCCACGTTTCAGTCAGTATTCTAAACATGAACATATTCGCCTTTTTTATGCTCTGAGAGGAGCATTTTCCGCCGGTTCCCTTGTGTTTCCTGCTACAGCATGTGACTCATAAGAAAAGAACTTCATGGGTCACTAGAATTTTGATAGTTTACTTACGTAAAATTGAAGTAATGTAAAAATAATTTTACGTTTCAGACCGGATTTTACGTGCACAATAATCTTGCATTGCTTCAGTACTACGGTATGGGGTCATAAGGTCCCTTCTGACGATAACGAAGACACTTTACGGCATATTTCTCCGTTCTGCGTCACTTTATAAACTACATGTTCGCCTATAACGGATTTCACGTGCGTACTTTATGCATATAAGTAAACGGATAATGATATTACGAAAATATTCGAGATTGCTCAAGATCGGTATCTTAGGAATACATCGTAAAAATTACAACCATTTGTTGTGCGTGTTGGAATATATCTCTCGGTTTTGGTATTAAAAGTCATGTCTTTCGGGTGTCTCTCGCTAACGAATAAAGATTTTTGAAAACGGAAAGATAACACTTCTAGACAAATGCCTAAAAAATACGCTGTTAAAATTTGAGCAATTTCCTGCAGTTATTTACTATATTGATTTCTCCTCACACTGGAATTTACGTGCGTATTTTACGTGTAGAAGTAGGGTAACTTTGAAACTTTCTCAAAAATTAATACAGATATAAAGAGAAATTTTCAGTTCTTTCCAGAGCGGGATTTAGGGATATATGGTAATATTCTTGGCCATTTCATGTGCATAGCTGTCCTTGAATCCGCGGCTAGGCTTTGGTATCCAAAAACCACGTTCTTGAGTGTTTCTCAATAACGAATGAAGAGATTTGAAAACGGGAAGGTGACACTTGTAAATAAATTCCTAGATAATTTACCCCTTGAAACTGATCAATTTTCAGACGGGAATTATTTAGGTATTGACTGCTGACGCTGAAAATTCGATGAAAAATCATTTTTTTCATGTTTTCTCAGAAACCGCCCATGATTTAAAAGCTTCCTCCATAAGCTGCTTAAGGCTCACCATACACCACATGTGTTCCACTTGTCTAAGCTGGAAAACGTGTGCAATATTCAAAATTTGACCCCGTATTTTAGTACAGTTGCAGTTGTTGTTTATACAAACGACCCCTAGCCCTAGGGACATACAAAACACTTGGCCTTACCTGGCTGTCGTGTGTGTCGATTCGTGAGGATTGTCTAAGTAAATCTCCAAGCTGGTCCGTTGATTGATGAACAGGGCGTCGACCAGATACTCCATAATATGCAGATTGGTTTTGGATTTTGTGCCGTGGAAGCGGGAAGCACCGTTGTTCTTTGAAGATTTTTCACTGTGGGAGTGCCTTGGTTTACCGTTTACGAAGGAGCATCGAGAATTTTTTTTAAGTTGCCTGAGATATGCTGAAGGAGCGCAGAGGATGAATAAAAAAAGTAGTATGGCAGACGATGCGTTCCGCTCTAGTTATTGCTGGGAATTGAAAATTAGAATTTATGATCCAGGGAAGCTAAATATGTGTCATCTTTATAGAAGCAACTTGTTCGGGAGTGGAGACCGCTAAAATGACGAGAACCATCTAATATATAGATAGGAGAATTGGACAAGCAAACAAGTATTATAATTCAATATTGTTATATTGCTATGTTTTGAAAGGTGTGTGTTCCTGTGTGTTCTTTTGTAACTGATTGGTATGTAGAATGGGACAACCATACCAGTGTCATGGATTAGCTGGATATCTTGACTTAATTATCTGCGCTTACTCAACAGATCTAAAAAATAACGATGATGGTAAAGTGTTTAAGAAATCCCAACACATACGTTACGACCAACACAATCCAGACAACGGTCTGATGAAGACACTTTGAGAAGATGGAAATACGAAAAGAGCCAACTGGAATTCGGAAAATCGAGAAGAAGAAATTTTTCTTTACAGTCAGCTGTGGGAAGGAGTGAGAAAAAACGAAAAAATGTATCCTTGACAGCAAAAAAAGTGGGTCACTGCCGAATACAACCAGCATAACGTAGCTGTGTTGCAGGTCCTCTACACACCAAAACCCCGTGGGGTACAGTCGTTTGACTACACACAATGGGTACCGCAAGAGACTACTAAGAGACCAAAGGTCTTTATGACAGTCAGTCTAAGCGTCAACTAATATCGTCATACAAAACATATTAGAAAACACGTTCTTAGCGATGAGACACCCCATAACACTCATAAACTAACCTTAATTAAAACAAGTGACATTCCAAAAGTTCTGAGAAAACGGATTATTTTACATATATCGTATAGTAATCCTTAGTCAAAATTAATTACCTGAGACAATATATGGAGTTACAAAGCTGTACGGCAATTCGAAAAAAGTTTTTCGCTCTCTAAAAGGTTTTCCTCCCATGTGCTGAAGGTCGCTCAACAGCGAGTGGCTCTGGAAACTGGATATTGGACGAACCAGTAGAAAAACGCGATTAACAGCAACAAGCACTCTAAGGAAATCTCAACATTAACAGCGAATCACCAGTAATATCATTGTTCTCGTAACACTTCAACAGCTAAGTGTGCACAAATTTGAACTTTAAATGACACGACCAACGTCGTCGTTCTGGACTTGGATTCAAACCCAGTACCTATAGCCATTGCTAACTAAGCTAAGCTTTGTTTGTGCCTTATTGAGACCGGATCACTAGGCATAAAGAGACGTGAAGTATAGACGTTTGCACCAGTATCAGTTACCAATTCAGATCCTGAAAATAAATGACGAAAATGTTTCTACCGAACTGGGAATCCTGTCATAACAGTTACCGTCCTGGGAACTACCCCCAACGACATTTAATATGGTGTCATTCACAGGGAACAAGGTATGCTCATGTCTAAAATTGAAATGCCATCATATAAAGCTTGTGACAGAGATGCGAACCCAGTACCTAATCGGATTGTTAACGAAGTACAGTAATGCTCAAAAGTATCCGAACGACCTGGATTGCATTTCGCCTGATTCCCATGCAACCCACATAACGCAGCTGTCTAGCAGGTCCTCTAATCGCTCTTTGATACAGTCGTTTGACTATTGAAAATGGTTCTAACAAGTCACCACTAGAAAACACTGCTCTGTATCGCAATAACTCAGGATGTAAAGTAATACCACGATACTAAAAATATCAGGAAACACCTCATCACAGATAAGACTATCCTTAAGGCTGGTAATCTCGCATTTATTGCAATAACTGACATAGCTGAAATGTTAGCACTCTCATTATTACGTCAGATAGGTAATGCATATAGTAAGTTCGTCGTATTCATGATTTCCTCTTCAAAGTAACATACCATACTTGTTATTTAACACAAAATGTCATTAAAAATTTACGTTATTCACGAGCAGCAAGTTGAGAATATCTATGAACTTCAAATGACACGACGAACCGCCTCGTTCTGCATATGGATTCAAACCCAGGCCATGCAAACTAAGATTTCGTGACTGACGGAAATTAACAGTGTAACCTCCCCACAATGATGTAATAAAAAGAATTGTCAATGATAATGAAAATGTGAGCCAAATGTTGAGTTCCCACAAAATATCTCTAAATTGAAATGGAGCCAGGTGTAACCTCCCAGCAAATATAGAAAAATAATGGCCCAAATGTAAACTCCCCACAAAAATTCGTTAAGGGATGAAGATTGATCATAAACCCACGATAATATTAATTAAATAATGAACCATGAACTGAATGTAACATCTCAACAGAAATAATTAAACCTGATAAATTTATAAGGGCAGCAGCGCTGACCTTCGGCCCTGTATTCAACAGCAAAAATAATAACCTGGCGTATATTCAATTTTGATTCTTGGAGGAAATTCATAGGAAATATTCTTTAAATTGAAATGAATCTTTTTCTTTAAAACAGTTACTTTGTAAAAAATTATTATTGGGGCATTTCTTGAACAAATTAATTACAATTAACATACATTATTAGATGTGTGCAATGCTGCTTCATTACCTTCTTTAACAATATACATCGTCCCAAACCGTGACCAGAGATGCGAAAAGAGCACGCCGCCGACGCATGCCGACGCCCGCTCAGTACAACCGTCCACTCGCTACTACTGTTGACCTCTCCCGACTCACTACACACAACAACTGTTCCAGCCGACTTGCTACGTGCTACTGCGATACATAACTCTCTGGTCAGAGATTCTGTCATGCCTCGCCATCGCTGGTAATGAATACATACACGTTTCATAACCGTCTACTGTGGGGGCAAAAATTTGGCAGCGATGGTGAGTCATTTGGACTTGCCATGAGCAACAAATTTTTCTTAACTAACTGACTTTACAATCACAGAATATTCAGATGTAGAACGTGAAGTAAATATAGTGCGCATGCACCGAGTACAGAACATATTAGGCAATGACAAAATATATATTCAATGAGTACAAACCATATTAACAAATGACATAAGTGCACATGCACTGAAAAATTCTTCAACGTTTTCACAACAAATAAACATAATGAGTACAAATCACATTGACAAATGACATAGGTGCACATGTACTGTAGTTCAGAACATATCAGCAAATCAAAAAAATGTACATACAATGAGTAGAAATCATGTTAGAAAAATGACAACAGTGCACACGCACTGTAATTCAGAATATATCAGCAAATCAGAAAATGTATAGGTCATGAATACAAATTGTGTTAGCAAAAAATGATTTTCACTATGTTACAAGAATTAGGATAGGAAAGGGAAGGATTGCATCATGGTTGTAGCACTTTAGGTTGCACGCAGCTGCACTGAAAGTCCATATCTTTCTACAGAAGTACAACACCAAGTGAGACAATCTGAAGTTCTTTTCCCAGAAGTATTTATCAGCATAGCCAAGACACTGAAATGTCGTAGTAATATTCCATGTTATCATTTTGGCAGTACATTAGGTACACCAAACAGTGGGACCATAATAACATTTCCATCGCTTACAGTGGTGGACAGTATGTCATGTCAACACCACGTTCTTTTAAGGTACACCAACGTAGAATTAGTGCAAAAACCAAATATAGTGCTCCATGATCAAGAGGATATACAGGACAAACGGATATTGCAGTAATTCAGGGTAGTTAGGTCAGTAGGTGAAGGACATTAAGTCACATACTAGTCTTCATTGAGAATTACATTAGTAGTTGGTGGCACTCATTGCCCAGTTATTGAACATTTCTGTACCATGTATGTAGTATTACAGAATAATGTTCATGAATTGCTTTACAGAGAACATTGGCAGTCATTGCCTAATTATATTACATAATAATATTCATGTGGCGTTTTACAGAGAACATTGGCACTCATTGCCTAATTACAAATCATCAGAAGTCATAATTGAAAACAGGAGGTAATCAATAACATAGTATTACAGAATAATGTTCATAATTAATCTAATTATAGTAATCATTGGCATTCATTGGTCATCTCATTACAGTAATCAGTAGCATTCATTTACCAGTTACAAAGCATTATTATTAGTAATCATTGGCATTCATTGGTCATCTCATTACAGTAAACAGTAGCATTCATTTCCCAGTTACAAAGCATTATTATTTTTTTATTATTATTATTTTTTTTGTATTATTCAAAAGTGATCATTCAAAACAAGGGTTAATTATTGGCATAGCATTTATAGAGTATAACAAAAATATTATTTACTGAAATTATTACAAAGTATCACTCAGTATTATTCAAAACTCATTATTCAAGTGACATACTATTCGGAGCTGATCAGTATTACTCAGAACTCTCTTAAACTGGTATCATTATTTGGGACTGGTAATACATTTTTTTTGTTTGTTAGCAATGCATTGCGTTGGGTAATTACAGGGGAAAGAAAATATTTGCTTTTGGGTTGTTGCTGTAAATGAAGATGTGTAACGTCATTCATCATGAGTCAGCTGTAGCAAGATTATGAAACAAGTAGAGTATATGTAATCACATTCATAAATGACATAGATGTAATGAACAACTGCTTATAGCACATTAATTTCATAAATAATTTCTCCTGCAAAAGTATACAAAAATGGATTATTAAACTGAAAGAAGAAACGCATTTTATGCTGAAAAGTAGTGAACTTCGAATTAACAGGTAGTGAAATGTGTATAAAAATGTGTTCCATAGCTGTCCTTTCCAAAACCTTCAGTCATCATACTATGCAATATAACACATACTGTCAAAACGAACTGCAACAAATACTAAAATAACTACATAGCATAAATACATAACTTCAACATTATCCTCATCTGTAAAGAAAAAACTTCATTATCCATCACTTCATTATTTATATTTTCATAACTCCATTATTATCATCACCTGTAAAGAAAAACTTCATTATCCATAGTAGCATAGTCTTCATCATTATTCATCACCATTCATCATCATCTGCAAAAGAGTCACTTCATTACTCATTACACAAATATTCCTTATCTCTAGCATATTTCATCACTAAAACTAAGATGTGTAGTTCTGTCTGACAGCCTGAATCAATCGCCTTGTATTCTGAAAGAAAAAATTAGTTAAGACTGCCATTCTACGATGTGTATAGTATATTCTTGTTAATGCTTGTTAATTCTGATCCATTTACTCTTCCTCACGAGGTTTGCATCTTCTTTCGTTCATTCCGAAGGTGAAATTCCCATTTCTGTTTAATTTCTTTCTTTCACGCATCATTTCTTTCTGAAATTGATGAACAAAGATTAATGTCTTGCATTTACAGCATATACTCACTAAATAATAACTGGTTTATAGTAACGTAATTGAGCATACAGCATAACATGACAGAAAACGTAATATGTGAAAAACATAGATAGTGTTCTGAGGCAAAAATGTACCCAGTGTATCACAATGTAGCAGCAAAAAATGTAAAGTAGTCACGATGTTGAGATATCATAAGGAAAAATGTCAAAGTCAACTGGTGTTTGCTATATCTTAACTATTTCATAGTGCATACAAACAAAACATGAAACAATCGTACATACATAAAAAAATGACAAGAAATGTGACCTTCTTTGTGTTCAGCTTATATGTTGTGTAGTTAATAGAGGCGAGAATTAAAGACTTTAATGGAGAGAGAATTTAATAAAATTAATATGTCACTAGATAAAATTGCATAATTATTCATAAGATATGTACGTTTATCTGGAAAAATGTGCACGGTCTGATATGTAACGACAAGAAGAGCGACCTGCTAACCTTACCTTGCCGGGCACTTGCCAAGAAAAAATACGACAATCATCAGTAAGTATTCATGTGAATATAATTGCATAGGTGGTCATAAAATATGTAAGTTCATCTGGAAAAATATGTACGGTCTGATGTGTAACGACAAGAAGAGCGACCTGCTAACCTTACCTTGCCAGGCACTTGCCAAGAAAAAATACGATAATCATCCGTAAGTAGTCATGTGAATATAATTGCATACGTGATCATAAAAATTAGCAAATGGTATTATAGCATGTTAAATCATAAAGTATCTTCATTCAATAAAAGGTTTGATATTTGACCAGTGGTGGTTTCTTTTGGATTTTCTGGTTCTCAAAGTTTCGACGTGTACAACATTGGGGTGAGGAATGCTGCGAATCCGATATGGACCTGCGTATAGAAGTTCAAATTTACTGCACCTACCTTTTATCTGTTGGATAAATAGTGTGTACGTACTAATATCTTCTGTCCAATGTGAAAGTCACAGCGTGTACAAACCTGTTTTTGCTGTCTTCTCCGGCGCTCTGCGGCACGTTTGGTGTTGTTCAGTGCAATGTCAATTATTTCATGGTGTCGTAGTCGACGAGATGTAGGAAAGTTCACTAATTCTTTAATTTTGTTAGGTGGTTCAACATGTTTCAGTATAACAGACGGAGATAGCTTAGTAGATTCATTTGGTATGGAATTAATTACATCCTTGAATGAGAATATGTGTGTGTCCCAATCAATATGTCTTTTATGGCAGTATATTCTACACAGTTTACCAATTTCTTTCATTAATCGTTCACAAGGGTTCGAAGAAGCATGGTACCTGGATATATACAGATCGGAGAAGTGTTTCTAGCTCGTAACATACTTGTCCATATAGCAGATCGAAACTGTGATCCATTGTCGGAAATTACTTTCAACACATGCCCTACATGAAATAGAAAATGTTTTACAAATGCTTTCGAAACGGTTTTAGCAGTAGCTTTGCGTAACGGAGTGAAGGTAACAAATTTTGAAGTGAGTTCAACAGCGACAAAGATGTAGCAAAAACCTCTATTAGTTCTGGGAATCGGACCAAAAATGTCTACAGCAGCCATATGTCTCAATTTAACAGGCACAATGGGATGTAATGGAGGAATATGTGAAGTTGCGTCTGACTTAGCTTTCTGGCAGATTTTACATGACGCTAAAAATCGTCGTATACGTTTCTCCATGTTGGTAAAATAACAGTTCTAAAACATTTTCTGGCTCCGTAATGTGCGTAACTTAAATGAGTATACCAGATAAATTTATTAACAAGACCGTCAGGAATGCATAATAACCAATTGTTGCTGTCAGGATGAGAGCAGTGAAACAGAATGCCATTGCGTACAGTGTAATGGTTTCTAATGGTAACATTATTCCTATCTTGCCAAAGGTGTTTAATTTCTTTCCACGCGTTGTCTTTACTTTGCTCTTGTGATATGTGCTGTAATGACGACGAAATAAAATTTTCAAATGCAACTTGTTGAATGTACATGACGCTGAAATTTGCTTTGCAGAAGTTGGTTGCGATGTCTTGCTGATTGTTGCTGAAAGAACGAGATAGTGCGTCTGCTACAACATTTTGTGTGCCGGGAATGTGAACAATTGTGAAATTAAATTCCTGTAAATAAAGTTTCCATCTACTTACTCTGTCGTGTGTGAATTTAGCCGAAAGTAAAAATTGTATCGCTCTGTGGTCTGTGTAAACGGTGGTATGTCTGCCATAAAGAAAATGCCGAAATCTGGTAAAAGCCCATACAACACATAATGTTTCCAGTTCTGTAACGGAATAATTTCGTTCAGCAGCTGATAGAATGCGACTTGCAAATGCGATGTTTTTAATTACTGTACAACCATCTTCTTCAATTTCCTGAAAAATATGTACTCCTAAAGCGGTGTTAGAACTGTCGGTGGCAATGGAAAAATTCTGGTAAGATCTGGGTGCGATAAAAGTGGTGCATTCAACAGGCGTGTTTCAAATAACATTCTCATGAACAAGATTCTGCGTGTCAAAATTATTGCTTACGTTACTGGAATATGCAACCTGTACTGTATCTGGTCAAATTCTATCGTACGTGCTGTTATTTACGGGAGGATGATGTGGCATATCCACTATTTGAACTGTTCTGTTATTTCTTCCTGACGTATTACGCTATGGATGACACCTATTGTCTGGTTCATTCATGATAATATGTTGTCACTGATGTTCTTGCTGCTGAAAAGATCGACTGTTATTAAATGTACGCTGAAAATTGTGCTCATTATTTTTACGTCTGTCATGATAGTCATTTCTATACGGTGCATTGCAATAGGAATTGAAATACTGTGTTTTCTGTACGTAGTTATTTCTTTGCTGCCGTGCGTTACTATTTGTTGGAGCTGAGACTATACGTGCACGCGGCGAAACATTAAAGCTTGGCTGACCTTGTACATTACATTGTTGCTTAGGTATGCTAACCGGCTGACTTTCATGCTGTTGCGGAGAAAACGTCTATTGTTACCAAAATGTGGTTCCTGTTGCTGATAATTTTACACATACTGATGATTACAATTTTATTGTTATAGAGTTACGGCGATAGTTGTCATTTCGGGAGTGTCTAAAGAGAATTGTCACTTTCGGTATAACTTGTCACATCGGGTTTTCATTACGTGTTTCTTAATTCTAGATAGAGCAATAGTTAAAGAGCTGTTCTGATAGATATAAAGGATAGTAGAAGAAAAGGCAGCAGTTCAGAAAACTAAAGATGAAACAGCACTACTACAGCTCGGGGCCCTATGCACACTACGGCACATATTCATTAAAGCGTAATGAATCCCCTGAGGTCTATTACGCGCTGCAAATAAACTTTAGCTTTTGCTTTACAGGCAATGGCGGTAAAAATTCAAACACAAATTGCTGTATCCATGCCAATGCCAGTTTCTGCATTACATGCAATGCTGTTAAAAATACAAAAATAAATTGACGTATCCAGTTCAAAACGTGTACCTGTGTTCTGTCATTATTAAATTCCTTAGATTTTCTTACGGATAAAAATTGCTCGTAATCTACGTTCTCGTCACTGAATTTGAGAACACGTTCAGGTTTGTGTGAGAATCTGTTTGTCTGTGTCATTTCGGATTTCAAGTTGCATAGCTTTTCAGATTTTAAGTCGCGTAGCTTTTCGGATTTTAAGTCGCGTGGTCTCTGTAAATTGCTTAAGTTACACTGGCTATGTGAGTGTGACAAATGCTCGCAACGTGGCGTATTCTGTGACATGTTATTAACTGAGACATTTTTCATTTCTGTTACTTTAATACTTTCGTCAATTTGGTTGTTCTGTCGTTCACTTTTATTATCGACTTCCGTATTCAGAGTGTGTGAAACTTCTAGTGACTTTAAATTAAACTCGTCGCGTATCTGTGTTGCGTTTTTATAACATTGTTCAGCGACTGCATTAATTTCATCTTTAACTGATTCTGTTGCACGTGCAGTCTATTATCTAATCCTTGTGCAACAGTTCCAACTTCTTCATTACTGTTACTAGCACAAGTCTTAGTATCCTCACGTAATTGTTCTTTAGTGTCATGACATTGCACGGTAACAGCTGTAATCTGTTCACTAACTTGTTTGTTCTGCTCGTTAAGGTTGTCTTGTTTTTCGTTCGATAGTTTGAAACTTTCATACCACTGTGTGAGCATTTCACTAAGTTGTGTGAAATACTTGTCCATTATTTCATTAAACTGTTTGGAATTGTTGTCAAGTTTTTCATTAAGTGGTTTATTCAATTCATTAAGGTTATCTTGTTTTTCATTTACCAATAATGCCATAACTCGATCCGTGCCAAAATTACCTACTCTGTTCTCTGTGCTGTTTGACGCCGTACCTGCAATTGTCACGTTTTGTGTGACCATTTGGTCATTCTGTAATTTACAAAAGGTTTGCCAATCGAATGTACACGGTTAGTCACTATACCGGAATTAAATAAATCCGTCGTACTTTCAGTACACTGTTCATTTTCATTAAAAAAATTTGTCCGTTCGTCACTTGAATTCTGAAAACCGGGTGTGTTAAACTGGGCAGCACTCATTGCAACAGAACGCCCCGCGTCATCAATTGTCATTAAATTAACAGTGGACACAATTGAATTCGTCTGTTCATCACTAGGATCAAAATCATTATTAGTGGTCGGTACGTACTGGTTGTCAGTAGACGGAGGATTGTCATCATTACACTGCGTGTCGCAAGTACTATCGTTCAAGTTGTTTAAGTCGGTTATTTCACTCATTATACCTCGCGATGTACTATTAATAGTTTTTCGCGGCATTTTTACACAAATCACATTTATTCCCAAATGAAACAAAGACAATGCAAAATCTAACAAACACAAATACAACAAAGAGCAACTAATTGCCGATGATCTGTGAAAGAAATTGACAAAATTAGTAAATGCGTTGCGCCAAATCCTAATTATATTTAAGTAAATAAGAGCAGATATATGACTACTTCTCAGAAGATTGACAAAGAAATACGATCCTGGCCGGATGTCGCCAAGTGTAACCTCCCCACAAAGATGCAATAAAAAGAAATGTCAATGATACTGAAAATGTGAGCCAAATGTTGAGTTCCCACAAAATATCTCTAAATTGAAATGGAGCCAGGTGTAACCTCCCAGCAAATATAGAAAAATAATGGCCCAAATGTAAACTCCCCACAAAAATTCGTTAAGGGATGAAGATTGATCATAAACCCACAATAATATTAATTAAATAATGAACCATGAACTGAATGTAACATCTCAACAGAAATAATTAAACCTGATAAATTTATAAGGGCAGCAGCGCTGACCTTCGGCCCTGTATTCAACAGCAAAAATAATAACCTGGCGTATATTCAATTTTGATTCTTGGAGGAAATTCATAGGAAATATTCTTTAAATTGAAATGAATCTTTTTCTTTAAAACAGTTACTTTGTAAAAAATTATTATTGGGGCATTTCTTGAACAAATTAATTACAATTAACATACATTATTAGATGTGCGCAATGCTGCTTCATTACCTTCTTTAACAATATACATCGTCCCAAACCGCGACCAGAGATGCGAAAAGAGCACGCCGCCGACGCATGCCGACGCCCGCTCAGTACAACCGTCCACTCGCTACTACTGTCGACTGACTACTACCTCTCCCGACTCACTACACACAACAACTGTTCCAGCCGACTCGCTACGTGCTACTGCGATAAATAACTCTCTGGTCAGAGATTCTGTCATGCCTCGCCATCGCTGGTAATGAATACATACACGTTTCAACAGTCATTCCTGACTAGGCATAAAAAGAGTGATACACCTCGATTTTAGACAGTATCAGTTAACAAATATCAACTTTAAATTACATAACGTAAACATTTTTAAAGGTCGCGAATTCCTACCCAGCATCTATTGCCCCGTTAACGAACTACGAGAGATGTTAAATATTGCTTCTTCACAAGTAACGTACTTGAAATGCAGAGCGGAAAAGCTTTGTGTTGGACAGGGATACGAACCCAGAACCTAATCGGATTGTTATCGAAGCACAATCAACTTTGACATATCGGATTTTCTCGGCAGTAGCTAGATGTATTAAATGAAATGACGAGACGAAACATCACATTTTTCCTTCCCAGGACTCCAACCCGGCACGTATCGCTGTTATATAGAGAAAAGGAACGTTAAGTATGGGTTTGTTACACCAGCAGCGACATGTCAGCATGTTTGAACTAGAAATAATATGACGAAGTGTTCAGTGCTGACTGACAATCGAACCCCAAACATATCGTTGTTGACTACACACAAAGAGACGACACCTACCGAATTTTTCTCCACCAGCAGCTCGGAATAACATACTTGAACTTACAGTGATCTCGCAAATAGTTCTGTGTCTCACTGGGAGTCAAAAACGTCAGATATCGTTAGTGTTGGCAACGAATGAAAATGCATTAAAAACAAATATTATTATCCACCAGCAGATAGGTGTTCTCATGCTAGAGCTTGATAATATATAGTGAAAAGTTTAGGACTGGGCCAGGATTCAAACCCATTCATGTGCAATATGTGGAGATTGTAGCCGAGCTGTATTGTCACGAAGGGATCAAATTCCGCGTTAAGGGCGGCCTGAGTTACATTCCCAGTTCAGAACTAATTTTATCGACATACAGAAGCTCAAATAAAAGATGGAATAAGTGTCCTGTGACCATACACAGGGTTTGTTTCGTCACTAGAAATAAATAACTAGTATAAGAAAGGTTACTGGTGAAAGAGTTTCTAAATGTCGCCCTTGCTTACTTCATTGTGGTTCCACCTAACGTCTACTTGGTAGAGAAGGAATATCATGTTTAATGTGATTTATAGACCACAATGCCATTATACCTTCTTCACTTGGCGTAGCCAGAAGAGAATAGAATCTGCCTCTCCCTATCAAAAAACATCAACAGAAGGTTGGAATCGAACCGAGACCATCATCATACGAAACTATCATAAGTCCAAGAGACCACCTAATCCTCTTCTCTACGTCTCACTTCTCTATCATAACACCTTTGCGGCACACAAGATGAGAATTCTGACACACAGGCTCCTTGTAGTGGTTTGCAGGATTTTCAGTACATTCATTTACTTGGTTGACCGAATCGCTATGAAGTAGCTGCCTTTGCTACCCAGTGCATACATTCGACTTTATTTTGTAATCACCGAAATAAAATCACGTAACTGCCACCTACACAGAACTGCCAACAGTGTAGGATGCAGAAATTTAAACAGGAGCTACTCTATTGCGCTCTCTGTTTGTTGAAACCATCGTACAGTGCAAAAGAAATGCTGTAACTGTCTGTGTCTCATAAGTCTATATCCGGCAATATGCATTATCTCACAGCACTGTGGAATGCCGAAGTTTTGGAGGAACTGTTGTTCACTTCCAGAGGTGCTGTAGCTACGTCACAGCTAGTAACGTAACGGTAAGTGTCGCGCACTGTTGATAACACGTCGCGTGTTCTATTACATTCTTTACGACATTTTTTTAAAAACGCAATTCTGCTGTCTGCTGAAGTTATCAATTTAATGGAACTTTGAACATAATTCTCTTCACTTCTCAACCCAAAATAGTCGCATGTGGAAAAAAGGCTAACTTCTGCGTCATTTTGTTCTTTTCAGGTGTAATAGACGGCCAGGCAGCAGATGCGCTCGAAGCTTTTGTATTATGTATGGGGAGAGCGCATCGTACCAAAATAGTCAGAAAAGTATTTTCTACATTAGCTGTCGTCTGATAGTGGCATTTTATTCTACTTCAAACCTTGTTTGACACCTTTAACTCAGAACAAGTTTTCTACATGCATGTAATCAATAAACTGCACCTGCATTGTCAGACTGGTATAGATAACATCAAAGAATTCGCATATATCGTTGATGATTAATTTCTCTCTCGTGTTTAGTATTGTTTTAACAACACTAAAAGAAACCTCACGAAAACTGTGCACTGTATTGTAAGAAATGAAACAAAACTACCCACGATAACCTTACGACGAAAGTAAGTCTGTTTTAACAAAACTGAGTATCTGTACACAAGCGTGCCTCTATCTGCACGCATTAGTAAAACACTGTTCACTTAGATTTCGATTGGGTCTGTGTTTAAATGGTATGCTGTGTCATACTCAACAGGTATGAAAACGTGGCATTTCATAAATAAAGTTACGTATTCCTACAAACCCAAAATTTGCTTGTCTGCAGCGGAAAGAGGCGTTACCTGTTGTGCAGCATTGTAAGTTTTTCACCATTGCACTATAAGCTCAAAGTATTTTCTTACAATTTGCTTATCGATGTTTGATCTGACTGCTTGCAGCTCTTAGACAGAAGGGATAAAAAATTACATTCAGCGAGGCTGGAACCGCGAACCATAACAGTCGCGCTTCCATCGGTCAGCACGTCAACACAGAGCTAGCGGATAGATATGGTTTGCGCCTTCCTCATACGAGGTCAATAGTGGTTAGAACTCGTAAACCGCTATTTGCAGGACGAGATTAGTTGCGATTGCCACGTTCAATGACTTTGCTGGGCTGAAAACCGTAAATTTACAATCTTCTGTTGCATCTCAAGTGATAACAACTCAGGTTATTCAATGGAAATGACACGAGAAATCAAGTGAACATTGAGACTTAATTCCGTGCACACCAGGAAGTAACTCGTCGATCACAGGGTTGTCAAACATACCTTGCGTTGTTGCCACATCTCAGATACATTACCAGCAGGAAGAAGACGAACCGTTGTGATCCTACAGCGGGCTGGGAAGTGACCATAGCTGGCGCCTCAAAGACGCGGCTCATACGGCCTGGAATACGTAATGCGTCTGATTCGCATTTCTGTAACTGTGTTTTATGGACTGGAGCTTAGTTGCTAATAATACTCAGAACTGACTGCTACTAAGCATCATAAATCAGTAACTCTCATAGTTGTCTTTATATTTCTTTCGTAACTGTACTCAAAACTAAGAAACTCATTCACGGACGGTTTCGTGCCTCGCCAATAGTCGAGCACAACAAACAAATAAAAATAAAAAGAGAATGTGTGTGTTTGTGTGTGTGTGTGTGTGTGTGAGAGAGAGAGAGAGAGAGAGAGAGAGAGGGTAAAAAATTGTTGTAAAGAAATTGAATACTAGTATGTAAAGAAATCTTTCATTAAAATGACTCTTTCCACATCATTACGAAATGTCGTATTCATGATCTATGGAACAAGTATTAATCTAATCTAATCTAATCATATCATATTGCTGACTATCCATGAAGAGTCATGAAGTACCGAAATTTTCGCCTATATCAGTAACCAAATCTAAACTTGAAAATAAAAGACGACAGTTTTTGTAATAAACCGGGACTCCTATCAAGACCCTTTCAAACCTGTTAACTAACCGTGAAAGATGTCTGATATACCTCAATTCAGAAGTAACGAAGGGTACATGAATTTAAAGATGAATCGCATGATGTGAAGTTCTGCGACGGAGATACGAACCCAAGACGTAATCGGATTGTTAACTAAGTAAAATCAAATGTTATGCACCGGTTTTTCTTGCCAGCTGCTAGGTGTTTAATCTCCAATAAGGACACAAATTTTTGTGCCTGAGCGACAATCGAACCGCACTCCTATCGTTCTTCTTTATTGTCCGTGAATATTGCTTAAGTATCAATTGCTTACTCACCAACAGTAAGATGTGTGCGTGTTTGTCCAGAAATCGTTGGCAACATGAAAAGGCACTAAAAGTGCACGTTAATTTTCACTAGCAGGCCGGTGTGCACGTGATAGGGCTTGAAATGAAATTATGAATATTTATGTACTGGATCAGTATTCGGACCCACATATTTACCTTTGGAGGAGACCTAGAGAAGACTGCAGTCTTGGGAAAAGGAATGAAATGATTGAAATATACTGTTCCGAGAGATTCAGATCCTCGAAAGAGGAGATACGAATTCGAATCACAGTCCAGCACCAAATTTTTCAACGTCTCTAGTTCAATCAAGTACAAGTGAAATAAGATCCCTGTTCCTTTAGACGGCTATCAGTTCATCAAATAAAATAAAATTTTCTAATGTAAGTAAGTTTACTGGTGACAGTATTTCTGTTTACCCTGTCCTCCACCTATGTCATTTTCCAACGTAAACCGGCTCTCCCCAGTTTGGAATGAAGGAACGTGATGATTAATGCGGATTCTGGATTATAACAGCTTTCTCTTGAGGTTACCAGAGGTATAGTAAATCTGTTTGTGCCTCTTAAAAGTAAATGCCTGAACCCACGCATTGCACTTGTGATAGTTCGTTCCACCAGACCATTGTGGCCACATTTCCCAGTCCCAGGAGTGTGCTATAATGGATGATGTGCTTAGCTTACTAAACTAGTCACGGTGGAAAAAAACGCGAGTCTACTAAATGGTTAAGTAGAAGCAAGCATCTGACGTGGAGATTATGCTATTCTCATGTCAGCAGGATGAAAAGACTCTTCTAGGCGTCATAACCTCGATTTGAAGCCATTTTTAAATTTTCACTAATTCAGGAAATTTCTTAGTTCGAGAAAATCCACTTTGAAGTGTGAATTTAACGGATAATTCGATTATCACCGTCATTATTACTATCATTTTCTTCATACCACTGCTGGAACACATGTGCTTGAAGATCATTTAAGTCCTTTTGGTCATTATAGTAGTTGCCCAAGAACAAGTTCTTTCCCTGTCTACGGAATCCTTTTCATGTTAATATCGAACATCAGCAATTATTCGTAGATCACATTAAAACTAAAGTAATTGATGAAGACGTTACTTGATAACAAAAACGCGCTGCCTTTCTTCATTTACTTGCGCCTAGAAATGGCTGTCGAATACTGCCAAACCAAAGGCCAAGGGATCTTACTGCCTTCCAATATAGGTCGCTGTCGGTTCTTCCGTATGATTTGGTCGACGTGACCTGTTTCAAGTTGTGTATGACACAGAATGTTTTAGAAAATTAATTGTTTTCCCTTGCAATAAACAGAAAGATTTTCATTCTAAGCTATCCATGTTCAAAATTTTCGCAATATTAGTTCAAATTTAATATTCGCTTCCATAATGTAAGGAAAGTATTTCACAGTTGCAAAACCCGCATCCGACTCACTGTCCTTACACTTAGTCGCTGGCCATAAATTCTAGCTCAAAGTGACGCCAGTTTAAGTAACCTAATGTAGCGAAGACTGTTTGCCAGTGCTCTTTCTCACTGGAAAATATGCAATTCACTCATTGGGCTCCATAAGTACACTGTAACAGTAATTTCTGTGTGTATGCAATGCATACGGATTGTAGAATTTAGTGGTGCTCTCTCTTCCACTTCTGTGTACAGTATGCCTGACCTAAACGGGACCGAGCGAGGTGGCGCAGTGGTTAGCACACTGGACTCGCATTCGGGAGGACGACGGTTCAATCCCGTCTCCGGCCATCCTGATTTAGGTTTTCCGTGCTTTCCCTAAATCGTTTCAGGCAAATGCCGGGATGGTTCCTTTGAAAGGGCACGGCCGATTTCCTTCCCAATCCTTCCCTAAGCCGAGCTTGCGCTCCGTCTCTAATGACCTCGTTGTCGACGGGACGTTAAACACTAACCACCACCACCACCTAAACGGGCCCTTTATCATTACAGGCCCTGGGCGGTGCAACATCATATTGACAACAGCAATGTGCTTATACTGACAACCTCATTGTTCGTTTTACCCGATTTTGTAAACGGGCCCTTTATCATTACAGCCCCTGGGCGGTGCAACATCATATTGACAACAGTAATGTGCTTATACTGATAACCTCATTGTTCGTTTTACGCGATTTTGTAATCATTTAAGTAAAACAACATGACCTTCGAGTGGGACATATTTCGTCCCCCTTTTCCTCCTGTGAAATTTGTCAGTAAGCTTTTTGCCTTCGAACCAGCGAAATGCGGCAGAGTACGGCTGGTAAACGATTTACAAACCAGGATTTAGTGCCGTTAACACGATTTCTTTAAACATTGGCGTAGCTGAAGGAATTTAGTTTCTTCTTAAATCATCTAATGCAGCAACGTTCACAGATATCTCAAATAGGAAAAGCTCTTTATCCAGGTACGAAGGTTGTAAAACAAACTTCCCACAGTTTGTGTCAGGTTGATCGTTTCGTCTGATAGCACTGCGTAAGTATTTTGTGTAAGAGGTATTAAAGTAGTGTTCCTGTAGCTGTGGGAATCATTGGTAGAAAACGAGTTTCACACCAATGGGTACAGTACTGATAAATATTCAAAATGATTATCAACCTAAGTCTGCGTTCATCCACAAACAGAGGCGTATTTGTAATACTGAAGCTAGACTAGGTATCCTTGTCTTCCCTGAGTGGGCATTGGAAGGCGTTTACACACACGTATACGAGGGTAATCCCAAAGGTAAGGTCTCCTAAAGGACACGCAAGTGCCAACGCAGGCACAAACGAGAGATCCTTAATTTTAATGGCAAGCAGAAACCACAGTGTTGGCTGCATGGTGGCAAGGTGATAAAGAGCAAGACTATGGATACGAGGGGCTCAGGTTCGATCCCTCACCTGTCCCACGATTTTAATGTGCCGTTTTACACATATTTCCCCTGGGGCAGTGTTTGTTGATGTGAAAAATGCCGAGTTGCACTGTGATCCGAAAGCCACGTAAAACTGTAGGTTTCCCTATTAACAGGCTAGGTAAGTCAACTCAAAGGTCGGATGAAAGCAACAGCCTACCACCTCCAACAGATCCGTGCCTATTAAAGCACTGTGGTGTTCAAACCACTCTTGCGACTGATGACTGCTTTACTTTCTATGGGTTCCAAAACTAATGATCTTCGGGTTATTAACATTTTTGTGTTTTCATGCTGTAGCTTTGATTCCAGTAAGCGTAAGTAACCGGCCGAGCACTGTCACCGTTCGAGTTGTCAAGGTGGTAGACGACGATGCTGTCGACCCGAGTTACAATTTTGGTCATGGCTATGTTTCAGTCGAATACCAATATGGGCCTTTCTGCGTATTTCAAGATATACTTTTATACACTTGGTACGCTTCCAAATTGATATCTGATAGAGCTGTATTTGGCAACATGAATCAGATATGTTTTCCGTGCAATATATCGGACAACACGTAAGTGCAGCGAGATTTCGTTTATGTGTTGCGCATGGTGCAAGAAATATTTGTGTTTTGCTTGCTTCTGTGATAGGTTTCACCCCACTGAATGCGAGCAAGCTCACGAATAGACTGTCAATAATTGGAATTACGCAATAACACACTTAAAAGTTGTATTTTTGCATTATGTATCCCGATGAAAATAACTCTAAACAGGTTATATGCCTGCTTGCTTATTATCGCGCTTCTCGATGGTTTCCTCAAAAAGTTAAAATAAAAATAAAAAGAGAGAGAGAGAGACAGAGAGAGAAAACAGAAATGTATTTCAAATATCAGCTCAGTGACGCCACGTTCGTCTCCTGATGTAAAGCAAGGATAGTTGATAGATAATATCTAGTTGTACTAGCGATACGTATGGCTACATGGTTCTTTGTTTTTTCTCTGCAAACAACTAGAATAGAATTCAGTAACAAAGTGATAAGAACATCTACTCAGTGCGCCAATTAAACACTCAGCCATTCTTGGTTATTTTGTTAATCGTCTGTAATGCAGTAAACATCCTTGATTATTGATTTGTAATTACTACCATTGTTATTGTTATTCGTCACCTCACAACAGCTTTCCTATCACTCATTGCCGCCGATGCACGTAACGAATGGATCAGGATGAATGGAATGTGGGATGTTTCGTCACGGAGAATATACACATTTGTCTCGGCGCCTTGTGTCAGGGTAATATGAAAATCTCTATAAGAAAAGACGACAATAACACCCAACTATTTCTGTCCACTTAACACCATGACGACACACAAATTGGCGTCTCACTGTATTTTGATTATAATTCGTTAGCCTTTTTGCGACCTCATTTTAATACCTCATGGGAGCAGGCATAATATTTTGCTTTTTGAACACCGAACAATAACACACAAAGTTAGTAGATGGAAGGATACAAAGAAAAAATCAGACTCATGGGTGTGGATTCAGTTCATCATAAGAAGACTAAACAAGAGGGAAACATTACGAAAGCAATGAATACGCTGGTTAGTATACATTACTTGTATAGATCTGAAGATGAAAAAAAGCAGATCTGCACAGTGCCCGCATCTGCACTTTAGTTTCTGTCTTAATGGGCATAATTTTTAGTTTCTTCTCTTCTGAATTATCAAAAATGAATTGATTATTACGTGGTACAGAATAATTAGGTAACTGTGTTTCTTACAGCTTCCATTCGCACCAACATTTTTCTACATTTTCGTGCAATTCATGAAATTCTACTTGAATGGTCACAAGACTGCACATCGATGCAATCGATTTCGAGGTGCAAAGTGTTTGTTATCTTACTTTTCGTGACAGGTTGACAAAGTTGATTTCCAAAGACTTTTTATTGTACTGAAATAATCTTTGGTAACAAAGTAACAAGGTAAGTGTTTTATTCCTATATGTTTTGTGGGAAACTGTAATCGTGATGGAAGATTACACACCTGAATGTTTGACACAGCTGGTAGGAGAAAACGCTGCATATTAACCAAACCCTGCGCCTCCTCTCCGTATCCTACTATGACACGAGCACAGGATTCTCCTCCTATAACGCTACAGAGCTGTTCCTAGCACAGCTGAGAATTGGCAACATCGTCACAAACATTTGGCAACACTGTGACAGTGCAATCACTTCCGCGTATGGTACTGAACTGACTCGCTAAATTCACTTGATATTCCCTTTCCATTTGAATGACTCGTGGTATATAATCCTCACGTAAACTAAGACACTGAAACAGAAATTTCAATTTTTTGGCTAAAGAAATGCTATTCTTCACATAAGTGACAACATTTAAAATCTTTCACGATGCGTTATGAGGCTGAGCGACCAATACCATGACGAGAGTGGCGTGCTGGCAGCAGTGTGTCCGTATCCCCGTGATACCGCCCGTGTCTCGTGTTCAAACGGTTAAGAAAATCTTCAGTTCTAACCGTGGTAGAGGCAGCGCGTGCGAGCTTTTTTTTTTCGTGTATTATTTCATGGAGCTGCGAATTCCCAGAATAAATTCTGTAACAAAATCAGAAGAAAACCTTTACACATCAAATACTCTTGGCAGCTCGACTCAGTAAGTTGTGTTAAAGGTCGTAGATCTCGACTTTCTGACTGCCAAGCTGCTATACAATACAAGCGTCTCTGAAGAAATTCAAATCGACCGTCAACGATACGAAATTCAATAATGTTCTTCACTTAAGACTCCCATGCCAGGGTGATAAGTATGAAGGAAATAAATTGATTAGCAAATCGCAAGAAAATACCTTCAGCACAAAGTGCAATGGTGAAAAACTTACAATGCTGAACAACAGGTAACGCCTCCTTCCGCTGCAGACAAGCAAATTTTGGATTTCTAGGAATACGTAACTTTACATATGAAATGCCACATTTGCATACCTGTTGAGTATGACACAGCATACCATTTAAACACAGACCCAATCGAAATCTAAGTGAGTAGTATTTTACTAATTCGTGCAGATAGAGGAACGCTTGTGTACAGATACTCAGTTTTGTTAAAACAAACTTACTTTCGTCGTAAGGTTATCGTGGGTAGTTTTATTTCATTTCTTACAATACAGTGCACAGTTTTCGTAAGGTTTCTTTTAGTGTTGTTAAAACAATACTAAACATGAGAGAGAAATTAATCATCAACGATATATGCGAATTCTCTGATGTTATCTATAACAGTCTGACAATGCACATGCAGTTTATTGATTACATGTATGTAGAAAACTTGTTCTGAGTTAAAGCTGTCAAATAAGGTTTGAAGTAGAATAAAATGCCACTACCAGATGACAGCTAATGTAGAAAATACTTTTCTCACTATTTTGGCACGATGCACTCTCCCCATACATAATACAAAAGCTTCGAGCGCAAGTGCTGCCTGGCCATCTATTAAACCAGAAAAGAACAAAATGACGCAGAAGTTAGCCTTTTTTCCACATGCGACTATTTTGGGTTGAGAAGTGAAGAGAATTATGTTCAAAGTTCCATTAAATTGTTAACTTCAGTAGACAGCAGAATTGCGTTTTAAAAAAATGTAGTAGCGAGTGTAATAGAACACGCGGAATTTTATCCCTTCGTGACAATACAGGTCGACTACAACTCGTTGTTTGTTCAAAACTGCAGTTTCCTCAACATCTCCACATATTGCGCATGAATGGGTTGGAATCCTGGCCCAGCACTAAACTTTTCACTATGTATTATCAAGCTCTAGCATGAGAACACCTATCTGCTGGTGGATAATAATATTTGTTTTTAATGCATTTTCATTCGTTGTCAACACTAACGATATCTGACATTTTTGACTCCCAGTGAGACACAGAACTATTTGCGAGATCACTGTAAGTTCAAGGATGTTATTCCGAGCTGCCGGTGGAGAAAAATTCGGTAAGTGTCGTCTCTTTGTGTGTAGTCAATAACGATATGTTTGGGGTTCGATTGTCAGTCAGCACTGAACACTTCGTCATATTATTTCTAGTTCAAACATACTCACATGTCGCTGCTGGTGTAAAAAACCCATACTTAACGTTCCTTTTCTCTAGAACATAACAGCGATACGTGCCGGGTTGGAGTCCTGGGAAGGAAAAAAATGATGTTTCGTCTCGTCATTTCATTTAATACATCTAGCTACTGCCGAGAAAATCCGATATGTCAAAGTTGATTGTGCTTCGATAACAATCCGATTAGGTTCTGGGTTCGAATCCCTGTCCAACACAAAGCTTTACCTCACTGCATTTCAAGTAAGTTACTTGTGAAGTAGCAATATTTAACATCTCTCGTAGTTCGTTAACAGGGACAATAGGTGTTGGGTAGGAATTCGCGTCCGTTAAAAATGTTACGTTATGTAATTTAAAGTTGATATTTGCTAACTGATACTGTCCAAAAATGAGGTATATCACTCTCTTTATGTCTAGTCAGGAATGACTGTTAATTTCCGTCAGGCACGAAATCTTAGCCTGCATGATTGGTTCAAATGGTTCTGAGCACTATGGGACTATCTGAGGTCATCAGTCCCCTAGAATCTAGAACTACTTAAACCTATCTAACCTAAGGACATCACACACATCCATGCCCGAGGCAGGATTCGAACCAGCGACCGTAGCAGTCACGCGGTTCCTGACGGAAGTGCCTAGAACCGCCCGGCCACCACGACATGGCCTGCATGACCTGTGTTTGAATCCATATCCAGAACGAGGCGGTTCGTCGTGTCATTTGAAGTTCATACATATTCTCAATTAGCAGCTCGTGAATAACGTAAATTTTTAAAGACATTTTGTGTTAAATAACAAATATGGTATGTTAGTTTGAAGAGGAAATCATGAATACGACGAACTTACTACGTGAATTACCTATCTGACGTAATAATGAGAGTGCTAACATTTCAGGTATGTCATTTATTGCAATAAATGCGAGCTTACAAGCCTTAAGGACAGTCTTATCTGTGATGAGGTGTTTCCTGATATTTTTAGCATCGTGGTATTACTTTACATCCTGAATTATTGCGATACAGAGCAGTGTTTTCTAGAGTGACTTTTTGGAATCATTTTCAGTAGTCAAACGACTGTACCAAGGAGCGATTAGAGGACCTGCTAGACAGCTGCGTTATGTAGGTCGCATGGGAATCAGGTTTAATGAAATTCAGGTCGTTCAGA
The DNA here is from genome assembly GCF_021461385.2 of Schistocerca piceifrons. NCBI lineage: Eukaryota > Metazoa > Arthropoda > Insecta > Orthoptera > Acrididae > Schistocerca > Schistocerca piceifrons. The sequence goes on along the minus strand of NC_060145.1, from coordinate 77,587,546 downwards.
TACTTTTGAGCACGACTGTACATAAAATCAGAAGTTAAATATGAAATGTTTTCACTGATAGCGAAATGCTGGAACCTTAATTGACGATAGAATTGTTTTTACCTGACTGGGATTCGAACCCAGCATTTAGCACGGTCGTTTTCTAGCCAGGAACTGACGATAAATAGCTATTGTTGGTTCACTAGTAGCGAGATGGACGCATGTTTAGCTAGACATCAGGCGATGAAAAGTTCTGTGCTGTGTGGAATTCAGACCCCGCACACGTGGTCATGAAGAAACTTTAACTATCAAATTCTTTTCCAATAATAGCTAGGAATGGCATGTTTGTACTTTCAATGTTGTGATGGAAAATACTCTGCTGGCTAGAAGTTGAATCCACAACATGTCGTCGTTGGTGATGACAACGAACACAACGTCAAACCCAAATCCGTTTTCACCAGTACGATGGAGAGGAATGTTTGAACTTGAAAAGATGTAAGGAAACGTTTGATCTTGTAATGTTGTGATAAAAAGCTCATCATGTGGCTGTGAGTTTAAATGAACACGTTACAGCTGACAACGCACGAAGAGACGTTGAAAATGCAACTATTTTTCACTAGTAGTTCGGAGTGCACATGCTAGGGCTTGAAATGAAATAATGAATATTTTGTGCTGATCAGGATTCTAAACCAGATAGGTACCTTTCGAGGACGCCTAGAACAGTTTGCAATCTTCGGGAACATAGTGAAATCGAATTCTAATCCCAGTCCAGCACCACAATTTTCAACGCCTCAGTTTCAAATAAAGTAAGAGCCTTGTGAACTTACATGTCCATTGGTTCATTAAATGAAACACGTTTTATAGTTTACGACGGCTTTCTGGTGACAGAGTCTCTGCCTTACGGGGTTTCTCCATCTGTCACAGCTCAAACGAATGCCCAGTCGGCAGCGAAGGGACGTTATCTTTACTGCGGATACTGAACTACGGAGCCTACTGGCGTCCTGCACTTGGCGTTACTAGGGGTGAAGGAGAGCTGCTTGTGTGTGTTAAAAATCTGCGCCTGACGTGAGATGTGAACCTACACATTTTACACATCAATAGAAGATTAATCCACCAGACCACAGAACTCCCTGCCAAGCACATAATTATGAATTGCAGAGTATTCATTTAGATTTAGATGCAGATGTCAAGGGACGCGTAACAGGAAGGAGGGCGGGATCTGGGAATGGATAGAAGTGCAAAATATAAGCGTGAAATGCTTGCAAAGTATTGCTTACTTAGATGTGTGCCACAGTTCGTTTTATCTTAGGACCGAGAGATAAGGAAGGACTGTTCTCAGAACGAAGAATGGGTTATAGGAAAGGGGAGATCAAAGAATACGGTTTCATAGGTGTTGAGAGGAATGATAGAGAGTAAAGACAGCAGCAATTAAAAGAGAAAATGTAGCGTCATTGGAAACCGCTAGATTTGTTTAAAACGTTTTGGGGGAGTGTAATAGAAGGACACTTGCGGCGATAGTGTCAGAGAGAGAGAGAGAGAGAGAGAGAATAGAAGAGATATTAACAACGAGTAAACATAAATGTTCAAATGTGTGTGAAATCTCATGGGACTTAACTGCTAAGGTCATCAGTCCCTTATCTTACACACTACTTAACCTAAATTATCCTAAGGACAAACATACACAACCATGCTCGAGGGAGGTCTCGAATCTCCACCGGGGCCAACCTCACAGACCATGACTGCAGAGAGTTAGACCGCTCGGCTAATCCCGCGCGGCCAGTAAACATAATATGAAATCGTTGGCGTATTGTGTGGAGGACGGAGGGTGTATTAATGGATGGAGGGGAAGAGAGAGACGTATCTAAAATAACAAAATCTACTGTGACAGAGTCCATCTACGCTGATTAGTTTGTAAGTATGTAGACAGGGTATAAATGAAATCAAAATAGAATACTTAACAAACTGTATATTCAAAAGAAGCCCACTTGAATTAAAAGAGCAACTCAAACGAAAGCTAACCCATATTGTATCTTTTCTGTTGCCACGCGATCTTCCACTAGCTCCCAATGAGGAAAAATGACGAAAAAGAAGACATAACAAAACATTTTAAGAATTCTAATATTTTATCCAGAATCCTTCTTTATTTTGTGCTTCTATCACTCGTCTTGGCATAGAATGTATAAGCCGTCGGACGTAACAGCCTGAAGAAGCAACTTCCTCCCAGGCTTCCAGGACGCAGTCCCAAAGAGCGTCCGCAGTAGTTGGTTGGTTTCGTGGCCAGTTCTACGTTAATGTTCTGGCGATCTCAGCCCACATGATTTCCATGGAGTTCATATCAGCCGCCCGTGGCGGCCAGTCCATGACGTTGACGCCAATCGTGGAGAGCCGCTGCTGAACAAATGCAGACTTGTGAATGGGAGAATGGTCCTCTTCCAATGTGACATCCCCTTCTGCGTACAGCATTCGCACTGACGGAAGCGTCACATTTTCCAATATGTGGGCATACTGCGCGTTGTCCAGAGTTCCTTCTATCCTGTGAAAAATCCCACCCCTCTCGCAGGTAACAGATAGCCAGCCACTTCTTCTCGTCGTGGTTACATATTCGCGTCGATGGCGAGTCCCTTGCGGCCTGTAAACGATTCGTGGTCCGTCGTTATTGGTGGAAAACGCCTTCTTATCAGTGAAAATGACGTTGTCCCACGACGCCCTCAGATGGAGCTCCGCAAATGCAAGCCGTTATAAAACGTTGTCTTCGCTGAGCTCTTGTTTCACGGCGGATCGTCGTGCATGCAGTCCAGCGTCCCGCAGCCTTCGGCGAATCGTGTCACTGGAGCCGGGGAAGTTGGTCTCCCGCCGCAACTACTTCGCGTTCAGAAAGGGATTTTCTCTGCTCCTAGACACTACGTCCCTGTCTTCCTGCTGTGAGATCACTCTCTTCCTGCCTGAGCCAGTAGCCCTGTTGGTGGTGCCTCTTTCAAGGCAGATCCTCCACCATCTCGTTGCAGTGGTATGTGGTACGCCATACCGCCTGCCAGCTTCTCTGGTGGAACATCCTCCTTCCTCAATGAGAGCGACGACTCTACCTCGGCCGGCCGGAGTCGCCGAGCGGTTCTAGGCGCTTCAGTCTGGAACAGTCCGACCGCTACGGTCGCAGGTTCGAATCCTGCCTTGGGCATGGATGTGTGTGATGTCCTTAGGTTAGTTAGGTTTAAGTAGTTCTAAGTTCAGAGCCATTTGAACCATTTTTTGACTCTACATCGAATAGGCCTCTCCCAGTGAGCCATTACGGCAGACAGCCTGATGTGTATTTCTGCTTGCCGCTCTTATGCTGATTCCAGGAGAGGAGGTAAACATATTTACGTCAAACGGAGCGGCAAAGGCAGAGGCACAGACACGCGGCGCAGCCGTGCTGGCTCGTCCCCGGCTGTTGGCCCACCAACGCCACCGCCAGCTCGCTCACTCGCGTCTCGCCTCGGCCAGCCTGGCTGGCCCGTAGCTCGCGAGCCGCGGCTAGTACAGACCCGGGCCGCATGGCCACGACCACCCCTTGAAGGATCAAAAGTTACTCCTAACCTACCCAAGTCTGTAGTACAAACTAACGCAGCTACAGCTATTATGCTATAGCATGTGCAGTCACACCTACAGTTGACGATTTATTCAAATATTTGACGAACAATACTTTCAAAAATATATTCATTTTAAACATAGCTACCACAAAATATTTCACCTAGCTAGCAATAGCATGACGCAGGAAACTATACTTTCATGTAAGCGCTGTGCATTAGATGTAGCCTTAAGAAAATCTGTATTCAACCACGACAACTAAGCGGAATGTAAAAGTAAACAGGTTTGGCGGCAGCTTCTCCAAATAATAGTATATACTTAGTATATAATACACGTTTGGTACACTTATAACATGTACTCAGTGTGTCTGAAACAATACGTGCTGCACGACGGAAATTACTTTCTGCTGAAGCACTTAATTTACATCTCAATGATACACGACTACTAGAGAACATTGCTCTTTACGGCAGTCAATCCACTTGTAAATTAACATCATGACATCGCAGATATCAGGCAACACGTTACTAGGGATGAGTAAGGCCTTAAGGTTTGCAAGTAAACATGCTACTCCTAGCTACTACTGAATATGAAGTTGATTATTAACGTGTCTTCATAACCATGTGTGCGGCGTTCGACTCTCAGTCAGCATAGACGATTTCGTCACCTTATTTTTAGTTAAACGTGTGCACATCTAGCTGATGGTGGACCAACATTGGACATTTCTCGTCTGTTCCTGGTTAGGCAACGACGGTGGTAGGCGCCGGGTTCGAATCACGGTCTGGCAATACAACTTCAGTCGTCATTTAAGGTTCCAACCCCACTACTGGTGACAAGCTGTGGTATCTACATTCTGATTTTACGTACTTATTCAACAATCCGATTAGGTACTGGGTTCGCATCCTTGTCGCCAGCATTACATGATGGCATTTCAATTTTAAACATATGCACCCTTTATTCCTTGACAATGCAACACTATACAACGTCTTTCGAGGTTAATTACCAAGAAGGTAATTGTCACGTTACGGTTCCTACTTTCGTACAAACATTATCGTCATTTACGTTCAAGTTGAGAATTGATAACTGATATTGGTGCAAACGTCAATATTTGACGTCTCTTTCTGCCTAGTGATCGAGTCTCGATAAGGCACAAAGCTTTGCTTGGTTAACAATGGCTTTACGTTCTGGGTTTGCAAAAAAAGAAAAAGTGGTTCAAATGGCTCTGAGCACTATGGGACTTAACATCTGTGGTCATCAGTCCCCTAGAACGTAGAACTACTTTAACCTAACTAACCTAAGGGCATCACACACATCCATGCCCGAGGCAGCATTCGAACCTGCGACCATAGCAGTCGCGCGGTTCCGGACTGAGCGCCTAGAATCGCTAGACCACCGCGGCCTGCTCTGGGTTTGCATCTGGATCCAGAACGAAGACGTTGGTCGTGTCATTTAAAGTACAACTTCGTGTACAAGTAACTGTTGATGAGTAATGTGAACAATGATATTATTTGTGATTCGATGTTAATGTTTGGATTTCCGTAGAGTGGTTGCCGCCGTTAATCACGTTTTCTTTTAAATGTTTAGTATTACATAAAGTTGATGCGAAACCACTCCCCATTGAACGTTGAACGACGTTCAGCATGTGTTGGGTAAACCTTTTAGACAGCAAAGAACTTGTTTCCAATTGCCATACAACTTTATAAATCCATATACTGTCTCAAATATTTAATTGTGCCTAAGGATTACTGAACGATTTATGTGACAAAACTAGTTGTCCCATAACATTTGAAATGTCACTTATTGTAATTACGTTTAGTTTACAAACGTTAAGGACTGTCTGATCTCTTCTGTTCTATTGTGGTGTTATTTTACATCTGGACGGACTGTCATAAAGACTGGTGTTCTCTAGTAGTCTCTAGCGGTACCCATTGTGTACCTTACGACGACTGTACTGTGGAGGGTTGCGACTATGTGCAACACAGATATGCTATCTTCGTTGCATACATTCAGGCGTAGCCTACACGTTGGAATTCAGGGGTGACCCACTTTTTTTGCTGTCGAGTGTACGTGAGATGACGAATTTGGTAACTGTATTCAGACGAGTTACTGTCTCGTGTGTTGAGTACAAGTGAGATCAGTCTTTTTGTATATAAATATGTTACTTGTTTGGTTGTCTTCTGTCGCACCTTTTGTGCTTCAGAGCTAACCTCTGTTTCACATACCTCCAGGTCAGACACCTACTGATTACTGTGGATTCATATAGTGCCTGCAAGTCTCCAGGATACTAGATGTGACCACTGAAAGAGGAAATCTAATATTGAGCTGGGAAAAAAGGATTGGTAGTGGCTCCATAATCCTAGTCTAGGAGTGTAGATTGAGGCATAGAGCGTATTAGACAAACAGTATTTCCAGTATAAAGAATTGCATTTTCTTAACGTTGTAAGGGTACACACATCGATCCATTCCCGGTTGTATCAGATCTACCTTAAGCGCCTTAGCGAGTTAGCGTCATTGATGGGGAAGCCCAATTGTAGCAGAAGGGTATGGCTTGGCGCCAGCCGTTCTGTTTAGCGCGGAAGTTGCTGAGTCGAAACTGATCTAGTCTACAGGGCAGGTCTCGAATGCTCCTGCGGAATATTTGAGATTCCCATCTGCAACTTCTTAAACAGAGGACCCAAAGTGTGTGCACCGTACACGAAAGGGAATGAAGACATTTATTAGTGGAATTGAAATTATTTAGTTAGGAGATAACTTTAAATTACCAACGACCACAAGGGAGGTAATATCAATGGCAAACTCGAGTCAAAAAGTGTTGAGTACAACAAAGCGGTTGTAGAGCGAGTGTGATAATGCACGTAGGAATAATCTTGATTGTGATTAAAGGACAATAAACAGAGCGCTGCTTAATCAGTGTGAACTTCATTTTACTGGTCATATTATTGATAGTATGTTTAGAATTGTAGAGAGGTCACATGTCAGCAGGCACACAGGTAAAAACTTTCTCGAAATGGCGCATGTACCTTAGAAGTAATGTCGCCCTCCATCCTCTTATAACCCTCAAATCCGACTGGCTGTTATAACTGAGATAGTCAAAACATGAGAGTCAGCACACAGTAAACAGCAGTACCAGGAAGCGCTGAATGTAAGAGTTGCAAGTTGCTTTAAGCCATTAACAAAAAAAATTAACGACAGTAGAAAAATAGTCTGACAGTACCGCAGTGTGCGACAATGATAGTTGCGGCAATAAGCTAAATTATGTGTGACAAAGTGGTATTCACGAATTTTAAGTAAGATATGTATCAGCTGAGGGATGAATGTGAGATGAATGTAGGGAAAACGGAACAATTGTTATGGGAGTGAAATTAAACACGAAAACTGGCCCGATGGGGTGTATCCGATCTATAACTTGGCAGCATTCAACTGTGAGAACTACATGCGGCAAGAAAGCATCGGATATCTGACCACATCCCGAAAGGAGAGCGCGGGAAACAAGAGCATACCCATAACCGTAAAGCGGGAAGTCGCAGCGGCAAGCACAGATAGTGGCTATGACGCGTTCGCAGTAATACCAGTAACAAGGTGAGGAAATTGGTTGGATTTCAACCAATGATGGAAATATCAAAGACATGAAAATAGAAATAACTTGTCAAATGATAGGCAGCAAAGAGAATGGACGAAATGTTCCATAAATTAAAAATAGATCTGAAAGAAGTAAGGTGTATTATTGAAGATAAGACGATGAGGATGGAAAAGATAATTAAAGAGAACAAAATGTAAAATACTCAATATCAGGAACAAAAACCTGAAGATACGTTGCAGAATGTGGCTGAGTTAGAACAAGAAGCAGACCATATAAAACAGATAGTGGGAAAAGCAGACACCAGACACAGATTCATCGGAAGAATCTTAAGGAAATGTAACTCGTCCACAAAAGAAGTGGCTTATAAGGCGCTTGCTCGCCCGATTCTTAAGTGTTTTTCATCTATCTGGGATCCCTATCAGGTAGGACTAATAGAGGAGATAGACAAGATTCAACGAAGAGCGGCGAGTTTCGTCAAAGGATCTTTTAGCTGGCGAGAGAGCGTTAAGGAGATGCTAAAAAAACTCCACTCGCAGACGTTACGAGAGAGGCGCTGTGCATCATGGAGAGATTTACTATAGAAATTTTGGGACAGCACTTTTCAGATTCATACAACATATTACTTCCCCCCATATATAGCTCGCGTATTGACCACGAGGAGAAAATTCGAGAAATTAAAGCCAATACAGAGGTTTACCAACAATCATTCTCCCGAGGCATTATTCGCGAGTGGAAGAGGATTGGCGGAATCAGATAGTGGTACCGAAAGTACCCTCCACCACACACCATTAGGTGGCTTGTGGAGTATGATGTAGATGTGGATGTAGACAACGTAACCTAAGTGATACAGGACGTCGACAACTAGTGCAAAATGCGGGGAAGAGAGAACAACAAATACTAGAGGGTGAATTATAGTCCTCGATTTATATTAAAAATAAGACGGTAAAAAATGCTAGAACCGACCGGCCGGTAGAACTTGTGCGTAGCAGCAACATTAAAAATATTCCATTGAAAGAGAGCGCATTATTAGAAAGAGCGCTCACAAGAAATCAGTTTCTCCAGGCGCTAGGTGACAAACAACAGCAAATACGCTGAAAAGTGCAAGAATTTCCGTGCAAAGTACACAGTTTTCAAACGGGAATGGCAACAGTAACAGTAGAAATGACAACAGAAATAAGAACCAGTAATATGCGTGTTAATCGAAAGCGATGTATGCCGCCCCCTAATAGGCAAAAGTGAAGAAACAGTGACACAAAAAAAAAAAAAAGTTGGGGTTAGGGTAGCTGCACTGAAAAAGAGTGCCAGACACGCTAAACAAGAAATTCGACACAGGCGGACAGAAAAGGAGACAGTGACTGTGGTGAACGTCATTACGGATGCAACAGCGAAACGAAAATAGTAGAAGAAGAGCGGAGAAGGGTAAGAAGCGGAGAGGCCGAGAATGGCCACGCACCAGCCAGCTGATGAGAGGGCAATGGGTCGCCCGCTGCTGTGGAGATACGAAATATACTGCCGGCAAATCACCAGCTAGTGGCACGGAAGTAGTATGCGGGTCGTCTAATATGGAAAACAACAATGTTGATCAGAGGTATTAAGTGTATTTAAAGAATAAGGCAGTAATTATACAATTATTGAGATTACAATTTGGACGAACGATAAAATTAGTAATCGATATTGGAGGTCGGCTTTAGGCCGAAGCTGGTAATTTCTATAAGAAAGTACTAACAAAAATGGTTCAAATGGCTCTGAGCACTATGGGACTTAACATCTGTGGTCATCAGTCCCCTAGAACTTAGAACTACTTAAACCTAACTAACCTAAGGACATCACACACATCCATGCCCGAGGCAGGATTCGAACCTGCGACCGTAGTAGTCGCGCGGTTCCGGACTGAGCGCCTGAACAAGTACTAACAAAAAGAATAGAAATACAGATTGTTCTAGTTAGTGGATTTAAAGAGAAAATGGCGCTGTGGAGAAGTACAAGAAACATAGAAACTTGGAGAGGGGTTGCACGTCTTGTGTCACAAGCACTTAGAAACATAATGCGTTACGTGATCACTTGCCTCATTTGCAAATTTCAAGAGAAGTATACCGCATGAATATCATCGTTCCGTATTTATGTGGAAAACAGTGATAATATTGACTCAATTTTTACGAAGAATTATTAAGAAATATTACGAAGAAACGAGGGGAAAGGAAATATGATGTCTTCAGAAGAAATGACACGAATTTGTGCAATGTAGGAAGATACATAGCAAATATGTTTTATCGAAGGCAAGCAGTAGCCTTACGTGCAATGACGGACACCAACCGAGACAATCGAATTTAGGTCTATGTAGAAGAATCAAAAGGAGGTGAACTTTCAGAGATCAAATGTGACATAAAAAAAGTGATTTTAGAAGTCTGTAAAAGAAGGACGTAGGAAGACTAGGAAGTTTTATAAGGTGTTTTATCAGATAACTGGGAGTCATAAGAGAACCGACGAGAAGACAGTAAAACGAAACATCGTAACCTTATTATATACCGTACCTACATATTCACAACAACAAGCAATGAAAGACGTACAGGAAGACAGGACGACGCATACTAAGATGCACGAAAGGAAAAAGATGACAAGAAAATATGATGCAAATGCGGGGTGAATGTTAATAAAACCGACAAACAACCGGGGCGGATTCCTGACTGGAAATAGTTGAAAAAAAGTCCTATGCACAAGTGTCCCGATATTCATCGTTGCCTCGGTAGGTGGCCCTGACGAATGAAAGTTCCTCTGAACACGTGCCGTGTGTTCCTTTTGTGTTGCAGGCTGTTTGACTGTTGCGGCGTACTATAAGCAGCAGAATGGTCCGGTATTCATGCCGGAAACAAGCCGAGATGGTGCTCGCATCCATTCAAGCACATGGAAACGGTCGAGAGGCAGCGCGGCTATACCAAAACGAGTACGCTCACAGCCACCAACCACGGAAAAATAAGGAATTTCTGCGCAGAATCGGAGAGGAAAGGAACATGGGGAAAGCACTGACAAGGAGGGACAGGATGACAGGACATCTGGTCAGACAGCTGTTGAGACTTCCATGGCACTAGAAGGAGCTGTGGACGGCGAAAACTGTAGAGGAAGACAAAGAGTGGAATACATCCAGCAAACAATTGGCGACGTAGGTTGCAAGTGCTCCTTTGAGATGAAGAGGTTGGAACAGCAGAGAAATTCGTGGCTGGCACTATCAAACCAGTCAGAAGACTGATGACTCAAAAAAAAAAAAAAAAAAAAAAAAGAAGTTGGGGTGGATGGAAGCGATGTGTATGCTCTTTTAAGGTACTAACATTCAGACCACTAATGTGGAACCAAGCGTACCGTTGTAATCCGTGATTACATCTCTATTTCTGAAATATATCCATTAGATTTTGGGCTCTTTTTTTTCTTCTCCTTCTTAACATTCAATCTAGGCGCTTTTCCTATATTTCCAAAAACGCAAAATTTTGCAGCTTTTGGAGACATTTAGCGAGAGGTTGTAAGGGTACAGATATCGATTCTCTCCCGGACAGATCGAATCTCCCCCTCGTGTATCTTTGATCCAGGGAGTTAGCGTCACTAATGTCGGAAGCCTCACCGTACCAGAAAAGTGCGGCTTGGCACCCACAGTTCAAAACAGCAGACCAGCTCCTGTGTGCTCGTGCTCCGTTCCATTCCCTAACACTCTGTTTCTTACAACTAATTTAATTTTCTTTGCAACGCGTTGTTCCTAACGTTGTGTTATTGCTCAGAACAAATTTTGCTTATAATATGGAACAAAGTGCCACTAAAGTGAAAAATTGTATAATGTACGACCTTTTTTATTAAAAATATCAGACAGCAAGTCTTTAAATATGCAGTAATTAAAATAAAATGAAAAATAATCATGGATAATAGTACAGCGTGGTTACTATTAACCTTTCGCTGAGACTTCCTGCCAGATCAAAACTGTGTCGCGGCCCGAGACTCGAACTCGGGAACTTTGACTTTCACGGGCAAGTGCTCTAGCAACCTTCTTTTTTTAAAAAAAATCTTTATTGAACAAACGGAGAGTACATATACAGGGTGAGTCACCCAACATTACCGCTGGATATATTTCGTAAACCACATCAAATAGTGACAAATCGATTCCCTAGACCGAACGTGAGGAGAGGGGCTAGTGTAATTGGTTAATACAAACCATAAAAAATGCGCGGAAGTATGTTTTTTAACACAAACCTACGTTTTTTTAAATGGAACCCCGTTAGTTTTGTTAGCACATCTGAACATATAAACAAATACGTAATCTGTACCGTTTGTTGCATTATAAAATGTTAATTTCATCCGGAGATATTGTAACCTAAAGTTGACGCTTGAGTACCACTCCTCCGCTGTTCGATCGTGTGTATCGGAGAGCACCGAATTACGTAGGGATCCAAAGGGAACGGTGATGGATCTTAGGTACAGAAGATACTGGAACAGCACATTACGTCCACATGCTAACACCTTTTTATTGGTCTTTTTCACTGACGCACATGTACATTACCATGAGGGGTGAGGTACACGTACACACGTGGTTTCCTTTTTCAATTGCGGTGTGGAATAGAGTGTGTCCCGACATGTCAGGCCAATAGATGTTCAATGTGGTGGCCATCATTTGCTGCACACAATTGCAATCTCTGGCGTAATGAATGTCGTACACGCCGCAGTACATTTGGTGTAATGTTGCCGCAGGCTGCCACAATACGTTGTTTCATATCCTCTGGGGTTGTAGGCACATCACGGTACACATTCTCCTTTAACGTTCCCCACAGAAAAATGTCCAGAGGTATAAGATCAGGAGAACGGGCTGGCCAATTTATGCGTCCTCCACGTCCTATGAAACGCCCGTGGCCCGTGTTTGTTACAACACGCAACTGAATATCGGAGGTTTCAAGCGTCAACTTTAGGTTACAATATCTCCGGATGCAATTAATATTTTGCAATGCAACAAACGGCACTGATTAAGTATTTGTTTATATGTTCAGATGTGCTAACAAAACTAACGTGGTTCCATTTAAAAAAACGTAGGTTTGCGTTAAAAAACATACTTCCGTGCATTTTTGTATGGTTTGTATTAAACAATTATACTAGCCCGTCTCCTCACGTTCGGTCTGTGGAATCGGTTCGTCAGTATTTCATGTGGTTTACGAAATATATCCAGCGGTAACGTTAGGTGACTCATCCTGTATATACACAAAGCAACAGTTCTTCAAGGTACCAGTTAAACATATACAAATGAGTGTTAGGTAAACAAATTATTAGAATAACATTAAATACAACAAAATATAACATATCCTGTTTTCTTCTTTTTTTATTTTTTTAATAATTGAACAAACTAAAAGTACATATATATTCACTATGCAAGAATTCTTCAAGGTACCATTTAAACATATACAAATGACTGTTAGTTAAACAAAAATATTAAAAGAACATTGAATACAACAAAATATAACATATTCTGTCTTCTTCCTTTTTTTAATTTTTTTTCGATGCATGAGAACGTGGGTAAGGGTGTTGCGTCATGTGACAGGTAGGCATGGCACACCCTAACTTTGAGGGGGGTCAAGGAAGACGCTGCGGAGATAACTGGCAAAAGTGTGTCGGTAAGATGGTTTTCGTGCGGTCACAACTTTGTACCAGAAGTCAAGGACTGTATGCGGACCACTCTGAAAGAGGTATTCTAAAGCCTGTCCTCGAAAACAGATTAAGGTATGGTGCTTAGCAAGAGGGTAGTGAAATGTCTGGTGCAACAACAGGAAATCCGGGGTTATCGTCGTTGGCGGGGCACGGAGGTAAAAGCCCACAATTCGTTGGATGAGGAGCCATACGTTTTGAATCAGGGGGCAAGTCGGTGTCTTCGAGCAGAGTGGAGAGCAGAGTGGAGATCTGGCCAGTCCTATGCGATAAAGTCGACTATTAGTCGGGAATTTCCCATAGACTAAAACATACCAGAGTGCAGACACAGACGACGGTAAAAAGGGTGCATGCACACACCCCCAAATCGTTCGCCAGTTAATGTCAGGATGTTGTAGCACCATGGGGTCGCAAGGGTTGGACAGCATAAACAAACGATAATAATAATCTTTTGTACGGGGAGGACGGGTGACTGGAAGATCGGTCCGAACGTAGCAGAGTTCTATGAAACAATTGGCAACGTGGTACAATAATGGAGAAATAGGTGCCACATTGATTGGTGGATCGAGAGAAGCTGGTCACAGGATATCTAAGGGACTGCGTGTTAAGGACGGGACTTGCCCTTGCCAGTGCCGCAACAGAGTGGGGACAAAGAGTGCAGAAGATCGTGCCAGCACGTTGACTAGTCCGAGGCCACCTTTTGCAGGAGGCAGAGTGTTGTAGCGGACTTTGAAAAGTGCCCCTGCTGACACGAAATATCCAAAGGCTGACTGGATGCGGCGGCCAAGGAGTAACGGTATTGGGAGGATCTGGAGGACATGTACCAGTTTAGTGGCGACATACATGTTGACATAGGACACACGTTGGAGTTGGTTTAAGTTACGGTGCACTTCACCACGGACATGGTGCTGAATCGACTGCAAAAGCCGCAGGTAAGCGAGGGCCACTGTGCGGTGTGTGGAGCTCGTAAATTCGATACCCAAGTAACGAAGGGTGGTACTGACTGGGAGTGGGGTCGGCTTCATAGCCGGGAGGCCGCGCCCAATGTGCATCATAGTCGATTTACGGACATTAAGAATGCTACCAGAAAGACGTCCATACTCGTGGATCCATTGGATGGCGTTATTGAGTTCCGTGGAGGAGCATAAGCCCTACAGTGAAAGGTGTAGTCACGCAAAGTGAGACCCTGCAGTCTAGAGGTAAGACAGTGATGAGGGGCTCAAGTGCAATGGCAAGTAAAGTAGACATAGGGCATCCTTGACGCACAGAGCGGCGTATAGGAATCGGTCCTACAAGCCTCCCATTGACCTGTACCATCGAGACCGCGGGAAGTAGTAACTGGCGAATGGCATCGACAAAAAGTAATGGGAACCCCATACGCGTCGCCACCATGAGGAGGAATGCTTGTCGAACACGATCAAAGGCACTCATGAAATCGACGGATACCAGTGCTGCACGAAGGTGACAAACCGATGCCAGTGCGATGAGGTCACGGCATTCTCCTAGGGCTGTTTGTAAGGTGGCCCCACAACCACGTGCAGTCTGCTCAGGTGAAAGGACCGTAGGTAAGACGGCGCGTATGCGCGCTGCTAAGAGGCGTGCATAGATTTTATAGCCTGCATTCAGTAGTGTAAGGGGGCGATATGCAGAGACATGAGACCCTCCCTTCGACTTAGGCACAGGGAGAAGAACGCCAGTGACGAATTCAGGTGGAATTGGGAAGGACGGAGTAAAGAGTTCTTGAATCATTTCCGTCCAGCGAGGAACCATTAACGTGGTGAACGCCCGGTAAAGCTCCAATGGGAGACCATCTGGTCCGGGTGATTTGTTCTTGGCCCCTTTGTTGATCGCATCCACCACCTCTTCTGCGGTGATTGCAGACATCATGGACGTTGACTCCGCTACGGTGAGGGTCCGATCAGGGGAAGGACGGAGATCATCAGGAATTGGCGTTGCCATCGGTTCATCATCATAAAATTGGCGATAATGTTCAGCAAAAGCAGGCACCACTGCCGCCTGTGTTGTGTGGTGAACACCATCGGAGGTCGTGATGTTGGGGACGAAAAGTCGATGTCGACGACTATGGTCGGATGCGGCATGGATTGTGGATGGGGTTTCGTCGTGGAGGAGGTCTTGTCGTCGGGAACGCACCACGACACCATGCAGTCGTGCACGTTGGAGAGAGAGGAGACGAGCTTTAGTACGTTGTCGTTCCCTATGGGTGTCAGGTGATGGAGGAAGCGTATCGAGCTCACGGAGGACAGCGTAGTGAAAATTTGTTGTGTCTCGATGCCATGCTGCTGCTTCCTTGCCACATTGTATGAAGACCTTTCTGATCGCAGATTTGGCGCATTTGAGCCACCAATGGAACGTGGATGTGTACTGCGGGAGGCGTCTTTCGCAAGACGCCCATGTAGTGGCAATACATTGTCGGCAGTATGGATCGTTAAAGAGGGAGGTATTAAGCTTCCAGTAACCTCTGCTGCGCCGCACTGACTGAGGTGGCAGAGTCAGGGAGCAAATGACGGCGCAGTCGTCCGAAAAAGCAAGGGGCCATCGTTCAGCTTGGGCGACTTCATTGCCAAGGTGGGCAGAGACATAAAACCAGTCCAGTCTGCTCGCAGAATGTGCTGTATAATGGGTAAAACCGGGGGTATTGCCATGAATTTTCTCCCAAACGTCCACTAGATGAAAATCTTCGATTAAGGTGAGCAGCGCCGGGCATGGTGAATAAACAGGCATTTGGTCCTGCGGATGGAGGACGCAATTGAAATCGCCTCCCATGATAAGGCGATCATAGCGTCCAGAAAACAGGGACGCCACGTCATGTCCGAAGAAAGTGGACCGCTGCAGACGGTTCGTGGAGCCAGACGGAGCGTAGATATTGATGACGCGCGTGTCGATGATGGTAACAGCCATGCCCCTTCCACATGGAAGGATTGTCGTGTCCTTGAGTGGGATTCCTTCGCGTATGTAGAAAGCCACTCCACGCCATGATTGATCACACGTGGACGTGTATGAGTCGTAGCCGTAGACTGGTGGTAGTGTAGCAACGCGTACTTCCTGAAGAAGGGCGACGTCGACGTCTGAAGCCCGAAGTATGTCACATAGGAGTTGCAGCTTGGGTGCAGTGCCGATCATGTTGATGTTCAGTGTGGCAAACCGGTAAGTTTGTTTCAGTGGTGGTGGACGCGCATCTACCATCACCAAGGGAAGTATGAGGAGGGCACCGACAGGAAGTCCCGTCCCATCAGCTGCAGTGCCTCGCTTTTGATGGTAACAGGCGGCCTTGTCCGGCGGAGGCAATTCATCCGGAGGAGGGGACGTATCTTCCTCAATGTCGTCGGCCCATGCTCCCGTGCCGTGGGTCTGTCCAATGTCCATGGGAATTGCGTCGTGGTGAGAGAGATCTGGAGTTGTCGGCGGGGAGACAGGAGTCTCAACCTGTGCACCGATATCGTTACATTGTGCGTGGCGACCTCCGTGGTGGTCCCGTCCTACGAAACGTCTTGTTCATCGTGAAAGTTGTCCGCCGACCTCTGCGTGGAAATGTCGGCTGGTTGGGTGTCGTCTTCGTCGTCACGGATGGCGACGCTTTGAGAGCCCGTGGGTGAACGGCGACGGCGTTTGCGCCTACGTGGCGAGCGTTGTTTGCGCACGTGTTCCTCAGTGTCGGACGACGGCAAGGAGGAGCGTCGACCAGGTTCGAAGGCATCGGTGGGTACAATGAAATTGTTATACAGGTGTTGTGAAGAAGTACTGTTCTCCTCAGCGTCCGGTGCGGGTGCCTGTTCGGCGGCAAGGTTGTCAGGTGGGACGTCCGCACCGGCGATAGGTGACTGGGACGGTGGGACGTGCCGATCGGAAGGACCGGGCGACGGACTGGACGAAACTGTAGACGTGACAAGAGCCGCTGCGTAAGTGGCAGGTAGGGCGGTCATCATGGGTGTGACGGACGCTTCCGACAACGGGAGCTGCGCGACACGTCGTTGAATGTATTCAGACCGTAGGTGACCTTCTTTCCCGCAACCGGAACAGGTCCGAGGTTGGCCGTCGTACATTATAATGGCAGGGCAGCCTCCGATACGTAGATAGGAAGGCACGTGTTTCTGCAACTCGATGCGGACCTGTCTAACACAGTTTAAAACGGGATAGGTTTGAACTTGTACCCATCGTTGGGCAACATGTTCCAGAACGTTGCCATAGGGACGGAGGGCCTCGATGAAGATGTCTGCAGGTAGTTCGAACGGCAGTTCGAAGATCCTTATCGTCCGTGTGCCGAGACCTGCGTGATCGACAGTAACGGGTCCGACGTTGCCGACGGAATGACAGAAGCGCAGTCCACGTTTTGCCTCTTGAAGCACCTGTCGCACGCCGCATCGTTGATCATTTTGACGTAGACGGTACTGCTAACTATGGACAAGTGGATACCAATTAGATCCGTTGGTGGTATTTTAACTTCATCGCGAATAAATCATTCTACCTCTAGGGCCTTGGGTCGGGCGTAGTCGGAACAAAAGGTGAAACGTAATGTCATCTTCCGATAGTTGTGCGCCATGGTGGTCTAGAAGGGAAAATGGCACTTACAGCGGCCGAAGTAAACACAAACACACCGTGCGCGCCTCGCCCGCAGCGCTCTGGCGCGTGACCGCCTCGCAGCACTGCCGACGGCAGACTGCAACTGAGCTACCCCAGCACGACTCACGAATGTCCCCACAGCTCTAATTCCGCCAGTACCTCGTCTCCTACCTTCCAAACTTCACAGAAACTCTTCGCAGAAGAGCCGTACTGTACTACCATACTGTACTGCCCGCACAGCTACGCAGTCCACATTATGTTGAGGTTACTATTTATCACAGCTAGTGGTTCAATTGGCTCTGAGCACTATGGGACTTAACATCTGTGGTCATCACTCCCCTAGAACTTAGAACTACTTAAACCTAACTAACCTAAGGACATCACACACATCCATGCCCGACGCAGGATTCGAACCTGCGACCGTAGCAGTCGCGCGGTTCCGGACTGAGCGCCAGAACCGCTAGACCACCGCGGCCGGCACACCTAGTGTCACTGGCTTTGAAAGTTAAGTCATTTATCTCCGGCAGTAAGAGATGAAATCAACACTGGCGTCTACAAGATTCCTATAGGTGCCGCACATCCACAAACAGGTCCTTAATCACCATCAGAGAACTGCTCATAGCAAATCATTGTTGGGCTTACACGTTATGGCTTGCAGATGTGTGCATAACACAGGGATGAGGACTGTGGCAAATATTGCTGTGGTGCTTTACCGGATATCTGTATATTTGTTCAAATGGCTCTAGCACTATGGGACGTAACTTCTGAGGTCATCAGTCCCCTAGAACTCAGAACTGCTTACACCTAACTAACCTAAGGACATCACACACATCCATGCCCGAGGCAGGATTCGAACCTGCGACCGTGGCGGTCGTGAGATTCCAGACTGTGGCGCCTAGAACTGCTCGGCCGTATATTTGTTGGAAGACAAAACTTTCTCGCCTGTCTGCAAAGGTCTGCTAGTTTCAAAATTTTCGTCGGCGCGTTGTTCAGACACAGAACCATGCGAACCATCAATTGCATTGTTGGAATCGTGGTAGTATGCTGTTCCTGAGTGCCCAAGTCTAACCTTTTGAAATGTGATAGCTTCTTCAATCCTAGCCAGCCTGCAGCCGATCTCACTGTGGGTTTACTAAAAGGGAGGAGTTCAATAACATTGATTTAGGTCCCTGTGGTTCTCCAAAATGATTTGAAGAGATATCAGATCGGTTCTTTAAGGTACAGTATTTCATACATTCTCAATCCACCCATTCCCCATTTCCCGCGATTTAAGGTATTGCTTCTTCTTCAGACACAGAAGCGATAGTAATGAATGGCATGCATAAATTAACGAATTTTACTCCTTGAAAGAAACGTAATTTCTCACAACGAAACTTGGGATTCTTTAAATCAGCGAATATCCTTCCATCCTTTATAGTGTACTCAGTTGCACGATGCCTGTGAAAGATTGCGGAGAAGGAACCGATAGTTTGCGGCGGACATACCGACTACTCGAAGAGTTACGTCAGTGTCGGTGTTGTTTTGGACGCGCTGGTCGGTCGTGCGGCCTCACAGTCTCCATTCGCAGAGTGGAAGCGGCTGTGACGTCAGACGCACGACCTCGCCCGCCAGGAATCCCTGTTCTCGCAGCCGCTGCGCATTGGAGTTTCTCGGCTTGCAGCGTCACGTTTTTATATGAGGCCGCTTGACGAGGTAATGAGTCCACATTAATCCTGCATCAGCATAATTGTACAGGCTCATGGCAGAAGTTCTGCGATGAGGTCGCGTTCTCACTGCCACCTCAACTGTATTTTTCACACTCCCTCTAGTTAGCTAGCTTGATACGCTTTACTACCATAAATTTGTAAAGTTCACTTCAACAGTATCTACCGTAACTACAATGAATATTTCGACAGTCAACCGCCGCGCGGGGTTAGCTGAGCGGTCTAAGGCGTTGCAGTCGTGGACTGTGCGGCTGGTCCCGGCGGAGGTTCGAGTCCTCCCTCGGGCATGGGTGTGTGTGTTTGTCCTTAGGATAACTTAGGTGAAGTAGTGTGTAAGCTTAGGGACTTATGTCCTTAGCAGTTAAGTCCCATAAGATTTCAAACACATTTGAACATTTTTTTTGACAGTCAACCCTTGAATGCACAAACGACGTTCATACTTTTGGTTACCAGACCAACAAACAATGTTGGTCGCAAAGTTCCTCGATAATTTGACTCAATACAATTTCTGTGACGATTACATTAATTTACGCAGAAATATGAGGTGTTTTACAGCCATCAGGAATTTTTGCTGCTACGTTATCTGACAGCCAAGTATACCGTTTGTTTATTCTATAAACCGATTTCACTCTATGATCATTTTCGGTTCATAAAAGTAGCAAACAACTGAGCATCCTATACGTACAACCCTTCATCATGAGACTGAAATAAAGGACAGGAAGTCTAATCATTTAACCCAGTCTTCACTACTCAGTCTCGAAACCAAATGACCGATTAGACAGCCAAATGGCGAATGCCGTGCTGCAACAGTGCCTTAGTCAACCTGAAATTATTTGTGTTACGCACATGAAACGGGAGCTTCTAATACTAGAAAAAAGGCATCTGTAGCGTTCAAAATACAGTAGAAACAAACATTATACAGACAAAGATTACACCACTCGGAGACGACTGAAAGGCCGAAACGCCTTCTAACGTATATGAAGCTACATTTCTTTAAGTAATCTATATCTAATTAAAACTGCTTTCTGTAACCAAGTCTTGGTCTCTGTCTACAACTTTTGCCTTCCACACTTCCTTCTGTCACCAAATTCACCATAACTTGAAGTCTTATCGACCTCACGCAGAATCCATCAACAAGTGGGAGAACTCAATGGAACCAATTTGAAACTACCCCTGAAAATGTGTCATAATGAAGCATCCCGTAGCGAAACAGTCCAAATATCAGATGTTTCAGTATGACAGAAGATGTTTAAATTTTCGGCCTTAAATGTAGGTAACTGTTCCTGATAATACGTGTCATTGTGACCTAGATTTCATGTTGGAACGATATACAGTTTATAGTATGTGTTTCACTGTAATTC
Organism: Schistocerca piceifrons; assembly: GCF_021461385.2. NCBI lineage: Eukaryota > Metazoa > Arthropoda > Insecta > Orthoptera > Acrididae > Schistocerca > Schistocerca piceifrons. Next base: position 77,567,117 of record NC_060145.1, on the reverse strand, counting down.
GAGCTTCTTCTTGAAAAATTGTTCTTAAGATGCAAACTGCTCTTTGTGACTCAAATTAAATTGACAGACAAAACCGAAAATGTTGTCCTTCAAAATTATGTTTGATATGCCGGTACACTGGTGGACAATATGTTTTTGAATACAATAGGAGCTATTGTTATTGATTAACTGAATAAAGGATAAAGTGATAACAGGAATCATGTATACTGTCTGCATCAGCCGGCCGAAGTGGCCGTTCGGTTAAAGGCGCTGCAGTCTGGAACCGCAAGACCGCTACGGGCGCAGGTTCCAATCCTGCCTCGGGCATGGATGTTTGTGATGTCTTTAGGTTAGTTAGGTTTAACTAGTTCTAAGTTCTAGGCGACTGATAACCTCAGAAGTTGAGTCCCATAGTGCTCAGAGCCATTTGAACCATTTGTCTGCATCACAAATTACTCTAGAAAAAGGCAGACGTTGCACCGTCCCTTGAAGGTGCATTTATTTTGGGGAAACTGAGGAATTTTAAATTTTGGTACACCCGCTCTTTCAACAGAATCTTCACTCCCTAGATTTCAGCTAGTCCAAAATCTAAAGCAACCAATGGAACTGTGCGAAACTTTCGCGCTTTCACAGTTCTAAGTAATGACAGTATATCTAATAAGATTAGTCGTTGGAATTAGGGTCTTTCTGGGAAAGAAGACAATATGTTTTTAAAAAAGAACCGAACACTGTGTAATATTAATCATGGATTTATGACAAATCCTTGTGTATACACTTCCGTGCGTCCAGAAATGCGTTTTCCATTCGTAATCTTTGTCCGGTTTGTACGAAGGGCAGAGGTTAGAGACTGTCCCTAGGGCTATATGACGTATAACTTTAAATGGACAAACAACCCAGTTACAGTAAGCACACTAGGCTGTAGTAGCAAAAGGTAAACCACAATTCAAGGAAACAATGACAAAAATGTTTGTTGTTTCGGAAAGTAGTTGTACGACGGGCAGAGAAACGATTACACCACTGCTGTCAGTAATGATCTATGAAAATGCTGTATACAAATTATCCAGTTAATAAGTACTTGAAAACAAATTAGATGGCGCTTGTAACAAGATAATATGAAAAGGGAGTCTCTAATTCGTGTTTAATAAGTTAGCTTCGTAAAATGTAGGTACGAAGCTGGGAATCCATGATGAGCTCTCATCTATCATAGTTAGAAGCCTCTTTTATATTAAAATTTTACACAAATAGTACGTTTCAGAACAAAATCGTTATGCAATGTCAGAATCCGGTTAGAAAACTTTTCCAGCTGTACCTCATGACCACTGTGCGATTAGTATATGTTGAGAATAAGGAACGTTGAGTTAGGAATAGTAACCCCCCTCCACGAACCATGGACCTTGCTGTTGGTGGGGAGGCTTGCGTGCCTAAGCGATACAGATAGCCGTACCGTAGGTGCAACCACAACGGAGGAGTATCTATTAAGAGACCAGCCAAACGTGTGGTTCCTGAAGAGGGGCAGTAGTCTTTTCAGTAGTTGCAGGGGCAACAGTCTGGATGATTGACTGATCTGGCCTTGTAACATGAACCAAAACGGCCTTGCTGTGCTGGTTCTGCAAAGGGCTGAAATCAAGGGGAAACTACAGCTGTAATTTTTCCCGAGGGCAAGCAGCTTTACTGTATGGTTAAATGATGATGGCGTCCTCTTGGGTAAAATATTCCTCCGTAAAATAGTCCCCCATTCGGATCTCCGGGCGGGGACTACTCAGGAGGACGTCGTTCTCAGGAGAAAGAAAACAAGCGTGGAATGTCAGATCCCTTAATAGGGCAGGTGGTTAGAATATTTAAAAAGGGAAATGGATAGGTTAAAGTTAGATATAGTGGGAATTAGTGACGATCGCTGGTAGGAGGTTCAAATGGTTCAAATGGCTCTGAGCACTATGCGACTTAACTTCTGAGGTCATCAGTCGCCTAGAACTTAGAACTAATTAAACCTAACTAACCTAAGGACAACACACACATCCATGCCCGCGGCAGGATTCGAACCTGCGACCGTAGCGGTCACGCGGTTCCAGACTGAAGCGCCTTTAACCGCACGGCCACACCGGCCGGCCGCTGGTAGGAGGAACAAGACTTTTGGTCAGGTGATTACAGGGTTATAAATACAAAATCAAATAGGGGTAATGCAGGAATAGGTTTAATAACGAATAAAAAATAAGAGTGCTGGTAATCTACTGCAAACAACATAGTGAACACATTATTATGGCCAAGGTAGACACGAAGCCCACGCCTACTACAGTAGTACAAGTTTATATGCCAACTAGCTCCGCAGATGACGAAGAGGCCGGCCGCGGTGGCCGTGCGGTTCTGGCGCTGCAGTCCGGAACCGCGGGACTGCTACGGTCGCAGGTTCGAATCCTGCCTCGGGCATGGGTGTGTGTGATAGGTTAGTTATGTTTAAGTAGTTCTAAGTTCTAGGGGACTTATGACCTAAGATGTTGAGTCCCATAGTGCTCAGAGCCATTTGAACCATTTTTGATGACGAAGAAAAAATGGCTCTGAGCACTATGGGACTTAATATCTGTGGTCATCAGTCCCCTAGAACTTAGAACTACTTAAACCTAACTAACCTAAGGACATCACACACATCCATGCCTGAGGCAGGATTCGAACCTGCGACCGTAGCAGTCGCGCGGCTCCGGACTGAGCGCCTAGAACCGCGAGACCACCGCGGCCGGCCAGATGACGAAGAGATTGATGAAATGTATGATGAGATAAAAGAAATTATTCAGATAGTGAAGGGAGACGAAAATTTAATAGTCACCGGTGACTGGAATTCGAAAGTAGGAAAAGGAAGAGAAGGAAACGTAGTAGGTGAATATGGAATGGGGGTAAGGCATGAAAGAGGAAGCCACCTGGTAGAATTTTGCATAAAGCATAATTTACTCATAGCTAACTCTTGGTTCAAAAATCGTGAAAGAAGGTTGTATACTTGGAAGAGGCCTGGAGATACTGGAAGGTTTCAGATAGATGATATAATGGTAAGACAGAGATTTAGGAACCATTTTTAAATTGTAAGACATTTCCAGGGGCAGATGTATACTCTGACGTTCGGGGAGAGCATTAGCGAAAGATTGACAAGATTGGGGGAAATAAACACAGTAGATAAAGAATGGGTAGCTTTCAGAGATGAAATAGTGAAGGCAGCAGAGGATCAAGTAGGTATAAAGACGAGGGCTAGTTAAAATCCTTGGGCAACAGAAGAAATATCGAATTTAACTGGTGAAAGGAGAAAATACAAAAATGCAGTAAATGAAGCAGGCGGAAAGGAATACAAACGTCTCCAAAATGAGACCGACAGGAAGTGCAAAATGGCTAAGCAGGGATGGCGGAGGACAAATGTAAGAATATAGAGGCATATATCACTAGGGATAAGATAGATACTGCCTACAGGAGAATTAAAGAGACCTTTGGAGAAACGAGGAACACTTGTACGACTATCAAGAGATGGAAATCCAGTTATAAGCAAAGAAGGGAAAGCAGAAAGGTGGAAGACGTACATAGAGGTTCTATACAAGGGCGATGTGCTAGAGGACAATATTATGGAAGAGCATATAGACCAATATGAAATGGGAGATATGATACTGCGTGAAGAGTTTGACATAGCTCTGAAAGATCTGAGTCGAATCAAGGCCCCAGTAGAGGACAACATTCCATTAGAACTAATGACAGCCTTGGGAGAGCCAGTCTTTACAGACGAATGGAAAAACTGGTAGAAGCCGACCTCGAGGAAGATCAGTTTGGATTCCGTAGAAATGGTGGAACACGACTTATCTTAGAAGACAGATTAAGGAAAGGCAAACCTACGTTTCTAGCATTTGTAGACTTAGAGAAAGCTTTTCACAGTGTTGACTGGAATACACTCTTTCAAATTCTAAAGGTGGCAGGGGTAAAATACTGGGGACGAAAGGCTATTTATAATTTATGCAGAAACCAGATGGCAGTTATAAGAGTCGAGGGACATGAAAGGGAAGCAGTGATTGGGAAGGGAGTGAGACAGGGTTGTAGCCCATCCCCGATGTTATTCAATCTGTATATTGAGCAAGCAATAAAGGAGACAAAAAAAAATTTAGAGTAAAAAAATCCATGGAAAGAAGTAAAAATTTTGAGGTTCGCCGATGACATTGTAATTCTCTCAGAGACGGCAAAGGATCTGGAAGAGCAGTTGAACGGAACGGACAGTGTCTTGAAAGGAGTATCTAAGATGAACATCAACAAAAGCAAAACGAGGATAATGGAATGCAGTCGAATTAAATTGTGTGATGCTGAGGGAATTAGATTAGGAAATGGGACACTTAAAGTAGTAAAGGAGTTTTGCTATTTGGGGAGCAAAATAACCTACGATGGTCAAAGTAGAGAGGATATAAAATGTAGATCGCCATAGGAAGGAAAGCGTTTCTGAAGAAGAGAGATTTGGTAACATCAGGTATATACTTAAATGTCAGGAAGTCATTTCTGAAAGTATTTGTTTTGGAGTGTAGCCATGTACGGACGTGAAACATGGACGATAAACAGTTTAGACAAGAAGAGAATAGAAACTTTCGAAACGCTGAAGGTTAGATCAGTAGACCACATAACTAATGAGGAGGTGTAGAACAGAATTGGGAGGAAGAGAAGTTTGTGGCACAACTTCACTAGAAGAAGATATCGGTTGGTAGGACATGTCCTGAGGCATCAAGGGATCACCAATTTAGTATTGGAGGGCAGCGTGGAGGGTAGAAATAGTAGAGGAAGATCAAGAGATGAATACACTAAGCAGATTTAGAAGGATGTAGGTTGCAGTAGCTACTGGGAGATGTAGAAGCTTGCACACGATGGAATAGCATGGAGAGGTGCATCAAACCAGTCTCTGGACTGAAGACCACAACAAAAAAACAGCAACTGGAAGTTCTTCGAGTTTACTGAAAATTTTATGGCATCCGTTTACTGGTAACTTATAGACTTCCCAGAAACATATTTTTATGTATAAGCTGTGTCATTTCCATTTGACTGGTGTGACCTCTCCAGCTGTGCTGGTACATGCTGTTTCTGCCTTAAAATTACATCCAGCCTGAGACAACTGGTTTCTTGCGTAGTGCCAATATTCGTGATAAAGATTGCTAAAAGCTCGTGGTTTCATATAATATATACTTCCACCGTGAAGGAAACACATCTACAGCGACGTTTATTTATACACTATCGAAAATGGAAAGTATTATACTATGAAGCAGCAGTCGGATATTTGTCAAAGCGAGTGACCAACAACGAAGTGACACAACGAATATTAAATTATTCAACTTTCGCTCCAGTCTGAACTGATGCCCACCATCAATATGAGTTTGATATATGACCCCCACAGACGCGGACACACGTTGGTATTCGTTCTGATACGGACGAAAACAGCTTCTGAATGTGTACTTGAGGTATTTCATCCCGTGCAAGTAACGTTCTGTGTCAGGTGGGTGGTGCAGGGTGGGGGCTGATATGAAAATAATCGTCTTCCCATTGCATGTTATAGATTACCTATGGGTGGCAAATTACTGAACTGGTTCGGTCAATCAAGGATATGAAAATCCATCAACACGATTGTGATTCGAGCTACACTGTTAAGTCTTCCATTACACTGCTGCCATGTTGAATTTGTTACCCCAGTCAAGAAGGGCAAGACAACAGGGTTTGACATTCTTGCCACATACTAGCGAGCAGTCACTTACCAAATTAGTTATGTTGTCACAGCCAATAGCTCTCCGGACCATGATTCCAGAAGGAGGCCGTGTATCTCGATAATCACCGACTGATGTTCACATTTACTACGTCGGCTGTGGACGCGTTGCCACTGATCTCCCACACACGTCGCTCAGCATCACAGAACGCCACTTAGTGTCACAACTGACTCTGGCTGTACGCAGTGCTCAACGCAGCATCCTGACGTGACAGAAGTCATGGCACAGCTCCCAATATCGCATTGCTGCTCACTTTGCCCAGCCAGCAACTCGACGTGTCATGGACTCAAGCCGTTGGAAGTCCCCTGTAGGAATAATGAGCCACGCTGCCCTTACACTCACTCATAATTGCGAAAGTGTTGCCAGTGTAGGATTTTGTGCATGAACTGATCACTCGATTACATACCATGAATATGCGATGGGATGCATGCCTCGAGATCTGGGTGGCCAAAACAGTCCCTCGAATTTTTCAGAATGTTCTTCAAACCAGTCGCGAATAATTGTGCCCGGGTGAACATGAAGTCCGTGAATAGCTACTAATGTTTTCCAGGTAACCGGAAATAACCATTCCCAGTCAATGATCGGTTCTGCTGGACCGGAGGACCCAGTCGATTCCATACAAACACCGCCTATACCATTGTGGAAACACAACCAGCTTGCACAGTTCCTTATTAAGAACTTGGCGTACATGCCTACCATCAGCTCTTACTGGCTGAAATAGGAACTCATGAAACCTGGCCACAGTTTTCGAACCACCTAGGGTCCAGGTGATACGGTCACGGGCCGAGGAAAGGCACAGCAGGTGATGTCGTGCTGTTAGCAAAGGCATTCGCGTCAGTCGACTGCTGCCATAGCCCATTAACACCTCCTAACGGATACGTTCGTCGCATGTCCCACATTCATTTCTGAGGTTCTTTCACGCAGTGTTGCCAGTATGTTAACACTGACAACTCTACGCAAACGCCGATGCCTTCGGTCGTTAAGTGAAGGCCGACGGCCAATGCGTTGTCCGTTGTGAGAGGTAATGTCTGAACTTTGGTGTTCTCGCCAAGCTCTTTACACTGTGGATCAAGGAGTACTGAACTCGCCAATGATTTCCGAAATGGCATATCCCATGTGTCTAACCTCAACTACTATGCCGCGTTCAAAGCTGTTAATTCACGTCGAGCGGCCATAATTACATTGGAAACTTTTTCCCATGAATCACATGAGTACAAATGACAGCTCCGTCAATGCACGGCACTTTAATACCTCGTGTACGTGATATTACCGTCATGTGTTTATGTTCATGTCCCTACCATGACTTCTGTCTCCTCGGTGTATATCCATGAGCTGACAACAAAAATGGTTCAAATGGCTCTGAGCACTATGGGACTATGCTGTGGTCATCAGTCCACTAGAACTTTTTTTTTTTTTTTTTTTGGTCATCAGTCTACTGACTGGTTTGATGCGGCCCGCCACGAATTCCTTTCCTGTGCTAACCTCTTCATCTCAGAGTAGCACTTGCAACCGACGTCCTCAATTATTTGCTTGACGTACTCCAATCTCTGTCTTCCTCTTCAGTTTTTGCCCTCTACAGCTCCCTCTAGTACCATGGAAGTCATTCCCTCATGTCTTAGCAGATGTCCTATTATCCTGTCCCTTCTCCTTATCAGTGTTTTCCACATATTCCTTTCCTCTCCGATTCTGCATAGAATCTCCTCATTCCTTACCTTATCAGTCCACCTAATATTCAACATTCGTCAATAGCACCACATCTCAAATGCTTCGATTCTCTTCTGTTCCGGTTTTCCCACAGTCCATGTTTCACTACCATACAATGCTGTACTCCAGACGTACATCCTCAGAAATTTCTTCCTCAAATTAAGGCCGGTATTTAATATTAGTAGACTTCTCTTGGCCAGAAATGCCTTTTTTGCCATAGCGAGTCTGCTTTTGATGTCCTTCTTGCTCCGTCCGTCATTGGTTATTTTACTGCCTAGGTAGCAGAATTCCTTAACTTCATTGACTTCGTGACCATCAATCCTGATGTTAAGTTTCTCGCTGTTCTCATTTCTACTACTTCTCATTACCTTCGTCTTTCTCCGATTTACTCTCAAACCATACTGTGTACTCATTAGATTGTTCATTCTGCACAGAAGATCATTTAATTCTTCTTCACTTTCACTCAGGATAGCAATGTCATCAGCGAATCGCATCATTGATATCCTTTCACCTTGTATTTTAATTCCACTCCTGAACCTTTCTTTTATTTCCATCATTGCTTCCTCGATGTACAGATTGAAGAGTAGGGGCGAAAGGCTACAGCCTTGTCTTACACCCTTCTTAATACGAGCACTTCGTTCTTGATCGTTGGTTGTTGTACATATTGTATATGACCCGTCTCTCCCTATAGCTTACCCCTACTTTTTTCAGAATCTCGAACAGCTTGCACCATTTTATATTGTCGAACGCTTTTTCCAGATCGACAAATCCTATGAAAGTGTCTTGATTTTTCTTTAGCCTTGCTTCCATTATTAGCCGTAACGTCAGAATTGCCTCTCTCATCCCTTTACTTTTCCTAAAGCCAAACTGATCGTCACCTAGCGCATTCTCAATTTTCTTTTCCATTCTTCTGTATATTATTCTTGTAAGCAGCTTCGATGCATGAGCTGTTAAGCTGATTGTGCGATAATTCTCGCACTTGTCAGCTCTTGCCGCCTTCGGAATTGTGTGGATGATGCTTTTCCGAAAGTCAGATGGTGTGTCGCCAGACTCATATATTCTACACACCAACGTGAATAGTCGTTTTGTTGCCACTTCCCCCAATGATTTTAGAAATTCTGATGGAATGTTATCTATCCCTTCTGCCTTATTTGACCGTAAGTCCTCCAAAGCTCTTTTAAATTCCGATTCTAATACTGGATCCCCTATCTCTTCTAAATCGACTCCTGTTTCTTCTTCTATCACATCAGACAAATTTTCACCCTCATAGAGGCTTTCAATGTATTCTTTCCACCTATCTGCTCTCTCCTCTGCATTTAACAGTGGAATTCCCGTTGCACTCTTAATGTTACCACCGTTGCTTTTAATGTCACCAAAAGTTGTTTTGACTTTCCTGTATGCTGAGTCTGTCCTTCCGACAATCATATCTTTTTCGATGTCTTCACATTTTTCCTGCAGCCATTTCGTCTTAGCTTCCCTGCACTTCCTATTTATTTCATTCCTCAGCGACTTGTATTTCTGAATTCCTGATTTTCCCGGAACATGTTTGTACTTCCTCCTTTCATCAATCAACTGAAGTATTTCTTCTGTTACCCATGGTTTCTTCGCAGCTACCTTCTTTGTACCTATGTTTTCTTTCCCAACTTCTGTGATGGCCCTTTTTAGAGATGTCCATTCCTCTTCAGCTGTACTGCCTACTGCGCTATTCCTTATTGCTGTATCTATAGCATTAGAGAACTTCAAACGTATCTCGTCATTCCTTAGTACTTCCGTATCCCACTTCTTTGCATATTGATTCTTCCTGACTAATGCCTTGAACTTCAGCCTACTCTTCATCACTACTATATTGTGACCTGAGTCTATATCTGCTCCTGGGTACGCCTTACAATCCAGTATCTGATTTCGGAATCTCTGTCTGACCATGATGTAATCTAATTGAAATCTTCCCGTATCTCCCGGCCTTTTCCAAGTATACCTCCTCCTCTTGTGATTCTTGAACAGGGTATTCGCTATTACTAGCTGAAACTTGTTACAGAACTCAATTAGTCTTTCTCCTCTTTCATTCCTTGTCCCAAGCCCATATTCTCCTGTAACCTTTTCTTCTACTCCTTCCCCTACAACTGCATTCCAGTCGCCCATGACTATTGTATTTTCGTCCCCCTTTACATACTGCATTACCCTTTCAATATCCTCATACACTTTCTCTAGCTGTTCATCTTCAGCTTGCGACGTCGGCATGTATACCTGAACTATCGTTGTCGGTGTTGGTCTGCTGTCGATTCTGATTAGAACAACCCGGTCACTGAACTGTTCACAGTAACACACCCTCTGCCCTACCTTCCTATTCATAACGAATCCTACACCTGTTATACCATTTTCTGCTGCTGTTGATATTACCCGATACTCATCTGACCAGAAATCCTTGTCTTCCTTCCACTTTACTTCACTGACCCCTACTATATCTAGATTGAGCCTTTGCATTTCCCTTTTCAGATTTTCTAGTTTCCCTACCACGTTCAAGCTCCTGACATTCCACGCCCCGACTCGTAGAACGTTATCCTTTCGTTGATTATTCAATCTTTTTCTCATGGTAACCTCCCCCTTGGCAGTCCCCTCCCGGAGATCCGAATGGGGGACTATTCCGGAATCTTTTGCCAATGGAGAGATCATCATGACACTTCTTCAATTACAGGCCACGGGCTACCCCCCTAGAACTTAGAACTACTTAAACCTAACTAACCTAAGAACATCACACACATCCATTCCGGAGGCAGAATTCGGACCTGCGACCGTAGCGGTCACGCGGCTCCAGATTGTAGCGCCTAGAACCGCACGGCCACTCCGGCCGGCTGCGGATAACAACATTGTCTTGAAATATATGAATTTACATATTCAGTGTGTCTGGGATAGATATGTCATACTACGCTAACATTCTACGTATGCATTAATACGATGAAAAGTGTGTCGTCGATTTACAAGAAGGTGAATATAGGGATCTGAACATTTCCCTCTAATGTCGTAACTAAGTGACTCATACTTACTGTGACTGTGTGACATAACTGAATGAGGGAGACAGTGCTTGGCACACTGGTAGACGGAGGTTCACTTCCACGTCACGCCATTCTGATTTACTGTGGTGATCCATTGTGAAAACGGGACAGTGACCGGTGAAATATTTACCGGAAAATCGTAGAACAGCCGTATGTTTTGAGAAACTATTCCATTTAGACAACCACTTTCGGCATTTCAGTAATGCCATCTACAGACTTCTCAATATTAAGAAGGAGTATATGGGTACTGTATATTAGTGATACCACAGATGAACTTACAGAAAATGAAGCATAATAATAAAAGAACATAAAACTTACAAAATTCTATTTCCAGCGTTAAGAAAAGTACACATGCACATAGAGGACAACAAAGCAGAACAAGATAGCATTTAAACTATTACGATGTCACAGAGTTATGAAAGAACAAGCTAAACATTACAAAAAAACAAAAGTGGGCAATACACATTCAGAAGCAAAGACGGATAAAGCATGTCTAGTTATTATTTTTTTGTTTTTATGTATTTTTAAACTATAAAAAACCTACACAATTCTTACAGATGAGCAACACCTTAGTTCTTAGGAAAAGCTATCCTCATTCAAAGTAAAACGTTGTGATATAACCTGTGAAGTACACAACAGTATGCATATCTATCGCCTACGTATGATGAGCTTTGGTGTACTGCATGTGCATAGGTACTTGTCTTAACGCTTCAAATGGCATTTTGGAGATTTTAAAGACATTAATTATTACGCTTCATGTTCTGTACGGTCAGCTGTGGTATACCTTGGTGTACGCTACATGTATAGACGTTTTTAATTAGCAGGGGCCTGATTATGGCATTACTGAGATGCCGAAACTGGTTGTCTAAGCAAAATAACTTCTGAAAACATACGGCGGTTCGGCGATTTTCCTCGGTAAGAATCCCTGGTAATAATCCAGATTTACGTTTTCCGTGATTTCTCTAAATCGCCCCCGGGAAACGTCGGGATGATTCTTTTGAAAGGGCACGGCAGATTTCCTTCCGCACCCTTCAATCATTCTGAACGTGTGCTCCCTCTCTAATGACCTCAATGTCGACGGGGCATTGAAACGCAGTCTTCCTTCCGTCCTTCACTTGGTATGGGAAATACATACACTCGTTCTTAGTCGTTGAGTTATGGCAAACATATGTTAACAAATCTAATACTGCTGTCCTAAATTTACACCACAATAAAGAAACAAATTAATGACACCATCCCTGAAACTTAATATGAAATTAAATAAAAATATTTACACAAGGGACCTATCACAGCTGAAAGCTGTCTGTCGCAGTCGTAGCTTTCAGTGGTAATGTCACATTTGCGTTTTTCAGTGGCGATGGTTTTTTTTCGCACAGCAATCGAGCTATGAATGTTTGACCGTCATTCACACAGTTGGAAGCAGTCTTTGAGAAGCAGTTCGACGAGGCGTTTAAAGCTCGCATATCAAAAGCAAACGTGGCACTTGGTTCACGGGGAACGTTTAGTTTGATGTACAAAGAGATTGCTGGATGGACGCTGTCGGCGGACGTAAGTTGGTATCCTGAGACGCTCCTTTGTAAGATGTTAAGTAAAATTGAAGTCAGTTTCCGTTATTCATTTACAGGTCTCGTATTATATACGTTTGCCTATTTCCCAATTCGTATTAAAAGGCTTGATGTAGAGGTATTTACAGCATTTACAGAACTTCAACAATCTCTTATCTCTATTGAGATAACACCTTCGTTATTGAGTGAGACGGATAGATTTTGGAAGCACAGCAAAGAATCGGGTTTACATTAGTCCATGCGAGTATTTAAGCAGTTGAATTCATCACATACTCGTTTAGCGAGCTCTTTTTCAATATTTGCTTATCATTTAGCAACTTGTTTGTTTAACTCTTCCATTGACAGTGATCTGTTGTACCACGTATTCTACGCAAAGATTTTGTGATGCTCGTGGGTTGCAGTGAATGCAGCTACGTTTTCTTCTTAAAAACTCTGAGGTTTATTCGCAATTCTTTGCCGCTACCATAAAATTCTAATATATTTATAGAGGAATGTGCACTCAAGAGTCGGTACAAAGCTATTTCACGTGCATCCACATACAGGCTCCAGAGGGCACCATACCATGTATGGTGGAGCGTACATTTCCTTTGCTGTTCCACTCTCAAATGGAGTGAAGGAAAATCGACTGTCTCTATGCCCCCGTACGAGCCCTAATTTCTCTGGTTTTCACGTTCCTTACCCGCAGTGTACGTGGGGGGGAGTAGAATTGTACTACAGCGAGTGACAAATGCTTATTCTCTAAATTCTCTCAGTAGTATTTCGCGAAAAGAATATCACCTTCCCTCCATTTGAATTCACTAAGCGGTTCAGTTAACACTCACGTGTTGAACGAGCAGACCGGTAAAAAATCTAGCAGCACGCTTCTGAATTGCTTCGGTGTCTCCCTTTAATACGGCCTGGTGGCGACCCCAAGCAATCGAGCTGTGGTCAAGAATGGGTCACTCTAATGTTATAACAGCCATTTCCTTTGTAGATGAACTTCACTTACCCAAAACTCCCCTAATAAACTGAATTCTAACATACCCAAAACTCCCCTAATAAACTGAATTCTAACATTCGTCTTCCCTACTACCGACCTTTCATGCTCGTTACGTATGACACCGATGTCCACCCCGATAGCTGAGTGGTCAGCGTGACGGATTGCCGTCCTACGGGCCCAGGTTCGATTCCCGGGGATTTTCTCCGCTCAGGGACTGGGTGTTGTGCTGTCTTCATCATCCCCATCCGGCGCGCAGGTCGCGCAATGTGGCGTCGAATGTAATGAGAACTGTACCAAGGCGGCCGGACCTGCCCCGCAAGGGGCCTCCCGGCCAATGACGCCAAACGCTCATTTCCATTTCCACACCACTTTGCTACGTTATGCCTAGATATTTAACTGACGTCGCTTTGTTAAGCAGCGCACAACAAATATACAAAAAACTGTTACAGGATTGTTTTTTCTACTGATCAGCTTCAGCTTACTTTTATCTCTAGCACGCTGCCATGGATCATACCAAATAAAAAATCTGTCTGAGCAACCCCGTATCCTCCTCCTGTCACTCATCTTGGACGCCTTCCCGTACGCTACTGCGTCATCAGCTAACAGTCGCAGAGTGCTGTTCACATTGTCCGTCGGATAGTTTATTAGTACAGAGAAAAAGAACGTTCATATCACAGTTTCCTGTGGCACTCCTGATGGATCCCTTGTCGATGACGATATTACTTCAATCTCACAAGCTGGTTTTGCCTGGGCATATTAATCCTGTAACTTCTCAACGGAGCAACAATCGCTACATCGACACTCAACGCTGGGACCTTGACTTTCGCCAGCAATGCTCCTATCGACTGTGCTATCAGTGACGATTTAGGATCCATGCTCACAAGTTCAGTTCGGCCAACACCTCTCTCCTGTGAGCCATTTTCTTGTAGTATCCTTTCTTACAGGAGCTCTGACGAGTAGCATGACAACTTCTGCATTCAGAGCAGACAGGTGTGACGAAGAACCGACCGAAAAACACTAACGTGACAAAAATTATGGAATAGCGACATGCACGCATAAGAAGACAGTGGTTTCATGTAGACAAGGTTTCAAAGGCACTTCTCTGTACTCAGGTGACTGACATGAAAAGTTTTCCGACCCGATTATAGCCGCGAAGCTGGAATTAACATTCTTTGAACGCAGAATCATAGTTAGTGCTAGACGCATGGGACTTTCCACTTCGAAAATTACTAGAGAATTTAGTATTCCAGGATCCACAGTGTCAAGAGCTTGCCAAGAATACCAGATTTCAGACATTATCTCTCACAAGGGACAACGCAGAGGCCGATGGTCTTCACTTAACGTCCGGGAGCAACGGTGTGTGCGTAGAGTTGTCAGTGCTAACAGGCTAGCAACAGTGCGTGGAATAACCGCAGAAATCAATGTGGGACGCGCGGCTAACGTAACCGTTAAGCAAAATTTGGTGTTAATGAGCTATGGCAGCAGACGACCGACGCAAGTGCCTTTGCTAACAGCACGGCATCGCCATCAGCGCCTTTTCTGGGCTCGTTAGCATGTCGGATGGACGACTGGACGGCTGGAAAATCGTGGCTGGTCAGATGAGCCCCGATTTCAGTTGGTGAGAGATGATGGTAGGGTGCGAGTGTGAGGCAGACCCCATGAAGCCATGGACCATGGTTGTCAACAAGGCACTGTGCAAGATGGTGATTGCTCCATAATGGTGTGAGCTATGTTTACATGGAATGGACTGGGTCCTCTGGTGCAACTGAAGTGATCATTGACTGGAAATGGTTATGTTCGGCTTCTTCGAAACCATCTGCAACCATTCATGGTCTTCAAGTTCCCAAACACAGATGGAATATTTTATGGATCACAATGCGTACGTCTCTGGGCCACAACTGTTCGCAGTTGGTTTGAAGAACATTCTGAACAATTCGAGTGAATGATTTGGTCATTCATATCGCCCACGTGAACTTTATTGAACACTTAGGGGAAATAATCGAAGGCCAGTTCGTGCACAAATTCCTGCACCGGCAACACTTTCGCAGTTATGGACGCTCTGGGGTAGCATGGCTCAGTGTTTCTGCAGGGGATTTCCAACGAGTTTTTGAGTATACCCAACGTCCAGTTGCTGCACTACGTAGGGCCGGAGGAGGTTCCACACGATAGTAGGAGGTACCCCATACTTGTCATGTCACTGTATGGAGTAATGACTGACGGCTACTATGAGCAGATAATACGTGACTATGACCTGCTCATTTATAATTTTGGTTTTACGTCATTTGAGTATGAATTTAGAGAAGTTTCTTCTGTAGAAATTGATAGTCTTTTTTTTTTTTTTTATTTATTTTTTATTAGACTCAAGCAAAGGTCAATGAAATAAAACTACTTCTATGGCTTTCTCATATGTTTTGTATGAGCACTTGGACTATTTATTCTGCAATTGTTAACTCTGACATAAATTGATGTGCTGAAAATTGATCCCTCCGAATTTCTTAAGCGAAAACACTTAATTCTTTTATATAAGACAAAAGTTATTAACATTCTACATCTTTATTCTTCATGTCTGCATATTTGGAGCCCTCTGCCAATACAGAACAAAGAATTGTATAGTGTAACATGTCGATGTGTAACGTAACTCTGTCGGTGCGTGAGAAACAGCTTGCTGTAATCGAGTTTCGAATTCGAAGAGTTCGTCCACACATGACGCATCCTCTCCTTTATGGTGATTCCTTCAGTATGACAATGCCAGGACACACACGAGCTCTGTGTCATCTGCAGCAATCCGATGTTTTGAGTTCATCCTCTACACAGTCTCGACTTGGCCCAGTCCTTCACCTCTTTCCAAAACTTAAAGAATATCTTCGAGGGTGTCATTCTGATAACGACAAAGTGTTGCAAATAGACGTGGCTTCGGCAACTGCTTCACTCATTCTACAGTGACGGTGTTAACCTACATGTCTCTCGTTGGTAGAAATGTGTTCGTCGTCAGGGTGACTATATTCAGAAATAAATATGTTGTTATGAAGAATAAAGACATCTTATGTTAATAACGTTCGTTTTATTTAAAAAGCTGTAAGACGTTTCACGCAAAAAGTTAGGTGGAATTACTTTTTTTCAGAACGCTCTCGTACACATTTCCAGTATCCGATTCGTGTACCGTATTTGAGACACTGAAACTAATATGTTACGAACTAATTAAGTCTCTTGGGAGAATGTTATCAGCAATTATGATGTCTTTGGCTGCATGGCTGTAATTGTTTAGTATTTGACTTCATTTTTTTGTATTTTAGTGTTTATTTCTGCAGAGGCTTGTATAACTTAGTTTAGTAGATGTCAGCTATTTGGCATGAGAATCACGATACTGTAGTGGTCTTCAATCCGAAGGCTGATGAGAGGCACCTTTCCACGCTACGCTGTCCTGTGCAGGCATCTCCACGTTAACTACTGTAACCCACCTCCTGTTGAAGCAGCTTTCTTCAGTCAGTCCTTGGATTTCCTCAACGTGTGGGTTCTTACAGGACCCTCCATTACCAAACACACTATTCTTTCATGGTTCAGGATATGTTGTATCGATCGATCTCTTCGTATAGTGCCGTCATTTTCTTTTCGCCTCAGTTTGATTCAGTACCTCTTCTTTGGTTATACGATATACCTGTCCAGTCTTCTGCATTCTTATGTAGCACCAGTTTTCAGAAGATTGTATTTCTCTCCTTATCTGCACTGTATAGCATCCGTGTTTACGAAACTGTCCAGGCAAATACTTACCTAACGTTTCATTTTATATTACATGTTAAAATATTTCTCATATCTTAGAAACACTTCTCTTCGTGTTGCCAATCTATACTTTATATCCGCTTTAATTCAGCCATGATTAATTATTTTGCACATCAAATAGCAAAACTCAGCTACTATCTTCAGCGACTCATCTCACAGTTTTTTAATCTAATTCTCTTAACATAACCTGATTTAATTCGACTACAGCCCATTACCAGTATTTTATTTTTATTGGCATTAATCTCTTTTCAAGACACTTAATATTATCTAAGTACACAGCTTGTGTCAAAACTGTAATGAAATTCATCATTATAGTTGCAATTTTTCTTATTTCTTTAAAGGAAATTTCCTTTTCTTTCGGGAAATAGTAAATTTTATGATTATAGCGAATCTTATCAGTGATGATGATATAAACAGCTGCGTATGTCCCGACAAAAAAGATTTATGTTGTAATAACGTCACCAAACATTAAAAATCTTATTTCTTCTCCCTGAACTATAATTTCATTCCAGAATGTTTCTTTAGTTTCCTTTACTGACTGCTTAGGGCTCAGATTAAATAACGCTGGGTATAAGTTGCAAACCTGTCTTACTCCCATCTCAACTAACGTTTACCTTCGATGACTTTCGACTCATATAACTGTTATCTAGTTTCTGCGCAAGTTGTAGAGAACATTCCCCTCCCTATTTTTTACTCATGACACCTCCAGACTTTCAAGAGAGTTTATCCTATGCAACATTATCAACAGAATATTTCGCTTCATATATCATGTGTGGACACAAAGGTGTCTCTGCATGTATTAACTTTGTGCTAGTTGGTTATTATGACTGATACATAGGTCTTGTAACTACTGCATAAATTTTTCTAGGAATAACATTTTTCTTATATTTATGGGAATCCTGCAAAACTTCTATTTTCTAACTGAAACTGGCTGCATTGCTGATCTTTAAATCTTTGCAAGTATATCGGAGATTTATATCATCGCCTCTTAAACAGAATTCATGGACCGAATCACTTCACTGGTAAAACACAGAATTAAGACCATTAATTGGAATAGGGCCTTTGTCGAATAATACACAAATATTCCCATTACTTTTTTGAAACGTGGAAAGTTTCTGACGTCAAGCTGATGCGGGGAACCACCACTCCTGACCTGTCTCGCACTCAATACAGATAATATGAAGGAGTACAGTGCTCGGTGATTATTCTCGGAAGCTGACCAGCGCAACAGGACGCTGGAATTCCCAGAACTGAAACCCCGCTGGCTCGCGAAAAATAAGCGTAGGGGTTCGGGTGGTGGGGACCAGGGAGTGGACTGGAGTGGTATATAAACACGCGTGGGACGTCCGGTCGGCAGTCATATTCGCACAGCATTAGCGGCAGCAGGCAGAAGCAGCACCAGCAGACATGAAGGTCACACTAGCGATTGCAGCGGCGGCCTTGTTCGTCGCCATGGCAACCACAGTGGACGCCGCATCGGGTGAGTCTCACTGCGATTGTTGCATTTCGGAGCAGCCAGGACAATTAATCATTCAGTATTTCCATTCTGGTACAGTTTTAAGCAGTGCTGCTCCTGCCGTTTCCACAGAGAAACAGATGCGAACGACACCTCCCGCTGTATAGTCGTATCTCACTAAGAGAGGTGGACAATGACTGAAGCAGTAGAGCTTCTGCGTATCCTGGTTAAAACCACGCTTCACCTCTTCATAAATCATTTTATGAAGGCTCCGGATTGAGTCCGAAAACAACACCTCATCATCATCACACTACAGCAACGCCTTGGCAATGTAGCGATCCTCCTCTCCCTCGCCAACTTTAATATTTGGTTGTAGCTGTTGCGGTTCATTCCACTCATAACAGTTCATAGGTGTATGGTCTGGGCCTGCCTTTCGATACCCTTTACCCAGTATTTTTCCTTCTCAAACTATTTTTACGAAGTTGTTAAGAAGATCATAAAATTTATAATTCGAACAACAACCTGCCAGAAATATGGTTTAAAAAATTAATTTAAGTCAGATGATTACCAGTTTAGGATTTATTGTAAATTCGTGTTCGGATGCCTCTCACAGATATGTTTCCTTTCCTGCCGGGTCACTGTTTTCTATTCGTTACTCGGCCGAGGCACAAAGATAAACAAAAAAATTTCGTTCATAATTTGGTAAACTTAAGAGAGATTTTAGTCTTTTTAACCTTCACACAAATACTCATGATGTGATTTTAAAACCACTAAAAGATGAAATGTGTCGATAACTTAGGTGCTCCATATTTCTGTGCGTATTATATGCGTGTTATGCATTTTTATTATATCCATGTACTCTTATGTTCGACTTCTCATCGCGATTGTACAGGTTAATTCAAAAGTCATGTCCTATGGCACAAGTAGGGTGAATCAGAATTCCACCGAAAAGCTTTCAGGGATGACAGTATGGATGAAAACAAGAAAAAATGGCTAATAAACGTAGACCCTAGAACGCAAACCTTAAGAGCTATGCGCACTTTTTCCTCTTCGATGCTGCGAAACCTCTTCTACCGCAGGCTCTTCGCTTTCCATATTTTGAGAGGCGGTTGTAGAAACCAAAACAAGAAAAAATATGTCCAATAAACAAGGGCTCTAAAGGGCATAACTTACGAACTGTGAGCGCTTGTTCAGTAAGTAAGACGCGCGTCACAGAAACGAAGATGAAAAGGTGTTCATACCTCCAAGTGCAAGTGGAATCCGCGTATACGCCTCTACTTTTTATAGCGTGATCCAGGGTATAAGATTATGTAGGACACGCAAATAAGATATCTTTAATTGAAATTACGGATTCGAAAATACACATCACAAAATCTTGCTTAACGCAACGATAATGGTGACGTGCTGTTTGGGATACATTTTAAAAACCACCGCCGGAGGGTATTGCTCACGTTAGAGCAACAGAAGTAATGGTTGTTCTTAAGTAATCTGGAAATTCCGTACTTAATGCGAGGATTCTAAGTCGTCATGTAACATTACAAACACGACGACTACTTTCTCCATAGTATGTGCGAGAAATAAACGACTGTTCAAATGTTTTCCGAAGAACGAAATCATCAGACAAACAGCCAGGGATCAGACTTTTCTTATATTTCTTTGGTATGTGGTACACACAACAACCAAACCGGAACCTACAGCAAACTCCCATAGCTCTTGTCTCGGTAACAGTTTACGCAACAAAATAATGAGTCAGGAAATTTGTGAATGGCCTTTTATGTAGAAGCTGTTACAATATTCCTTCCTACGCGAGTGGACTGCAGACTCTAAATCTTGTTCCGAAATGTTTTGTTGATCAGTTCGTCGTGTAGTCAAGAATTTAAAACCAGAGTGATTCAATGCAGCATTAGTAGGATGTTTAATGTTTCCTTTATTTTTTTGTTTTTATTTTTATTTCCTTTATATGAGAGGTCATAACACAGATTTGTACTCCCATGCTGCGTGCGAATGAAACTGAAACTGATATGAATAATTAGCATGGAGCGTCATTATAACAAGAAATCGACCGACGCTACATTCAAAGGAAAGTTCACTGCGGGAACCCCTGCGCCATTTCGTTCGGTAAAACCGCCACTGAATGAACCGTGTGTTTGCTACAGATGATTGTCATACAAATCATTCCGAATTACACACGTCTACGATATTTTCAAAAATGTGTTCACGATAAATGGATTTAAAAAAAAAAGATACTCATATCTGTTACGTACCGTCACTGTATTGAGAGAGGTCTCATTCGCTGCATCAGTGGAAATATCACCAGTTAGGCTAAGACGAGTAGTTCAAGAAACGTCAAGTAAGGGAGTACAGGAAATCCAAGTACATATCCATCGCCTAATTTATTTGTACAGTATATTTTATAACTAGTCTAAATAACATTTTTTCGTCTTAATCTTATTTGTGGAGACGGGTCTGTGAATGCACGTCCAAGTGCATGAAAATTGTATTACTGTATCCGTTTTTTTTTTTCGAAATTCCTGGTGCTTAAATCCTGTATTGACACAAAAATGAAAAGTTCGATGGACATCTGTGCCACAAGGAGCCGTTTTCATGTACAAAAGCTAAGCTAAATGAGGCGTCATTGATCATTTGGTTTTGCGGTTCTTGCGGATCCAATGCCTGCTGACAAAATTAGTAAATATCAGGTCCACCTGTTGCGTTTTATATAAACCCAAACACTTTGCACGACCTTTGTGACGTCGTTGTTGGGTGTTATTATTCACTTATGTGAAATATAAACACATTTTAAGCAGTTAGTTAATGTTATAAAAACTGCTGTAGGCCTAATTTTGTAGGAATAATTACTACTTCGTGTTAACATATTACAGAAATAATTAAAAAACACCGACGGACGGATACATTTTTGGATTTATATAGAAACCAGTCTTTTGCATAACAGTTGGTGCTGATATTCAGTAGCAAATGAAGCATATTCTTCAGTAGATAATTTTATTTACAGTGGTTCTCAGCAAGTATCTTTGTCTGAATAGTTGCATGCTGAATGCATATGCATGACCGAAAGTGTAATATTGCTCCAGAAAAGTTAGTAAGGAAACATAACGTAATGATTTTTAACGCGAAACCACGGAATGCTTAGTGATGACTAAAAAAGTTAAAATAAACCCTGAGACAGTAAACACATTTTCATTTGCTGGTTGGTTTTTGTTCTAGAGTGTACTCCAGGAACCACGAAGAAGGAAGACTGCAACACTTGTAGATGCACTCCAACAGGCGTCTGGGTCTGCACGCGCAAAGGGTGTGTTACGAAGAGAGGTAAGAGGCTGTCTGCTTCGTTTGAGAGTATCCTCTGTTGTTTCACGAAATACCGGTGTCGAACAAAAAATATATTGACGTTGTTCAATAATTTTTCGTCCAGTATAGAGCAGAATGCAAGGTGTGATAAAACGTATACTGTAGCATGCGGGGAGTAATGAAACGATACGGACTAACGTCAAAGGGTTGCAGAGGGTCTCATGATTAACAAATTCAGTGCAGGAACCCCAACGTCGATTCAGGGCCTTAAACGCATAGGGTCTAAAACAAACCGTAAGGGAGCTAACGCCAGTTCTCTGGTGGGCTCTTAATCAGGGCTTCGTACAGTGGAACTGTTGTTTGTTGTTCAGTGTTGTCGAATAACTACAACAAGGTCCAATGGATAAAATAGGGGTGACTGCTGCACAGATAACGACAGGCTTCTACATTTTCAACGGTATGAAGTGTCATTGGATGACACTTCCACACACGGGCTGGCTCTGAGCACTATGGCACTTACCTTCTGAGGTCATCAGTCCCCTAGAACTTAGAACTACTTGAACCTAACTAACCTAAGGGCATCACACACATCCATGCCCCAGACACGGGATTTTATAAATAGTAATAATGATTTCATATAGAGGGTGAGCAAAATGAAACCGACGCGTAAAATATTTGTAAGACTAACGCGCAACTGACACTTGTTAAAGAGTAGGAGAACTGCCCACCACAGAAAATTCTGGAAACGCTGTTTAGGTACGCCAGTCAGTTGCTGCCACACGTCTGCGAATGCGCATCTCCCAGATGCTCTTTCGCGAGTACCTGACACTGTCGTCAAGTATAACTGGGTGAGAGGAGCAGACATGCTTATTGGCCATACGAGCATAAACGGTGCTCGTTATAAAACGACGCATGTTCATTGTCGAATGTTATGCTAAGCACCATTTGTGGAAAACCTGTGTGAAATTGTTTGTGAAAGAGTTTAAGAGAGCAGGTGTTTGTAAAACCTCCAGCAAAGCCTGCAATGCAAAGTTTAGTGATAAAATGGGGTGAAACGGGTTCCGTAGCGAGTAAAAGCCATAGCTATCCGAAAAGAATTCGAACATTGCCAGAAAAAGGGAAACCTGTAGCCGAGTCAGACTTAATCTCAACGTCGTTTATCTGTTTAAGTGGGAACTAACCAACGTCGAGTCGGAACACTGTCAAAAAGGAGCTGCTACTGTATCCTTGCAAATTTTGGAGCCAAAAGAAGTTTCGAGTTTTTGGTTCTGCTGGTGGTTCCTGAGTGAAGAAAGTTTTTAGACCCTCATTCTTCATTTCTTCACGTGAGGCCATTTCCAGCTTGTCACTGTATGTGAACCCACAGAATTTGTGCCATTACGGATCACAGAACTATGAAGAGCCGCTGCATAATCACATGTTTGGCAATTTGGTACACAATGTCTAACATTCTTATCGTGACAAGACGCTTTCACCAAGCTGTTAATGTTAACCGTTATATCCAGAAACTACACTCCTGGAAATTGAAATAAGAACACCGTGAATTCATTGTCCCAGGAAAGGGGAAACTTTATTGACACATTCCTGGAGTCAGATACATCACATGATCACACTGACAGAACCACAGGCACATAGACACAGGCAACAGAGCATGCACAATGTCGGCACTAGTACAGTGTATATCCACCTTTCGCAGCAATGCAGGCTGCTATTCTCCCATGGAGACGATCGTAGAGATGCTGGATGTAGTCCTGTGGAACGGCTTGCCATGCCATTTCCACCTGGCGCCTCAGTTGGACCAGCGTTCGTGCTGGACGTGCAGACCGCGTGAGACGACGCTTCATCCAGTCCCAAACATGCTCAATGGGGGACAGATCCGGAGATCTTGCTGGCCAGGGTAGTTGACTTACACCTTCTAGAGCACGTTGGGTGGCACGGGATACATGCGGACGTGCATTGTCCTGTTGGAACAGCAAGTTCCCTTGCCGGTCTAGGAATGGTAGAACGATGGGTTCGATGACGGTTTGGATGTACCGTGCACTATTCAGTGCCCCCTCGACGATCACCAGTGGTGTACGGCCAGTGTAGGAGATCGCTCCCCACACCATTATGCCGGATGTTGGCCCTGTGTGCCCTGTGTCCTGATTGTGGCGCTCACCTGCACGGCGCCAAACACGCATACGACCATCATTGGCACCAAGGCAGAAGCGACTCTCATCGCTGAAGACGACACGTCTCCTGTCGCGACACCACTGGAGGCGGGCTGCACGATGTTGGGGCGTGAGCGGAAGACGGCCTAACGGTGTGCGGGACCGTAGCCCAGCTTCATGGAGACGGTTGCGAATGGTCCTCGCCGATACCCCAGGAGCAACAGTGTCCCTAATTTGCTGGGAAGTGGCGGTGCGGTCCCCTACGGCACTGCGTAGGATCCTACGGTCTTGGCGTGCATCCGTGCGTCGCTGCGGTCCGGTCCCAGGTCGACGGGCACGTGCACCTTCCGCCGACCACTGGCGACAACATCGATGTACTGTGGAGACCTCACACCCCACGTGTTGAGCAATTCGGCGGTACGTCCACCCGGCCTCCCGCATGCCCACTATACGCCCTCGCTCAAAGTCCGTCAACTGCACATACAGTTCACGTCCACGCTGTCGCGGCATGCTACCAGTGTTCAAGACTGCGATGGAGCTCCGTATGCCACGGCAAACTGACTGACACTGACGGCGGCGGTGCACAAATGCTGCGCAGCTAGCGCCATTCGACGGCCAACACCGCGGTTCCTGGTGTGTCCGCTGTGCCGTGCGTGTGATCATTGCTTGTACAGCCCTCTCGCAGTGTCCGGAGCAAGTATGGTGGGTCTGACACACCGGTGTCAATGTGTTCTTTTTTCCATTTCCAGGAGTGTAGTTCTAAGTTCTAGGGGACTGATGACCTCAGAAGTTAAAGTCCCATAGTGCTCAGAGCCATTTGAACCATTTTGTCGCGACATATGTTTCCTTGTACGTATATTTTCATTCTGTTTGTCCAAGGTAAATTTTCTTTTTGTAGGTCTTTTGCACATAGTTTCAGAACAAACTGGAAAGAAATTCAGGTATATTAAAGAAGAAATAGGGGAAAAGTAAATATAGGACAATGTTAATGGAGAAGGCCAACTGAGTGGCGTGTCTGTCGAAGTATACAGCCACATTTTGTAGAGGCTTCCCGGTTCCCTGAACATGAGCTTAATGTATTGTCGCTTCACAGAGGCAGAGGAGTCGCCCATCGTGAAACGGGAAGCCCAGAGGTGTACACCCAACTCGACCTTCAAGAAGGACTGCAACACGTGCACGTGCAACAGCAGTGGAACGTCCGCCATCTGCACCCAGCTGGGATGTCTCAGCCGCGGCCGTAGACGTGAGTCCATCTCTCTCTCTCATTTCTGTTCGTCTCACTGCGTATTTCTCTGAGTTATAGCAGTTCTTTCCGTGTATGGCCCTGATTTCACTGAACTGTGCTACTTGGCCGTGACACATCAAGCGAATTTTACTTTCGTCCCTGAGTTTTACACACCAGTGTAGCAACGATAACTGTGCTGCCGTACATTCACGTACTTTTGTTTCCAATGTCATCAGAAGAAAAACAAGCAGACTTTCACTAGCTTTTGTTGCTTCCGCTTATTCAGAATTCTGACCTAAGACACAACCCTCACAGAGCAGGTCAAATGAAACTAATTAACGACGTAGCGTGATAACTGGTGGATTGCGAATCTACAGCTGTGTAGTTGAACAGCACTCCGCAGACGACAGGAATGTAGAGCGACTCAAAAGTAAATAATTCGCAACGTTGTTCCGGCCACTGTGGCCGTGCGGTTCTAGGCGCTTCAGTCCGGAACCGCGCTGCTGCTACGGTCGCAGGTTCGAATCCTGCCTCAGGCATGGAGGTGTGTGATGTCATTAGGTTAGTTAGGTTTAAGTAGTTCTAAGTCTAGGAGACTGATGACCTCAGATGTTAAGTCCCATACTGCTTAGAGCCATCTGAACAATTTATTGTTTTTTTCAAAAATTTTTTTTTAGCAACGTTGTTGACCGCCGAACTTGGTAGAATTGAACCGCAAGCAATAAATAAATTCTGTCTGCCATTGTTTTCTCTACTAACAGATTAAAGTTACCTCAACTGAAAATCATATTTCCCCTGGACCATGGAGGTAGTGGATCTGTTCTCCTACAGCAGGGGCTCAGTTGCCGAGGAAAATAAACTGCTTAATGAAAGGAGTAGGGGTAGACTATCGACCAGTACCAGAACGGGCAATATTAATTAAACTTCATATATTCACAGTGGAGCACAAAAATGCGAGGCAGTCTCGTTACATAGAGTGGGATTTTGCCAGCCCACAATTTGAACCGTGCAGGGCTCCACGTGCTTGATAATTTGGAATCCAGAGAGAAAGTTATGAGCCATGAGCAATCACAAATTGCGAGCATGCAGACAGGGGCAGTGATACAAAGTCACCTCCCTAGTAATTTTGATTCCATGCAACTACTTCCTCGTGGTGTATTTGCAGCTTAACCGTGGATGAATGTGCTATGAACATTTTATTTCGAATGTCCTGACAAGAGGTGAACGAAATTGCCTGGAAGATCATATCAGCGCACACTCCGCTGCAGAGTGAAAATCTCATTCTGGTGAACGAAATTGTATCGTGAAAAAGTCAGCAACCACAACACTAGTGGTAGTCACAGAGTGATGCCTACCAAGCGCAGCAGCGAACGGAGGCCAAGACGTCGTCTCTCAGCAGTAACCTCGAAAGCTGCACAGCTGTGTGCTTCCCGCGATAGCGAGAGCTCGCTGTAGCCACCTTAACTGTGGCCAGAGATGAAATTCGTCGCTTAGGCCTTCTGCAGAGGGGCAGTTGATGGTTCTGAGGTGGCGCCAGCTCTCTGTGAACAAGGTTATGGTTAGTGACCCTCTGCACTGCTGTTGCCTTGATTTGATTCTGAAACTAACGGAGACCGGAACTTTGTAGATTTACGCTATCTTGAGTATTTTTTAATTAAATGAATGGTGACCAAGAAAATTGCCTATAAATATCCAAGCTCCAGCAGAAGCGATTTGACAGGATTAGCATAGTTTGAAATGGAAACAGAAGTTCAACTGTAAAACATGTAATACAGTCAATATCTGGCAATATCTGGCAGTGTAAGAAAATGTGCAAGGAAATGTAGATCACACCTGCAGTGATCTTTTGTGTGAGTAGTAACACTCATGCCGTTTTGTAAATTGCATAGACATGTGCAAACAAACAGTGAAAACGGAAGTGAAACAAATCAGAAGCCACAAATTTTTTAAGTGTAAACATAGTAGTGTTCACGTACAAATGGTTCAAATGGCTCTGAGCACTATGGGACTTAACCGCTGTGGTCATCAGTCCCGTAGAACTTAGAACTACTTAAACCTAACTAACCTAAGGACATCACACACATTCATGCCCGAGGCAGGATTCGAACCTGCGACCGTTGCGGTCGCGCGGTTCCAGACTGTACCGCCTAGAACCGCTCGGCTACTCCGGCCGGCTGTTGTTCACGTACAAAATTGTTGTGTAATCAGAGTGTACATGAGTATCTCAGTTATCTCCTTCAAACCTCCTTCGACCAAATGTGGCAGAAAAACACAAGGCACCAGAATATCAGTGTGATGTCGTTTATAATATCCTAGCTCTGATGGTAGTGGAGATACAGGCAAAAACGTGATTTTTTCAGCCCCTGGAGTATAGACTCCCTGCATGAAAGGTTAATTGTGTGGGAACAGTATCAGACAGCCAATCCAACTTGCTTTGCAGGACAGTGTACATGTCAGGGGCAAGAAACAGTTTTCTGGGTCCCAACATGTAGGCTGCCCTATTGTGTTGAGTTGTATTGGCCTGTTTTATCGACCTGCGTTACACAGCAGCCTGTGCATCAGGGACAAATACATTATTTTTAAGCCCCTGATATGAGCCTGCCCTGTACGAAATGCATTTCGTGGGAGTAGTATTAGCTTGCTTTATTGAACTGTACAGCAGGTGCTATACATGCCAACGAGCTTGACTATGGTCGGGCTGAAATGGATAGATGAGGTGGACAAAGTGATGGGGTGAAGGGAATGGACAGAAAGAGGGAAAGAGGGGAAAATGCGTGAGCCAGATTGTAGAATAACCAGCTGAGCCACCGTAGGTGGTTCACCTGCATTCCCTACCTCCAGGATACTAAACCGCTTCAACAGTGAAAGTGGAGGAATACGACCAGTATTTAATCCAAAGAATTTATCAAGAATTATTTCTGTAGTATAGACTTGCATTCTTGAATAGTTATTTCCAAAGACACGTCTGGCCAGGAAAGTTTATGTTTTTTTGATGGTTATCTGCGTCATCTTAAGACTAAATCTGGGATGGTTTCCTTTCAAAAGATCGCGGCCGATTATCTGAGTCTCTTTTGATATTGTGTTGCAGAGGTAAACTGCACTCCTGGAACGACCTTCAAGAACAAGTGTAACACTTGCCGCTGCGGTTCCAATGGTAGGAGTGCCAGCTGCACATTGAAGGCGTGTCCTCCAGGCTCGTATTAACCAGGTATGTATCCACTCTGTTTGACGTTCGGCTTTGTGAATTTCAGATCTGAACAAGTTTTGTTTTAATGCTGCAGTGAGGGCTTCATGTCCAACGTTTATGTCAGCACATCTTCCAGACTGAGATGCCGCGGTCGGTATATGAGACTACTGATGTTTCATATCCATCTATGGGAGATTCGAGTTAATCGAGATGAAATATAAATGCTGAATTTTCAGTAAGAGAATAGCGATTGATTTACTTTTAACTGGCAATGACATCAACAGCCAAAGATAATCAACCATAAGGCGTCACATGATGTATGGTTGTGGGTTACACACAACTCATAGTACATTTATAATCTCGGAGCACCTTGAGAAATTTTTGTCTCTGAATATACATCCCTCAGATGGGGATAGAACGTTAATACTCAGTTTTATACATCGACCATGTCCTCTGAAACATGATGTTTTAACGGTTTTTTTATGCTGGAAATTTCTGTAGAAAACGCTGGGCTAGTTACAGTGCAGCAAGTTCTGAGGCCCCTGTTTTAACGACAAAAACTCTAAATACCAAGTAACTGTAGAATAAGTGTGTGTGTGTGTGTGACAGAGAGAGAGAGAGAGAGAGAGAGAGAGAGAGAGAGAGAGAGAAAGAGAGAGAGAAAGAGAGAGAGAGAGAGAGTGAGAGTACATGAGTGAGCGAGTAAGTGTGGTGTGAATGAGTGAGTGAGTGAGTGTGCGAGTGTGGATATGAATGAGTGTGTGTGTGTGTGAGTGTGGGTGTGAATGACTGAGTGAGTGAGTGTGTGAGTGTGGGTGTAAATGAGTGAGTGAGAGTAAGTAAGCAATTTAAATATTGTCTTAGACCTTTCACCTCAATTTATTAATAAGAATTTACAGTGACCTAAAATATAGAAATATGTATTTATACTCACATACAGCACATTTCATTTTGATAGTCTCATATTGTGTGTATTTTTAAGGGCAAAGGAGATGCTCCTAACCATACTGTGACAAACTGAAAATGGCAAAATATAAATTCCATTTATTCACTCGTAGATGCATCTTTGCCTCAAAATCACTGCACAATGACAGCAACAGAGGAAAGATAAATCTATCAAACATCTTAGTTGTTCGTTCTTCATACTGATATTTTCAAGTCCATTGTAATAACTAGTGTGACATTTTTAAATATTAGAACTATGCAATAACAATTGTAAAACCTTGACTGTTATTTCCGGTTTAGAAGCCGTGGAAGATGAAACTAATGACGTCTAAACTCAATAAACATCGTTGTGGGTGTCACTATTGTGAAAAAGGCTTTAAAAATTCAGCTACTGAGAGGATGTCTCACTAACATCATAACGATTCATTCTGTGCACTCCTCAATCTTTATTAGTTTATGTAATGCCTTTTTAAATAGTTTATACTTTCACAAACATGACACTGTGCTGTACTTCCCTACTTAAATATAACGTCGCCTCGTTTGTAAATCTCAGAGCAGCGAGGGTGCAGGGAATGGACAGGGACTGCGGGTAGGTTGCGTTCGCTGGGAAAGGGGGTCTGCCGTGAGACGTGCAGAGATAGTCTGCGCAGTAGCATTAACATTGCGTCCCGGATGGCGCAGGGGTTAACGCACTGCCTAGTAAGTACGAGATCCCGGATTCTAATCACGGTCTGGAAGACATTTTCACTCGTCGTCGCTGATTCCGCGTTATGTACCAATGCATCTGACATTAGTAATCCCTTCCTTTCCCTGTCCGTCCTCCCCCCACTACCTTTAATTTTCATGTGGTGTAGATATTAATAGTATTGGTGAAAATTACTAACAGATCCTAACATGAGAAACTCGAAGTATTGTTTACTTTATCTAAATTAAATACTCCTCATACTGGCATGTGAATGTTTTGATTTTTCTTTTCAGCGTTCCTTCGTGAAGGTGACGTGTGATAAGTTCTCTGCAGTCAAGAGAAACAACGCCATTTCTGTGATGTGGACCTCCGTCTTTAATCTCGGCGGCGAATTATTTTCATCTACTTCCAATTTGTCATTTGTAATTTCCTCATCGTCTTCAAGCATAAAAAATAAACACAATGGTTGTAATCTATCAAATATAGAGTTTGTTTCACATACTCCACTTTACCTACATTTCATTTAAATTTAGTATTTCTGTGTTTTAATTTTCTTTTTCTGTTCACTTCATTGTAAAGTTATTATGTTTCTTTTTACAATCATGAACTAACACAATGATGTAGTTATGTATGCTAATACATATGCTCGACGACTTCCACACCCTTCTGCTACTTGCGTCAGCAGTAGTGTTGGACACCTAATTTGCATCCATTGTACTACACACCAAGACGTATCGAGTGAAACAGAGAGTGAATGATATGTTTGCAGAATTTCACATTTGTAGAGCTTCTTCACTATCTTTGTCTCAGTAATATGAACAGTTACATCATGGATCCAAATAAATCAAAATTTGTACTATTCGTCGTCAGATGGTATACAAGACTTTCCATTCCATCTTAGGATAAGGTGATTCTTGTCCTGATGAAATGTATCCACCTAAAGTGGACAGTAATGCATTATGTAGTGGCTATGGCCAATACATCTTAAGAGGACAAACATAATGCTTAAATAGTATTAAATAAATCGAAAGGGTGATGAACAACTGTAAATGATAATGAGTAGTGAACTGGACTCTCGGCATTACTCTGAACATTACTTTTCGTAATATTATTTTATTGGCTCCTGGGTACACCAAAACAGGTAACGCTTCCCTTCCACAAATTGATAAGTAATTTAATACACCAAATTACACTGACATTAACGATAACACGACAATAAGTAGAGTGCCGAGAAATTATCTGTAGTTGAAGTCATCAAACTAGTTTTTAAATAAACAAAAGTAGCACACACACACACACACACACACACACACACACACACACACACAACCATAAACCGATCGACTATATTTTAATGCCATCTTTTAACAAGTATACCGCAAGCTATTTGTAACTGTTCATGTTCACGGTTGTCCGATGATCACGTATTGGATGAATGGTGCACAAAACGTACAGCTACGTCTCTTTCCATTGGACAGTAGCAACTCAGCCTACGTACTCAACTATTTTCTGGCTGTACTCCAATCTTTGTTGGTTAGTGTTGTTTAATGTCCCGTCGACAACGAGGTCATTAGAGACGGAGCGCAAGCTCGGGTTAGGGAAGGATGGGGAAGAAAATCGGCCGTGCCCTTTCAAAGGAACCATCCCGGCATTTGCCTGAAACGATTTAGGGAAATCACGGAAAACCTAAATCAGGATGGCTGGAGACGGGATTGAACCGTCGTCCTCCCGAATGCGAGTCCAGTGTGCTAACCACTGCGCCACCTCGCTCGGTCCCAATCTTTGTCTTGCTCCAAAGCTTTTCTGCAGTCTCTAGTACGATGGCAGTAATTCCTTATTCCATATTGTCTTGACACATGTCCTATCGTCTTGTACCCTCCCCTTGGCAGTGCTTGCCATATGTTGCTGTCCTCGTCCATTCTGAGGAAAATTTCCTTCCTTACCATATTAGTCTACCTAACTATCAACATTTTTCTGTAACACCACATATCAGTGGTTTCGATTCTTTCTGTTCTGATTTTCCCCCAGTTCATTGTCTCAGTACCAACGACATGGTTCTGAATAATGGCCTGCCAAAGGGTTCGGCACTAGCACCAATTATTTTCATTCTTTATATTGCCGACATGCCAGACACAAAATACGTGATTTTGCATATGCGGATGACCTGGCCATCGCGTATGGAAATAAACATATTAACGACCTCGACAAAGTATTTAATGCAGACTTGGAACTAATGAACACCTACTACTTCAAGTGGCTTCTGCATCCAAACCGTAAGAATACCACCAGCACCATAGTGCACCCTAACAATAAGGACAGAAATAGAAAACGACAACGCTCTATGAATTGGCAAAGAATCATGCATGAGGATAAGCCTAAGTACTTGGAAATGCAATTAGATTGCACTCTAGCTTATACGGCATATCTACAAGGTACAAAACAGAAATGCCGTAATGATATCCTGTCGAAACTAACTGGAACGACATGGGGCTGCGAAGGCAGCACATTGAGGACTTCACCACTATCGCTTGCGTACAGCGTGGCAGAGTATTGCTCGCCAGTCTTGATGAGAAGTGCATTCATAACCTAAGTGGACGTCCAACTGAAGGAAAAAATGTGGATAATCTCCAGAACACTTCGGGTTACCTCGTGTGCCCGGCTGCCTAGCCTAGCAAACATAGAACCCCATCAAATCTATTCGAACATAGTTAGCCACAAGATCATATAGAAAATTCGTTGACAATCCAGAACTCCATATACACCGAGATCTCGCGCCTCTAAACCGACTTAAATCCAGGTCACCTTTATGGAAAATCGACGAAGAATGCAAGGCCTCGACTCGAAGACAGTTTGGAAAGAACTGTGGGCTGTAAGTCGACATAAGAATCGAAACTTGGGGGACGACTCCACAAGAATATCCATGGATTCAACCTCCCGAGGAAATTACGGACAACTTTGAACCGTGTCATGAAGAGTATTGTTAGGTGTAAGCAATTGATGAACAAATGGAGACCAGCCGGAGTGGCCAAGCGGTGCTAGGCGCTACAGTCTGGAACCGCGCGACCGCTACGGTCGCAGTTTCGAATCCTGCCTCGGGCATGGATGTGTGTGATGTCCTCACGTTAGTTAGGTTTAAGTAGTTCTAAGATCTAGGGGACTGATGACCTCACAAGTTAAGTCCCATAGTGCTCAGATCCGTTTGAACCCAACAAATGGGGCCTATCGGACAGACCTGAATGTGAGTGTGGGATACACAGTCATTGGACCATTTACTTGTGTGAAGTGCACGGCCATGAGAGTGATCTGGAAGACGGACACAGACTCTATGGGTGAGTGGCTCAAGACCGTTCGTAATATTTTATACTATTATAATAAAACATGTAAGGAATATTCATACTCAGTATAGAGCTATTAGAATATTTTAGATAACACATTATGTAATGAATGCCTTTGTAAATGCCAAGCCAGTAAATAACGATTATTCTACATTTGTCACCACTGCATGTGAAATCTGTCGTTCTTTGTCGATACTCGATGTCCCCTGATAGTCTGACGAGACAAAGGCCCAAAAAAGTTGAACAGCATTATTACGTGAATAATCTCTGTTGTACCCTAACCAAACTTTCGCTGTATCCCACAACGTAATGAAAGATGACACTTTTTTTATCAGAAGTTGGTCCTGTGTGATCGTTGACTCAAATTCTCCATACACTGTTGCTTCCTGGTGTTTGCTTGGCATGACTGACTAGTTATGAACTGTGCAATTACAAACTGAAACTTCCACTTTTCGTCTTTCTATGGGACCGACATTTTGTCAACGTGTAATTATATGTTATCACAGACTGAGAGTACTTGTCACGTCTGTACTACAAGGGTCTCTATAAACAACTGGTCACGTTGCTCAAAAATTTACTTATGTATTGAACCGTTTCGGGCGAAAAGTACTTTCAGAATGCCTTCATACCGAGTATGGTGTCACATGTGTGCGTCATCACTGTCAGTGCTAGAATTAGCACACTCTTCAAGTAATAAAATGTCCTGATAACCAAAGATGTGATATATTAAAAGCCCGAGTGACATTAGTTCTGGGTGCAGTTAGATCTGTCTACTTCCGTGGTCTCTGTACTGAAGCAGCCGTGGCAGCGAGTGGGCTCATGGTGGCCGTGCTGCGTGAATGGCGCCCGGAACTGCGGCCGCTTTGTGTTTATAAGGGGCGTGACGGCAGTGGGTTCGTGCGTGCCTTAAAAAATTTCTGGATTTAAATGACATAGAACGGATTGAAAACACTATATTTTTGATAGCAACTCTCCGCGTCCTAACGCTTCTGACATTCATAATTGGGCACTCGAGGAAGTTACGACTGCTCATGATGATACAAAATGAAAAATGCTCCTATCTCCATACAAAACCCTCCGAAACGTCCTGGGCAGACTTAGAGGTGTAAAAGAAGGGAACTGGGCTTTCGACGTATCTGGCAGCTTCAAAGACATTTAAATTAAAATATCACGACATATTCGCTATTTTTTACTTGTTACCATTGTTACCCATGTCATGTAATGTAATGCAACGTGTCAAGTAAAGTAATATGATACATGGTAACATCTCCCCGGGAACAAATCCTCCCCCAGAAATTTTATCACCTCAGGAAAACTAATTTAGTTATTACATGTTCCCTCTTCAGCTTTTGATATTATATATCGTTTCCTATGTCTGGCGAACTATCTGGATTTTGGGGACAGGATAGTGGCTTTAGCCTATAAAAAATGAAATATGCAGGTGGGCTAACATCTTGCAGCTAAAGAACTCACTAGACCGGGCAGAAGGGTTAACTCGTAAAAAAAGCACAAATATAACAATAAGTTTTGATTTAAATGTTTTCTAAGCTGGCAGATAAGTCAAAAACCATCTCCCTTCTTTTAGAGTCCTCATTCTGCCCAAGATGTACTTGCCCTTTTTGTGGTATCACAGGAGGACTTTTCATTCTGTTTCCAAACTTCTCCACTATAATTTTGACATTAGAATGGTTCAAATGGCTCTGAGCACAATGGGACTCAACTGCTGAGGTCATTAGTCCCCTAGAACTTAGAACTAGTTAACCCTGACTAACCTAAGGACATCACACACATCCATGCCCGAGGCAGGATTCGAACCTGCGACCGTAGCGGTCTCGCGGTTCCAGACTGCAGCGCCAGAACCGCGCGGCCACTTCGGCCGGCTTTGACATTAGACCTTCACACTGATCCAATACTATAGAGTGAGTCACCCTCCCCGCGTTAGAAGTAATTTCGTAGCTTAGATGTTATACTCATGTGTCTGGAACTGCAGACAGGCATTCCTCTTAGTTTTGCCTTTAGAACTGACGAACCATATACAAGGACAGGAGCGACAGTTCTCCACAAATTCCATTTGTTTCTACACTCCTGGAAATGGAAAAAGAACACATTGACATCGGTGTGTCAGACCCACCATACTTGCTCCGGACACTGCGAGAGGGCTGTACAAGCAATGATCACACGCACGGCACAGCGGACACACCAGGAACCGCGGTGTTGGCCGTCGAATGGTGCTAGCTGCGCAGCATTTGTGCACCGCCGCCGTCAGTGTCAGCCAGTTTGCCGTGGCATACGGAGCTCCATCGCAGTCTTTAACACTGGTAGCATGCCGCGACAGCGTGGACGTGAACCGTATGTGCAGTTGACGGACTTTGAGCGAGGGCGTATAGTGGGCATGCGGGAGGCCGGGTGGACGTACCGCCGAATTGCTCAACACGTGGGGCGTGAGGTCTCCACAGTACATCGATGTTGTCGCCAGTGGTCGGCGGAAGGTGCACGTGCCCGTCGACCTGGGACCGGACCGCAGCGACGCACGGATGCACGCCAAGACCGTAGGATCCTACGCAGTGCTGTAGGGGACCGCAACGCCACTTCCCAGCAAATTAGGGACACTGTTGCTCCTGGGGTATCGGCGAGGACCATTCGCAACCGTCTCCATGAAGCTGGGCTACGGTCCCGCACACCGTTAGGCCGTCTTCCGCTCACGCCCCAACATCGTGCAGCCCGCCTCCAGTGGTGTCGCGACAGGCGTGAATGGAGGGACGAATGGAGACGTGTCGTCTTCAGCGATGAGAGTCGCTTCTGCCTTGGTGCCAATGATGGTCGTATGCGTGTTTGGCGCCGTGCAGGTGAGCGCCACAATCAGGACTGCATACGACCGAGGCACACAGGGCCAACACCCGGCATAATGGTGTGGGGAGCGATCTCCTACACTGGCCGTACACCACTGGTGATCGTCGAGGGGGCACTGAATAGTGCACGGTACATCCAAACCGTCATCGAACCCATCGTTCTACCATTCCTAGACCGGCAAGGGAACTTGCTGTTCCAACAGGACAATGCACGTCCGCATGTATCCCGTGCCACCCAACGTGCTCTAGAAGGTGTAAGTCAACTACCCTGGCCAGCAAGATCTCCGGATCTGTCCCCCATTGAGCATGTTTGGGACTGGATGAAGCGTCGTCTCACGCGGTCTGCACGTCCAGCACGAACGCTGGTCCAACTGAGGCGCCAGGTGGAAATGGCATGGCAAGCCGTTCCACAGGACTACATCCAGCATCTCTACGATCGTCTCCATGGGAGAATAGCAGCCTGCATTGCTGCGAAAGGTGGATATACACTGTACTAGTGCCGACATTGTGCATGCTCTGTTGCCTGTGTCTATGTGCCTGTGGTTCTGTCAGTGTGATCATGTGATGTATCTGACCCCAGGAATGTGTCAATAAAGTTTCCCCTTCCTGGGACAATGAATTCACGGTGTTCTTATTTCAATTTCCAGGAGTGTAATTAGCCCAATCAGCCATCGTGCTAACACATACGCTTCCAAGAAACATTGTGTTTCAACTAGTAGTTACAGTCAAACAAACCAATGGACGGGCAGAACCGTGGATATGAGCTCAACTGTTGCACGTACCACCCCCGCTCCAGCGTCTGCGCAAGGTGGCCCGTGCGAGCACATTGGAGGCATGCGTTACTTTGCACCGCTGTATGCGCTCCCTTGCCTCTACCTGCAACGGTCGCGCACGCCTAGTGCACAGGGAATGTCGCACAGGTGTAAACGCACAATTAAGAGAAGAGGAGGCGTTCCACTAGCGGGGGTGTTTTCGCAACACTTCGGGTCGATGTGGGGTAAGTGAGCAGACTGTAAGTGGCCTGTTTAGGTTTTTATGTTGGTAACGTCACGTAGCGCTCGGTATGAAATTCTTGACAGTGCTGTGTGCAGTCTGTGGCAGGTTGGCATGGTTGGAATATTCGCTGTTGTAGTGTTGGGCAGTTGGGTGTGAACAACGCGTAGCTTTGGGCAGTTGGAGGTGAGCCGCCAGCAGTGGTGGATGTGGAGAGAGAGATGCCAGAGTTTTGAGAGGTTGCTATAAGCGGACGACTTGGACGTATGTCCTTCAGAAAAAGGAAATTTGTTTAATTGGGTGTCACAAAATTATATATAAAGGGTGGTCCATTGATCGTCACCGGGCCAAATATCTCAAGAAATAAGCGTCAAACGAAAAAACTACAAAGCACGAAACTTGTCTAGCTTGAAGGGGGAAACCAGATGGCGGTATGGTTGGCCCGCTAGATGGCGCTGCCATAGGTCAAACGGATATCAACTCCGTTTTTTAAAATAGAAACCCCCATTTTTATTACATATTCGTGCAGTACGTAAAGAAAAATGAATGTTTTAGTCGGACCACTTTTTTCGCTTTGTGATAAATGGCGCTGTAATAGTCACAAACATATGGTTCACAATTTTATACCAACAGTTGGTTACAGGTAGGTTTTTTAAATTAAAGTACAGAACATAGGTACGTTGGAACATTTTATTTCGGTTGTTCCAATGTGATATATGTACCCCTATGAACTTACCATTTCTGAGAACGCATGCTGTTACAACGTGATTACTTGTAAATACCACATGCGAAAATACCAAATGCTCAAAATGATGTCCCTCAATCTCAATGCATTTGGCAATACGGGTAACGACATTGCTCTCAACAGCGAATGGTTCGCCTTCCATAATGTTCGCACATGCATTGACAATGCGCTGACGCATGTTCTGAGGCGTTGTCGGTGGATCACGATAGCAAATATCCTTCAACTTTCCCCACAGAAAGAAGTCCAGGGACGTCAGATCCGGTGATCGCGCGGGCCATGGTATGGTGCTTCGACGACCAATCCACCTGTCATGAAATATGCTATTCAGTACCGCTTCAACCGCACGCGAGCTATGTGTCGGACATCCATCATGTTGCAAGTACAACGCCATTCTGTCATGCAGTGAAACATCTTGTAGTAACATCGGTAGAACATTACGTAGGAAATCAACATACATTGCACCATTTAGATTGCCATCGATAAAATGGGGGCCAATTACCCTTCCTTCCATAATGCCACACCATACAATAACCCGCCAAGGTCGCTGATGTTCCACTTGTCGGAACCATCGTGGATTTTCCGTTGCCCAATAGTGCATATTATGCCGGTTTACATTACCGCTGTTGGTGAATGACGCTTCTTCGCTAAATAGAACGCGTGCAAAAAATGTGTCATCGTCCCGTAATTTCTCTTGTGCCCAGTGGCAGAACTGTACACAACGTTCAAAGTCGTCGCCATGCAATTCCTGGTGCGTAGAAATATGGTACGGGTGCAGTCGATGTTGATGTAGCATTATCAACACCGACGTTTTTGAGATTCCCGATTCTCGCTCAATTTGTCTGCTACTCATGTGCGGATTAGCCGCGACAACAGCTAACACACCTACTTGATCACCATCATTTGTTGCAGGTCGTGGTTGACGTCTCACATGTAGCCGAACACATCCTGTTTCCTTAAATAACGTAACTACCCGGCGAACGGTCCGGACACTTGGATGATGTCGTCCAGGATACCGAAAAGCATACATAGCACACAGGCGGTGGGCATTTTGATCACAATAGCCATACATCAGCATGATATCGACCTTTTCCGCAATTGGTAAACGGTCCATTTTAACACGGGTAATGTATCACGAAGCATATACCGCCTGCACTGGCGGAATGCTACGTGGTACCACGTACTTACACGTTTGTGACTATTGCAGCGCCATCTATCACCAAGCGAAAAAAGTGGTCCAACTAAAACATTTATATTTATTTACGTACTGCACGAATATGTAATAAAAATGGGGGTTTCCTATTGTAAAAAACCCAGTTGATATCCGTTTGACCTATGGCAGCACCATCTAGCGGGCCAACCATATAACAATTTGATTTGGTTTCCCCCGTGAAGCTAGACGAGTTTCGTTCTTTGTAGTTTTATCGTTGGATGCTTATTTCGTGAAACATTTGGTCCGGTCACTCTCAATGGACCACCCTGTATATTATGACCTTTGAACGCTATTAAGGTAAATACATTGTCCGTTCTCTATCAAAATCTTTCATTTGCTAACTATGCTTATCAGTAGTTAGTGCTTTCTGTAGTTAGAATCTATTCTTTAGCTGGCAGTATTGGCGCTCGCTGTATTGCAGTAGTTCGAGTAACGAAGATTTTTGTGAGGTAAGTGATTCATGAAAAGTATAGGTTATTGTTAGTCAGGGCCATTTTTTGTAGGGATTATTGAAAGTCAGTTTGCGTTGCGCTATAGAAATATTGTGTGTAAGTTTAGTGATGATCAGAATAAGTAAAGAGAGAACTGTTTGAGTACGTTCAGTTTTACTCATCTGCCTTTGTATCAAATAACCTAGAAGTATACCAGTTTTTCTAAGGGGACGTTACAAGACGTTCTCGGCACAGTATTTCTGGCGGATCTTGGGAGAATGATAGATTTATGGTATAGTTTTCAGTTACGTTTGTTCTGCTCATGTACGTTACGGAAGCATTTTGGTTTCAGTCTGTTTTAGTGGTTTTGGACTTTCGTAGGATTTCCGTTCCACGTTAGGCAGTTCTACATCCACAATCAATCGTTATTGCTTTATCACAGTGAACAATAATTAACTGACTGATATTTTATGTGCATCTACAAGGAAGGTGAAAGGGTAATACTTTTCCTTTATCACAAACGATTACCTCAGTTCGACCACAATGAGCGCATTTTTTACATTTCACCTCAAAGATAAGCTGTTGGATGTTCTGTGATTAGAATAGCCTAATGAACCATTTGATCTTGTGTTCAGAAATAAAAGCTTGCCATTATAAATTAGGGAAGGTTTCACCGTTTATGCCAAAAGAATCTGTGTATTCGTAATACTTTTTCCAAAACCACAACCTTTATAATGAGGAAGGGTAGGAGATATCCTATAGTAAGACCATTCAATATTTAATCACATCAGTACGGAATCATATGAGATACGTCCCGATGCTACATGCACTCCATCAAGTCAGTTCCGGACATCTGTTTGCATAAGTCTTAATACGTCACGTGTGATAAGATTACCGTTACCATAAGGCGGCTTTTTGTTGTTTCATCCTATTCACTGAATCAACAAGGAAACAAGGTGATACGGGGGAGGACAGCAAAGGAAAGAGATGGTTCCAAGTTAACAAAAGTGTTTCAGTCAGGGGCTTTCTTTAAGGATAGTAGTAATCACGTAAAAGTCAACTTTCATTTGGCGACTTCCTGCCAAGTTGCCTTATTCACAAGAGTTTTTGTAAAACAGGAGAATCTGATAACTAATAACATATAATTCTCTTCCATGGTCGACAGAATTCTGCTTGTATAAAAAATCCGACGATGCATAACAGCATTGTTAACGGCTTTGTGTTTGCTTTTTGTTGGGGTTAATTTTTTCAGAGAGCATGTTCGTATGAAATTTATTTGAAAAATGGTTCAAATGGCTCTGAGCACTATGGGACTCAACTGCTGAGGTCATTAGTCCCCTAGAACTTAGAACTAGTTAAACCTAACTAACCTAAGGACATCACAAACATCCATGCCCGAGGCAGGATTCGAACCTGCGACCGTAGCGGTCTCGCGGTTCCAGACTGCAGCGCCTTTAACCGCACGGCCACTTCGGCCGGCCAAATTTATTTGAAGAGTGTTCATGTTTACTATTAATAATAACGGACGTCTTTTTATTTTCTACTCATCAGTACCCCTTTTTGAGAGCGTTTGGAAAACAAGAAGGTTTCATCAACGCGAGAGCGTCAATGAAACTAACTACGAAATCGAAATCTTGTTTCGAACAAACGGACGGTGAACAGCCAGATGTAGTTCCACGTCACAAGGAAGGAGAAATCAACCCCGGCGGCCCTGAATAAAACAAGATGAGTATGGCAGAGTTACCAGTAGAGAAGGGACCAGACACATACCAGCACAATAGAGAGGAAGCAGAACTGGGCAACAGGCACTGGATAAAAATCTTAACGGAAAACGTGGGGAATTAGGAATTTCGTTTCACTTTGTAGTTGGAGAGACCAACGCTATTTACAGACTGCATGCCAAAAGACTGACGTAAGGGAGGAGTTTATTGTGATTGTGCAATGCAAAGATAAAATAGTATCGGAAGTTGATGAGGTAGAAGGGAATCTACAGCAGTTGTCAGAATGAACTGAAGGTGGCATGTAGGCGATCGAAAATCAACTGACG
The DNA here is from genome assembly GCF_021461385.2 of Schistocerca piceifrons. Lineage (NCBI taxonomy): Eukaryota > Metazoa > Arthropoda > Insecta > Orthoptera > Acrididae > Schistocerca > Schistocerca piceifrons. Next base: position 77,525,743 of record NC_060145.1, on the reverse strand, counting down.
GTGAAGTCAGAGGAGATGGGTAAAGACAGTAATGTGGTAAGAGAGACCATTGCGAAGTTTATGGTGAACACAAGGAGACGCTCGAACGAGTGTGCCAGTAAGTCGCCCAACAAGAGACCTCGCTCCAATAATATGAGGTTGAGGCTTACAGGGTAGCACTGACAATGAATTTAGGGTATTCAAAGAATGAGATTTCCACTCTGCAGCGGAGTGTGCGCTGATATGAAGCTTCCTGGCAGATTAAAACTGTATGCCAGACCGAGACTCGAACTCGGGACCTTTGCCTTTCGCGGGCAAGTGCTCTACCAACTGAGCTACCCGAGCACGACTCACGCCCACTCCTCACAGCTTTACTTCTGCCAGTACTTCGCAGGAGAGCTTCTGTGAAGTTTGGAAGGTAGGAGACGAGGTACTGGCAGAAGTAAAGATGTGAGGACGTGGCGTGAGTCGTGCTTGGGTAGCTCAGTTGGTAGAGCACTTGCCCGCGAAAGGCAAAAGTCCCGAGTTCGAGTCTCGGTCCGGCACACAGTTTTAATCTGCCAGGAAGTTTCAAGTGTATTCAAATCAAACGCAGCCAGTGGCAGTAGGTGATAATGAAGAGGTGTTTTCCCTGTTCCATTTCAGTCAAAACCAGTCTGAGGTCAACAGGCACAACCAGGAGGCCGTAGACCATTTGCAATAAAAGCAAAAAGATGTGGCTGAACTGCATACAGACGGGCGACTTGTTCATGATCGTATTAGTAAGAAGTATACGCATAATCGAGGCGAGTTACGGGAAATCGAAGATCTCAAGAGAAGGCTACGAGATATTCAATGTTCTCCAGTCCCTGTGGGTTGTTCGAAAAGGAAGGATAGATACCAATGAAGATTAATGATACAAGGACTGCGTTTTTGTAGGAAATTATTCATTGTTCCCTGATTCCACCAATGACCAACATCTGTAAGTATGGCTAGATCCATTTGAACTTTGGATATCGCTTTCAGAGAGGCTTCTGCTAAAAATTAAGTTCAAGTACAGCCATTTAAGAGAGGAACCAGCTGTGAGACACACGCTCAATTCCACAGAGATTTCCTAAATCAATTCTGGTTCAACTAACGCCAGGATCGAGTGAAGTTAGGCACTCTCATGAAGGAAAACTAGCGACACGAACTACCACAATCGATTCTTCTTTTTCGGCACTACAGTCCTTAGTGGGCCTTCGCCTCCTCAGCAACCTTACTCCATATCTCTCTCTTATCAGCATTTTTCTTCCATCCACGGATCCCCGGCTTGGCAAGGTCAGCCAGCACATTGTCCATCCATCTAGTTCTTGGTCTGCCCTTCCTTCTGTTGGAATACAATCTGGCATTCATTATTCGTTTGGGCATCCTGTCTTCCGCCATCCTCTCCACATGTCCTAACCAACGTATTCTTTGAGATTTGATAAATTTTACTATATCTTTCCCTTGTATAAGTTCCTGTATTTCATGCTTGTATCTCACTCTCCAACTTCTGCTTGTCTCATAGGCCCATAGATTTTTCGTAAGATTTGCCTTTCAAATCCCTTAGGCTGTTACTGTCTGCATCTGTCGCTATCCACGTTTCTGAGCCATATGTGGTAACAGGTCTCACAAGGGGACAGTATACTCTTAATTTAGTTGTTCTTGTAATTAGAGAGTTCTTGAGTATCCATTCTTTAATACATTTTCTCATGCTATTATCAATGGTTAGAACACCTAAATTATGGAAGCATCTAACAGCTTTGTGCACATATCAGAGATCTTCAGGTCCTGTGGTGTTCTTCTGGCTTCAGAGTTGGACATAACCATATATTTTGTCTTTCTTTCATTTGTAGTAAGTCCAATTCTTGTTCCTTCTGCTTCCATTTGTCCATATATTTCCTTAAGCGATGTTACATCCCTTGCCACGATGGCAATATCATCTGCATATGCGCATATCTGGCAGAACTTCATCATTATTGTTCCTCTTTTATCTACTTTTTGTATGAAACTATGCAGTGGTAAGCTAAACAGGACTGTAGAGAGACCATCACATTGTTTCACTCCATCCTCAAGGTGAAACTGCCTCTTCATTCTGTTATTCACTTTTGCTTTTGCTTTTGTATCCTTCATTGTTAGCTCGATTAACCTTCTCAGTTTATCACAGATGCCCAATTCTTTCAGCCCTTTTTACAACGCTGTTCTATTAATACTATCGAAAGCTTGTTAAAGTCAATAAACAGGAAGAGGAGAACTATATCATATTCTTTAAATTTTTCCATTATTTGTCTAACAACGAACAACTGGTCAGATGTATCTCTTTTTGGTCGGAATCAACACTGGTATTCTCCGAGTATCTTTCCGGCGCATTTCTTTACTCTTTTGTTCAGTACTCCAGAGAAAATCTTATATGCTGTATTCAGTAGTGTTATGACTCTACAGTTATCACAATTGACCTTTTCTCCTGCCATATATACTGGGCACATTATTCCAATATTCCGCTCCTCCGGCATGCTTTCATTTACCCATATGTTTTTTATTACGAGTACTTTAAATATTTCACGTCTTAGAGATTGCCCCCCTGATTTTATTAGATCCCATCTTCACCAGGTGCACAGTTATTTTTTAGTTTATTTATCATTGTTACCACTTCCAGCATTGTTAGGTTTTGTGCCCCATCCCTTTCAATTACTCTTGCCTCTGTGTTCTCTTCCTGTTCCTGTGTACGTCTTCGGGTCTGCTATAAGTTTTTGTTGAGCATATCTTCAAAGTTTTCTGTGCACCTTTTCAATATTTCTTGTTCCTCTCTTACTATCTCACCGTTTCTGTTTTTGCATGCATTTTGTTTCTTTCTGTATCATTCTCAGTCTGCTACTTTTTACATTCAATTACTAGCCTGCATTAATCATCAAACCAATCATTTCGTGCATTTCTTCTCATCCAGACGATGTCCTCTGCTGCCTCTTTCAGAGCATTCTGGATCTTAGTCCATCTCTCTTGGCTCCCCATTGTTTCTTCACTGGGAGTCAGTGCGTTTCTATCTTGCGCTTGGTATCCTTTCAAAACTGCTGGGTCATTCAGTTTTTCTGTATCCTAGTTTGATTTTTGTCTGTTCTAGGTTTAGGTGTTACGGATGGTTTCTCTCTCACTACATCTTTTACAGCATAGTGGTCTGAGTCACAGTTAAGACCCCTGCAGCTCCTAATCGATAATTGACGTGCCATGTCGTACCTTCACTAACACGTGGTCTAGATGATTGACTACTCCACTTAAATTTGATTAACATGTTCCGAGATGTATTCTTAATGTGGAAAAGATGTGCTCCTGACGATTATATTATTTCTAGCAGCAAACTGACATAACATTTCTCTATTCTCGTTACTTTCTTCATGTAATGTGTATCTCCCAGATACTCTTCCAGATTCGCTTCGTCCAACCTTTGCATTAAAATCTCCCATAACTAAGAACAGGTCATACTTTTTTACTTCACCACATGCCCTTTCTAGATCATCATGAAACTTTACCTTTGTTTCTTCTTCTGCTTACTCTGTTGGTGCGTATGCTGTTATTATCGTTATATTTCTGCATTTCCCTTTCACTCGCATTCTGCTAAGTCTTTCATTCATGGGTTCAAATTCCAAAATACCTTTACCAATCTCCTTTGTTATTATGAATCCCGTTCTGGCTTGTTCTATTCTTCTGTCTGGTCCACTATACGGCAGAGAATACTGGGGCATATTTATCTGTCCTTGTCTTTGCCATCTTATTTCTTGTAGCACTAAAATGTTGTACATGAACTTCGTGGTCTCATCAGCTATTTCTTTTATTTTTCCCTGTTTCAACATGGTTCGTACACTTCATGTTACTATTGCCAAGTCTTTTGTCGTTTTTGTTTGCCGAGGTCGCGTTTCTTGTGTCTCAGCCATTATCAGAGGTACTTTTTGGGGTTCTGTAATATGTCATTTTTGCAGTATTGGATTACAGACCCCACGCCCAACCCCTATCTTGGAGGACCTGGATTTCTTTAGGGTTTACTCCCCTAGGGAGGTTGGCTTCCTTCCGCCTACAGAGGCCCCCCACTCACCCCTGACCTATGTTGCAGGACAAACTTCGTCTGGCTCCTCAGTCAAGACCAGTCCGGTTTGGGTGACCCTGCCAGCATAGCTGTCGACTTCATCGAGGCACGCAAACCCTTCCGCGCGGCACTGAAGGTGCCTACGATAAGGCCGTGTCCTCTGGGATGGTCCACGATCGATTCCCTTATTCAAAACAGATGGTGAACCACAACCAGTAACTCAGTAACCTATTCACTGGTTGTCTGCATTGAACATAAACCCGTCCACCTGGCGGGGAATGGCGTAAGCAGTATCACTGAGACTGCGGAAAGAGTGTAGAATAGGGAAGGTCTGTGATCTACCTGTTTCACTGAGGGCAAATTATGATGGACCGATGGACCGATGGCTCGGCGCTATCATTTCGCAAACTGAACGACTTGTCGGGTTTTCGAAGAGTGCTTTAGTGGGTGTCTCCACCAAGTGGTAGAACAAGGCGTAACCAAGTCCAAACTTCGTGAGATTGGGCGGCCACCCCTCATTACATGTGTCTGAGGTCGTAGGCTAGACATACTGGTAAAACAGGACAGGCAGCGAACTGTGACGGAACTAACATCAGTCTTTCATGATGAACACAAAGTGCACCAAAAACTCCTAATGAAGGGGCTCCACAACCGTTGTATGTGTCAATGTTAACACCACGAAATCGGCAACTGC